>NC_079465.1:29489498-30114498 GCF_026250575.1 Diorhabda carinulata | reverse complement strand
ATGAGTAGGTAGAACAGATTTGAATAAAAAGGGACTAGCGTAGAAAAAAACTGGATTTATATTTTTCAAAATATGATTAAACAGGAATGTTTTGTTGCCTCAAAAAACGAAAAATACGAATTTACACGGAAATATATTTACAAAATTTACTTGAAACAAAAGTAAAATGAATAAAGATAACTTTTTTTGAGCATTATAATGTAAAAAGCAAAATTCGAAAACTTATCAGCGAATATAAATGATAAAATCGCCACAAATTGTTTTTAATTTAGTTCGATTTGGACACTTTTAGAGTTTAGATAGATAGAGGACGATTTAGTAACGAAATTAGAGTTTTATTTAATCCTTATAATGCAGTAAGACGTTAACAAATTGATTTTTTCAAAAATTAGGATGCTAGAATTAAAATAGAAGTAAGTGGAAATGACTAAAGTAGAAATGAGTAGGTAGAACAGATTTGAATAAAAAGGGACTAGCGTAGAAAAAAACTGGATTCACATTTTTCAAAATATGATTAAACAGGAATGTTTTGTTGCCTCAAAAAACGAAAAATACGAATTCACACGGAAATATATTTACAAAATTTACTTGAAACAAAAGTAAAATGAATAAAGATAACTTTTTTTGAGCATTATAATGTAAAAAGCAAAATTCGAAAACTTACCAGCGAATATAAATGATAAAATCGCCACAAATTGTTTTTAATTTAGTTCGATTTGGACACTTTTAGAGTTTAGATAGATAGAGGACGATTTAGCAACGAAACTAGGGTTTTATTTAATCCCTATAATGCAGTAAGATGTTAACAAATTGCTTTTTTCAAAAATTAGGATACTAAAATTAAAATAGAAGTAACTGGAAATGACTAAAGTAGAAATGAGTAGGTAGAACAGATTTGAATAAAAAGGGACTAGCGTAGAAAAAAACTGGATTTATATTTTTCAAAATATGATTAAACAGGAATGTTTTGTTGCCTCAAAAAACGAAAAATACGAATTTACACGGAAATATATTTACAAAATTTACTTGAAGCAAAAGTAAAATGAATAAAGATAACTTTTTTTGAGCATTATAATGTAAAAAGCAAAATTCGAAAACTTACCAGCGAATATAAATGATAAAATCGCCACAAATTGTTTTTAATTTAGTTCGATTTGGACACTTTTAAAGTGTAGATAGATAGAGGACGTTTTAGCAACGAAATTAGGGTTTTATTGAATTTTTATACATTTTAAGTTGTACGAGAATTGGTACTTAAGTTTTGAGATATGAATATGTAAAATTTTCCATTACCATCATGAAATTGGACATTTTTGTTAGTGAACGTTTTGGGGATGGAGCATCGTCTCGAACCACCGTGTTTGGCAGTTTTTCCAAATTCAAACGTGGTAGAACTTCGCTACAGGATGAATTCCGGCCAGGTTGTCCAGAATCCGCTGTTAGAAACAGAAAAATCAAGGAAATCCAATCGCAGAAGACGAATCAATCTCCACCACGACAGTGCGAGATGTTTTTGAACATCTGAAGAAGCTTTCAAATGACATGTATATCTTAATCTGATCTAGTGGCTTAAAATATGATTTTCTCGCAATAAATATTCCATCTAAATGATTTACCATACATTGATGTCGTTGAACCGTATAATTTAGATTTCACGGTAGGACGCGATCCATCATTTTTTCAAATTGTTTTTTATTGTACTGTTCACTTTAAATAATGATTATTTGATCGAGATATCAGTCAATAAATTACTGACACTCGTATTCGCTTCATTGAACGTCGTTCTAGCATACGTCAAAATTTCGAATCGGATTTTCTGTATCATTCACGTTTAAACAATCATAAAGTGAAATATCTACCACGAAATCTCACCATCAAACTTCCTACACTTCCTTTTGACACCATTTATTCATTTTTTCTTTTTCGGCGGACTCAACTCGACGCGAATATTATTTTCCTAATTACGAGGACGGTTCCAGAAGTACCTGGCCCCCCAACACAAAAATCTTTGACCACCGAGGCATTTTTTGAAGTCTGGGAACAGAAAATAATTCGAGGGGGGTTAAATCTGGCGAATAGGGTGCATGAGGTACCAATTCAAACATTAATTGATTAATTTTGGCCATTGCAATAACGGATTTGTGGGCAGGTGCATTGTCTTAAAAAACACTTTCTTCTTAACCGAATGCGGTTATTTTTGCTTGATTTCTTCGCTTAAACGTTGTAATAATCCTCGCCGTCGATAGTTTTTCCTTTTTCAAGATATTCAATGGAAATTATCCCACGCGCATTTAAAAAAACCAGCGCCATGACCTTACCAGCACCTGGAACTGTCTTTACCTTCTTTGAACCTGGTCCTCCCTCTTCAGTCCATCGTTTTGATTATTCTTTTGTTTCGGGAGGAAAGTGATGAATCCACGTTTTTGTTCCATCTTGCACGCAGCTACTCTATTACATTTAACACGTGATGAATCGACTCCAAAGCGTGAAAACACCCAAAAATCGGATAATGAGGTTTTGGAATTGGTTATTTTTGGATGCGCACGGTATAATTAACAATTACGTGAACAAAAACGGTCCCAATTGGAAAGGAAGAAAATTCTGTTCCATACCAGACACGAATCAATGAAAAACGTATGTAATAGGCTTGGATTTGTTTCTGCATCCACCGTATCTTCCAGATCTAGCATCCAGCGACTTTTTTCTGTTATTTCGAATCTTTTTAGCATTCGACTTCGACGGATATTGTTTTAGATTGCAACCATCGACTTTCCATAATGGAAAATCGCTGTATTGTACTTTGGAACGTTCATAATTTTCTGGAAGCTCTAAATATCATACTTTGATTCAGACAATGTTGGATACGACCCTCGTACAATAATTAAACACTTTGTTATTAAATTTTCTGCTACAAATACATCGATCGTTATCAATGAATTTGTAGTTTATAAATCCAATCGATATTCATATGAGAATTGGAACAGTTCTTACAAGGAAGTTACCTACATTATCTACTTGTTATTGCGTGATTAAAATTATATAAAACGTTAATTAGATCGAACGGTATTGGACGGGTTTTGTTTCAACAAGAATCTAGACGCGTATTAAAGATATTTACATATTAATTCATGTGTGATAGTTTGGATAATTAATTCGTATGTTCAAAGCTAGAACATACTTTTCCGGATGGTTATCTAGAATCGAGTTCATGCGAAGTAAATTGTTTTCTGGCATTATATAAACCATATTTTGTAATACGAGGTCTGGTTATTAAATTAAGAGACCTGATCGAGACAAATCTAATGGTAAACATCGAAAAATTACATGAATTGCTTTCACATCCAACGTATTTTCTGGAAGAGAGTTTCTGCGTTGACGTCTGACATGTGACAAGACCATGGAAGAGAGTTTCTGCGTTGACGTATGACATGTGACAAGAACATGGAATAGAGTTTCTGCGTTGACGTATGACATGTGACAAGAGAATTAACGATTATTTTGAAGCTAAAGACAAATCGAACTACGGAGATGGTGTCTGAAAATTGTATGACAGCAGTCAAAGGCCACTGTATTGAATATTAAAATCATATTATTTTTCAAAAGTTAGATATCTCAATCTCAATCTTAAGGCTACGATTCTATGAGTTATTTAAAGAGTACAATACTGCAATTTATGTGTCAGATATAAATTTAGAAGAAGTATTAAACCTTGTAATTAATAACGTTAGCACTCGAAGCCAAAAACGGTTCTTCTTGTTTAGAATATCACAATCTATGAATATATTTCACGCTAATAAATAATTGTTCAGATTTAATTATTGATTGTCGATAAAGGTCAAGTTGATTATTAATTTTTAATCATCGGTTTACGTTTATTTCAATTACAAACAAAAAATTTAGTAGACTGTTATTCGTATTTAATTTTAGTTTATTTACACGCCATGAATTACAAAATACCATTGAGTATTCAACACTTAAGAAAGAATTTAAACTATGTTTTCATCTTCCGATCTCCGCGTTGGAAATTAAGCACTCCGATAACATTACCAACTACACTTTTACGGCTCGATACAAGTTTCGACGAGATGTAGGTGTATAAGCAGCGATTATATTTATTATAAATAGCTTTCGCAATCTGTTTAATAAAGATTGATATGAAATAGATGTAAAATGATTATTTCTCGTTCAACTGAGGGGTTGTTAATAATATTTTACCCCATACTTTCTCTCTTAAGTCACTCTTTTCTATACCAGTGATGTGCTTTGTCTCTGCTATCCCAGAAGCGAAGGAAACATGATATTTGGTATCCAAGGAGATTGTTTACCATTTTTAAATCCACACAGATCACCCATTTATGTTCATAGCACAAACTTTGCTTAGAGCCATCAGAAAACTATACTTTGTATGGTAAACAGTAAATTTTTCTCTTTTAGTTTGGAAGGTAGTAGCTTTTGATAAGTTTCTGGAGTCGTCACCTCATTTGGTCGACCACTGTGTTGCTGGTCTTCGCAGGTCGTCCAGTCTCGTCTAAACTTTGCTACTCAATATGACAGTAGTCTGATCCAGAGTAGAATCTAGCTCAGCTGGTTGAAATTATTCCTACGGTCACCACTAATGGCTGCTAAACAAATACTAAGCAACGTGGGGTCCTCAACCGCCATCTCTAGGTCAGGCCAAGTATAATCCTGGTATAAGGACCTAAAAAAACATCTACTTTAATGAATTTTTTCTTCATATATAATAATATTCCATCTTTAGACAGTTAAACTTGAGATATAGGTCAGCAATGCCGTAGTCGTGTATGTACCAGTGGATAAATCGTGAATACAATATTTTCCGGAAAGGTCGAGTCGTATAAATGGCCGTCGCGCGTCGTTGGTATATACTAGTACCTTACATTACATATTTTACGTTTCACGTTTGTCATTTGACCTCTACGTGATAAATATTAATGAATCCATTGAAATATAACTTTTTGACGCCCTGAGTGATCACGATTCAATTTTTATCCCAATGATTTAATTATAGTAATGTCGAGAGCTCTTCCGTTTCTTTTATACATTTTCAAACTTGAAATTAATACCTCAAGTTTCATTTATACACTGATAAAAAAAAGTAACACCAACTTCATTGTTTATTCGTATCCTACACTGAGAAAAAGGTAGCAAAAACTGTTTACTGAACCGAGTCTTCGCTTTTTTTACCATTTCCTACTATCTTATCGCATATTTTCAACTGTTATCTTCATCGTTCCTCCTCACTTGGTAACGTGGGTAAACCTTAGAGGATATCTCATTGCAATATGCCTCTGATTTTAACCAATAACGATTCGCCCGGGATATTCACGTGCTAATCATGCACTAATCATTGTTTTTGTTCACTATATTTCCTAAATAAATAGACTTTAGTGGCTATTGAAGTATTACTCAAACTTCAATACTCATTCTATCAATTAGGGGTAGTTTTCACCCTTAAAAAATCTAAAGCTACATGCCTCAGAGATGGGGAAATATTTATTAGAGGGGGCTGACAAGTTTAAATACTTGGGAGTAGCAGTTAACATAATGAACTAGGAAAGGGAATTGCTGAAAGGATTCGAGCAAGAAAAACTTGACGCTTTCGAAAGAAAAATGATGAAAGATTATATGGGACAAAAAAGTTGAATGTTAAATAAAAGACTATCACATCATCAGACACACAAACAATAATAACAAAATGGAAACCCTTAGGAGCTTTAGGATGAAATGAAGACCGAAAAGTCAATGGGAAAGTCAAATAATAAATGATGTGAACAAAATGGGAGTCAGTGGATGGTGGAGTAGTACCCAGGTCAGAAAAAAAATGGAGGAGGAAGCCAAAACATGCAATGAACTTTAGTTTAAAGAAGAAAATGGTTAGAACTTGGAATGAAACATTCAATAAGTCGAATAGCTCTCGATTATTTACGAGAAAATCTGTAAAATATCAAAAATAAGGTTATGTGATGGAGAAATTTGTTGTGTGAGGTAAAATCATCCTACTTATAACAAAGAAAGTTTTCCAAAAAAAAATCGAGATGTTAATAATGAGAATGGAAATATTATGAAACTTCTGGGCATTTAACTTTTCTCGTTGTCGTGAGAAAGATATAAAACAATGCGGAAAGTGGTTTATTAGAATGCCATTTGACACAAATTTTATGTCACGCGATAATCAAACGGTTTGGTTCAAATATTCACCTATGAGTTTGCTTTAGGAAAGTACCAAATATGATAGAAATAAAACTGAATAAATGAATTTAAGAGATTAAGATCATAAGGAAACGATTGATACCAATTCAGGGCGATATGATTCAAGATGGCCGGTTAATAAGATTCAAAATCTTACCAATAAGGTAGTTCAGCTAGAAAAATCGATGTACCCAGCTATAAAGTCGTTTAAATTTATTCATTTGACATCTTACAACTTCTCTGGAAACTCACGTATAATTCGATGTGAGCAGATTTAAAAATCGGGGGTTAGAAGTAAAAAAAATCGATTTTTTTCACATTTTTTGCAAATAACTCGCGCGTTCTGTCCTGTATCTCAGAAACTATTCACCGTATGAGAAAATTTTTCAAACAAAAATTGTAGAAAATTTAATTTTCCACAATATTGATGACGGATACAAATAGCGTAAAACACATAGGAAACGATTTATTTGCAAAAATGTGCAAAAAATCGATTTTTTTTTACTTTTGACCTCCGAATTGCTCACATCGAATTATACGCGAGCTTTGAGAAAAGTTTTAGTATGTCAAATAAATAAATTTGAACGACTTTATAGCTGGGTATAACGATTTTTCGGCGTATCATCATTATTATTATGAACTCTAACCTCATTAAGTTATCGTTACTATAAATTGTCTGTGTTTACTATTTCTGTCAATTTTATAGATTCAACTTCAACCATATCAAGGTATCGTCCTCAATTAATTATTATTTAATTATTATTATTGCGAGTGTAATAATCTATGAATATATTTATCTAATTTTATGATTATTATTGTATAAGATAAGAATTAATATACAAAGAAACTTGTGAAACTTATGCTGGTTAACCACATTCACACTCTTTCTATTCATGGGTTAAATTATTAACACTGTCACTTACGTTTAATTTATTCACACACTACACAATACACTTAACTTACAATAATTTACTTATAAATATCATTTAAATAATAACTTCGATTAATTTTATTAATTCGTTCTTTTCGCCACGACTATTTATTGAAAACTAATTAACTGCGCTACATAAGCTTATTTATACACCACAAATAGTATTCTACAAAGTTCTAGAAAAAAAAATAGACTTTTCTAAATATTATTTAATAGAAATACTGTAATAAACCGCCTTATATAATAAAAAGTTAATAAAAAGCTTTTGAGAAAAGACAAATTCGTAAAATAAAATAATGGATTGCTTTGAAACGGAAATATTTCTAAATATAATTGACAGTTTGTTTGTGAGAGAAGACAGTTTTTGAAGACAGATGACAGTTTGATTTGGAGAAAGACAGTTTTGCAAAGGAAAAAGTAAGTTTTTCTGAAAAAGATAGTTTCCAAAGACAAATTACGATGTATGATGACAGTTTCATTTAGAGAGACAGTTTTCCAAAGGAAAATGTGGGTTTTTCTGGAAAAGACAGTTTCCAAAGACAAATTACGATGTATGATGACACTTTGACTTAAGGAAAGACAGTTTTCCAAAGGAAAATGTGGGTTTTTCTGGAAAAGACAGTTTCCAAAGACAAATTACGATGTATGATGACACTTTGACTTAAGGAAAGACAGTTTCCCAAAGGAAAATGTGGGTTTTTCTGGAAAAGACAGATTCCAAAGATAAATTACGATGTATGATGACAGTTTGACTTGGAGAAAGACAGTTTTCCAAAGGAAAATGTAGGTTTTTCTGGAAAAGTTAGTTTCCAAAGACAAATTACGATGTATGATGACACTTTGACTTGGAGAAAGACAGTTTTCCAAAGGAAAATGTGGGTTTTTCTGGAAAATACAGTTTCCAAAGATAAATTACGATGTATGATGACACTTTGACTTGGAGAAAGACAGTTTTCCAAAGGAAAATGTAGGTTTTTCTGGAAAAGACAGTTTCCAAAGACAAATTACGATGCATGATGACACTTTGACTTGGAGAAAGACAGTTTTCCAAAGGAAAATGTGGTTTTTTCTGGAAGATACAGTTTCCAAAGATAAATTACGATGTATGATGACACTTTGACTTGGAGAAAGACAGTTTTCCAAAGGAAAATGTAGGTTTTTCTGGAAAAGACAGTTTCCAAAGACAAATTACGATGCATGATGACACTTTGACTTGGAGAAAGATAGTTTTCCAAAGGAAAATGTAGGTTTGTCTGAAAAAGATAGTTTCCAAGGACAAATTACGATATAAACTAGAGTTAAGAAGAAGAAATCAATTACTTATTTATTATTATGAACTCTAACCTCATTAAGTTATCGTTACTATAAATTGTCTGTGTTTACTGTTTCTGTCAGTTTCATAGATTCAACTTCAACCTCAACCAATTATTTATTATCAAAGTGACTATAATGAACCATAAATATATTTATCTAATTGCATAATTATTATCTTATTATCTTATTTATTGTTTGATATTTTGTTAGTGGTATAACCTCAAAATAGTTTATATTGGATTTATTGTCTTAAATGGTAAAGAAAAAGACTAAAGTACAGAAGAAGTCAATGCAAAGAAGGCAGGAAAAGGAAAAAGGACGAAGAAATAATATAGTAAACTTCTTTTACTACGGCAAGTGATGGGTCGTATAAAATGGCTACTTAATTGGCTTTGGTGATTCAAAAATCGTCACCAAAAACTATAAAACTAAAGTTAATTAATTAAAGTACATATTTTCATTTTTTTTATGTATCAGTTACATAAAATTCTACTTTAAAAAAATTCGGTGTATATCACCCTGAATAACCCTATCGACTTTCTGATTAGCCATCGTATATAGCGATGTAACTATTCATGGAACATAACTACAAGAATCACCTTCAGCTACAAGTATAATCGCGTCAAAAATATACCGTTGAAGCTGTCATAAATTATAAATTTAAATATTCACGCTTTGAAAAATCGATTTTTTAATTTGGGAATCCGAAAAATATTTTAAAACGATATTCATCAAGATTAGTGGCGGCGAATATGTGAAGAATAATATTACATCTAATAATATTGATGATAATGCATCTGCATCTGTTTATACATTCAGAAATTCTGATTTATATATCCCCGAGGGGGGATAATACATAATAATTACGAGAACATTAATGTGGAAACTAGTTTTTATTAAATTCTTGTTATAAGATTTCATTTGATCGTATTTTAGTACTCAAATCGTCATATACACGTTTTTCGTGTTCATTCACACTCTTTCTATTCGTGTGATAAATTAATAAACACTACACAATCACTTAACTTACAATAATTTACTTATTTATATCATTTAAATAATTACTTCGTTCTTTTCGCTACGACTATTTATTCAAAACTGCGTTATACAAATTTATTTATATACCACAAATAGTATTCTACAAAGTTCTAATAAAAAAAGAAACACAAGAAATGAATAAATAGATTTTCCTTAAAATTATTCAAAAGAAATATCGTAATAAACCGTCTTATATAGTAAAAATTGAGTTAATTAAAGGTTGGTGGGCAATTTATACAAAAACAGATTGAAGGCGCCGCGCGTATTCGCCTAATTTTAAAATTACATTGTAGCTGGACAGGGCCGGCTTAATATATTGAATTCAAGCTGGATATGATAAAAATAGAGCCCAAAAAACGTTGAAACGTGAAAATGTCACACATGGCGATCCTTTACAAAAAGTTAAAGGCAATAATAAGATAATCGAAACGTTGAAATCGATTCGGGCGACATGTCTACAAGTCACTGCCAAAAAAACTAATGGCATTTTATAGATTTCCAAAGGAAAATGTAGGTTTTTCTATAAAAGATACTTTCCAAAGACAAATTACGATATATGATGACAATTTGCTTTGGAAAAAGACAGTTTTCCAAAGGAAAATATAGGTTTTTCTGTAAAAGACAGTTTCCAAAGACAAATTACAATGTATTTTTAAGAAAAGACAGTTTCCGAAAATGAAATGATAGTTTCCCTTGAAACCAGAATATTTCTAAACATAAATGACAGTCTGTTTGGGAAAGAAGACAGTTTTTAAAGACAGATGACAGTTTGATTTGGAAAAAGACAGTTTTCCCAAGGAAAATATAGGTTTTTCTGTAAAAGACAGTTTCCAAAAACAAATTACGATGTATCTTCATGAAAAGACAGTTTCCGCAAATGAAATGATAGTTTCCTTTGAAACCAGAATATTTCTAAACATAAATCACAGTCTGTTTGTGAAAGAAGACAGTTTTTAAAGACAGATGACAGTTTGATTTGGAGTAAGACAGTTTTCCCAAGGAAAATATAGGTTTTTCTGTAAAAGACAGTTTCCAAAGACAAATTACGATATATGATGACAGTTTGATGTAGAAAAAGACAGTTTTCCAAAGAAAAATATAGGTTTTTCTGTAAAAGACAGTTTCCAAAAACAAATTACGATATATGATGACAGTTTGATGTAGAAAAAGACAGTTTTCCAAAAGAAAATATAGGTTTTTCTATAGAAGACAATTTCCAAAGACAAATTACGATGTATCTTTGAGAAAAGACAGTTTAAGAAAATGAAATGATAGTTTCCTTTGAAACCAGAATATTTCTAAACATAAATCACAGTCTGTTTGTGAAAGAAGACAGTTTTTAAAGACAGATGACAGTTTGATTTGGAGTAAGACAGTTTTCCCAAGGAAAATATAGGTTTTTCTGTAAAAGACAGTTTCCAAAGACAAATTACGATATATGATGACAGTTTGATGTAGAAAAAGACAGTTTTCCAAAGAAAAATATAGGTTTTTCTGTAAAAGACAGTTTCCAAAAACAAATTACGATATATGATGACAGTTTGATGTAGAAAAAGACAGTTTTCCAAAAGAAAATATAGGTTTTTCTATAGAAGACAATTTCCAAAGACAAATTACGATGTATCTTTGAGAAAAGACAGTTTAAGAAAATGAAATGATAGTTTCCTTTGAAACCAGAATATTTCTAAACATAAATCACAGTCTGTTTGTGAAAGAAGACAGTTTTTAAAGACAGATGACAGTTTGATTTGGAGTAAGACAGTTTTCCCAAGGAAAATATAGGTTTTTCTGTAAAAGACAGTTTCCAAAGACAAATTACGATATATGATGACAGTTTGATGTAGAAAAAGACAGTTTTCCAAAGAAAAATATAGGTTTTTCTGTAAAAGACAGTTTCCAAAGACAAATTACGATATATGATGACAGTTTGATGTAGAAAAAGACAGTTTTCCAAAAGAAAATATAGGTTTTTCTATAGAAGACAATTTCCAAAGACAAATTACGATGTATCTTTGAGAAAAGACAGTTTAAGAAAATGAAATGATAGTTTCCTTTGAAACCAGAATATTTCTAAACATAAATAACAGTCTGTTTGTGAAAGAAGACAGTTTTTAAATACAGATGACAGTTTGATTTGGAAAAAGACAGTTTTCCCAAGGAAAATATAGGTTTTTCTGTAAAAGACAGTTTCCAAAGACAAATTACGATATATGATGACAGTTTGATTTGGAAAAAGACAGTTTTCCCAAGGAAAATATAGGTTTTTATGTAAAAGACAGTTTCCAAAGACAAATTACGATGTATCTTCGAGAAAAGACAGTTTACGAAAATAAAATGATAGTTTCCTTTGAAACCAAAATATTTCTAAACATAAATGACAGTCTGCTTGTGAAAGAAGACAGTTTTTAAAGACAGATGACAGTTTGATTTGGAGAAAGACAGTTTTCCAAAGGAAAATGTGGGTTTTTCTGAAAAAGACAGTTTCCAAAGATAAATTACGATGTATCTTTGAGAAAAGAAGACAGTTTCGGAAAATAAAATGTTAAGAATACACAACTTGAGTCTCCTTACTACACTCATAAACAAAAAATTAACTCAAGTTGCACGCTCGCAGTCAAAATTCTCTAACAAAAAATCTGTAGCCTCTTTTTTTTCCCCGATTCCACCAACTCAAAGACATCAGTTTTCCTCGAGCTACGCGGACCCAATTTGCACAAAATTTCTTGGAGTTACAACATAAATAAGTTCATCAATTGCACAGTAATCGCAGCAAGACACTCAACCCCATGATTGGAGTACTAAATCATCCTCGAACCAAATTTATTGATCGATAACTTGATTGACACTGATCGATGATTCTGTCACGATACGTCTTTAATGCGACGACCCACAGTGATGCAGAAAAAAACGAAATTACGTGTAATTTGTATCACTATGAACGCTTCTAAAATCTCAAACTTCACACCCCGAGGTATGTTCCCCAAGAAATTAACATGTTAAAATGGCATTACCATATATATATATATATATATATATATATATATATATATATATATATATATAACAGTTTAATGGAGGCGTAGGTAGATTTAGTAGAATCAATTAATAATATACAAAATTATTTAGTAGCGTCATTCGCAGTAACAACGTGTAATGTTTATAAGAGTAATAAACAAAAGTAATAAGAATTGCCGTGGATGGATATATAAGAAGATTTACGTATCATTTGACACGAATTAACGTAGGAGGTTACAATTTATGACATATTACATCGAATATAATAGTTGTAATTTACATGATAAGTTCCTTTAAATTTTTAATTCTTAAATGTTTATTTTAACAAATTTAGTTCTTTTATTTGTACCAAAAAAGTCGATTTGTTAACATCAACTTTAGATTTGACATATCTCCACAGAAAAAAGTCTGTAGGACTGCGTGGAGGCGATTTTATGTCACGAATTCGTCACAGAGATCTAATCGATATGTATGAAGACAATTGTTTAAGACAGATGACAGTTTGATTTGAAAAAAGACAGTTTTCCCAAGGAAAATATAGGTTTTTCTGTAAAAGACAGTTTCCAAAGACAAACTACGATGTATCTTCGAGAAAAGACAGTTTCCACAAATGAAATGATAGTTTCCTTTAAAACCAGAGTATTTCTAAACATAAATGACAGTCTGTTTGTGAAAGAAGACAGTTTTTAAAGACAGATGACAGTTTGATTAGGAGAAAGACAGTTTTCCAAGGAAATATGTAGATTTTTCTATAAAAGCCAGTTTCCAAAGAGAAATTACGATGTATATTTGAGAAAAGACAGTTTCCACAAATGAAATGATAGTTTCCTTTGAAACCAAAATATTTCTAAACATAAATGACAGTCTGTTTGTGAAAGAAGACAGTTTTTAAAGACAGATGACAGTTTGATTAGGAGAAAGACAGTTTTCCAAGGAAAAATGTAGATTTTTCTATAAAAGACAGTTTCCAAAGACAAATCACGATGTATATTTGGGAAAAGACAGTTTACGAAAATGAAATGATAGTTTCCTTTAAAACCAGAATATTTCTAAACATAAATGACAGTCTGTTTGTGAAAGAAGACAGTTTTTAAAGACAGATGACAGTTTGATTAGGAGAAAGACAGTTTTCCAAGGAAATATGTAGATTTTTCTATAAAAGACAGTTTCCAAAGACAAATCACGATGTATATTTGAGAAAAGACAGTTTCCACAAATGAAATGATAGTTTCCTTTGAAACCAAAATATTTCTAAACATAAATGACAGTCTGTTTGTGAAAGAAGACAGTTTTTAAAGACAGATGACAGTTTGATTAGGAGAAAGACAGTTTTCCAAGGAAAAATGTAGATTTTTTTATAAAAGACAGTTTCCAAAGACAAATTACGATGTATATTTGAGAAAAGACAGTTTCCACAAATGAAATGATAGTTTCCTTTAAAACCAGAATATTTCTAAACATAAATGACAGTCTGTTTGTGAGAGAAGGCAGTTTTTGAAGACAGATGACAGTTTGATTTGGAGAAAGACAGTTTTCCAAAGGAAATATGTAGATTTTTCTATAAAAGACAGTTTCCAAAGACAAATTACGATGTATATTTGAGAAAAGACAGTTTACGAAAATGAAATGATAGTTTCCTTTAAAACCAGAATATTTCTAAACATAAATGACAGTCTGTTTGTGAAAGAAGACAGTTTTTAAAGACAGATGACAGTTTGATTAGGAGAAAGACAGTTTTCCAAGGAAATATGTAGATTTTTCTATAAAAGACAGTTTCCAAAGACAAATCACGATGTATATTTGAGAAAAGACAGTTTCCACAAATGAAATGATAGTTTCCTTTGAAACCAAAATATTTCTAAACATAAATGACAGTCTGTTTGTGAAAGAAGACAGTTTTTAAAGACAGATGACAGTTTGATTAGGAGAAAGACAGTTTTCCAAGGAAAAATGTAGATTTTTTTATAAAAGACAGTTTCCAAAGACAAATTACGATGTATATTTGAGAAAAGACAGTTTCCACAAATGAAATGATAGTTTCCTTTAAAACCAGAATATTTCTAAACATAAATGACAGTCTGTTTGTGAGAGAAGGCAGTTTTTGAAGACAGATGACAGTTTGATTTGGAGAAAGACAGTTTTCCAAAGGAAATATGTAGATTTTTCTATAAAAGACAGTTTCCAAAGACAAATTACGATGTATATTTGAGAAAAGACAGTTTACGAAAATGAAATGATAGTTTCCTTTAAAACCAGAATATTTCTAAACATAAATGACAGTCTGTTTGTGAGAGAAGGCAGTTTTTGAAGACAGATGACAGTTTGATTTGGAGAAAGACAGTTTTCCAAAGGAAATATGTAGATTTTTCTATAAAAGACAGTTTCCAAAGACAAATTACGATGTATATTTGAGAAAAGACAGTTTACGAAAATGAAATGATAGTTTCCTTTAAAACCAGAATATTTCTAAACATAAATGACAGTCTGTTTGTGGAAGAAGACAGTTTTTAAAGACAGATGACAGTTTGATTAGGAGAAAGACAGTTTTCCAAGGAAATATGTAGATTTTTCTATAAAAGACAGTTTCCAAAGACAAATCACGATGTATATTTGGGAAAAGACAGTTTACGAAAATGAAATGATAGTTTCCTTTAAAACCAGAATATTTCTAAACATAAATGACAGTCTGTTTGTGAAAGAAGACAGTTTTTAAAGACAGATGACAGTTTGATTAGGAGAAAGACAGTTTTCCAAGGAAATATGTAGATTTTTCTATAAAAGACAGTTTCCAAAGACAAATCACGATGTATATTTGGGAAAAGACAGTTTACGAAAATGAAATGATAGTTTCCTTTAAAACCAGAATATTTCTAAACATAAATGACAGTCTGTTTGTGAAAGAAGACAGTTTTTAAAGACAGATGACAGTTTGATTAGGAGAAAGACAGTTTTCCAAGGAAATATGTAGATTTTTCTATAAAAGACAGTTTCCAAAGACAAATCACGATGTATATTTGGGAAAAGACAGTTTACGAAAATGAAATGATAGTTTCCTTTAAAACCAGAATATTTCTAAACATAAATGACAGTCTGTTTGTGAAAGAAGACAGTTTTTAAAGACAGATGACAGTTTGATTAGGAGAAAGACAGTTTTCCAAGGAAAAATGTAGGTTTTTCTGTAAAAGACAGTTTCCAAAGACAAATTACGATATATAATGACAGTTTGATTTGGAAAAAGACAGTTTTCCAAAGGAAAATATAGGTTTTTCTGTAAAAGACCGTTTTCAAAGACAAATTACGATGTATCTTCGAGAAAACACAGTTTCCACAAATGAAATGATAGTTTCCTTTGAAACCAGAATATTTCTAAGCATAAATGACAGTTTGTTTGTGGAAGAAGACAGTTTTAAAGACAGATGACAGTTTGATTTGGAGAAAGACAGTTTTCCAAGGGAAAATGCAGTTTTTTCTGAAAAAGACACTTTCCAAAGATAAATTCTGGGAACTCTCGACGCGAGTTTGGCGAATCGATACGGGTGCTAGCTATCCACACTCTCGATTTATTCATTATTCACGTCCTTTTTACTGGCACCCCAAAAAATCGACAAAGAAGGGACGGTAAGTTGAGAGGGCGCGTCGTCCACACTCTCGCGCTTGCATTCCCTCGTAGAATAATCGACTTATTATCTTATAAATCGAAACTAAATATCATTCGTTAAATATAATAATTACAAATAGAAAAAATATTAAAATTTGTACGTGATTGTGTTAATAACTGCATTCCTATTCTATTCCAGTTCAAACCGCCATTTTACAACTATTATAAATGTCATAATAAATTGAGATAAACATAAAACCTCTTAAACAGATTGTTTCTAATATTAAGTGGAATTGAGTCGGAGGTTAACCTCAAATAAAACGTTTTCTTCATACCGTTAACATATTATGCAACGTTACATAAGTTAAATCACCTGTTTAAGTCCCTATTCGACAATGTGTCAAACTTAACAGTCAACTGATATTTACATTTCTTTTTTGCACTTCAAACTATATTTTTGAACGTATTGGGATGTATTACGAAGAAGTTAACCTCTAAGTACGATGAACGATGTTTAGAATTCTTTTGGGATATATGACAAGTAGTTTGTGTAGCGCAGTTTAGTCAGTTTATAATAAACAGTCGTAGTTAATAGACCGAAATAGAAAGTAATCGAAGAATTTAAATAAATTATTGAAGTGCTAGTGATAAGTGAGTTATATAAATTAGTTAAGTGTAATGCAAGGTCAAGTAAGAAGAACGAACTAATTGAAGGGCTCAAAGCAGCACTGGTAAGTGACGAATTTGATCCAAAAACTTATCTTTTCAAAAACGAGTCCTCCTTTTTAATCTCGTTGATTTTTGGAATGAAAAACGATATTTCGACGAAAATATTTCGATCATGGAGGACGAAACTTCGACCAAGACGTGGAAAATAGAATGTTATCTCTAGAGAGAAAACACAGGGCTAAATCAGGGCTATATGGTGGGTGTTTAATCTAAACGAAGCCACGTTCGTACGAAAAACGAGTAGCAACGTATTTTCTGAGCATCACTCGTATTTATCGAATTCCACTATACGTCAAAGGTCAATTATGATAATCATATGGGTTCGCACATTGTATAATTAATGATAATTACCGAGAACGATGTCAAAAGGTTAATTTAAATTCAATGAGAATGGATTGTTGTTAACCTAGGTCAAGTAAGTTTATATATGCCCTTTTAGGAAAAGTTTATACAAAATATGGATTAATATCACATACTGTAGAATAAGTAAGCGATTTTTCATATTTATACCGGGCGTAGAAGATGTAATAAACAGTTACATTTGAACAATTGTGGAAAGTATCTCCTGGTAGGTTCAAATGAGCTTCCACAGCATTTTTTTTATATAAATGGAGGTTGCAAAGCTTCTACTTCATGTTACGATATTTTTTGAGCCTTTTGAGCCATTTAATTATAAGTAATGCAGGATTTTCAATCCCCATAAGGTCCTGGAGTTGAAAGATCTTCTTCTGTGGAGATACCTGTGGATATCGATCTTGAATTTCTGTAGGTTGTAGTGCTCGAGGAAGCTGATTTCACAAGCTGACACTTCTCCAAAAAAATTGAAGTTCCGGGCGTCTGCAGGTGGAGATTTTCGCAAAAACTGCTCTGCTAAACAGCTTGAAAGAACATCTTCTTGAATTTCTGTAGGTTGTAGTGTTCGAGGAAGCAGATTCCACAATCTGACACTTCTCCAAAGAAATTGAAGTTCCGGGCGTCTGCAGGTGGAGATTTTCGCAAAAACTGCTCTGCTAAACAGCTTGAAAGAACATCTTCTTGAATTTCTGTAGGTTGTAGTGTTCGAGGAAGCAGATTCCACAATCTGACACTTCTCCAAAGAAATTGAAGTTCCGGGCGTCTGCAGGTGGAGATTTTCGCAAAAACTGCTCTGCTAAACAGCTTGAAAGAACATCTTCTTGAATTTCTGTAGGTTGTAGTGCTCGAGGAAGCTAATTCCACAATCTGACACTTCTCCAAAGAAATTGAAGTTCCGGGCGTCTGCAGGTGGAGGTTTTCGCAAAAACTGCTCCGCTAAACAGCTTGAAAGAGCATCTTCAGTGTTCAGTGATAAAGCAGAGTCATTTCAGCGACCATCTTCTATGCTCTAGGTTTCTAGTCAACTTTGGATCGAGTCGAATATTGTGGAATCTGGAAGTTGTAGAGGATTAAAATCTTTTGCTTTCTTGGTTCAACCAGTTTCTTAAAATGTTTGCCAAGGAGCTTTTCCAGCCCGGAATGAAATTTTTCACTTCTTCTATCTACTTTGTCATCTCCTAGCATTGGATAACGCTTGTCCGTTAAAGCAGGGTTGCCAAAATTACAACGTCGAGTGATTACTATTTCTAGATTGAGTGTTTCGTGAAACAATCGATTAATTCGTGTTATTAAGACTTTGTAAACGAAGAATTTATGTTTTTATAGTCTGATATACTTAATCTAACAGTATAAATTTTACATGGTAGCCGATTGAGACTTGAAAAAATGATCTAAAGGTACTTTTATGAACGCGAGTCATGGAATACATGACTAAATTTACGACGCGTGACCATTATAATTCCGAAAAAAAAAAAGAAATGGTGACTTAAGTGAATTGGTTTCGCTTAAATCTATCAAATTATACCGTGAAATTAAAGATCGGATCTTATTCATTGTTAATTTATGAAGAATGTCGAGTTTTTTTTTTATTCGTTTGAGGTGCATTCCGGAGCGTTCGACGAACACGCGATTCGGAAAATCAAAGAAACGTACCCCAGATTGTCCATTTTAAACAGTTATTCGAATTCGGAAGAAAATATCAATACCGTAGAAAACAGAAATGGAAAATCGCGAAGGAAAAAGGAATTTCAATCTTCATATACACAGTTACTAAAAAAGGAATTGGAATAATCAAAGTAACTGCTTATTCAAAAGTCGTACAGACCAAAAACTGTACGTAATATCTTTCAATGTAGAATCTACGCTATGAAGATAGTTTCCAGATTGTTAAACAAATGTAGTGAATCAAGTAAAACAACAACAATTTACACAGAACAGCCTTGGAAACAAAACGTCTTTGTCAGCTTGATTATGAGAGTTTATGTTGTGGGATTGTGGATGACTCGTTTTACTGATCAAAACAATTAGTTCAGAATTTTCTTTGTTTTCCATCTTCCAAAATTAGATGTTTGAATTGTCCACATCGTCTTACAGAACAGCCTTGGAAACAAAACGTCTTTGTCAGCTTGATTATGAGAGTTTACGTTGTGGGATTGTGGATGACTCGTTTTACTGATCAAAACAATTAGTTCAGGATTTTCTTTGTTTTCCATCTTCCAGAATTAGATGTTTGAATTGTCTACATCGTCTTACAGAACAGCCTTGGAAACAAAACGTCTTTGTCAGCTTGATTATGAGAGTTTACGTTGTGGGATTGTGGATGACTCGTTTTACTGATCAAAACAATTAGTTCAGAATTTTCTTTGTTTTCCATCTTCCAAAATTAGATGTTTGTATTGTCTACATCGTCTTACAGAACAGCCTTGGAAACAAAACGTCTTTGTCAGCTTGATTATGAGAGTTTACGTTGTGGGATTGTGGATGACTCGTTTTACTGACCAAAACAATTAGTTCAGAATTTTCTTTGTTTTCCATCTTCCAAAATTAGATGTTTGTATTGTCTACATCGTCTTACAGAACAGCCTTGGAAACAAAACGTCTTTGTCAGCTTGATTATGAGAGTTTACGTTGTGGGATTGTGGATGACTCGTTTTACTGATCAAAACAATTAGTTCAGAATTTTCTTTGTTTTCCATCTTCCAAAATTAGATGTTTGTATTGTCTACATCGTCTTACAAAACAGCCTTGGAAACAAAACGTCTTTGTCAGCTTGATTATGAGAGTTTACGTTGTGGGATTGTGGATGACTCGTTTTACTGATCAAAACAATTAGTTCAGAATTTTCTTTGTTTTCCATCTTCCAAAATTAGATGTTTGTATTGTCTACATCGTCTTACAGAACAGCCTTGGAAACAAAACGTCTTTGTCAGCTTGATTATGAGAGTTTACGTTGTGGGATTGTGGATGACTCGTTTTACTGATCAAAACAATTAGTTCAGAATTTTCTTTGTTTTCCATCTTCCAGAATTAGATGTTTGAATTGTCTACATCGTCTTACAGAACAGCCTTGGAAACGAAACGTCTTTGTCAGCTTGATTATGAGAGTTTACGTTGTGGGATTGTGGATGACTCGTTTTACTGATCAAAACAATTAGTTCAGGATTTTCTTTGTTTTCCATCTTTGTCTACATCGTCTTTAAGTGCAACCAACATCGCAATGGTCGACCAAATGAGGTGACGACTCCAGAAATGTTGAAGAAACTCCACTGGATGATCGTTGTGTGCAAATTAGTAGCTTTCAATACCAAGAAATTATGTTGGAACAAACAGAATGGAGAAGGCGTTAAGCAGGACGCTCGTAAACAAATAAGAAACAAAAATTTAAGTGTACGAACCATTTTAGAGGCCAAGTGTCACATATTGGAGCAGCAAAGATGAAATATCTTCGAAAGGAATAGTTAAATAATGATAATAACACCCCTATAGGGTTGATAGAAAGGTTCATTGAGTTTTTCGTAGTTTTGATTGGACATTAATCATGTGAGGGAAAGGATTGGTGAGGTTAGGTTTGGCCCTGATATAGGACATATTCCTCTGCACGGTTGTTTCTATTTTTACAAGTTGTTATGATTGTACGTTTCCAAATTAACATTCTGTATATATTACACGACAAATTTTAGATAAAATACAGTTTGTAACTCTCCAGGGAATATTTTTTATTTCATTTAGAAACCTTGAATATTGTTTAGTTGATTGCTTCGGTTGTAAACAAATAATTGATTGCGTTTTATATTAAACGCTGTTATTTATCAATTTTGTAATTATTTTATATCTTGCGCTTGTTACACGACATCTTCATTCAATGTAGTCACTTTTAATTAATTTCGATACCTGCTGGTTATGAATGGAAAGTCGTATCATGGGGGACGTAAAAATCGCGGCTTCTAGTCTAGATATTTAAATTACGAAAAGACATTTCAACATAACATCATTTTTTTTTTGAAAAATAATTACATTTTATTTCATAGAAGTAGATTTTTTACATTTCTTGTGATAAAAATGGAGTTGAGAAAGGTATGATCTGAGTATAATCCAGATAATGGAGTTTATGACGCGGGCAAATACAACTTTTGAAATACAAATTTGGACATGAGAAAACTGTGCGCAAGATGGATGGTGCGTTTGCTCAAAATGGAAACAAAAACAAAATTTTTGCACCGTTTTATAACCATGGATGGAACGTGGACCCATATGTTTACAACTGAAGCCAAAGTACAATCTAAACAATGTGCTGAAGAGGGTGAACCGGCTCTAAAGAAGGCAGAGACCGTTCTAGTTGCAAACGTCGATTTTTTGGGATGCGCGTGAGATAATTTCGATTGAATATCTTGAAAAAGAAAAAACTATCAACGACGAATATTCTCGCAGCATTTGAGCGAAGAAAAAAGTGTTATTTCATCAAGATAATCCACCAGCTGACGTATCCGTTATTACATTGACCAAAATTAACGAATTGAACCTTGAATTGCTATCTAATGCACCATAATCGCCAGATTTAACCCACTTGGAGTATTTTCTGTTCTTAAACTTGAAGAAATGAATCAGTGGTTAAAGATTTTTCAACAATGAAAAGGTGATTTCAATAGTTAATGGCTATTTTAAGAAGTTTGACGATTCTTATTACGAAAACGGTTTTAAAACTCCATGAACGTCGCTGGGAAAAATGTATGGATCGAAAAGGCGATTTAGTTGAAAAATAAAATCATTTTCGTGTTTACTTTGTTGTGCCGGGTACTACTGGGATCATTATCTTGGATATCTACCAAATTTTCAATGGCAAATTGATCTCAAGGAGTGGTGATGTAAATTGGCTTTCACGCAGTCCCGATTTAACACATATAGACTTTTTTTTTGTTTACGCTAATAAATCGTCTTTCCTGGTACAATTAAAAGAAAATATCCGTCACGAAATGACGGATATTAAGGAGAAAACTCGCCGAGTCGTCGTAGATTATTTTAGTTATCGATTTAATGAATATTTTTAAAGCAATTTGGACATTTGGACGATGTTATTTCTAAAAAATCACTTCCCTAGCAACGTATTTTGAGACGTAATGATTATTTTCTGAAAAAACTGTTTATTTTTGTTTTTTTTTTCAATTGTATTTTCTTCGGAAGTTGGGACTACTTTGTCTATGGTTTGTGAGGTATTCCGAAATTTATGTAGGCCGGTAATTCGTCAAAAATTCCGTACTTTAGCGCATTTTAAAATGCAGTTTTTTTTTTTCAAATTAGTCAATTATTCTCGAATGCTAATTTCATAGCTAATTTCCGCGAATTATTCCAAAAAAAAAACCGCACATCGTAGCTTTTTCCCAAATTCGATACGCAATATTTCAATTTCATCTTGATTTAATTTTACGGTCATTAATATCCGAAGTGATGATTTTTTTATTTCGGTTAATCAATTTACTCAAACGAGATTCGTGATAAAAACACATAATGTTACAGATAATAAATTTTGAATAAACGCCAAGAAGAAGAAGAAAAAAATAAATAATAAAACACCGTATCGAAGACCTACCACTGTTTGTATCAAATTTGATTTCACTACATCTCCACGGATGGATTCGAAATCAGCGGGTTTATTGACAATTAGCAGATTATTGCAACGAATCCGATTAGAGAATTATTCAGATTGTAGTGTAGTAGACAAAATCGTAACTGTAAACGTAATTTTTCCAAAATAACATCGTACAAATGTACAAATTTCTCTCAAAATATCCATTAAATCGATAACTAAAATAATCTACGACGACTCGGCGAGTTTTCTCCTTAATATCCGTCATTTCGTGACGGATATTTTCTTCTAATTGTACCAGGAAAGACGATTTATCAGCGTAAACAAAAAAAAAAAGTCTATAGGTGTTAAATCGGGACTGCGTGAAAGCCAACTTACATCACCACTCCTTGAGATCAATTTGCCATTGAAAATTTGGTAGATATCTAAGATAATGATCCCAGAAGTACCCGGCACAACAAAGTAAACACGAAAATGATTTTATTTTTCAACGAAATAACCTTTTCGATATATACATTTTTCCCAGCGACGTTCATGGAGTTTTAAAACCATTTTCGTAATAAGAAACGTCAAACTCCTAAAAATAGCCATTAACTATTGAAATCACCTTTTCATTATTGAAAAATCTTTAACCACTAATTCATTTCTTCAAGTCTAAAAACAGAAAATACTCCAAGTGGGTTAAATCTGGCGATTATGGTGCATTAGGTAGCAATTCAAGGTTTAATTCGTTAATTTTGGTCATTGTAATAACGGATACGTCAGCTGGTGGATTATCTTGATGAAACAACACTTTTTCTTCGCTCAAATGCTGCGATAATATTCGTCGTTGATAGTTTTTCCTTTTTCAAGATATTCAATCGAAATCATCTCACGCGCATCCCAAAAAAACGACGTTTGCAGCTGGAACGGTCTCTGCCTTCTTTAGAGCCGGTTCGCCCTCTTCAGCACATTGTTTTGATTGTATTTTGGCGTCAGTTGTAAACAGATGGATCCACGTTCAATCCATGGTTATAAAATGGTGCAAAATCATTAATTATCATTAATTTTGATCAATGTAATAACGGATACGTCAGCTGGTGGATTATCCTGATGAAATAACACTTTTTTCTTCGCTCAAATGTAGTAATAAGTTCGCATAATACTCCCTGTCAATATTTTTCGAGTTTCCAAGATATTTAATGGAAATTATCCCACGCGCATTCCAAAAAACCGACTCCATACAGCTCATACAGTCACTTTAAGCGAATACTACTAGTGTCTAAATTGCTTGTTGACGTGTCCATTAAGAGCTTCATTCGAAAACAAGATGATAGTAAACTTAGGAAATCATCATCAATCATCTGGTTTACGTAGTCAAATTTCTGACCATCATCCCGAGGTTTTAACAAATCAGGCTCGTCGCGAACAGACCGTTCGTGGACGTTCGGTTTTAGGTGTATCCGATCTGTTCAAACTTCTGGATCCATTTTCCAATCACACGAGCATCTGGCGCAGAATCCATCATCCATTTTGATAAACGCAGTTTCTGTATGACAAAAAAAGTTGATTTGAATCCAAATCCTTTCGACGGTTGCGTTCCGTTTGATTGTTCCACGCCGTATATAAACATCGATACCGTTCTTTGCACAAGCTTCGCGATGTATAATTTTATTTTGATTCCGAACCGTAATATCACGTATTCTAATTTTACGTACAGTTTAAATAGATCGAACAAATTGGCAGATAAAGTACGTATCGGTGTGTTTTAAGAACAAAGGAATACGGATAATAATTCCGCAATTTCCTTAAGGAACGTTCATTAACGTTATTGAAGGGTGTTTCTTTTCGGTTTTTTCGTTTACACAACTATCGAATAATATGGGAAAGAAGAAGAGAGAAACAATCTACGTTCTTTGATATTGATTAAGTCACGAACTGCGAATATTAAATTCTCTCTTTATGTAGCTACTTCAATTTGCTACCAAATAATACAAATTGAACGCATAATGGACATTAGATTTTTTTTTTTTTTTTTGAAATTTATCGTAGTTAAAATGTTGATGAATTGAGTGGAAACGTTCCGTCTTAATGTGAATGTGAAGATTCATTATACGAAAATACACCTTTTAGAGATACGAGGCGACATCTTTGTTATCGCAAATCACCGGTAAAAAAATTGTAACTGATCTTCATAAGATGTTATCTATCGTCAACTGATACACATCTTTGTTAACAACAAACGATAAAGCTGCTCAAGCGACACTCTATTGCTACAAAACCAGAGTCAGCGAGAAATGAGCAGTCGGCTAGTTCCAGAATTTACCGTTACCAAAAGACAGGTAACTATAATCGAGGATGCCGTTCCGAATGACAAAATCGCTTCATTGTCAGCACATAGTTAAGAAATTGAATCCTCACTGGTGTTTAAGTTCAACAGAAGCTCAAAGAAACGCGAGGAATGGCTGCGAGTGGCTGCAGAATCAGAAGAAGACCATACCAAGCTCAGTAAGTAGAGGAGCCACGAATCCAGAGAAGATCTGAAGAAAAATCCACGTAGTGATACATAAAAGAAAACGTGGGGTTTAGAAGAAGTTCCAGGACGATTTGGGCAATCATTTCAATGGAAACCAGCGTGAAGATTCACATTGAAGCTCAGAGAAACGCGAGGAAAGGCTGTGAGTGGTTGGAGAGTTAGGAAAAGACCAGACCAAGCTCAGCAAATAGAAGAGCCACGAATCTAGAGAATATCTGAAGAAAAATCCACGTAATGATGCATAAAAGAAAACGTGGGGTTTAGAAGAAGTTCCAGGACGATTTGGGCAATCATTTCAATGGAAACCAGCGTGAAGATTCACATTGAAGCTCAGAGAAACGCGAGGAAAGGCTGTGAGTGGTTGGAGAGTTAGGAAAAGACCAGACCAAGCTCAGCAAATAGAAGAGCCACGAATCTAGAGAATATCTGAAGAAAAATCCACGTAATGATGCATAAAAGAAAACTTGGGGTTTAGAAGAAGTTCCAGGACGATTTGGGCAATCATTTCAATGGAAACCAGCGTGAAGATTCACATTGAAGCTCAGAGAAACGCGAGGAAAGGCTGTGAGTGGTTGGAGAGTTAGGAAAAGACCAGACCAAGCTCAGCAAATAGAAGAGCCACGAATCTAGAGAATATCTGAAGAAAAATCCACGTAATGATGCATAAAAGAAAACGTGGGGTTTAGAAGAAGTTCCAGGACGATTTGGGCAATCATTTCAATGGAAACCAGCGTGAAGATTCACATTGAAGCTCAGAGAAACGCGAGGAAAGGCTGTGAGTGGTTGGAGAGTTAGGAAAAGACCAGACCAAGCTCAGCAAATAGAAGAGCCACGAATCTAGAGAATATCTGAAGAAAAATCCACGTAATGATGCATAAAAGAAAACGTGGGGTTTAGAAGAAGTTCCAGGACGATTTGGACAATCATTTCAATGGAAACCAGCGTGAAGATTCACATTGAAGCTCAGAGAAACGCGAGGAAAGGCTGTGAGTGGTTGGAGAGTTAGGAAAAGACCAGACCAAGCTCAGCAAATAGAAGAGCCACGAATCTAGAGAATATCTGAAGAAAAATCCACGTAATGATGCATAAAAGAAAACGTGGGGTTTAGAAGAAGTTCCAGGACGATTTGGGCAATCATTTCAATGGAAACCAGCGTGAAGATTCACATTGAAGCTCAGAGAAACGCGAGGAAAGGCTGTGAGTGGTTGGAGAGTTAGGAAAAGACCAGACCAAGCTCAGCAAATAGAAGAGCCACGAATCTAGAGAATATCTGAAGAAAAATCCACGTAATGATGCATAAAAGAAAACGTGGGGTTTAGAAGAAGTTCCAGGACGATTTGGACAATCATTTCAATGGAAACCAGCGTGAAGATTCACATTGAAGCTCAGAGAAACGCGAGGAAAGGCTGTGAGTGGTTGGAGAGTTAGGAAAAGACCAGACCAAGCTCAGCAAATAGAAGAGCCACGAATCTAGAGAATATCTGAAGAAAAATCCACGTAATGATGCATAAAAGAAAACGTGGGGTTTAGAAGAAGTTCCAGGACGATTTGGGCAATCATTTCAATGGAAACCAGCGTGAAGATTCACATTGAAGCTCAGAGAAACGCGAGGAAAGGCTGTGAGTGGTTGGAGAGTTAGGAAAAGACCAGACCAAGCTCAGCAAATAGAAGAGCCACGAATCTAGAGAATATCTGAAGAAAAATCCACGTAATGATGCATAAAAGAAAACGTGGGGTTTAGAAGAAGTTCCAGGACGATTTGGACAATCATTTCAATGGAAACCAGCGTGAAGATTCACATTGAAGCTCAGAGAAACGCGAGGAAAGGCTGTGAGTGGTTGGAGAGTTAGGAAAAGACCAGACCAAGCTCAGCAAATAGAAGAGCCACGAATCCAGAGAAGGTTTAAAGAAAAATACACGTAGTGATGCATAAATAAAAACGTGGAAAAGGAAACGAGCGTGGAGATTCACATTGAAGCTCAAAGAAACGCAAGGAAAGGCTGTGAGTAGCTAGAGAGTCAAGGACAGCTCTGCTATCTTTGCATTGCGGCAATCGCGTTGTACGCATAGTCTATTAAAAATGGAGTGCTATGAGTCCATGGAGATAGCTAGATTAGTTCCTCGGCCATATATTCCTGCTCCTACTTTTCCATTTCCATGAGTATAAAATACCCACGGGAAACGATCATATCTATGGACACCACACATTTCTCTAGAACGCTTGGATGTTCAATCAGGTCACCAAGCTTCATGTTCTGTTCCTTGCATGAAAGTCTTCAAAGGAAGCCTTTGGGACGGGATCTGGTATCCCCCAATGATAGTATTTGCTCTTGGCTAGTATATGAAAGCTGCATAGCTTTTGATAGACGCCTCATAATGGATTTGTACATCAAGTTTATCATTTTCGATGTTCCTTCCGCCATTTTATGGCGGTTGTGTAAGGAAAAACGTGCCTTGTAGATGTTGGTATGTAAATCAAGCATGAATGAGGCTGAAGGCCACAAATTTGTAATTTGAATAGTATAATTTCGTAAATAGGATCTTAAAAAAATCACTTTGCATATAATTTCACATCATGTTTATCGTATCATGTACTTGCAACTATTAATCTGTCGATAATTTTTTCAAATTGGATGTGTTGTTTAACATATGCCCGTTAAATCGAAGTAAAGGGTGTTATTCTATAAATTATAAATTCTATGCTGATTAGACACGCTAGCATGAAAATATGCACATTTTTCTTGATTCAGATACATTTAGATGCACACCACCACAGAAAACCACGACTTAATAGCAAAAAAGATGCACTACTACGGGGATAGTCCCAGAAGTAAACGACGCCACGACCTTGCCTTCTTTGGAGCCGATTCTCCCTTTTCAATCCTTCGTTTTTTATGTTTCGTGAAGTGATGGACCCATAGTTATTGAAAGACACAAAAATTTCTGTGAAACTTTGCCAAACATTAGATGAAAACATCTTCATGTCCAAACTTTCAGTTAATATGCCATGTACAGCATTTTGTTGGTCATCGCAGGTCGTCCAGTCTCGTCTAAACTTTGCTACCAAATATTTTACTGTTAATGACGAAGAAACAGTCTCACCCAGGGTAGAATCCAGCTCAGCTGGTTGAACTAAGACCTACGCTCACTACTGATAGCTGCTAAACAAATACTAAACATCGTGGGGTCTTCAAACCGCCATCTCTAGGTCAGGCCAGGTAGCATCCTCGTACTACCAAATGCTACATAACTACACCTCATAAAACAAAAGGAATTAGTTTGATATACAAATATACAAGATTCCGAAAGGCATCTGGAGCCAAAAATGTTTAAAGAGCAATCAAAATTGATGCATAAACATCAACTATAGTAAGGAAAGATGAGAATAATCTTTAAATATAAGGCGTACAAGATAATTAATGAAGATATACACCAAGCTGGACGTAATACAGAGTACAAAGAGTCCTGTGCTGAAGGGAACAGAAATCAGAAGAAAAAGCAGCGAAAAGAAATCAAGCCAACAAGATTTTGATCGTTTTCATTGTGGGATTGTGGCAAAATTGGAGTGTACTAACTATAATATATTCTCGTTTGTTTATCTTCTGTCGCACGAGAAAATAAATGTTCTGGCATCTTATTTCCAATAGATTTGTGAGCCTCTCCCTTCTCTCTTCTTCCATTTTCTTTACTTTCCTGCTATTAATCGACACCAAGTTTTCCATACAATCACGTAATTTCCATAATGAAATATCCAATTGCTTGTTAATCCTATCACAATAATTGTTTTTTATGACTGATTTGTAAAGTCAAATAACCTGAATTCATCCATCGTTTCATCTAAATCCACTTCCGTTTCCTCTAAATGAGAGGATGAGTGTATAAGTATACGAAAGCTCGTTATATATTAGAGTAAGTACACTTTGGTGTTCAATTTTGCCACAATCCCACTACGAAAACGCTAATGATCTAGTTGATATTTTTCAAAAGATATTTAACGCTCTGCAATTCTTAATTTATTGATTCCCAGTCGACGAATGTATAATTATACGATAGCTCGTTATATATTAGAGTTAGTACACTTTGGTGTTTAATTTTTCCACAATCCCACCACGAAAACGCTAATAATCTAGTTGATATTTTTCAAAAGATATTTAACGCTCTGCAATTCTTAATTTATTGATTCCCAGTCGACGAATGTATAATTATACGATAGCTCGTTATATATTAGAGTTAGTACACTTTGGTGTTTGATTTTTCCACAATCCCACCACGAAAACGCTAATAATCTAGTTGATATTTTTCAAAAGATAATTAACGCTCTGCAATTCTTAATTTATTGATTCCCAGTCGACGAATGTATAATTATACGATAGCTCGTGATATATTAGAGTTAGTACACTTTGGTGTTTAATTTTGCCACAATCCCACCACGAAAACGCTAATAATCTAGTTGATATTTTTCAAAAGATATTTAACGCTCTGCAATTCTTAATTTATTGATTCCTAGTCGACGAATGTATAATTATACGATAGCTCGTTATATATTAGAGTTAGTACACTTTGGTGTTCAATTTTGCCACAATCCCACTACGAAAACGCTAATAATCTAGCTAGAAAAGACTTCATTCCAATTAAAATTTATATATATATAGGACGGTATATTAAATTTGAGGATTATGTTGATTTATAAGAAAAATCGTGACTAAAGATTGATTATAACATAACCTAAACCAGTTCTGTTATTATCGATTAATTCAAACACAATTTTGTGCGATAATTATAAAGATAAGATTTCCAATCTACGTCGAAGCGTGTTGTTTCTGTGATTTTTCAATTTCTTTATTAGACGGTTGGGTTAAAGTGGTACTATTATTAACATATCGTTATTAACTTACCGTCAAATGAGCGGCTTAGTTCAAAGAACCGAAATTACCACTAGTCAACTACTAAATAAAAACATTACCCATAACTTGATTGTAAATTTATTAGGAATTGATTCTATTTCAAAAATACAAATCGAATCAAACAATTAGAGGTTCAAATTTAAATAATCCATTCACAAGACTTTACATCAATTATTAGTTGAAAAACTCACCCAAAACTGTCCAAAGTACATAATACATTCAATTTTTGATACTTTAACCTGAAGAACTACCCCAATAGAACAATATTCCCGCGCCATCCCCAAGGAATTCCATTTAGTCTTCTAATGGGAATTTCTATCAAATAACAAGCGATTAACTGATTAACTAAATCCTTTCCGATATATCTGGTGACACGTTTTAGTAAAAACCAACATACCTACATTCATTCACATTCTATACATCAAAAACACCTAGTTACATGAACCCAAGGGGGACGTTTTCGAATAGAGTATTGACCGTCCACTACGCTGTTGCTAGAGGTTAGTCCCGCGCGGATTTTACTTAATCGAGGTTGTATTTTCCGTATTCTTCAAATTCGACCCACCAGTGACACCAGAACTCAAAAGAACGCATGCTGGACAAAAAAATTTTGCACTTATGTCCAAATTTAATTTTATATTTTCTATCTGACTTTTTGGCCAAAAGATTCGTCCTTTTTTCGACGATCATTCCATTCCACAATAATTTGGACGATCTGTAATACGAACCCAATTACCTGGATGGTTCTAGAAGTACCTGGCCCAATAAAAAGTTTAATTTTTCAACGTAAGTTCAATGTTTTCAATAATTTTATAATGAAAATCGTCGAGATCTTCAAAATATCTCCCAACATCACTTTTCATTGTTGAAAATCTTTGATCACCAAGCTTGGGAACAGGAAAAAAACCGAGGTAGCTAAATCTAGTGTATAGGATGCGTGAGGTAGTAATCTGAAGTTTAATTCGTTGATTTTGGTCATTGCAATATCAGATATGTCAGTTGGTGGATTATCAACACTTTCTTCTCAACCAAAAGCGGTTTTTTTTGCTTGATTTCTTCGCTTAAACGTCGCAATGATATTCGTCGTTGATAGTTTTTCCTTTTTCAAGTTATTCAATCGAAATTATTCCACGCGCATCCCAAAAAATCGACGTTTGCAGCTGGAACGGTCTTTGCCTTCTTTAGAGCCGGTTGGCCCTCTTCAGCACATTGTTTCGATTGTACTTTGGCGTCAGGTGTAAACAGATGGATCCATGGTTATAAAACGGTGCAAAATCATTAATTATCATTAATTTTGGTCAATGTAATAACGGATAAGTCAGCTGGTGGATTATCTTGATGAAACAACACTTTTTTCTTCGCTCAAATGCTGCAATAAGTTTGCATAATACTCGCTTCTGATAATTTTTTCCTTTTTCGAGATATTCAATCGAAATTATCCCACGCGCATCCCAAAAAAACGACGTTTGCAGCTGGAACGGTCTTTGCCTTCTTTAGAGCCGGTTGGCCTTCTTCAGCACATTGTTTCGATTGTACTTTGGCGTCAGGTGTAAACAGATGGATCCATGGTTATAAAACGGTGCAAAATCATTAATTATCATTAATTTTGGTCAATGTAATAACGGATAAGTCAGCTGGTGGATTATCTTGATGAAACAACACTTTTTTCTTCGCTCAAATGCTGCAATAAGTTTGCATAATACTCGTTTCTGATAATTTTTTCCTTTTTCAAGATATTCAATCGAAATTATCCCACGCGCATCCCAAAAAAACGACGTTTGCAGCTGGAACGGTCTTTGCCTTCTTTAGAGCCGGTTGGCCTTCTTCAGCACATTGTTTCGATTGTACTTTGGCGTCAGGTGTAAACAGATGGATCCATGGTTATAAAACGGTGCAAAATCATTAATTATCATTAATTTTGGTAAATGTAATAACGGATAAGTCAGCTGGTGGATTATCTTGATGAAACAACACTTTTTTCTTCGCTCAAATGCTGCAATAAGTTTGCATAATACTCGCTTCTGATAATTTTTTCCTTTTTCAAGATATTCAATCGAAATTATCCCACGCGCATCCCAAAAAAACGACGTTTGCAGCTGGAACGGTCTTTGCCTTCTTTAGAGCCGGTTGGCCTTCTTCAGCACATTGTTTCGATTGTACTTTGGCGTCAGGTGTAAACAGATGGATCCATGGTTATAAAACGGTGCAAAATCATTAATTATCATTAATTTTGGTCAATGTAATAACGGATAAGTCAGCTGGTGGATTATCTTGTGAAACAACACTTTTTTCTTCGCTCAAATGCTGCAATAAGTTTGCATAATACTCGCTTCTGATAGTTTTTCCTTTTTCAAGATATTCAATAGAAATTATCCGACGCGCATTTCAAAAAAAACGACTCCATGACCTTGCTTGCACATGGAACAGTCTTCGCCTTCTTTGGAGTCGATTCTTCCTTTTCAGTCCATTCTTTTGTTCTGGGGTATATCTGTGAAACATCTCCAAACACTCGATGCAAAATATCTTCACGATTTAACCTCAAAACACACTGGTAAACCTTGGAACAAATACTTGATGTTTCAGATATAAAGTGATGGAACCACGTTTCATCCATGATTAAAAAACGTCCAAATTTTCAGTTAATAACGCGCTTTTTGGATTATCCAGTGGAATCGTCACCTCATTTGGTCTTTTTTACTGTTGATCTGTTGAACAACCTCTTCCAGATGAGAAACTAGCTCAGTTTTTCAACTGGTGGGGCTAAGGCCTGTGACATCTGTCAAACAACGTCATCTCTAGATCGGACCAAGTACTTATGGAACCACCCTCGTATATCTACATCGAGTTCCAGTATAAAACGTTGACGAGAAGTTGAAATCAGTAGGAACTTTTGTTATTTTTGTCATCGACGGTATTTTTTGCTTCTTCAATCACTATGCGTTTGTTAAATCCGCGACAGCTTCAATTACAAGAAACATCTTGTTTAAACAACACTGTATAACAATTTTCAACATATTATACAAATATATTATTACTGCAAACATCGAACGGCTTTAACACGTTTTCTATTGTACATACCGAGCAGTAGCTAAACAGATACAACTTAAACTTTGGTCCGCGAAGCTTGTTCATTCAATAACGAAGAATACATGTTAATTTACGATGTTCTCGGTTGGCATGAGGTGTTTTAAAGACTGTGCAAGTCATTATTTTCTATCACGTACTTCGTTTCAAAAAGAAATAAGACGGTGGGTTTGTTCGAACAACAAAAAAAAACGAAAGAAAGATCATAAACCGGCTCTCCATCCGACGTTGATTGTTTGAAGAAAAGTATTAGAAGACTAAATATAATTGGTTGTAAAAACTGAATTAATTTGAATTGGTTATCTAGTTGTGGAGTTGGGAATTGATAAATTGCACCGATCGGAGTGCACCAATTACTACGAGTGTCATTTGAAAAGTTTCCGATTTCTACCGGGAGGTGTCGCTACTTAATCAGAATGTTTCGAAAACAGAAAATTCGGGAATTTTCTCGTTTTTGAGTTATAAGTCGACAACCGGTCACATAAATTGTAATTATATATAATTCTATAAATAATTATAACAATTTTTATTTCTAAATTGTTTGCATTACTCCCGGAACACTCTGTATGTCAGAAAATATATTAACCAGTGCTTTAAAATATTTTAACTAAAATTCCAGCCATTTTGAACGCTTGATTTTCATTCGACATTCGACATTCGACAATTGACATTCGACATTCGACATTCGACATTCGACATTCGACATTCGACATTCGACATTCGACATTCGACATTCGACATTCGACATTCGACATTCGACATTCGACATTCGACATTCGACATTCGACATTCGACATTCGACATTCGACATTCGACATTCGACATTCGACATTCGACATTCGACATTCGACATTCGACATTCGACATTCGACATTCGACATTCGACATTCGACATTCGACATTCGACATTCGACATTCGACATTCGACATTCGACATTCGACATTCGACATTCGACATTCGACATTCGACATTCGACATTCGACATTCGACATTCGACATTCGACATTCGACATTCGACATTCGACATTCGACATTCGACATTCGACATTCGACATTCGACATTCGACATTCGACATTCGACATTCGACATTCGACATTCGACATTCGACATTCGACATTCGACATTCGACATTCGACATTCGACATTCGACTTTAGACATTCGACATTCGACATTCGACTTTAGACATTCGACATTCGACATTCGACATTCGACATTCGACATTCGACATTCGACATTCGACATTGGACATTGGACATTCGACATTTGACACTGAGCAATCATTATACGTGGAGTAGTTCAAATATAAACGTGAATTTTTGGATAAAGGCGCGAAACATTTTAGTGTCTTGGATACTGGATCTTAGACTGGTCTGATACGAAGCGTAGACAACAGCTGGGACCGCGTAACCTCACTTTTTAGTGTCCTTTCAGCGATGGCCGATAAGAACGTATCGGTGTCTGTTGCGTGACATCTCCAGAACAGATAAGAGCGTCAGTGTTGTAAAAAAACTTATTTGGAAGACCAAGACGCGATAAGACTGAAGCATTGGACATTGGAGTTGATATTATTGACCATAAAATTAATAAACGACTCGATTAACATAAGATTTCGGCCATATAGGTGTCAAGGCTTCTGCATTCTCTTGCAGAGGTGTGAAAATGCCTTGGATACTTTGGAAAACTGCTGGAAACCAAATAAACAAGACCCAGAAAGAGATGGTATGCGGAGCCAGATCTAATGGAAAGCGGAGTTCCGGTCAGGAGGGCAAATATAAGGAAAAAAAAAGCTCTTGTAGATATAAGGGAGAATGGGGATTTTTTTACAAAGGAATGTTGATATTTCAAGTTGAATGATTTATAATAAGACGATTTATTAACAAATTTTCTTGTTGTTTCAGAATATTCTAGTCTAAAATGTGGTGGATCCTTCAGGCGTGTCTATTTCTCTCGCTCTACGGCTGTTTGAGTCAAACCGTCGACTCCGAAACCGATATCGTTAATTCACCGGAAAATGCGGCGCCGCCTCCACCGTCTCCGCTCGACGATTGTGATCCGGAAATGATCGGATTCGAATTAATAACCGGTAACGTGTTTTCGGCACCCGGATACGTTTTGGATTCCATACCGGGAACGTTAATGTTGACCGATTGTTTAGAAACCTGTCAAGGAAACGAAAGCTGTCAAAGCATCAATTACGAAACGGGATTATGCGTGTTATTCAGTTCGACAGCTGACGCCTTACCCGGTAAGTTCATTTACATCGTACATATATCAATATTAACGTCAATTGGAAACAGAAAATTATCCCAAGCGCATCCCAAAAAACCTCGCCTGCAGTTAGAACGGTCTTTACCTTCTTTGAACCTAGTCCTCCCTCTTCAGTCCATTGTTTTGATTGTTCTTTTGATTTTTGATGTGAAGTGATGGACCCCACGTTTGGCTTTCTAAATTTTCGGTTAATATGCGATCTACCGCACATTTTGAAATGCCTACTATTCAATCGACGATCATCCAGAACCACTTCGTCGATTTTTTTCAACATTTCTGGAGTCGTCGTCATATTTAATCGACCACTGCGCTGTTGGTCTTCGTATATCGTCCAGTCTCGTCTAAACTCTACTACCCAAAATTTTACTGTTGATAACTTAGGAGCAGTATCACCCAGAATAGAATCTAGTTCAGCTTTTACATAAGTTAAGCTGCTTCACTATTCACTATTAAAGGCTGCTAAACAAATACTAAATTACGTGGTTTCTTCAAATGTGTAATTTCTGATACAGTGGTAATTTTGAGGTAACTACCACCATCTTTAGGTCAGGCCAAGTACTTCTGGAACCATCCTCGTAGCACTCAAGCATCCGTGTTATCAGATCCGAGGTCTGGTATAGGCCACAGATAAACTGCTTGATTGTAATCCACGGAGAAATCGATATTTCACATAAACCCGAGGCGAATTTATGAAATTATTGTTTAGTGAGTTGATTATTACAAACTTTTTACGACGTTTCGAATTCCGTGTTGTGTCACTTAAGCATTTGTTAATTTCGACGGTTTCGACGGTTTCGACTGTTTTATGTGAAAAGTAGTACTTGAATCTTCTTCTCCAATTAACCTTATGTCGGATATTTCAAGTATAAGAACAGTTTTGTTTTTCAATTGAACAACTCTCGATAATTGTAAGCAAATATTGATTTCGCATCTACGTTTTTCCATTGTACAGTTAAATTGATTTCTTCGCAATAACGAATACAATTTTTTTTCATTGTAAATTGAACGCGCTCCTTTATGAGAACTATTAATGTCAATAGTTTCGTTTTTATACAAAATATGGTTGAATGTTTTTGTTTCGATTGACGAGATGTAAAAAAAAAAGATTTAAATCACTGGCGTAGTCGGCGTTTTCATCAAGGTACTATATTTAAACAATCGATCGGATTTTCAAGACAGAAAATAATATTTGCGGACGGTTTTTCTTCTGTAGTGATTAGCTCCAAAAACAACCGGCAAAATCTTGTCATAAGGAGGTGGATAGCGACGAAACTCCAACAGAAGATGACACCTTCGGATCTGAAGTTAGTAATTATCCGGAAAAACCGAGGAAGATGGCGTCTTTGATCTTGTAAAAAGGAAAGCAACCCACACCAGGAACAGATGTAGATAAACCACTTCTGTTGTCATTAGTTTAGGAATTAGGGAATTTGGCATGAAAGCTGGCAACGCCGACGACGTAGCTAGTGTCGCGGCCTAGCGCGCATGCACGTACTCATCTAAAATTCCTCAGAAATGTACAACAATCGAAGGAGAGTTATTTTCCATTAAGACAACGCGCATTCCATAATTCGATATACCGCGGCTGTAATTTACGAATTGCATTTGAAAATGGTTCACCATCCACCGTATTCACCAGATCTGGTCCCCCGAGAGAACTTAACCACATATGGAAACTCCTATTTGGAGGAGAAATGCATTTGGAGAGTAAAGACTACAATGGGGAGTGTTTTGATTAGATTCCATTCGAGAAATTTATATCGAAATTGATTCGAATTCTTTTTTTACTTATTTATAATTCGAATCGAAGTGATTTTTAGCGAATTTGTGGTGATTTTTTTCTATATTCGCCGTTCTACAGCCGCCAGTTTCAATCACGAACGATCCAACTACCAGATTCTAATAACTGGGAAACCAGTTGAGGGCTGCAACTATTCCGCATAAAAATATATCGATGTTCGAGTCGACGCCCCTGGTTTTGTCTTTAAGTGAACGTTTGGAGTCTGCTCTTACAGTTGACGTCAAATCAGGGTTATTTTACGAGTACTTCATTTACTTATTCAAGATCGGAAGCCGCAACGGACTTGCCTAGATAGTCATCTTCTTTCTGATATACTTTTCTTACTTTCTGTTTCTACATATTATAGAGAAATCGTCGTGGGAACGAAAAGCTTAGTTTCTATATTTAATTGGTACGAATATCGAAGATGTACAAGACAACGAGTGATGAATAACTGCACAAAGAAAGTGTCAAAAACGTGATGAAACTTATTATAGACTTGAGCAGTTTGGTGCAGAGGTTTCAAAAGTTATTTCGTCTACCAGCCACTTCGACTATCGATTATTTTTTGTTTAAAAACATATTTTTGCAACTAATACCTGTACGGTATCTTCATAATATACAGGGTGTACCAGGACCAGTCAAAATACTTTCGGTACCACCGGAAATCGACTTTAACTTTGTTATTTTATATAGAACACACTGTATATTAATACATTTTTGGAAACTACGTGAAATTTTAGTATACTTGTGTCTAAAAACTTTTTTGGAAAAATGCATACTTTTTGAGTTATTAATTTTTTTATAAAAAATTTTACCCCTGCAGACCCTTTTAAATTATTTTTTTACGAAAATACCCTTAAGAATTTTAGAATGGTTACTATTTGGTTGCCTTAAGCAAGGTCAGACGTGTTTGAATCTATGTTGAAACATTTTTTATTTTATACAGGGTGTCCCACGACCAGTCAAAACTATCTGTATATGGCAAAATACTTTCGGTTCTACCGGAAATCGACTGTAATTTTGTTATTTTATATAGAACACACTGTATATTAATACATTTTTGAAATCTACGTGAAATTTTAGTATACTTGTGTCTAAGAACTTTTTTGGAAAAATGCATACTTTTTGAGTTATTAATTTTTTTATAAAAAATTTTACCCCTGCAGACCCTTTTAAATTATTTTTTTACGAAAATACCCTTAAGAATTTTAGAATGGTTACTATTTGGTTGCCTTAAGCAAGGTCAGACGTATTTGAATCTATGTTGAAACATTTTTTATTTTATACAGGGTGTCCCACTACCAGTCAAAACTATCTGTATATGGCAAAATACTTTCGATTCTACCGGAAATCGACTGTAATTTTGTTATTTTATATAGAACACACTGTATATTAATACATTTTTGAAATCTACGTGAAATTTTAGTATACTTGTGTCTAAGAACTTTTTTGGAAAAATGCATACTTTTTGAGTTATTAATTTTTTTATAAATAATTTTACCCTTGCAGACCCTTTTAAATTATTTTTTTACCCTTGAGAATTTTAGAATGATTTCTATTCGGTTGCTTTTAGCAAGGTCAGATGTATTTGAATTTATGTTAAAAAAATTTTCATTTCATACAGGGTGTGTATAAAAATTAAATATCTTCGTAACCACACTTGTATATCTAAAAATTTACAGAAAACATTTAATATCTAGATAACGGTGTGGTTTAGGTATAGAAATAGTATATGAATTTGCCTTATTTTTCACCCCTGGATGCATTAAAATAGAAAAAACCGGGTGGTTCTATTAAAAAAAATAAGGAAATTTGATATTTATGAAGTTAAACTTTTAACACTTTTTATACACACCCTGTATAAAATGAAAAATTTTTCAACATAAATTCAAATATATCTGACCTTGCTAAAAGCAACCGAATAGAAACCATTCTAAAATTCTCAAGGGTAGAAAAATAATTTAAAAGGGTCTGCAAGGGTCAAATTTTTTATAAAAAAATTAATAACTCAAAAAATATACGTTTTCCGAAGAAAAGTTTCCAGATAAAAGTATACTCAAATTTTACGTAGATTTCAAAAATGTATTAATATACAGGGTGTTACATTAAAAATAACAAAGTTACAGTCGACTTCCGGTACAAACGGAAATCGGCCATCTTCGAAAATATATTAATTGAAAAGATCGTATCCGAAAACCCAAAAGTAGAAATTTTCATGATTCTATTATAAGTATTTTACCATATACTTATAGTTTTAACTCTTCGTGGGACACCCTGTATATTTGAATTACAGAAATCGCTTTCTACACCTACCTCTTCACCTTTAGTTTATTCTGGGCTCCTAATCAGAATTCCGATGCTTACAAGGGGCGTTGTCTTCGGGCTTTGAACGCATTGTTGATTTACGTTTGTATTCTTATCGATCGGACAAACTGTATATAATAAGAATCAACGTCATAACACGTTAACGTATTATTAACGCTTGTTAATTAAGAAGGAATCTCTTCGAATTGCAGAAATGAAGTGTGAAAAATAATAACTTCAATTATACGCTTTAAATTGTCATTCATTACTTGATATCCGACTGTATACCACGTGTAATTAACACGTGTGAACAATTTTCCGCTTCGAGAGCGTTAAAATTGAAGAAAGATCAAAATTAAAACCCCCGCGGATGGAATTAGAATCGAATTTTGAATTGAAAACGGCCGAAACATTCCATTTGAATTCAGTGAAGTTCGAAGACTTTCGGGAAGGTTCGTTATAGAAAAAAGGGTTCTTCGGGGTGATATTGAGCACCAAAAAAAGGCAACGGATTAGACGTGGTGGACACAAACCTAACCTAACCTCTCGTAACTCGACCTAACCTCAACTAGCTCAACCTAACCCAACCAAATCCCTCTATCTAATCGTCTTTATTCATCAATCAATACGGTTGATATTTCAGTTTTCAAATATGACAATACTGATGTCAATATGTCAAATCTGTCATTGTCAACTTCGACGTTTTTAATGCTGAACGTACTCAGAACGTATGGTCGTACGAATGCTATTTGGAACACACTTTTTCTATGGCTTTTGACGTTGATTGACAGTTCTCGTCAGTTTGTTTTTTTTTTTTGAATCTCAAAATTTAAGTAGCAACCTTCGTAACGTTGAACTGCCCTCGTAAATAATTTAATCGGAGAAAAGGAAATTGAAGAAATTTTACATTCTCATTAAAATTAATTGTCTGTGAAAACTGAAATTTTTTCTTCTTTTAATTTAGCACATACATTAAAATATACAGTGGTAATTGTAAAAATTGAGCTGATTTACAGATACCAAGATGTATTTCCATTAAATTTAATGCATGTAAATCGATAATAGAGGTTTATAAATAATTAATTGTCGTAATTTTAAGATTGAGAGCTTTTTATTACAACCAATTACGTTTTTAATAGATTTCTAGCGATTAGTATTTCAATTAGTTTCGTTTTGTTCATTTTCGTCATTATCACCATTTGTTGTATTTTCGACAAGGTAATAGTGACACGTCGAGGTTCAAAAGTCGCGCCTTTTTCGGAGGTGGCCATTAATAAACGCGAACTAACCTCAAAAATCGATAAACGACTCAATTCAATGCGAAAAACTTTTGAAATATGGCAACACCGATGCGAATATGTCAAATCTGACATTACCATCATGAGTTGTTTACAGATATTTGAATCTTGATCGAAATTAAGTTGAATCGTGAAAATATTCGTGCCAGGAGTTTCTGTGACTTATGTGACAGCGCGACGATCAATTTTCTTCGACTTTTGGTGTTGGAGCGTCATATCCAGCCACCGCTAGTTTCGTGGGAGTACTTGAAGCAAATAATCGCCCTTTTAGAGCCATTAGAGCAACGTGGGCTATCGAGAAGACGTAGTCCTTCAGATAGACCCGCCGTGCCCCATTTGACGTTACCCAAAGTCCGATGTCCTTTGAGAAGGTGATCAGACGCTTTGGTTTGAACCCTTTGATGTCGTTAGGCAAGTTGTGAGTACAGGACAACACACACCACAACGTGGTGTGCAGTTTCGACCTCCTCCATGCACCAACGACACTCCGTGATGCCCAAAGTGTGAAGTGGTGGCAGTAACCGATTAGAAGACTGATTTCGTGACTATTTAGCTATTTAGCAACTGTTTGGTGAAAGGTCCATCTAGATGGATGCGTCTCCATCCATCTCTGTCGAGCCCAACCGGGAAAACTGGGTTTTGGTGCCATTGGTGGGTCCGCTTCGTCGTTGCCTCTATTACCCGAGTGACCGGGCACCCAAACGAGCTAGATATTGCAGGTATCACTCGCCAGATTCTAAAAAACTCTCTTAAATTCAAACACTAGCCTAGAGCTTACTTTTTCAACAGTTATAGCTTGTATGGCAGCTCTGATGTCCGACCAGATCTAAATTACGGTGTTTCCGTGTGTTTCGATTGAGTATTGCACATCAGCATTCCATCACAGCGAATACCTCGGCTTTGAAGACGATAGCGAGTTCCCCAAGCGGTGTATTTTGGGGTGTTCCCTCAAACAAACCTGCTATTCCTTCTAGAACCTTCTGCGTACCAAAATTCGATATAGCTGGCTTGGAATCACCATTCCATTGATCACGATCAGTGATGTGTGTCTTCAGACCTTTATTATCAACAGTCGAAGGCTTCTTTTGGTTGCTGCCCATCGAAACGATTGGGCATTCACCTGTTTTTGACAATTGATCCAGTCCACGCCAAGCCAAGAGGTCTTACGCATGGATTCTGTGATACTGAGACCACCAAACGATGGCCTCGGATACAGTGGAGAGTGAAAGACATGGGGTACAGCCAAAGGCCCTTCTGCATGCCCAGAGAGCGCTGGTGGTCTTTTTTTTATTTTATTTTCCACGTGTTGGTGCCGGGTGAGATTTGTATCCAGTTATATCATTATAGCCGAAACTCAGAAATTAAAACTAACGAAAATATCATTAATTTTAGTTGTAAAAATATGTTATAATCAACGGACGATGTGTAAATTAGTGAAATATTTTAGCGGATGATACAAATAAGAAAAAAATGTGAAGAAACTTTTCAGTTTTCTCTTGTATGAACCAAAATTGAAAAAAAAATGATAACATCGAGAAAATCTAACTGAAGCGGTTAATGTCGAGGCACGTACTAAATACTGTTTGTGGCATCTCTGGAATTCAGTCCGCCGATTGAGCAACTTCATTCGTTTTAGTGGTTTTTATGGGTATATTCGGTACAGTGGATAAGTGATTGTTACTAAAGTTCAATAGACAATCGTGCATGGAAAAAAAATGGAAAGAAAAAACTCGCAGTTATTTTATTTAATAAAATATTCGAAAAAAAAAAAACGATAAACAATCTTTTCTTAACGGTATTTCAATTTTTTATGGTCATATATATTAGAAAAAATTCCAGATGAGCGATTTAGTTTCTTATTTATTACGAGGGTGACAGAAAAAGTTCGGGATATTTAATAAAAAGAATTTATTTACATACAAATTGTGAAAATTAATTTTTAGTTCAACATACTAAATGTTTCCGGACTTGATGCTAAATATTCCGGGCTTACGAACGATAAATAGTCCGACGGAGCCGAATCAGGACTATATTGTGGGTGTTCGATCACTATGGAACTACCTTTTTGTGATTTTTTCGGTTTTAGACGCTTATATCACTTACAACATTGAATCGAAGAATTTGCGCTCGTTTGGTGCAATTTTGGACGAGATTTTTCGAAATATACTATGACTGTTGATGAAACATGGATTCTGTATGACCGAAACGATAATCACAACAATGGATATCCACGAATTCTCCAACGAAACCCACAATATTCCAACGAACCTTCCAAACAGACGTAAAATCATAGCCGAGTGTTTTTTGGGACCAAAAAAAGCACGCTGACTAGCGATTTTTGTTTTTTTTTTGACGAAAGCTCTTTCCAGAATTATGCCGGATCGTAGTAAAAGCCCATAGTTTCAACCCCGCACTAATTTTTGCTACAGTTTAGACGCTGATCACTTAGAACATTGTATCGAAAAATTGCGCTCGTTTGGTGTAATTTTGGAGGAGATTTTTCGAAATATACTATGACTGTTGATGAAACATGGATTCTGTATGACCGAAACGATAATCACAACGATGGATATCCACGAATTCTCCAACGAAACCCACAATTTTCAAACGAACCTTCCAAACAGACGTAAAATCATAGCCGAGTGTTTTTTGGGACCGAAAAAGCACGCTGACTAGCGATTTTTGTTTTTTTTGACGAAAGTTCTTTCCAGAATTATGCCGGATCGTAGTAAAAGCCCATAGTTTCAACCCCTCATTAATTTTTGCTACAGTTTAGATGCTGATCACTTAGAACATTGTATCGAAAAATTGCGCTCGTTTGGTGTAATTTTGGAGGAGATTTTTCGAAATATACTATGACTGTTGATGAAACATGGATTCTGTATGACCGAAACGATAATCACAACGATGGATATCCACGAATTCTCCAACGAAACCCACAATTTTCAAACGAACCTTCCAAACAGACGTAAAATCATAGCCGAGTGTTTTTTGGGACCGAAAAAGCACGCTGACTAGCGATTTTTGTTTTTTTTGACGAAAGTTCTTTCCAGAATTATGCCGGATCGTAGTAAAAGCCCATAGTTTCAACCCCGCACTAATTTTTGCTACAGTTTAGACGCTGATCACTTAGAACATTGTATCGAAAAATTGCGCCCGTTTGGTGTAATTTTGGAGGAGATTTTTCGAAATATACTATGACAGTTGATGAGACACGGATTCTGTATGACCGAAACGATAATCACAACAATGGATATCCACGAATTCTCCAACGAAACCCACAATATTCAAACGAACCCTCGAAACAGACGTAAAATCATAGCCGAGTGTATTTTGGGACCAAAAAAAGCACGCTGACTAGCGATTTTTGTTTTTTTTTGACGAAAGTTCTTTCCAGAATTATGCCGAATCATAGTAAAAGCCCATAGTTTCAACCCCGCACTAATTTTTGCTACAGTTTAGACGCTGATCACTTAGAACATTGTATCGAAAAATTTGCGCTTGTTTGGTGCAATTTTGGAGGAGATTTTTCGAAATATACTATGACTGTTGATGAGACACGGATTCTGTATGACCGAAACGATAATCACAACAATGGATATCCACGAATTCTCCAACGAAACCCACAATATTCAAACGAACCCTCGAAACAGACGTAAAATCATAGCCGAGTGTTTTTTGGGACCAAAAAAAGCACGCTGACTAGCGATTTTTGTTTTTTTTGACGAAAGTTCTTTCCAGAATTATGCCGAATCATAGTAAAAGCCCATAGTTTCAACCCCGCACTAATTTTTGCTACAGTTTAGACGCTGATCACTTAGAACATTGTATCGAAAAATTGCGCTCGTTTGGTGTAATTTTGGAGGAGATTTTTCGAAATATACTATGACTGTTGATGAAACATGGATTCTGTATGACCGAAACGATAATCACAACGATGGATATCCACGAATTCTCCAACGAAAGCCACAATATTCAAACGAACCCTCGAAACAGACGTAAAATCATAGCCGAGTGTTTTTTGGGACCAAAAAAAGCACGCTGACTAGCGATTTTTGTTTTTTTTGACGAAAGTTCTTTCCAGAATTATGCCGAATCATAGTAAAAGCCCATAGTTTCAACCCCGCACTAATTTTTGCTACAGTTTAGACGCTGATCACTTAGAACATTGTATCGAAAAATTGCGCTCGTTTGGTGTAATTTTGGAGGAGATTTTTCGAAATATACTATGACAGTTGATGAGACATGGATTCTGTATGACCGAAACGATAATCACAACAATGGATATCCACGAATTCTCCAACAAAACCCACAATATTCAAACGAACCTTCCAAACAGACGTAAAATCATAGCCGAGTGTTTTTTGGGTGTTTTATTCCATATCACCCAACGAATTTGAAGTTTTGAACAATTACCCTACAATCCAGACCTAGCAGCTTAAAGCTTAAAGAAACCACCACGCGCCAATTATTAGTCGCTACAAGTTATAAAGAGCTTACAGCAAAGGTCGTTAACAGATATGACAAAATCTGCTAGAATTGACAACTTATCTTGTAAATTTTTGATGTAAACTAATTTTTATTTTGTTACAGGTGCCTTGACTCGTTCCCAATTTCCGGTATTTACCATTTACGCCCAAAAAAGTTGTCTTGGAGTGAAGCCTTGCGAAAGAGCTTGGTGCATAGATCGCGTCCAAAACCATCGATTAATCGGTTATGTTAATAGTCAGCACGCCGTTGGATCCCGCCAAGAATGTCTCGAATTGTGTTTAGGAGAAAACGAATTTTCTTGCAGGTGAGTCACGCAATATGTATATCAATTTTCCCTCCATATACTTTTTCTATATTTTTTCCATATTATCTAATTCTGCATTGTTTTTTATGGTTGTATCTTTTAACAATAGACTTGAATCAACATCGACTTCGATGGATTGTTAATCGACAAGATCTGACAACAGCGCACGCCCTTATTTCATCTTTTTCGCTTCATTCATAGTCTCTAATCTCCTATAAATATTGGCATGACGAGAAAAATTTTCATTTCTTCACTAGAACCCTCCAATACAAGTTTTCATTCTCCTTACACGTTTTTCTTTCTAATCCTCAACTCCTTCCATCATCTGTTGTGTTTTCTTCCTTCCTGTACTACTCCAAATCATCTTGCATCTTCTTTTCTTCGTTTTACTTCCATATGGTAACTCGAATCGAGTTTCATACTTTTATTTTTATGTCTTCGTCTCTTTTTTTGTCATAATCAATTGATCAGAAGTTATCCGGTTATTTGGTTATAATACTGACGAAAATATTAATAAAATTATAGAAAATTATGACGAAAAATCATAGAAAGTATCAATTAGATGGAAATCTGATGGGTTTTGAACATGAGAAGAAAATATTGTATATAGTGTGAAGAAAATACGGTGGAAACCATATTTTAAAGAAATGAAAGTTGATATTGATAAAACATTTCAAAAGGAAACTGTAGAAATGACGAAAATGGTAAATTTATGGAATGAAAATGCCCCTGAAGGGCTGGTTTCTGTAATAAATCGAATTGAATACAACCCTTGAATATATTCAGCAAGATTTGCCAAGGTGGTTTGAAGATGTGTACTGGAAATCATCTGTCTATTTCTTGGGCTGTTTAATATTTATTTTATCAACAAATATTCTCTGTATTCGAGAAATATTCGAATACTATGTGCACTTGAACGTGAAATTATACAGAATGTTGTCGGAAATAGTTTAGATTATAATATTGAATCAATTTATAATGGTCGGGAATTGTAAAATTAACTGTATGTTTAATGATCACACTATAGTATGCAAATTATGTTGATGCGGTTTTAAGTAGTTTCTATGAGGAATGTTGATAGTAATTATGTTGGAATTATAGTTTCTTTTCACCTTTTTACTACACTTTATTCAACTTATTCTTATAAACTTGGTAAATAATATTTTCGTCAAAACTACATGATATTTCGCGTGAATTATGGTGTTTATATCTTTTAAACTGTAAACTTTTAACTCACATTAAACAAATTTTGTGTTTAAAAAGACATTTCTCGTATAAAATATTTCAACTGGCGCAGTCAGTAGGATATTTTGGAGAAATTTCAAACTTAAAAAGATGAAAAAAATCAATAAACAATTCAAAAAACAACACCTTTGACGGTGTCGTTTTAACTTAAGTAGAGAGGATTTAGGTCGAGTTATTTTGCTCACACTATATAAAAATATCTGCGTCGGCATTTAACGATAAGATTCTCAGATTCATTCTGTTTGTAATTTTGAAACTTTTAACTCACATTAAACAAATTTTGTGTTTAAAAAGACATTTCTCTTACAAAATATCTTAACTGGCGCAGTCAGTAGGATATTTTGGAGACAGTTCAAACTTAAAAAGATGAAAAAAATCAATAAACAATTCAAAAAACAACACTTTTGACGGTGTCGTTTTAACTTAAGTGGGGAGGATTTAGATCGAGTTATTTTGCTCACACTATATAAAAATATCTGTGTCAGTATTTAACGATAAGATTCTCAGATTCATTCTGTTTGTAATTTTGAAATTTTTAACTCACATTAAACAAATTTTGTGTTTAAAAAGATATTTCTCGTACAAAATATTTCAACTGGCGCAGTCAGTAGGATATTTTGGAGACATTTCAAACTTAAGAAGAATCGTGAGACGCCAAATGTCAACGATTGTCAGCTGTTTAGTCTATACTCTCGAACGCACTGCCTACAATGTCTATATACAAATCAGTGTAGCCGTAGCCTTCGTTTGTATACAAGATGTTTTTGTTATACACCCTAAAAGTTTTAACATGCGAAAAGTTTATGTACAAAACAAAAAGAAGAAGCCCTAAGTTGGAAGTTCTTAGAACCGTTTTTTGTATTCGTACTAAAAGGAACAAGCTTTAAGTCTGTTGGTTGAAAGTCACGTGGTCGAATTAGCTGAAACAGCTTCACAAAAACATCTAAATCTGTACAAGGCTTATGTTCGTCCATATCGCTCGCACATTTGGAGCTCGTTTCTCAAACGTACTCTGAAGATGCTCGACTCGATTCAGAAGAGACTCATAGGCGATTCGTGAAGACGTGTTCGCCTGCAGACGCTGGGTACGTCAATTAATCGAGACTCCTTTCTTCGGAGAAGTTCAATATCTACAGGCATCTGGACACCACTCGAAACTTATTGACCAGAAAGACATTTGGTAAATACAATACGAGACAATTTGTTAATATGCTAATTGAAAATAATCGAAAACTTCTTGAAATAAAATTCTTACTGTATATTTTCAATTTACTTAGCATCTGTTAATTTTTTTTTGTTTACGTATGTTTTGTACAATTAACTTAACAGTAGTTTTATGTATCATATGCTCGATAGAGTTCATTCACTAGTTACGGCAACACCGCGTGTTTTGTCAAAACAATTTCTAGTTCTGTGATTGTTCGATGAACTCATTTTTTCCTTACGGGCATCAAATTTTTACTTAAAGACATTTTTTGACTCTAAAAAATATATGTTAACGTGTTAAGTCGAATTAAATAATCTACAAAACTTAGTGGATTATAATTATCAACCGCGTGATGTCTTAAGCCCCTTTCACATGCTCGTCGAACAGTGGCGAACAACAAACAGCGAACACGTACGTGTGGATGGGTGTTCGTCGATGTTCGCCCGTTTGTACCCAACGTGTGAATGGGACTTTAAAGGCACTAAACAAACTGCGACGAAATATTCGTCTGTGCGAATAGTGAGATCACCTTTAGTGTTGTCGGCGGCCATCACATCTCCGCTTAAAATGGTCCAATTGACAGCTGTGTATTCCTGAAACGAAAATATCTTAACTGGCGCAGTCATTAGGATATTTTGGAGACATTTCATACTAAGGAAGATGGAAAAAGCCAATCAACAACCCCAACAAAACAACCCATTTTGACTTGCTCGTCGGGTATACGCGTTTTCAGTATGAATAACCGCGCTTCAAGTGTACGAACGCGCATCCCGAAACTATATTTAAGAAATTTCAACAACAATTTCCTAATTCGCAGCTACCAACTCATTCAACCGTGCGAAAGACTTACCGGAAATTCTTAAAAACGGGCTCTGTTGTCGACGCGCCAAAGTTATCTGGAACGATCCAGCACTCGTGAGCATCCGTCACGTTTATGCAGTGACAGTTACCGTTTTTTGAATCCCTTTTGTTATTTTTCTATGGAAATCTCTTTAGAACAAAAGTTATAACGCTCGTATCTCGAAATTAGATTCACGCACGTTATTTTCGTCGAGCCCGGTTGAATAAATTGTATCGAAAAGGCGAACGAACTCGCATAAAGCATCCAAATGACCGACACTCGACGTTAACTAAGTACTTGTAATAAACTATATGAAGTTCATGGTTTCCGCGATACAGAAACATCTTCTCGCTCATTCTCTTTCCACTCATATATGTTATTATTACGATGTTGTGAACGTTCTCTCTCAATATCTAAAAAAAAAACAAAAACTCATACCCGGGCAATATATTTTTCTAATCGACTTTAGTTTCCTATATCTAGAGGGCGAAATTGCAGTATCGTTAATCATTTAAAATGTTTTCTTCTAGATTCGATACGATAAATATATGGTTTCTGTGTGTAAATTGAACGTTACATCCTATATAAACAACGCGTTCGATTTTGCTGATTTTCAGATATTCATCTACACGTCCACGTTGACGTATATCTATTCGATTCACTAGAAATAAGGCTAATTGATGATTAATTGGATTATACTGAGAATTGGATTGTCCCTGGGGTCTTATAGAAACATATTTCAGTTGAAATACTGATATTTCAGTACTTTTTGTGACATTCATTGTCTTGAAATGCTTTCCACTGTGCCAAAAACCCTGTACCAAATTCCCCGTACCAAAATCCCTGTACCAAAATCCCTGTACCAAAAATTCCTGTACCAAAATCCCTTTACCAAAATCCCTGTACCAAAATCCTTGTATCACAATCCCTGTACCAAAATTCCTGTACGAAAATCCCTGTACCAAAATCCCTGTACCAAAATCCCTGTACCAAAATTCCTGTACCAAAATCCCTGTACCAAAATCCCTGTATCACAATCCCTATAGGAAAATCCCCGTACCAAAATCCCTGTACCAAAATCCCTGTATCACAATCCCTGTAGGAAAATCCCCGTACCAAAATCCCTGTACCAAAATTCCTGTACCAAATTCCCTATACCAAAATCCCTGTACCAAAATCCTTGTATCACAATCCCTGTACCAAAATTCCTGTATCACAATCCCTGTAGAAAAATCCCCGTATCAAAAATCTCTGTACCAAAAATTTCTGTACCAAAAATTCCTGTACCAAAAGATCTATACCAAAATCCCTGTACCAAAATCCCTAAACCAAAAACTCTGTACCAAAAATTCCTGTATCACAATCCCTGTAGGAAAATCCCCGTACCAAAAATCTCTGTACCAAAAATTCCTGTACTAAAATTCCTGTACCAAAAGTTCTATACCAAAATCCCTAAACCAAAAATTCCTGTACCAAAATCCCGGTACCAAAATTCCTGTACCAAAACTTCTGTACCAAAATCCCTGTATCAAAAATCTCTGTACCAAAATCCCTGTACCGAAATCCCTAAACCAAAAATTCCTGTACCAAAAGTTCCTGTACCAAAATCCCGGTACCAAAATTCCTGTACCAAAACTTCTGTACCAAAATCCCTGTATCAAAAATCTCTGTACCAAAATCCCTGTACCAAAATCCCTAAACCAAAAATTCCTGTACCAAAGCCCCTGAACCAAAATCCCTGTACCAAAATCCCTAAACCAAAAATTCCTGTACCAAAATTCCTGTACCAAAATTCCTGTACCAAAATCCCTGTACCAAAATCCCTAAACCAAAAATTCCTGTACCAAAATTCCTGTACCATAATCCCTGTACTAAAAGTTCTATACCAAAATCCCTGTACCAAAATCCTTATACCAAAACCTTGACTGAGTTTATGAGACTATCTCTTAGTATCTTAAATGTACCTTAAAATATCAGGTTCTTAATCCCAATCAGAGATACTCGTGATAGAATAAATAAACTTGCAGGGTTTGTTTGATCTAAAAATGGATCAAAGCTGAGGAAAACTTTCATCTTGTAAGAACATGTCACGATAAATAGCCAAGCTCCTCTTCCAAGTCTAGTTTATGAGTTAATCTTACTTAAAATTTGATTCTGAAGTAGTATCAGTTGTAAGGACAGTTAAATCCTGAGGTTAGAACCTCTTCCAGAGCTTTGGACTTTAGTTTGCCCCCTTTGAAACGAAGTTTTTACCATTAGCTTGTTTTTGCAAGGAAATACGCCTAATTAATTGGCAAATTAGTATACGGAGGAATTTACGGATTCAAAATTTTGGGCAGCCGAATTCAAACGTGGCTGACTAAAGTCGAGCGCTTGGAGAATGGTTAGAAAAGTATATAGGAAGAAGAAAGAAAGACAAGGATTGTCCCGGAATCACCTGAACCAACAAAAGTTTCATTTTTCAACGTAATCTCCTTTCAGCTCCATACACTTTTCCCGGCGATAAGTTCTGCAGACATGATCTCTTCATTTTTGGAAAATTTTGGACCACCGAGTCATTTTTTTAAGTCTGGGTACAAAAGGTAATCCGAGAAGGACTTTTCTGCAGATGGAACGGTCTTTGCTTTCTTTGGAGCACTTTTCTTCAAAATTTCTGTAGTCGTAACCTCATTTGGTCGACCACTGCGCTGCTGGTAATCCCAGATCGTAGTTGCAGCTAATTTTTGGCCCGCTAAGTAAAAAATCGAACGCTCTATATCAATTATTAATATTGATATGTATAAATAGGTGAAGTAGCTTGTTTAGAATACTACGGTCAACTTAACGAACTGGTTTTTTTTGGATTTAAAGTAATGGAGGAGATAGAACCCATTCGAATCTCCAGGTACGAATGCCAGTGACAAATTACATTAAACAAATTAATCTCCGAGTTCAAATGGGCATAACGATATCAATTACAGGTTGTAGTAAATAGGCATTTAGTAATTTCAACTACAGACTTCAACATAATCTGTCTCGATTCTTTAACTAATAAAAGTTGTTTGTCCGATTTATTGTAGCACAACCGGATGGATTCTTTCAGGCAAATTGCGTTTTATTGCGAATTGTACGAGAAACAAAAAAAAAAAGATGTTTTAAAAATCCTGAAATTACTCAATTTAGTAATAAAGTTTTATCGTTATTATCTTTATTATCTACTAAATAAACTCGTGGATAAAATCGAGGCACCGCACACTCTAATTCATCTAGAATAATGAGCACCGAAAAATTAGTCGAATATAATCTCAACATAACCTCAAACTTCGTTATTTTTTCGTTTGTTATATATATAGTTTTGATATAGTTCTACAGGATTCATATCCGGACTGTTAGGTGGCCAGGGATATTAACCCAAACCTTTTTCCGCGTCCATCTGGAGCTTTAAGGTTAATTCTAGATTCATCGGAGAACAGAATTCGTTTCTGATCATTCATGATCCGATTCTGTTGTAGTCTTGCAAAATTTAATCTCTAAACTTCGTGTTCTCTGGTTTTCTGTTGCTTCTTGTTTCTGAGAGCTCCTTATCTCAAAAAACCATCATCAATTTGATTAGAGCATGGAATGACGTCTTCCTAACAAACCAGCGACATCTCGCACGAAGTACATTTCCAGTTGTACCTCAGGGTTCAGTTCTGGGTCCAGTTCTTTTTTTGGTATTCGTTAACGATGACACAGGCTTTCGATTAATGGTAAATGGTCGGACGCGGAAGATTTCTGTTTAAACACTGAGGAAACTTTGGTTTTAGCCTATGAAGAAGCTTCACCAGCTCTGAAACTCAACAGTGACTTGTCCTCTGCTTGTTTTGCGATTAGATCTTGATCTTGGGAGTCTTGTAGTTTACACTTCTTCGAATCTATCTTCAATTCCACACAAAAATCTAACGCTCATCGCTGTTTTCGTTTTAGAATCTGTTTGTTTGGTTCACGATTCAACCGAGAGACTTATTCGAGCCTAACCTACTAGAAGAAGAATTTGGACTTTTACTTAACTATTATTCAAATGAAATTTTGGATATTTATGCACTATACAGGAACTTTTCGCGCCCACACCCTATATACTGAATATTATCGATTCGAATGAATTTTCTTGGAAACTGAATCGGAACAAATCGTTTCGGGTATTGAAAAAAAATTAATGGAAAGATACGTGCGTATCAAAATTAATAATAATATTCCATTGTTTTTTTTTTAAACGAAGCTCTGCTTCTTTTTTTTTAATTATATAAATAAAACCGCAGATCCTGCAAATACTGTTTTTATGCGCGTCTGGACATTTTATTGACCTCGACATCCGAATAAATTCGATTTACACCGCAAGACCTATAATTTTAGAAAAAAAATACCCTCTTTATAATTAGAAGCCGAATTTGAAAAAACGAAACGAGTTTCTTTGAAATCTTTCATCGATTCGTTATTTTCGCATGCCGAATCAGAATTTCCCGATGTGTGGGTCGTAAAAAAATTCATTGGGAGAAAGTTTAACGAAAACAAAATAAATTAGACCGAAAGAAACTATTGAAATCGTACTTAATAAAGAAGAAATATAACGACGTCATGACTTTGCTTGTAGATAGAACGGCGATTGTCTTCTTTGGAACCGGTTCGACGTATTCAATCGATTGTTTTGATCCACCACTGCGTTGTTGGTCATCTCAAGTCGTCCAGTCTCGTCTAAACTTTGCTACCCAATATTTTACTCTCGATACCGGAAGAGCAGACTCATCCAAAGTAGAATCTAGCTCAGTTGGTTGAACTAAAGCCTAGTTCCACTACTAATAGCCGCCGAACAACTAAATCTCCTGGTTTATTTAGAGTTATTCGAAATTACATACTAGAATTCGAAAAAAAAGTCTAAAAATAACGACGTCATGACTTTGCTTGTAGATAGAACGGTGATTGTCTTCTTTGGAACCGGTTCTACCTATTCAATCGATTGTTTTGATCCACCACTGCGTTGTTGGTCATCTCAAGTCGTCCAGTCTCGTCTAAACTTTGCTACCCAATATTTTACTCTCGATACCGGAAGAGCAGACTCATCCAAAGTAGAATCTAGCTCAGTTGGTTGAACTAAAGCCTAGTTCCACTACTAATAGCCGCCGAACAACTAAATCTCCTGGTTTATTTAGAGTTATTCGAAATTACATACTAGAATTCGAAAAAAAAGTCTAAAAATAACGACGTCATGACTTTGCTTGTAGATAGAACGGTGATTGTCTTCTTTGGAACCGGTTCTACCTATTCAATCGATTGTTTTGATCCACCACTGCGTTGTTGGTCATCTCAAGTCGTCCAGTCTCGTCTAAACTTTGCTACCCAACATTTTACTCTCGATACCGGAAGAGCAGACTCATCCAAAGTAGAATCTAGCTCAGTTGGTTGAACTAAAGCCTAGTTCCACTACTAACAGCCGCCGAACAACTAAATCTCCTGGTTTATTTAGAGTTATTCGAAATTACATACTAGAATTCGAAAAAAAAATCCAAAAATAACGACGTCATGACTTTGCTTGTAGATAGAACGGTGATTGTCTTCTTTGGAACCGGTTCTACCTATTCAATCGATTGTTTTGATCCACCACTGCGTTGTTGGTCATCTCAAGTCGTCCAGTCTCGTCTAAACTTTGCTACCCAATATTTTACTCTCGATACCGGAAGAGCAGACTCATCCAAAGTAGAATCTAGCTCAGTTGGTTGAACTAAAGCCTAGTTCCACTACTAACAGCCGCCGAACAACTAAATCTCCTGGTTTATTTAGAGTTATTCGAAATTACATACTAGAATTCGAAAAAAAAGTCTAAAAATAACGACGTCATGACTTTGCTTGTAGATAGAACGGTGATTGTCTTCTTTGGAACCGGTTCGACATATTCAATCGATTATTTTGATCCACCATTGCGTTGTTGGTCATCGCAAGTCGTCCAGTCTCGTCTAAACTTTGCTACCCAACATTTTACTCTCGATACCGGAAGAGCAGACTCATCCAAAGTAGAATCTAGCTCAGTTGGTTGAACTAAAGCCTAGTTCCACTACTAACAGCCGCCGAACAACTAAATCTCCTGGTTTATTTAGAGTTATTCGAAATTACATACTAGAATTCGAAAAAAAAATCCAAAAATAACGACGTCATGACTTTGCTTGTAGATAGAACGGTGATTGTCTTCTTTGGAACCGGTTCGACATATTCAATCGATTGTTTTGATCCACCACTGCGTTGTTGGTCATCGCAAGTCGTCCAGTCTCGACTAAACTTTGCTACTCAATATTTCACTATTGATAACGAAGGATCAGTCTCCCCCAGAGTAGAATCTAGTTTAGTTTCCGTATTGGTTGAGCTAAAGCCTTTCAAATAAAAGTATTGTACAAATACATCGCTGCCAAACAAATACTAAACAACGTGGCGTCTTCAAACTCTAAAAATATGTTGTATAGATTGTATAATTTCTAATATATGATAATACAAAACTATCATCCCCCCATCTACAGCTTTGAAGATCGCAAAGCACAAAATTTCTTTCGCAAAATTCAATCCGTATGCTGATATGTACTTAACACAGCTTTGTTATTTGTTTGGCGTATATTTAGAACGAAACCGTGTAAATTTTTAATATACCTAGTGGAAAAATAAAATATTTGAAGTGTCTACGTCTGTAATTAGCGAATGTTTTATTATTTTGATAATTTTTGATTCATAAAAATTGAAGTTAGATAATTTTTTGACATTTTTCAATGTCACGTTTTCGAATGTTTACACGTACAATGAAAATCGAGGTTCAAGTAAAACGAAAAAATTAATTATATTCGCAATTGAATCATCTACGCCCGATTTAATCAATCCTCTATGAAAAAATCGAGTTTTTCATCGAAATACGAAAACCTACTCTCGTTAATCAAATTTTCTATGAACCATTGCTGATTGGTATCACTATAATCACAAGCAATCAGTACAAGTTCACCGCCGTCAACTCCCATGCACTTATCACTTTTAATATGGATGAAAAAACTTGTGGCAGGATCGTAATCCCATTGTTGATTATTAAATAACTCGTCGCAAGGATACAACGAGATGTAATCGTTAATTTCGGGATTGTATTCCAAACAAACGTCGTCCTTTCTAATTTGTTTATCTTTTGTATAGTACCAGAATTGACTGCCGCCTAAATGAGCGTCGAGACATTTTTTCACTGGTACGGACGTATATAAATCCCCCCAACTATCTAAACAAAACTTTTTATTACTAGTACCGATTAACCCGTAACCGTACAAATTTTCCGGTACGAACTTTTCCGGATAAACTGTATCCAAATACCAACGAAAAGATTTACAATTCAACAATTTCCTCGTAGTTTTTTTCTCTATTGAATCATCGCGAATATTATACCCAATTCTTTGGTAATAAAAAGTTTTGTATTCGTCCAACCACTCTTCGGCGACGCGCCGCAAATTCCTCACACTCACCGGAAGTTGAGTTTTCTTATCGAAAACGCTATAAGGAAATTTCCGTCTATAAATATGCCCCACGCGCGAACAGGGAATCGTCTCCAACGTACCCCCGCACATCCATATTTTGAAAGAAACTTCCAAATTCTCCCCGCCCCATATTTCCAATCCGTCGTCGTATTTACCGATTTCCTCGAAAAATTTCCTACCGATAGCGAATAATCCGGACGTTGCCGGCGTTAGAATCGGCTCGGCTTCGTCGTACCTTCTCTCAATTTCCCTTTGGGGGACTCGGTGCCAGGTATAAAGCAAATTCCAATCGAACCCTCCAACGAAAACTTCCTCCAAAGGGGTATATTCGAATGTTTCGGGATCGATCTTATCGATAACTGGACAAGCGACGTTGGTACGATTCAGACGGATTTGCTCTAGCAGAGGCTCCAACCAGCCTTGAGTCACTTCCACGTGGGAATCCAAGAAAACGAGGACCTCGCCTTGGGCCGAATCGCTTCCTATCAATTTCGATCTGATCAAACCTTCTCGTTTGGTGTTACGTATTATTTTCGCTTTTGTTTCGTTTTCTAGATGATCTTCTAATTGTTTTTTCAAATGTGGCATATCGGAAAAATCGTCCACGAGAATGATTTCTTTCAATAGACGAGGCGGCGTCCTGTCCAGAATTGAATAGATGGTTCTGAGTAGCACCGACCAAGCTTCGTTATAAAATGGTATTATTACCGAAGTTGTTGGTAGTTTCACTTCGAATCTGAATGGTAATTTACATAATTCGTTTCTATAATCCGGTAAAGATCTATGGAGACTGATCATGTCACTTACGTGGAGGTTAAATTGATAATCCTTCCAACTTTGTTCGATTTTTGATGAAATTTCTGCCGGTAAATCGTTCGGGAGTAAAACTGCTTCGCCCATTTCGCCGTTAAGTCGTTTTTTGGAGTCGTTTTTTTCGATTTTTTCGTTGTATAATATGAAGTAACCCCATAAACAAACATTCATAACGAATACGATGTATAAAAAACACGTTTTCTTTCTAATAAATAGTGTCATCTTAAATTTACTGATAATACTAAATCAAATTGTGTATGTTATGCTGATAAAATCTTATCTAAATTGAATTCAAGTAGATAATATTGTGATTTAAATTCTTATATCTAATCGTTGTACTGTTTTATAGAATTTTACTTTTTGTGTACCGTCGAAACGTGTCTTCGAATACAAAAATAATAGTTTCTTCAATTCCGAGATATTCCTTCGATGTTTATGATTGTAGTTTAGTCCCAGCTGGGACTTTAAGACTTTTTTTGGTGGACTAGTACCTAAAAAGTTAGCGTCAACCATGAAAGAGCTTCGGTGATAGAAAAAGGCTCCGAAAAACCACAATCCCTGAAGATAAATGTTTTGTATGGATCAGTAAACGTGATCAACGACTCGCCGGCCAATAGATAACAGCTCAGATCAATGAATCTAAGGATTTGCTTGAGCACGGGTCAAAGAAAGAATAACCACGTGTTATGGCGACTATTGTGATGGTTTAGAAAAGTTTTAGACTGGAAGAAAGCTATAAAATATTGTAGTACGTTCCGGCCAGCACCTCATCGGTAGAAAAAAAGTGATGATTTAGCCGTTACAGTAGCCCGACTTTAGCCCTATTGAATTGTTGTGGGACAACTTGGACAGGAAAGTCAGTAAGCAACGTCTTACATCCGCTTCACTCCTTTGGAATATCCTGAAAAATAAATAGAAACAAATACACAACGAACATCAGTTGAAATGGTTACTGAGAATGCCAAAATTAAAGAACTAAAACACTCGAAAAGTTCACAAAACCATTCGAAAAAACTCCTCGACAAAATACTATTAGCCTAACTTAATAAAAATACTAAATATAAAAAAATCAATCAATTCAAATTAACCAGAAGAAACAGAATAATCATTATGAAAGACAACAAAAAATTTGGACCGTTACAAGTTAGAAATCCAGAATTTTGAACTAACTTTGATCACAAAGCACTTACAAAATGTTTTTCAAACTAACTCCTCACAAACTGATAGACCGTAGCGCGTTAAAATTCAATCCATGTGCTGATATGAACTTAAAACAGTTTTTTAATTTGTTTGGCATATATTGGGAACCAAAAATTTCGAATTTTGAATAAATGGATTCGATGGGAATTTTGGGATCATTAATAAATAACATCAAATGAATTTTATCATTTTTTGCCTCTCCCCCGTCTTTGTCACAGCTGGTCACATCTTTGGGGCGACCTCATATATTTTGAAAATCACATTTAGAAATTATTGAATGAAAACAGCGGTTCGGAAATCAGTTTTATTGCCATTTAAGTTATTTTTTATTGAAATTAACATCAAATCAAAATATTAACAAGACAAAAAACGATTAATTATATATTAACATATGAAATTGATAATCTACATAGGGCAGACATCTCATTATTTATAAAATCGACTACAAGATCATCGATACGATAAAAAATAATGAAACTGCATTAATGAACGAGGAAATTTCAAAAAAACATAAATTCAATTATGAAGATTCAAAAATTCTGTCTATAATTTAATAATCGAGAAAGAGAATTTCTAAAAAATGGCTACAAATAATGTAATCGATGACTGCTACATATTTTCGAGATGAAAAACTGAGAAAAAATATATTTTTATTGCGATTTTTTAATTATAGTGATTAAACAAATAAAATTAATAATCTACGTAGGGCAGACATCTCAATATTTATAAAATCGACTACAAGATCATCGATACGATAAAAAATAATGAAACTGCATTAATGAACGAGGAAATTTCAAAAAAACATAAATTCAATTATGAAGATTCAAAAATTCTGTCTATAATTTAATAATCGAGAAAGAGAATTTCTAAAAAATAGCTACAAATAATGTAATCGATGACTGCTACATATTTTCGAGATGAAAAACTGAGAAAAAATATATTTTTATTGCGATTTTATAATTATAGTGATTAAACAAATAAAATTAATAATCTACGTAGGGCAGACATCTCAATATTTATAAAATCGACTACAAGATCATCGATACGATAAAAAATAATGAAACTGCATTAATGAACAAGGAAATTTCAAAAAAACATAAATTCAATTATGAAGATTCAAAAATTCTGTCTATAATTTAATAATCGAGAAAGAGAATTTCTAAAAAATAGCTACATATAATGTAATCGATGACTGCTACATATTTTCGAGATGAAAAACTGAGAAAAAATATATTTTTATTGCGATTTTTTAATTATAGTGATTAAACAAATAAAATTAATCATCTACGTAGGGCAGACATCTCAATATTTATAAAATCGACTACAAGATCATCAACACGACGATTTTGATTCTATATTCATTTTGATATTCATAATGTAGTCGATCTATTCATTAATATAAATAAGTTTTATGTATATTTCAAAAATTATTAAAAAAAACGAATTTTTCAACAGAAAACACCTAAAATCGAAATGATTTGACAACATAAACATATATAACAGGCTTAAGAGATAAAAAACTAAAGAAACTTAATCATCTTGAGTCCACGGACTTTGAGTCCACGGACTTTGAGTCCACGGACTTTGACTCCACTCCTTTAAGTAATTGTTGATCAGGAACATTATTTGTATCAACATCTTCTTCATCCAACCATACAGCAACATCATCATCCACACAAAAAAAAAATTCTGGTAAGTCCAGCAGCAATTCTCTAAGGACTAAACCTCCCGATTAGTGATTAGTGACTTTATATGACGCAAAATATAGTGTACGGTAAAAATTATCGAAATTTAACCCTTCCACCCCCTTAATGTGCGACATGGATGTCAATAACCGAATCGTCAAGGATTATTTGCGCCAGATAAAGTTCTAATAGACGAAAGGACTAAGTTCACGTCTGGTATCCTGTTTAAACCAAACGCCCTTACAGACAGGTACGTTGTACTCGTCTTTTTACGTTTTATAATTTAATATCCAGTCAATTATTATTTCGAGTAAATCTTCATTAATAACAGGAAATGAACGAATCTCCGAAGGTTGTTTTATACGCCGATCGGAATCCGTTTCTTCGTACGCGGTTGCGTGAAACTCGTAGATTTACGGCGTCGCAATCGGGTGCGTAAATCTCGCGTACACTGGTTGTCGAGAATCGCGCCTTTAGAACGGACCCACCATTGTGTATGCATCGCAAAAAGCCCGCAATTTAACTAGAAAGATCTCAACCATTGAAATGCCATTTTAAATTGGACTGATTGTGCGATATGAATTAAGTGCGACACTACAACAGACTGCGTTCCTCATTCCTTCTCACTTTATTGTATCGCCTTTATTCTTCGTATCCTTTCCTTATACACTGAGAAAAAATCTTCTTTCGATGATTATAAGATCGATGACTTTGGTTTGAATTTCCTTCGTCCTAAAGACTGAAGAATCGGTTAAGTGGTTACAAAAGATGAAGCCGATCCGCTAGAACCGCTAGCACCGAACCTCCACCATACCAAAAATAGAATTTCGACTCCCAGATGTAGCAAAACTTGTCAAAGACTTGGACATAAAGAAAGCCACGGCTCCGATGGTATATTAAAGAAATGCGTGGTTAAACTTACTATCATATGAAAGAGATTTCTTCCCTGAAGATTAGAAAGCTTGCAACCGAATTACTTTCCGATTAATCTAGTCCCAGACATTACCAAGGTCTTGGATCAATCTCGCTGGACAAATCTATAGCTTTTGATAGGATTTGGCATGACAATCTTCTGAATAAATTAATATCGTACGCTTGTCGTCCTCACTCATCGATTGGCTTAGTAGCTTTGTCAAAAATCGATCCATCTAGGTCGCTGTCGATGGACGCACCTCAGAGAGGTTTGAGGTCAACGCTGGTGTACCCCAGGGATGCATCTAATCACTTAATACAACATAGATCCAAGCAGTTGTTTTTTTACGAAGAAAGCTCGTACTGCAGCTCAAGATGTAGTCCTTAGGGAAGCAATACGTCCTAAGGCTGAATTAGGTCACAAAAACCAGTAGCTGCAAGACCTAATCTACTATTTTCGAAATTTATCACGCATAACTTCGCACAAGGCACTGGATGAGATTAGTTTCAAAATTAGTACGAAAACGACGCTGAGCTGTCAATCAATCTTACAATTAGACAGTTCTGTGTTTTGGCTATGATTTGATTTATTCTGTGAAAAATGAACGACAAGTGACAATTGACATTTTGACTTTTCGAAACGGCTTTTGTTAATTCTGATTTAAAACATTGTTAATTGAAATTAAACTAAAAAAAAAACAAGTATTTCATACTTTGATGGTCCTTCCAACATTTATATACTTGAAGGCTCTAAATCAAAGTTTATTATAAAGTCAGAAATAATTTTATTCTTCTTTTTGTTCGTCATTGTCATCGTTAGTGGTTTCTTCGGTTTCATTAGCCCAACTGGTACATAATACAACTTCTACAATTCCCGGTTTAGATTTCTGAGCTGCAAGTACCTCCATTTGACGTTTGTAGCTTCGAATTGAACAATAACGAAGTTTTTTTTGGTTCCCATCGACTTTTTCCTATTCTTAGACCTCAAGAGGACGTCGAACAGATATTTTGCACCGATGAAGAGGTTATCGTCGATACTGGACGTTAAGAACTATTTGTATAACTCTATACTCCTTGTAGCGCCCTCCAAGGCAACTAAATTGGATAATAAAAACCAAATTTCATCAACAATTTCATTAACAAAGTCCCTACAACTGTGAATGATATATTGATAATCATAATTCGTATTTTTGTATGTTTAAATAATTCTTTTGAAAGATCTGATGATACGACGATGAAATACACCCTGTATATTATAAAATAGACGCAATTAAAACCGAATAAATATTTATCTTTCAATGTATTATCATTTCGTTTAGGATTGTACTTAAATACGTCGTGTAGAAACGGTGATGGTCGGTCGAAAGCAGTTATTGTTCAATCGAGGAACGTGACCCTCAGTTAGTTGGATTCTGTGTGGTTCTTCATATAGTCGAGCTTTGACAGTAAATACCAGATACACTCTCGTATTTCCGAATGATTACAACACTCTTTGTAATAATTTGCTTAATGAGGTAGGCGGTTTAGATGTGGAAGCGAATTATGAATATAAATTGATTTGGGAAAGAATTTTTCCGTTGATACATCTATTCTGAACGATAATTTTGATTTACATGGTATGCAAAACCAACTTATTTCACTAAATCTAAAAATCTAAAAGTCCCAAATCAAAAGAACCGACATTATATGTGAATTACTTGATTGTGGGGCTGTTTATATAGGACATACATCATGGTATTTTGAAAGTAGAATGAATATTCATCAATATAATAAAAAAAATGAAAAATACTTGAAATTGAATTAAATATAAGATAAGGAGAATTTTTAGAAATGGTTCACGTATACGAGGGTTGCTACTTAAATTTTGAAATATGGCTACAGTACATCAAATCTGATATTGTGATCGTGGAACGTACTCTAAATGTGTTGTAATACCAGTGCTCTTTGAGTTGTTTAAAGATACTTGAAACGATTATCAAAATTTATATCTACATTAATTAATTAAGCTGAGCCGCGCGTGTATGATCTCTAGGAGCAGCGTAGCTTCATTAGAGGCATTCGAGATCTACTCGTTTCGATGTCCTTAGGAAAAGTGTCTTCAAACTTCGATCCAAAACGTCCCGCCTGGGTTCTTATAAATATAAAATAAGAGGGGACGTTATTAAATAGTGTAAAAGGTAGAGAGATGTAGGTTTGTTCATTTTTCCTAAAACGTACGTCTAAAAAGATCGATTTAATATAGTTTATGAAAGAAATGTGATTTGGAATACCAAAAAGAATGTAATTTGTTGTACGTGGATAACTCTAAACTTCGTTCTAGTATCCATTACATCTTTTCATATTTAACATCAAGTTCTTCAAGTTTATTTTTGATGTGGACTTTCCAGCGAAGTCTCACGTCGAAAATCATACGAAATGTCTTGATTCAATTGCTAATTTGGTTAATGGATATTTGTAATTTTACAACAGCTTCTTCGTGGGTATCTCCCACGACCATTACTGCTGTTTCATCATCGAAAGTAACAATTCAGTGATGTCACTATTGTACAACAGATGCAGCACCGGACCCTGGGGTACTCCCGCTTCAATTTCTTTTAAATCAGAATACGATTCGTTTTGATACACTCTGAAATATCTATCTGACATGTAAGACTTTAGGATTTGGGGAATTATCGTCTTGGTAGAGCCGTTTTCGATTTGTGAAACATCTAAGACTACAGACTGGATCATGATCCTGATTTATTGTCGAGTGGTCGATAGGCTGGAATCAGTTTTTCTTCTTCAGTGTCTTGAGGAGCAATTTTCCATAAACCTTCGAGATGACAAGCAGAAACATATTTTTGACGAAAATTGTTAAAAGGATACTTCAGTTGGATCAAACGATGAAGTGGTTTATGAACGTATCTTTTGGATTTCTGATCCTTTATCCTTAGATTCGTATTTTGATCATTCGATTCGTGTTAATCCTCGGGATTTAGGAAACGATTAGAGACAAAAATTTAGTAGTATTTAACATAGTTTATGTTAATTTCTTTCGTATTTCTACAAAAGGGAGAAATATTAATGATAAATTGTAAGTTAAGAAAAATGTGTAATCATAAACGTCCAAGATTAGATAGAGAATACAAAAAAAAATGAGAAAAATACGTTCGGAGACGTTTGTTTCATTTAAACTTGATAAAATCTTCAAGTTAAAGAATTAAATAGTTCGTCACTTACTTTACATAGAAGAAATACCAATGTTTAATCAATGTATAACGAAACCAAACTTGTAAATGTGCTTTCATTAGGATAACTCGACTAGAATAAATATATGGGAACCCATCTCTATGTCTCATTGTCCAATGCACGGTTCGCCTTTCGGTGTCTCGTTCCATCTAAGCTATACAACCAACTTATACCCGCTGGTCTTTCCTTAATCGGTCTCACAACCAAGACAACTGTATAGTGTATAAATGCTTTCAAATACTCAAATATACCTTCTCGGTTATTTATATTCTATATCTGACACCAGCTGACACTTCGCATGCCACTGCCTTGATTCAACTTGGAATATGCAGAGTAAATTCGATTCGCTAATACATACTGGGTGTTTAAATTAATACACGCTTGTAATCTTATCGAATTATCATTATTTCGAAACAATTCATTATCTCTTTTCAATAAATACGCTTTTGAATTATCGCGAAACGCGGTAAACGATTTGGTTTCAATAGGCAAATGATTGTACATTTTGTCGCCTTGTACAGTATCGAGCCCTTAACTAATTCTTGTCGTGGAGTAGAGCTCCTCCTTCCTAAGTGGATAACTATTAATTAAGCAAATATATTTAAAGATAAACAAGGAAGAAAAAGAAGAAATCCCAACAGTGACCTTACTGTTTAGTCTGAATAAATTTCTAACAAGGTATATCGGAGATGTCTAGGGTCTAGTACTGAACCTTGAGGCACTCCACATTCTATTGGTTTACAAAAAGACATCGTTGTATCAAACCTTAACAGGCTGACATCTGTTGGTAAGGTATGATTTAAACCATGCGATAGGTGTTCCCCTGAAACATTAACACGTGAATGTCGTTGTTTACAGGGTGTTCCGAGACTTGATGGAAAAAAATCGAGAGTAGATACCGTGAAAATGATGTGGCATGAGAAAAATTTGCGTACACTAGTTGTGGGATCTAGTTTACTAAATTTAAGTAGAAAAAACTGTTTTTCGTAAGTTGTAATCAGCAACTAAACTTTTATCATCATCATCATCAATTTTTTCAATCCTTTGGATTATTTCTATCGATTATAGCCCTTTAAAATTAGTTTTTTGAGGTGGATTACTCCTCGTTTTCTATTTTTGTTTTTTTTATAGTTTATCGTGTGACTTGGCTGCTTTTATTACTATTTTTCATTCCTTTCGGTTCCTGCATTTGGCCCTCCACATTTTTATATTAAGTGTTTGTTTTTCGACCTGTCTCTTCTCCTTGGCCACAATGGTTCTAAATTCTTCCCGAGAAGCGTTCATTATACAACATTCTGGTTTCGTACGAGTTACCAGAAGCCAAATCATACATCAAATGCATGTAGAAATATTCACCAATGATAAATTTTGTTGGTATGTGCGACGATCTAAAACTCTACGTATCTCCTAAAGCATAAATTTTATCGAGTTAAACAAAGAGTACATTTTTGTTAAAAAATCGATTCAAAAGTCAGTTTTTCTATTTTTAGATTGTACAGGCTGTCCCTTTAAAAGTTATTGTTAATCATAGACATGAGTCGCATCTGGTGTTTACAGCATCAAGTCCTTGAACACCCAGAATAATTGTAATATTACCGAGTCCCATCCTGTGTAAAATATTTATCAAAAACATGAATGACGCTCGGTTGAATGACTTTCTCTAATTTATTATATAATAAGTGTCATGAAACAACATGGGTATTTGTAGTGATATTATCGCTACCGTCAATTACGTTTAGAGAACACCAAGCAACCATGACAGCGTATTTATTTATAATAAGTGGGTTTAGTTGTTCGATTTTGTAGAAATACGAAAGAAATTAACATAAACTATGTTAAATACTACTAAATTTTTGTCTCTAATCGTTTCCTAAATCCCGAGGATTAACACGAATCGAATGATCAAAATACGAATCTAAGGATAAAGGATCAGAAATCCAAAAGGTACGTTCATAAACCACTTCATCGTTCGATCCAACTGAAGAATCCTTTTAACAATTTTCGTCAAAAATATGTTTCTGCTTGTCATCTCGAAGGTTTATGGAAAATTGCTCCTCAAGACACTGAAGAAGAAAAACTGATTCCAGCCTATCGACCACTCGACAATAAATCAGGATCATGATCCAGTCTGTAGTCTTAGATGTTTCACAAATCGAAAACGGCTCTACCAAGACGATAATTCCCCAAATCCTAAAGTCTTACATGTCAGATAGATATTTCAGAGTGTATCAAAACGAATCGTATTCTGATTTAAAAGAAATTGAAGCGGGAGTACCCCAGGGTCCGGTGCTGCATCTGTTGTACAATAGTGACATCACTGAATTGTTACTTTCGATGATGAAACAGCAGTAATGGTCGTGGGAGATACCCACGAAGAAGCTGTTGTAAAATTACAAATATCCATTAACCAAATTAGCAATTGAATCAAGACATTTCGTATGATTTTCGACGTGAGACTTCGCTGGAAAGTCCACATCAAAAATAAACTTGAAGAACTTGATGTTAAATATGAAAAGATGTAATGGATACTAGGACGAAGTTTAGAGTTATCCACGTACAACAAATTACATTCTTTTTGTTATTCCAAATCACATTTCTTTCATAAACTATATTAAATCGATCTTTTTAGACGTACGTTTTAGGAAAAATGAACAAACCTACATCTCTCTACCTTTTACACTATTTTATAACGTCCCCTCTTATTTTATATTTATAAGAACCCAGGCGGGACGTTTTGGATCGAAGTTTGAAGACACTTTTCCTAAGGACATCGAAACGAGTAGATCTCGAATGCCTCTAATGAAGCTACGCTGCTCCTAGAGATCATACACGCGCGGCTCAGCTTAATTAATTAATGTAGATATAAATTTTGATAAACGTTTCAAGTATCTTTAAACAACTCAAAGAGCACTGGTATTACACCACATTTAGAGTACGTTCCACGATCACAATATCAGATTTGATATACTGTAGCCATATTTCAAAATTTAAATAGCAACCCTCGTATACGTGAACCATTTCTAAAAATTCTCCTTATCTTATATTTAATTCAATTTCAAGTATTTTTCATTTTTTTTATCATATTGATGAATATTCATTCTACTTTCAAAATACCATGATGTATGTCCTATATAAACAGCTCCACAATCAAGTAATTTACATATAATGTCGGTTATTAAGTGATATATGTCGAGGTAATCCAGCTCTAGACAACCCGAACGTGACCAAAAGACCTAGAGGTGTAAACCCTTTCAGTGGAGGTGTTTATAAACGAATTTTATAACAATACCTCCAGAAAAACTTCGAACCGCCACGTTTTGGACGAGCTTCGTAAACTAAGGGTAGTGATGGACAATTATTTCCGTAATGAAGCAGCGGAGCCTTTGAGGTATCGATGAAGAGTCTGCATTTCTCCAACCAACAATTTAGAAGCAACAAGCTGCGATATTTCGCTCTATCCATCTTCAATATCAACTCCATAAAACTGATACCCACCTAGTGGTTTGTATCGATAAATTTCAATCGTCCTCCAAGCTTAAAGAAGTTGTGATTCATTATCTAATTAGAGGAGATCAAATATTGACCGAAGAAGTGATTATAATAATTATATAAGCACGAGACGTAATTTTTTTCAACGTTCAATTAACACGCTATTATAAACTTGATTTTTACGTTTCTCACTTTCAGACGTTCGAAGAATGTGGCTCCCATAATTATAAGGCTATAATCTCTTCAATAATAATTCGTTATCATCAAAAGGCTATAAAGGTCATATGATACGAGGGTTAATTAAGTTCCGGACTTAATGGATTAACAAGACATGATTCTTTTCATTTTACAACGATATTTTTTTTAATTGCAAACTGATTCTGTTCTACCTTCAGTGATCCGATTCATTTGAAGTTTGCTTAACATTCTGCAAGATAACGTGCAAGAAATTGCATGGAATTTCGTGCAAGATCAACATATTGCATCGACGAATATTGCACGTTGTTTGATATTAAGGCCGCTTCAAATGAATTAATACAACGTGCAAGATGTTGCATGGAATTTCGTGCAAGATCAACGTATTGCATCGAAAAATATTGCACGTTGTTTGATATTAACGCCACTTGACATGAAGCAATACAGCGTGCAAGAAATTGCATGGAATTTTGTGCAAGATCAACATATTGCATCGACGAATATTGCACGTTGTTTGATATTAAGGCCGCTTCAAATGAATCAAAACAACGTGCAAGATGTTGCATGGAATTTCGTGCAAGATCAACGTATTGCATCGAAAAATATTGCACGTTGTTTGATATTAACGCCACTTGACATGAAGCAATACAGCGTGCAAGAAATTGCATGGAATTTTGTGCAAGATCAACATATTGCATCGACGAATATTGCACGTTGTTTGATATTAAGGCCGCTTCAAATGAATCAAAACAACGTGCAAGATGTTGCATGGAATTTCGTGCAAGATCAACGTATTGCATCGAAAAATATTGCACGTTGTTTGATATTAACGCCACTTGACATGAAGCAATACAGCGTGCAAGAAATTGCATGGAATTTCGTGCAAGATCAACATATTGCATCGACGAATATTGCACGTTGTTTGATATTAAGGCCGCTTCAAATGAATCAAAACAACGTGCAAGATGTTGCATGGAATTTCGTGCAAGATCAACGTATTGCATCGAAAAATATTGCACGTTGTTTGATATTAACGCCACTTGACATGAAGCAATACAGCGTGCAAGAAATTGCATGGAATTTCGTGCAAGATCAACATATTGCATCGACGAATATTGCACGTTGTTTGATATTAAGGCCGCTTCAAATGAATTAATACAACGTGCAAGATGTTGCATGGAATTTCGTGCAAGATCAACGTATTGCATCGAAAAATATTGCACGTTGTTTGATATTAACGCCACTTGACATGAAGCAATACAGCGTGCAAGAAATTGCATGGAATTTCGTGCAAGATCAACATATTGCATCGACGAATATTGCACGTTGTTTGATATTAAGGCCGCTTCAAATGAATCAAAACAACGTGCAAGATGTTGCATGGAATTTCGTGCAAGATCAACGTATTGCATCGAAAAATATTGCACGTTGTTTGATATTAACGCCACTTGACATGAAGCAATACAGCGTGCAAGAAATTGCATGGAATTTCGTGCAAGATCAACATATTGCATTGACGAATATTGCACGTTGTTTGATATTAACGCCACTTGACATGAAGCAATACAACGTGTAAGAAGTTGCATGGAATTTCGTGCAAGATCAATATATTGCATTAGACGTTGCTTGATATTTAGGCCGTTTGACATGAAGCAAGACAACGAGTAATGCGAGGCGCAATATTTTTTCATAAAAAACACGTGCATACGAAGTTCAGCAAGATCTTGCAACATTATCAGACTGGTACAATCGCGAGCTAGCTGCAATTCTAGGTCTAGATCTTTTGGTTTGGTAACCAACCTGTCGATCAGGCTCTAAAAACAAGACAGCAAGAAATATGATTATCGCCAGTGATCCGTGACTAATTTGTCGCAGAATATTGAATGAAATTAGAGGTTAGGAATTTGGTCAATTTTACTAATGAAATTGTTGTTGGTGGCGGCCATGATGCAATGGCAAGAGACTCGCATAATGTCAAGTAAATATTTTCATCTTGCAAGAAATTGCATGCGATTTATCTTGCACTTCGTCTAGCGTCTTGCTTTTGCAGCTTGATGTACAGAAAAGTTCGCCCCGGCGATGGTGAACCGGGTCCTCGCTAGATAGAACTGGGGAAAACTTATATAGGATAATATGAATTTCTATGAGAAAAATTAATTGAAAATGAGGAAAATTCACGTTAGAAACTTTAGAGATTCAATAAAACAACTTGGTAGTTTCGATATCTAATTTTTACTTCACAAAAACTTTATTTTTTTATTTAATATAATCACACTTAATCTAGTGATGATTTTACATACACATCAAGAAAACGCCATTCATAAATTCAACAATATTTAGAAAATGAAAGTTCAAAGTGTGCGTCAATGCACGCGAACGTTATTTCCGATAAAATGATTGCCTCATTAAATGACTTCGCATAATCATTATATAACGACAGGCTGCATTTCTTTATGACGTTTAACATAATGTTTTTGCATACTAACATTAGTAGAAACACCCAATAAATAGATGTTGTTGTATAACGATAAACCGTTCTTATAATTTATATGAATAGTTTCCGTTTAAATAAAAAGCTTCCATGCGGAATTTATTTTCAATAAAATCAATGATAGGTTTCGACGAGAAGGAGCAGAATGGTGATAAAACAAACAACTTGGTAGATGGAAGAGATACAACCCAAGTTGAAATAAAAAATAATGAAATGACAAACAAAACAAAAAACAATTACGAATAGTATGAAGAAGAAAGTGAAAAACTTGGTATTGAAAACACCAAACAGAAGAAATAGGACGACGTACTAGGATTTGATAGTAGAAGAAACGAAAATTCTTCTATGGGGGTTGAAATAGCACCAAAAACTGGATGAAACACTGGAGATGATATTTTGAAACACTACTATGCAAAAAATTGTATAGAAGCTAAGAAAAATCCTCAGAAAGCAACCAACGGAGATGTAGAGGAACTACCTGGAATCTATCTATTCAAAGGTTCAAATACCAACGTTGGAAACCTACTTTAAAGCCTTATAAATCCTGTTGGAGGTTGAAAAGGCACCTTCGATCTTTCCTTCTTATCCTTCTTCCTATCCGGCTCATGTCCTCGGTACTGCAGCTTTCTCTTCTTGATTGTCGTGACAAGTTACCCATTTGCTGCAAGACCTCTATGTTTGTCTTATATTCCGTCCAAGATATCCGCAGCAGATACAATTTTCTTCTCCGTGATCCAACTTTCCGTACAGAAGATGCAACAGCGAATCATTCTGATCAGGAGTTCCAGGCTGAGGTTGCGATTTGTTAGAAGTGTCCTCATGTTGTACAAAGTTGTCCGAGGAGTTTTGAGTCGGATTGCTGGTCGACGAGCGCGCCCAGGTATCTTCTGGTTCAATGACCTCTCAATGGAATCTTTGAGAGGGGTTTCTTTGTATTCTTGTAGTTGTATTCTCCAGGTCTTCGCTAAATACTGCCCCCAGAGTAGAGGTTAAGTAAGGGAGACAATACACATCCTTGTCGCACGCCTCTGATATGGACCCTTTGATTTTGACTGTTGCTGTTTGGTATCAGTAAAGTCAGGTTATGATCTTTGGATCTTACGCGTCTATCCCGGTTGATTTTAGGATGTGACACACAGTCAAAAGCTTTTTTATAGTCAATAAAGCATACAAATACATCAGCATTCATGTCTCTACATGTATGAGTCAGAAAATTCGATTAGAAAAGAGCCTGTATACAATCTGATAATTATAAGCTATCCGAGTTTCGGAAAACGATGTTTTTGTCGACGCTGTAATCATAAATAACTGTGCGAAATATTTACAATAACCCATTATTATCCCATCTATGTATACTACCATGTAATTATTTTGACGAAAATTTGAGGTTAGTGACTTTCCGCTAACAAGTCGAAATTTTCGAAACCATCAAGTCGTTTGCTAATTAAAAACTTTTGTCATAAAAAACATTTTAAAGTCTCTCTAATTGCACAAAAAACAATTTTTTTCCGCATAATCCAACGTATCAGTCACGCAAGATAAACCCTACTATAAAAAAAATATTCGTCCGGTAATAAATAATATACAGAATGTCCTACATAGCGTAAATTAGTGTAAATAAGTTTCATCTCAATTATAATTCAGAAACGAAAGTTGAAATATCGATGCTGCGCATCATGATACCCGAGAGGCGAATCCGAATGTAAGTTTCGACGTTATTACGTCTTATAAGGGTGGTTTAGTAGCATCGAAACTTTACAGTAGTTACAGAACTATCCTCGGAATTGCGAGACACATCAGATGCGATGTAATTCAATATTCGTCGAGGCATTAGCCAGGAAAGTAGTTGTTTTCTATTTTGATGAACGACAGAATATATTTTCGAAATTATTTCAGAGGTGAATAGTAGGAATCGTGCATCTGAGACGAAATCTGATCTAAAAAAGGCGTTAACTGGTGGTGGTCAGATGGAAGGAACTATATTTGTAGAAGTGCAGGGTTGAAAGTCCAATTTATATCACAATAAAACTAAAATAACCTAACCTAACCTAACCTAATCCTTATCTAACATAACCTAACGTAAACTAACCTAAACTAGCCTAGCCTAACCTAACCTAACCTAACCTAACTTTAACCTAACCTAACCTAACCTAATCTAACCTAACGTAAGTAAGGAAACGAAAAGGAAAAACTGGTAGAGATGGAAACTGGATGATGATAGAAAATACCGACGGGAGTCCCATGGGTGGAAAGAAACGAGGAAAAGGAACGAAGGAAGAAGACAACAGGAAAGACAGAGATAGTTGGGAAACATGGTTTAGAAAAGGAAGACAGAGGTTCTGGAATCGTCTTCAAAAAAGGATTCTACATATATTGGGATCCGCCTATTAAATTACGTAATTTGTATTTAAAAATAACGATTCAGATTTCCTTCGAAAGCGCTGAACAACGCCATGGTGAATGACGTCACGGCACGCAAAAAAAACTGTCACACGTCAAGTGTCAAGTGTCAACTTTTACCAAAAATGAATCAATCGTTTTACACGTCCTATATAGTGCCTCAGGGTGAAAAAACAACCATAAAAACGCCATTAAAATTATTGGTGGTTAACGTGGTTAACATTCGCTAGTAGATGTCACGTGACTTAATACCTATTTTTATGAATTAATCATTGATTTTTATGAAAAATAGACTGCTTTTTCGTCAAATGTCAAATGTCAAGTGTCGAGTGACAAGCGTCAAGTGTCAAGGGTCAAGTGTCAAGCGTCAACTGTCAACTGTCAACTGTCAAGTGTCAAGTGTCATGTGTCAAGTGTCAACTTTTTTCAAAAATAAATCTTTCGTTTTATATGTCCTATATAGTGCAGAACTGGTAGAGAAAAATAAATATTTATCTGAAAACAAGAAATAATCGTAATGTGTTTCTCCTAATTTGGTATATAACATCATTAACTGCTATAAATGTGATTATAAAATATTATTTTCTTTAACATTGTATCGAGTATCATCCTAAATTGCAATCCGATGAAATTATCTAGAACTGTGGTTTTGCAATACCTTATTCAGAGTAATTGTTAACGGTCGCAATAAACAATTTTTGTAATTGGACGCAATACAAGGTGACTCAAAACAAAGTTCACATCGAACAAAGAAAAACAATTCCAATAAATTTAAATAATTTATTGAAAATATATTTAATACATTAAATAAAACCCTTTCAATCACAGTATTTATTTAACCGAACTCTAAATTTGATATAATTATATAGGAAAAAGTCCATAGGTGTTAAAACGGGACTGCGTGGAGGCCAACTCACACCACCTTTTCTGGAGATCAATTTACCAAGAAAAAATTCACGAACTCGTAACAAATTTCCATTGAACGAGTTTGGGCGTGCGTGTTGTCCATTTGGAACCATGTTTTCTGGTTATAACCATTAAAGTTTAGTAGTTCAGGTACGAAGAAGTCATCCAGTTTCTGAAATTTTGAGTTTCCAGTCCAAACTTCTTTTGGACTGGAAGACTTGAAGACTCTCGATCAATACTGGAAAGAATAATGCGATTTCCAGAGAGTTTGGACAGCTTAGAGCTTAAAAGAAGCTTCCACGAATTATCCGGCATAATCCCAGCCAGAGCAGTTTTTGCAAGACTTGGTTAATGAGCACAGAGTCTGCAAAAGCCCAGTACGTTCTTTGGAGCAGTGCAAACCTTGTGAAATCAGCTATGAACACTACAACAAGATCAATATCCACAAGCACCTCCACGTGACATCCACCACTCGATCTACTTGAGTCTAGTTGAGTTACCAGTGAACCTACAGGTTTCTTCAAACCGGATGCCGATTGGTTAGCAACCAATTGCCCTGTCTGTGGTTTCTCATTCAAATACGAAGGTTTTTACTCGTTGCAAACTGTTTAGTAGCTTGAGTTTCTTTTGAATCGATCTCACTTACGATATGAACAATCCCTGCATAATATCTTGCGTTGTTAACTCATTTTCTCAATTTTTTTTTATGATAAAAATTAATAACGAACCAGTTTTCTGTACCTTTGAGCGAATATAATGCAGGAAGGCGGACTATAATTTGTGGCAACTGTTTTATTATATACGGCGCATTATAATTTCATCTGCTCGGTATCTAACTGTAAAAAAATTCTTTCCGAATGGTTTATAACAATTCTAATAGCCTATGAGATACGTTTAAGTCAGAATTTGTTTAAAATACCAGTATCTCACTTTCAATTTATTCATTCACATAAATCCACGGCCCGAGGGCCAATTAAGATAAAAGAGACGGAGAAACATAAATAAAAGTAAACAATTCAAGTTTTTTAAACAATATTTCTTGGTAATTTCCGTGGTAAGACATCTCTCTCCCAAAACACGACGATTCTTGCCCCGTTTTTCATCCCCCGTTGTCCGGAGAGCTTGGAAACCCCAAAAGTCCACCAGGAAACTGCCGCAGTCATCCTGGAAAAACCACAAACTCCCTACGATACGAATTGATATCCTGGCAACTACAATCATAGAAGCCATCCCCATGTCTCGCGTGGTGGTAGCCTAGCGGCGTGGGTAACAGCATCCATTTCTCTTTTAACCAAAGACCAAGTTCCTTCCACTGAAGTACAACTCCTGAGCTTGGAAATAGTGCAGTCGAGGAGCTCGAGGAATTCGTAGCGCGTCTTTGAGCGACGAAGAGATGTTGGAGAGTTCGGACAGTGATTGAGCTCGTCATCCACCGATCTTGGAGTCACCGCGGGGTTTGGAAGTAGAGGTGATGATTTACCTTTGGCCTGATGTGGTAGAGGCACCAAGCAGACGTGTTCTCGAGTTGAAGCTACTTCGAGAAGACAGATGATTGAAGATAACGTTGATGGACGGTCTTCGAGCGACGAAGAGGCAATATATTGTGGAATAGAGATACTACGAGCTTCCTGGGTTGGATTAAATTTTTTTCCCGCCGTCCCATGTTATCAATCGCATAATAAGAACGAATCCGCTACGCTTGTCCGTTTATTTTTTTTTTTTTGCTTCATTGTATTCTTAACTAGCGTACTTATTTAGCTGGGTCGTTAAAATTTAACGCTGCTTTTTCTTCTTAATTTTTATCTTACATCGGTCGTCACTTGGGTGTTGTTGTTGTTGTTGTTGGTAGTCGTTGAACGCGAGATAAAAAAGCGGCAGTTATAATATGATGTAACGAACAAGTTCAAATATTTAATGAAGCAGTTACACGTTTTATCAGATCTTAACTTGGGAGCTTGTTGGCAACAATTAATTACTCGAGAGATGATGGACATTTTTTTTTTCGTCTTTTCTTTTCGGTGTACTAAAGATATTGTCGAGTCACTTAAGGTATTCCCAGAGGCGGTGTTACTTAACGAGTCTACCAGAATTTCCTTTCGCATTGCGTTAATAATAAATAAAATTTAATATCGCGCTGTATTTTCAACATCTAACCACCGATTTTCCATGTTCAGGGTTAATTTGAATGGCAACTCTTATATATCTCAACTAATGATTCCAAATAACAATTTTTTAATATTACCAACTCGTCTACTGACATACACCGTGAAGCTGATCCTGTTGTTATAGTTCGGATACTTCTAGAACGTATTGTATTATTTTTATAAGCTATTTACATCATTTTAAGCCTGTTTTTATCGAGAAAAGTTCTAAAAAAACCCATACAATTCGATTACGACAAATTAAAGATTTAAAATATACTGAAAAGTGCTTGTAATGTATATAAACAGCCGTAATAGTCGGTATATAATATGTTGTCATAGTGAAACACATCGAAATATTAAATATTTAAATAAATTAGTGCGTTAAGAATCGGATAAGTGTTTAGTAATAAATCTGTCTGAGTCTCATGATTCTCGTTGAGGTACTCTGGCATATACGGATGTTCATGAATGAATTTCCAGATGAGTTAAGGGTAAACTGATTTCTCGAAGAGCAATCTGATATTTGAGGCTCTTCCGTTTGATTGCAGATTAGTTCAGCCGCTCAATTAACGCCTAATTAGTTAGTTGTTGCAGATACCGGTCGACCAGAACGCGACGCGTCGGTAACAGAGCCCGTTTTCATGATTTTCTGGTACATCGTTGAACGATTTAGTAGCGCAGCTTTAGTAATGATGAAAAAAATATTTTATTTGACTGATCCACGCAATAAAAATAATCGTCGACGTTTCTGTTCGAACGAAATTGAATGAATTCGTGCTTTATGTAACAAGATTCGGTAAAATTACTTGTTTCATCACGAGTCAATAATCAAATTATCGGTTTGGTACCGATGGAACTGGAAATAAAAAATCGACTCGGAGATAAAAACCACGTTATAAAGTCCCTATCGTCTCCATTGGTTCCGTTATAATTTGCCTTTTGCGATTGATGATACTGATTTTGTAGCTTTGAACAAATATTTGAAGTGATTTCCCTGCAGCACGATCATTTGGCCCAGAAATAAATATTTAATTGAATAATTAAGACCACCATAGTCAAAATCATGTTTGTACAATTGTCATAAAAGATATTTTTGGTTATAGTCGAAAATTATAACAAGAGTTATCAATATATAGTATCTACTAGTTTCGTCGCCAGATATTCCTCATCAGGAGCTTCGTTTATGAAATTTCGATTCTATCCCTTGTCCAAAAGAAAATATTTATGATTTAATATCAGGAATACGAAAAGAATTTTCGAAAATTACTTGATGAACATCGAGAACGTGAGTTTCCTTCAAGTTTGTACGTGAAGGACTGAATCGACTTCTCTTTCAAACATTTTAGAGTATTTTCCGCGACTGGTACTTGTAGTACGAGGTATAGGTGTCGAAAAGTCCGAACTAGTTTTGCGCAAGTAATTTTGGCGGTTCATTGAAGACCTAGAAGCACTCCTCTTCATATTCGCTGCAAGATAGATCCAGGAAGCGAATGGTTCTTCAAGAAACTCCTTCTCTCGTCAGCATTTCGTTGTTCCATCAAGTGTTGCAATTCTGGGTACCTCCCAACGAGATCATAGGCTTGCGTCGCCGTAGAAACACCAAGAGCCGGTGGAGGAGAATCTGTAGCTCATTTTTCGAACAGGACCCACTACCCAAATCCTTCTGACAGGGAACAGAGAAAATGTGACGATTGAAGAAGTGCCTGGGCATTTTAGAAGATTAGAAGCTGTTACAGTTGCAGTTTAAAAAGTATTTGTGAATCTGTCGTGATTATGCCAGTACATATTGCTCCAAACCTCAACACCCAAGTTTTGCGCAAGTAATTTTGGCGGTTCATTGAAGACCTAGAAGCACTCCTCTTCATATTCGCTGCAAGATAGATCCAGGAAGCGAATGGTTCTTCAAGAAACTCCTTCTCTCGTCAGCAATTCGTTGTTCCATTAATTTTGGGTACCTCCTAACAAGATCATAGGCTTCCCAGGCAATCTAGCTTTCGTGGTCGTAGGCACATTGACTTGCGTCGACGTAGAAACACCAAGAGCCGATGGAGGAGAATCTGTAGCTCATTTTTCGAACAGGACCCACTACCCAAATCCTTCTGACAGGGAACAGAGAAAATGTGACGATTGAAGAAGTGCCTGGGCATTTTAAAGGATTAGAAGCTGTTACAGTTGCAGTTTAAAAAGTATTTGTGAAGCATTCTTAGCTAATTCGACCAAGTGCTCCAAACCTCAACACCCAACAAACGGTAATGATGATATTTTATGTCCAAACTTATCTCAACACCCGGTATGATTCCATACAATTCGCAAAATATCTATTTGAAGTGCGTAATTAGATGTCTGAAGGAACAGATGTCTAACAGAGTTAACTACAAAATCATTTATCAACACGTGAGTTAAACAATAAACTTTTTTTTCCATCCAATCCGACTGTATACAATAAAATATTAATTTTCTATATTCACCATCTGTCTGGACGTTTATTGATGAGTTTAGAAGAGATCGAATCGTAGTTACTCATAGTTGTATCTAAAACTTTGTTCAATCGACGATTATTATTCATTCGTTTATTCATTCGACTTGAATCTGTCAGTTGTTGTGAGTCTAAAAAGGAAATTTTCACTTTCTCGTAAGCTTCATTCGAGGGCAATGAGTTTTCAACTCGAAACAGGAAAGGCTCGAAGACGGATCTTTATTAGCTTCTAGGTAATACAAGAAGGGTTTAATTTCAACTAAATTTTTATATTAAACGATTCCTATCGTTATCTATCTATCGTGAGCGAAAAAACGAATACGATACAGATAATACTCTTCGGTTTGAGCCACCACCACCAAAAGAACACATTCCGAGGTGTTAAGAAACTGGAAATTTCACTATAGGGTCCCGTCAAGGTCACAATAGGTCGTTTGATACTAATTTCCACTGGAAACATCTGGATATAACATATTTTTATCTCAATAATGATACTAGATCAAAACTAAACCAATGTGAGTTTGCGAGAGGTTAAAAGACGATTAAGACATAGATTTAAGACCAAAAATCTTGCTAAGACATCTTCCTTATTTGGTGACGACAAGATTTATGTCAAAATAACGAATATACTGAGATAGATCCTACGAATTCATGCTAGCGTCCTTGCAACAGCCTCTCCTTCTCTTTCCATTATCCTCCAAATGGTGAAGTGACACAGTTTTTTCCATGCTTGCTCATCCTTTGCAATCTTTTCGACATGATGCAGTCTCCTTTTTAAGTTGGAGCGTTGGGCGTTTATTCTAGTTAGCAACCTTGTACGTGGACCAATGTCTTGTTCTTGGTTTTGTCCATGATACTCGAAAGCCTCTATTCGATTTTTATCTGCTCTGTTTAAAGGTAAGGATATATCGGAGACGCGACTCAATAACTAAATAGAGCCTAGTGCTGAACCTTGAAGCACTCCACAATTTATTAATTCGCAAGAAGACATCGTTGGATCAATCTTAACAGGCTGACTTCCGTTGGTGATCCACTGAAATCGTAGTACCGCTTGATGATGATTAACACAATCGAAAGCCTTAGAAAGATCACAAAAAGATGTTGCAGTTGTTAAGGTTAGGTCTTTGTCTGGAACTTCCTAAATCAGTGCTGATATAGTAGTTAATGAATGAGTGTCTTCTTCAAGAGTCACAATTTCTCTCTCTGGTTTTTCCGACCTGTTTTGTAAGGTTGATTCCCGGACCTTGAGCCTTTGGACCAGCAGGATAAAAGTTGGAATATCTGGAACCGTTGTTGATATTCATACCGAACACACTATTAACACTACCACTACACCAACGCACACGATTACACTGTTTGACGCGCGTTTCGGTAACCAAGTTATCATCTTCAGAGATTCGAGGTGATTTAAAACCCAGTAGAACAAGTAAATTTTAAGTTATTTGAAATTTATTTCGATACAATTTTATTTTTTGCGCAATTTCCTTTCCGCTTGTTACTTTGGAATTCGTTTTTCGAGTTTGTTCGAATCCGGTTCTGCGTTTATGTATCGAAATGTATTTAATACAAACGACACGAGACGGACAACGTTTTGGCCGCCGATGTCACTCTTCAATAGATGCGCTCTCTTAACGTACGAATCTCACAATCGGCTTGTCTCATTGTTACAGTTGGCAGCTCTGCTTTCCATGCAAGACAACTGCATAAAATCGCAATTATTTTTATATTAAAGTAATTTCTCAACGTCTATCTAAAATACCGAGTAATTCATCCACTTTATCAAGAGATCGACAACAGCGACAAAAACCCATCGGCGTTTTTTTTTTTTATTTCCATTATAATTTCTACGTATACAGAGTGTTCAAGGACGAAAAATTCTGGAGTAGATAGTTGACGTGAAAGCAAAGCTGTAGCATGGGATAAATTTCCTCATACGGCTCCTCGTTTCTAAGTTTTTCTTCTTCTTTAGATGTCCTCTTCTAACGATTACCCCAACAGAGTCATTTCTGTCTCTGGTCCTTCTTATTAGCGTCCAAACCGATCCACTCCCGAATATACTTCAACCATGAAGCCTATCGTCTGCCATGACCACGTTTTCCCTCGATTTTCTCCTTTTTTGGGTGTCTTCTTCTAACTATTACCCCCAGCAGAGTCATTTCTGTCTCTGGTCCTTCTTATTAGCGTCCAAACCGATCCACTCGCGAATATACTTCAACCATGAAGCCTGTCGTCTGCCAGGACCACGTTTTCCCTCGATTTTCTCCTTTTTTGGGTGTCTTCTTCTAACTATTACCCCCAGCAGAGTCATTTCTGTCTCTGGTCCTTCTTATTAGCGTCCAAACCGATCCACTCGCGAATATACTTCAACCATGAAGCCTATCGTCTGCCATAACCACGTTTTCCCTCGATTTTCTCCTTTTTTGGGTGTCTTCTTCTAACTATTACCCCCAGCAGAGTCATTTCTGTCTCTGGTCCTTCTTATTAGCGTCCAAACCGATCCACTCGCGAATATACTTCAACCATGAAGCCTATCTTCTGCCAGGACCACGTTTTCCCTCGATTTTCTCCTTTTTTGGTTGTCTTCTTCTAACTATTACCCCCAGCAGAGTCATTTCTGTCTCTGGTCCTTCTTATTAGCGTCCAAACCGATCCACTCCCGAATATACTTCAACCATGAAGCCTATCTTCTGCCAGGACCACGTTTTCCCTCGATTTTCTCCTTTTTGGGTGTCTTCTTCTAACTATTACCCCCAGCAGAGTCATTTCTGTCTCTGGTCCTTTTTATTAGCGTCCAAACCGATCCACTCCCGAATATACTTCAACCATGAAGCCTATCGTCTGCCATGACCACGTTTTCCCTCGATTTTCTCCTTTTTTGGGTGTCTTCTTCTAACTATTACCCCCAGCAGAGTCATTTCTGTCTCTGGTCCTTCTTATTAGCGTCCAAACCGATCCACTCGCGAATATACTTCAACCATGAAGCCTATCGTCTGCCAGGACAACGTTTTCCTTCGATTTTCCCTCCGATCAGAAGTTGCAAAAGTTTGTTTTTGTCCCTATGAATTCTCAATTTAATTCTTTAATCACAAGACCTCCAGTACGTAGATCATTTTCTAATGAAGTCCAAAACAGAGCAATCTAGCAATTAAAATGTAGAGGTGGCAGTTTCAAGGTTCTTACTTCCGAGTTTACCAAAATTTACTGGTTAAAAAGTGTTAACATCTATGGCCAACTAAGAAAACACATTTGATTTTATTGGAATCTCCTTCAAGAGCAATACAATCTTTCCAATACACTTCTAACTTCTAAATGCCGTGCCTGTTGAAAGATTTATCTTTGGCCTCAAAATAGACTTCAAGTTTCAGCTATTTATTCCACTTTTGAGCTGAATTTCTCACCAGCGAACATTGTTTGAGTTTAGCGAATAGCCAATAGTCACTGGGGCCAGATCTGGACCAGACATTGGATGAGGAGGCAATTTGAAGTTGACTTGTGAATCGATTCATTGTCTTGGTGAAAAAATGGACATATTAGTCGGTTTTTCCTTGATTTTAGCATTCAAACCATCCAAAAATTCTATGTAATATTCACTATTGATGGTTTCTCCCAATATACCATGCGCATCCCAAAATACTGAAGCCATAACCTTCCTTGGGTCTTTGGACGCTTCGAACCTGATTCACCGGCTGCAGTCCGCTCAGATGATGATTGTTTTGTCCAAACACCGCTCTAAATCATCGACTGTGAGTAAAAGCTTTCTCATGGTGAAATGTTGAAGCACTGCGTCTTCTGAAATCTTTACAACCTCAGCCATCTGACGCCATTTCAATTTACGATTAGATATAACCAATTCGTGGACTTTATTGATGTTTCCTTGAGTAACCACCCCTCACTTGGAGCTAATCGACATCAACTCACGTCATGTTCTTGTTTCAGATCGGCCAATTACAACAACGTTTCCGGAATATGCGAACTATCGAAAATGGACCGTATGACGGTAGCTGGTAGTACTGCGTTCCAACCATCGGACGATTACGAATACATGGAGAACAATTGCATAGACGAACCCACCAAATTATGCGAATTCAAAAAATTATCCGGTCGTATTTTGAAAACCGTTGATTCCGTTTACCAAGACGTCGGATCGGCGGACGAATGCAGGGAATTGTGTTTGAACAGTCCTTACAGATGTCATTCGTACGATTACGGCGATACCGGCGAAATGGTATGCAGATTGAGCCATCATTCCAGAGCAACTCTATCCGATATCCAGGTAACGAACTCCGGAAATATAAATCAAATTGTAATTTTGCGTAGACGACTCCAGCTAGAAATCACCAAGCATAAACCTGTCGAATCATTTTCAATTGATTTAAATGCTTGCTAGGTATTCCACAACTGAAATTCCAAAGGTTTTTATCATCTTTTATCATTTTTGATCCAATCAGTAAGTTGTTAACATCAGAATATGTTTTAGAGGATTTATCACAGTACCTGTAGCTTCGTCGTAAACCAAACCGCACATAATTGTACTCGTCCTCGTTACAACTCAATTTTTTTTATAATCGCAGTCTGTGTAGCCTCTTCCAGTGATCATTTTCTTACGGTAAAAGCTTCTATCATCAAAACCAAGTCCAACCTGGTGGTTATGGTGTTGATATTGGTAAAAATGAAGATTTGGTCAGTTTTGCAGCCTACAAAATACAATATTTGCTCAGTTTCCTGTGTATATTCAATCTTGGTACTGTCTTCAATCCGATTATCCCTTAAATAACCTAACTGAGAAGTCATGACCTCTCCCGGAATCCTAATAACCAAAGAAGACTGAAAAAGTAAGCAGTAGCCATTGTTTCCGATCGGATCGGAGCGCTTATCCAACAACCAGTGATTTAAACCAAATTTCTTTTATAGGAACCTTACTTAGAAGTACCGGAAGCAGCTACATACGAATTAAGTTCCTGCTACAACGTCAGCATCGATTGCAGATCCGGAGACATGATAGCGCGTATCCAAACCAGTAAACTCTTCGACGGTAAAATCTACGCTAAGGGCAGCCCGAATTCGTGCGTCAGAGACGTTAACAACAGTCTGGAATTCGAACTCAACATGCCCTACGACAATTTAGAATGTAACGTTAGGAAAAACGGTTTGGGAAGATACATCAACGACGTCGTCATTCAACATCACGATAAAATCGTAACCAGTAGCGATTTGGGATTGGCAGTTACCTGCCAATATGATTTGACCAATAAAAGCGTTACCAACGAAGTGGATTTGGGAGTCGTCGGTGATATTACTCCGGGTAAGTTTTTGCAGTCTACACCCCGACGATTTAGACGACGTCCTACTGGACGAGAAGTACCCCTTAAACTCTTTCTTCGAAGTTTTTTTTTCAATTTTCCCTCACGGTACTGAATCGCTATCGATCTCGTGTTCATATTGAGCTTTAGAATCGATTAGAGCTGCTATTACAAGCAACCAGATTCTAAGGAGCTGCGGTTGTAGTTCAAGAAGGATTCGGATTCCCTAAAACTACTTTTTCCGATGGCTATTACCCACCATGGGGTTCGAAGCTTTGTTCTCCAGCAGATACCAAAGCAATCCTTGTTCAATTCTTTTCATCAGCTTCGGGTCCAAGGAAGTTTGATAATCGTCGGTCGCTGGTGGTACCTGGGTTCGTTTTCTACTGATTCTATTGTAACCAAAGTACCAGTTTTCAATTTTCCCTCACGGTACTGAATCGCTATCGATCTCGTGTTCATATTGAGCTTTAGAATCAATTAGAGCTGCTATTACAAGCAACCAGATTCTAAGGAGCTGCGGTTGTAGTTCAAGAAGGATTCGGATTCCCTAAAACTACTTTTTCCGATGGCTATTACCCACCATGGGGTTCGAAGCTTTGTTCTCCAGCAGATACCAAAGCAATCCTTGTTCAATTCTTTTCATCAGCTTCGGGTCCAAGGAAGTTTGATAATCGTCGGTCGCTGGTGGTACCTGGGTTCGTTTTCTACTGATTCTATTGTAACCAAAGTACCAGTTTTCAATTTTCCCTCACAGTACTGATTCGCTATCGATCTCGTGTTCATATTGAGCTTTAGAATCAATTAGAGCTGCTATTACAAGCAACCAGATTCCAAGGAGCTGCGGTTGTAGTTCAAAAAGGACTTGGATTCCCCAACGCTACTTTTCCCGATGGCTATTACCCACCATGGGGTTCGAAGCTTTGTTCTCCAGCAGATACCAAAGCAATCCTTGTTAAATTCTTTTCATCGGCTTCGGGTCCAAGGAAGTTTGATAATCGTCGGTCGCTGGTGGTACCTGGGTTCGTTTTCTACTGATTCTATTGTAACCAAAGTACCAGTTTTCAATTTTCCCTCACAGTACTGATTCGCTATCGATCTCGTGTTCATATTGAGCTTTAGAATCAATTAGAGCTGCTATTACAAGCAACCAGATTCCAAGGAGCTGCGGTTGTAGTTCAAAAAGGACTTGGATTCCCCAACGCTACTTTTCCCGATGGCTATTACCCACCATGGGGTTCGAAGCTTTGCTCTCCAGCAGATACCAAAGCAATCCTTGTTCAATTCTTTTCATCAGCTTCGGGTCCAAGGAAGTTTGATAATCGTCGGTCGCTGGTGGTACCTGGGTTCGTTTTCTACTGATTCTATTGTAACCAAAGTACCAGCGAAGATGGGAATCGTGCAGTTGATTGTCCAAAGTGGACATTAAGAAGATACCTGGCGTTGATCTGTTTAGAATCGAGGTGATGAAACATCCACGATACAATACTGATTTAACACTTGGCGTAGTACAATGTTTGATAACTTGTAAATATTGTTTCGGCCTGTGAAATTCAAACAAAATCGGATAGAACAAGATGTAGACAACACTTTTTAAAGATGCTACGTTTCGAATCAATAGATCAACGTTGGATCGATCGATCTATAGTTTAATTGGAGAAAGAAACGTGGAAAATGACGAGGAATAGGAAAACTATGGAAATATATGTTAATAAGGCTGCTCCAGGAATTCTACAACACACTGTATAATAAAACCATTTTAATAGCAAGTTCGACATTTCACAATCACATTGAATTATCGTTTATTACAAGAAATATTTATTATGATTCACGGTATTTCCGTAGACATAAATATCGTGGGGATAACTCGACGTTGACAATTCTGGTTTTTCGTTCGGAAAATTTGAACCGTGTTAAAAGCAGGGGAATTTATTTGTAGACGCGTTACGGGTTTGAGACGACGTATACTAAACTATTTTGATTTACTATCCACGTAACCACCCGTCGTGATGTCACAACACGGATACGTCCTGTTCCGCGGTTACTTTAATATTGAATAGAATTGACGTTTAATTTTAGGCCAGGTATTCAAGCATTTCGCTTACGAATTATTTAATGCGGCATTTATTGGAAATTTTGACGGAAATCGAAAGATTAGCTAATTTAAAGTAATAAATGTCGTATAAAGTTTTTTCGTCAGATCGATAGTTTTTGAGTTATTCGCAATTGATTTTTCGTTAAAAAAATCGCTTTTTTCAATAGTTTTTTTCGTATAACTCTGTAATTATTCGTTTTATCGAAAAAAGTGTGATGAACAAAAATGAAGCTCATAAAAAAACGAAGAAATTAAGATATTTTTCAAAATCTTAATGTTCTACCTAAAGCAAGTTATAGATACTTGAATAGTTTTTGTTTTACTTATTTGAACATTTAACCTCAAATAACGGGAAAACGGTACATTTTTCAACAAAAAGTCACGAAATACTTTTTAAAGAGCTTAAAAAGACCTTTCAAATGATTATAATAAAAGTCGTTTCGACTGAAATTTCAGTGAGATATGATGTCAAATAGTTAAAACTTAAAAAAAGAAATTGCACTAAAACTAATGCCATTTCATTGAATATCAAAATTAAACTTATTCCTTGTACCAAATACTTTTTTTGAATGTTATTCACGACGTCTGAAAATTTGGCTGATTAAAAATGCCTAATTTTGAAAAAAATGAGCATTAAATAATACTTTTTTTTCGATTTTAAAAAAAAAATTTTTTGCTCATTTTTTCTCCATAAGTATGAGAGATACAAAAACAAATAAACAGCATTTAATTAAAGCATTTTTTATGACGATTATTTTGCTATGTTTATTTTTTTTGTAACATAAAAATTGACGGAGTTATAACCAAATTAATCTGTCACTATATTGCGAGGTTTGCTTATCCGCAGCCCTTTGACCCTTTATTAATAAAATCTGAAGGATTTCAAACCCTTCTACCATACATAGTCGGGTAGTCCTGAAAATTACCTTTAAAATGGTTTTTTGTAGGATGTGACATCTTCAAAATTAACGGAGTTACATAAAAAATAAAAATTTGAAATTTTTTTTTAATTATAGGTTATGAAAAAGTTTCAAATTTTGGCGCCCAAATTTTTTCTGTTGATGTTAAGTTGCCTGTAGGTACATTTGAGAGTACCAAGAGATGATATACTTATAATATTGGTAAAGGGGTGGTTTTTAAGGGGTATTAGGGTGTAGAGAATGAAAAATCACTTCGTGTTTGGAAAATACCGAAAGAATTCAAAATCAAAACATTAACAGTCATTAGAAAATTTTTATTTTTATCAAAGGGGTGATTCTTAAGGGTTGACATGGTATAGACAATTAAAAATTACTTCAATTAGAGACAAGAAACTTTAATACTTAAAATAATGCAAAATCTAAAAGTTGGCAGTCATTTGATTTTATTTTTATTTAATTCTCTGCAAAGGGGTAGTTTTCAAGGGTTGAATAATAAAAATCAATAACCAATTAAATTTTATTGAAAAGCTATGAAATTTTCACAGTAAAAATGAATTTGCAATGTTTTAAATCGTTAAAATATTTTTTCCCATATTATTTTCATCAGAAGGGTAGTTTTTAAAGATTTTTAAGGGTTGATACTTCAAAATATATAAATTTTCTATTATACAATATGTTAAGATATTTATACTGTATGAACGAAAAATATTTGAATTGAAAAAATGTAGAAAAAACTATAATTTTGATATTTTTCGATAAGGGGTGGTTTTCTTCCCTTAAAAACAATTTGAACACCTTGCGACCATGTAGATCTTGATATGGAGGGTGAAATGAGTTCAATTCTAAATTTTCAGGAAAATCGGAGACAGTTCAGAGATTTGACGCCATTTTGAACTTGAATTACTTCTAGTATCCACGTTTTTTTTTTAAATAAAAAAAATACTGATAAATCAAGTATTTTCATAATAAATATAAGACTAATACGAATTTTAATGATTATAAATCTTTTTTTATTAAATAATTGTAAAATAAGGAAGCCTTAATATGTTGTGTGGTCTATTAAATACACGGGGTTCGTTGTTTTAGACACAACAATATGTCACTTGTCAAACTTTCTATAATTAGAAGCTGTTCCGACTAAGGAACGATTTCTCTAACCTCCGAGGTTCCAGCTTGGTTCTGCGCATTCTCAAGCATGCGCAGTATTGATAAAGTGTCTCGAACGAGAAAGAATATTGTCACAATAATATTAGTATTTTTCATTCATTATGAACACTATCTTTGTCACACGAACTTCTATTTATAGATGGCGTTAGCTACGCCGTTTGCATTAATACTTGAGGCAACACCGCTTAAGTCCCTTATTTTCAAGCAAACATCAGTAACATATCAAATAAGGGAGGGGGGATTCTAATTTTTTTCTTCAAAAATATTAATTTAAACACATAAGATCCTCAAACTCAAAGAATGTCATCTTGGGAAAAGATAGTTTGTTAAATATCCTTTTTATTTTACTTTCCTTAAAAAAATTAATAACTTGTTTCAGTCACGTCTATTTTTGACAGCTTTTCTGACCTCATTTACTTGTTGTTTAACGAAATTACGTTTGTTCTAATAACCCGGACAGTTTTCTTTATGTGTATGGAGAATCATAGGTCATAGTACATTCAAAATTTGATACAAGTTTTCGTAGGACAAAAAATTATTGTCCAGCGTAATTTTTTTTTATCTTTTTTCCATTTTTCGTTCGTAAAATGCAAACCAACTAAATCAATAATCAAACGTTACGACAGGAGCGGGACAAAACATTTTTACACTACGCTTAGCTGCTTATATAACCTACATCTCGTCGAAACTTATATTTATCGAGTTATAGTTGTATATGACCTCCCAAAAGGCGGGAAACATAAAATTTTAACCAAGTGCAGATAGAAAAAGAGAAGAAAGAGTCGAAGTGTCCGTGTGTGGATCCCATACAGCGGGAAATAATAAAAAAAGATGAAAGCGTTGTTTATCATACAATTTACGGGGTGTATATTTCCTATTATGAAGTATTTGTTCAAATTTTTTCGTGTTTTGTTTCCAGCGCTTTCCGAAGAGGTAACCGTCGATTCCCCGAACGTGGCGATGAAAATAACCAACCGAAACGGAGAAGATATCATGCAATCGGCCGAAGTGGGAGATCCTTTGGCGCTAAAATTCGAAATCATGGACAAAAACAGTCCGTACGAAATTTTCGTTAGAGAATTAGTTGCCATGGACGGCGTAGATTCGAGCGAAATTATTTTAATCGACGCCGACGGTTGCCCCACCGATCATTTCATCATGGGACCCATCTACAAATCCGCATCTACGGGAAAAGTAAGTAAAAACCATACCGTCACCTTATCGTCGGGATAAACATATTTATTTTACATTTCCAGATTTTGCTTTCTCATTTCGACGCATTCAAATTCCCTTCGTCGGAAGTGGTACAATTCAGAGCTTTAGTGACTCCTTGCATGCCGACCTGCGAGCCCGTTCAATGCGACGAAGAAGAACCGAACGGCGAACTACGTTCCGTCATTTCGTACGGTAAACGCCGGAGACGTCGTTCGACAACTTCGGCCCAAGAAGATTTATTATTGGTGCAATCCATACAGATCACGGATAAATTCGGTTTCGATAAAAACGCCAACAAAACGTCCGACAGCGAAGCCGTTTATATTCAAAACGAAGGAGGTTTCTGTATAAACTTGGCTGGACTTATCGTGGCGGCGACCGTTTTCTTATCGACGCAATTAGCCGTCATCGCCGCTTGGACCTTCATCTGGCAACGTAGGAAGCTGGTTAACAAATTAGACGACAATTTATCGGTTAGTGTCAGTTTACCGTCTCAATTTGGTAGTAACCGCGCCGATAGTCTTTGCAAGTTGTATGATACCAACGCTTATAATCATTCTCGCAGATTCTAGACCATCGAAATTTGAATATGTCGTTAGATCGATTCCTTTATTACGATTTTTACAAATTCTAGCCTAAGATCTCGCGCCTTTTTCCTGGCCTATGGAATTCGCAGTGAGACCTCTTCAGAAATCTCAGAAAACCCCAATTCTGCTACTCATATTCAGCGCCTTGAGCTAGCACTTCTCCAAGCTGATGGTACGGCCGTACTTCAGTACCAGGATATCCCGAAATTGGCCTGCAGATAGTCTTGGGATTATAGTCAACAGCTGCAAAGCTAAAGACTTTTCCCCTTTCTCTAGTCGCCGTCTTCTTCATTTAGCTTCCTGACCTCTTCCTCTACATCGTGGTTAACAGTGTACCTTCAGGATTATCACTTTATTCCTCTTACGGTGCCTGATTCTTAACGAATATTGCCATCAAGGTCAAGTATTAGGTCTTTTTCCAAATATTTTGGCTGATCTTGAGTATTCGTCTATAAAACCACTCAGATCTTTGTCTGGACTGAATTCCTTGAAACTGGACAGAGAAAACGTACGATCTCATTGAATTTCCAAGAGAGTTTTGCCTTTTTGACGTTGATATTCGGTGTGTATTGTCGTACAGCGACGAGGTTTTGTAAACAGCAAATACAAAGGTGTCATCCGCATATTTGGTGTTCTTTAATCTGTTTCATATAGCACAAGATGAGTCAAGACAAATATGCAGCTTTGAAGGATTCCTCTGTGTATTCTCCTGCGATTCTAAAGCTTGCGAATTGGTTCCAGTAGAGGTTTCCAATTATTTCTTGGGTCCTTTAGTTTTAATTCAGGTATAACCATCATTTTTCCATGTTTTATTACATTTGGTGCTTTTTCGTAGTAGGATTACTGCTAATAAACCTAATTGCTTGCATCCACACTCTCTTTGTCGTCCATTTTTGACTTTGTCGCGTATTAGTCCTAGTTTCTTAACGATTTAGTTTAACTTTTCTTTAGGAACACTTTTTAACTGAAGAATTAACTATTTTCAATAACGTATCTCAGTTTAAATCCCACATGGCGCCTTTCAAAAACAAGTTGAATAATTATGGATTAGTCTGGGGAGAAAATGATACACAAGCGCCTTCACTATATCGTTATAACATTTTTTATTCGAATTTTCAATGTCTATTGTAATATTTTTTGGCGCGAAAAAATCTGTAGCCGTTTTATATTGAAAATAATTCACCGCGCATTGTTTTTACCGCGAAATCAACTACACTAATGACATATTCAAAAATACGATAATAAAGTTCCATTAATGATAATAATAAAAGGATCAAATTCTTTTACCTGTACTTATACTTACAAGACGAAACTATTTTAGTTTTTCAAAAAGGTCGTCACGTGCAATAATAAATCAATAATTTTTCGTTATATTTTTTTTTAAGTGACGGATCTCTTTGATTAACTTTTTTTCTCAAATTTTATGCATCAACTATTTTATGCTATATTTTAAGCTCAAACAATTTTATAAACGATTAAATTAAGCTATGTTTTAATATATATAGTGACGTTATCTTTCTTGATCTCTTTGGTATATTGCAAAAATTCGCTTTTTATGGATAATTTGGTTCGGGTATTCTATTTATGTCAGATAACGTTACTAAATTTTCTTTGACTTGTCTAAAATTATAAATTCCTCATTAAAAGGAAGTTATTTCGTTCGGAATAGTAATTTTAGTCAAATCTTATAATATCTTTTGCCCGTATTTTACAAAATAATCATAGGATGTACTCATATTTGATATTTAAATCATCGATAACCCAATTGCCCTCATTTCCCCTAATTTGTCTAATGAATATTGGTTTCAATGAAAATTTACTCCTATTACCCCCAAATATTATTTTCAAATATCATATTTTCCGCTCAATTCTATAAAATATTCTAAAATGATATTCAAATTAATTCTGATTGTCTTGATCACTTCAATTTATGCAAGTTAACCAAAAAATACGTTTTTACATTTCGACAATAAATGAAATTTCTAAATATAAAATGAACTTTAATTTTCATTGAAAGTTAAGTTTCGAAATTTGCCCCTATTTCCCCTAAACATCTTCAATTGAATGGTTAACTAGTTCATTTAACTTACACTTTATATTCTACCTTCTATTCTCTAAAGAATTATAAAGTTGACAGCCGCCATAGATAAACGTTTATATATACGAGACATATCATCAACGTATAACAAAATTATGTTAACTGAAAACAATGCTAAAAAATGCCTAATGACAAGTGACGTTTCCAATAAGTATATATAAACAAACTTTCAAATGTTTCGTTAATTATTGAAATTTTTGTTTAATAACAAGACGAGTTCATTTAGAAACGCGAAATTTATTGTTTCGTAGCTTCGTAGAAAATAATTTATAACGTTGGGAAAACGAGGGCAATAATTTTATAAAATACGGGCAACAAAAAGTTTTATATAATGGTGCTAGACATTGTTAAGGATTTAAGGACGATCCAGCGCATATGTGACAATTATATTAATAAATATGTGAGAAAATGTTGGTTGAGTGTGTATTTAAATGCTTGTCCTGGAATCCTAGTGTCAGTTGGTAATTTTGCTTTCAAATAATTATATTCAGGTTATTTTAATATATAATAAATATCCTGAACTTTTGCGTGATTGCCAACACTGAAGCATCTACGCTTGTCTCTAAAATACCATTTTATTAGACAATCTAGTATGATATTGCAATATTTTTGTAAGTTATTTAACGCTAAACGCTATTAAAAATATAAGTTCAAGTGGCCAGAAATACTCGTTTTATTTATTACCCAACAGGAATATCATTTTTTAGACACGTGTTACAAAAATTTTTAAAAAACCGGTAAATAAACCGAATTTAGTAAGTTTTACATTGTGTTAACGGTGATAATTCAAAAAAAAGTAATAAAGACGACACGTTGAAAAGCACCACACAATACTAAAGATTCTAACTCTGATCTTTATAGTTTTATAGCTAGTTATTTTGAAATAAAAACGAATGGAGTCGAAAGTGTTAAAAAGTTTATATATTTCACATAGCAACAACTCTGTTGCCAGTTCGTAAAGAATAATTTCGTATATGATAAATGCATTAACGTATAATAATCGTGAAATTAATCAAGAATACAAACATGTGTATCTAGTAGAATTGTAGACAAAACTCGAAATAATTGTAAGATCTTTTGATTTATAATTCATAGCAGAAATATGCTTGATATCAATAAGTTAATAATAAGATATATGTTGAAGTAAATACCGTAATTTGATACGTTCAAGCTAAAACTATTATATTTGTACATATATATACAATGAATTAAAAATCTAACCATACAGTTTACAGTTGCTGATGGTATATCATTTTCGAAACTATTTGGAATATCCATTGGTAAAAGTATGAATATATTTGAAAAGTAAGTACAATTCTTAATCAAGGGGGCACATACAAAACAACTGCTCAATAAAATCAAATGCAATCCATAGATACGTCTTGATAATTAAACTTACCTGTGCATCATAATATGAACTGTTTTTTATCGTATTTATAGTCACACAGAAAACACCGACGAATTGATGCCATTTTTAACATATATCACTTATAAAACACAATCAAAAACACGAAATTAAACTATACATACCCTTTTCAGTTTTTAAAAACACAAAGCATTGTTGCCACTTACCAGGTACAAGGTATAAAACTTGATGATGAAAATATGTTTCAATGAAATGTTATAGAATAGAAAATTTCATTTAAACAACATATTAATTAGAACTATCAATAATATACTAGAAATAAATTTGTGATATAGATTCATTTTGAGATGTATTTCTGATTAAAATTCTCATGAATTGGGATATTTTTTATAATTTGGCAACGACGTTTTATTTAAATGAAAGTTTATAAGTAAGTGCTCGCGCAAGCGTATCACTCTACTAGGTTTTTGGGAGTATTTATTATTATTTTATAATTCGTTAAATAAACATTGTATAGAAAACCATAAAAGAAAAAGATTTTTACCACTTTTTATATATACTTCTTTTTTATAATTGAAAAGTTTCCGACTGCCAAGGGCTTTTTTAAATTTAATTTATTGTAGAAATTTATCAATTGACATAAGTTTTTTTACGTGGCTAAAAAGCCGAAGAACGTGTATTCAACTGTTTCTATGAAAGTTATGAACCATTTCATAACGAGTTTTGTTTACGTAATTGAAAATTTCTGATTTAACCTTAAAATATATGAAATTTCTTCTTTTTTAATTTTGTTTTTTAGAAAAAAACCGCATAAATTACCTGATTACTTCGCAATTTTCAATAAAATGTTCAACATTTTCGGAATTTGGATGGACGATAAATGTATAGCTAACTCGATGGTTTTGACAATGATCTACGGGGTGTCCGTAATTGTACTTTTTATAATTACACCTCAATTTTGTCATTTTATTTACATGTATAAAGCAAGAGATAATGTAATCGCTTTCGCTGACGAATTTTATGTGTCGATGTCATCGTTGATGATTGTTTGCAAAGATTTTTGCTTAATAAAACACAAAAAGAAGATTAAGAGGTTGATGAAATCTATGGATTCGGAGATTTTTCGTCCTGAAAGTCCAGAGCAATATAAAAGGATATTTGAAGTAGTTAGTAGTCAAAACTTTCAATTTCAGATTATAAGCAAAAAATATATGTGACAAGTGAATATATTTGTATAATAGTTGCCTGAGGATTCTCACTGTTTACTATGGTCAGAGGTTAGGTAACGTTAATTTCAAAGATTTCTCGTAAGATTGATAATTATCTGGTTAATTTTGAGGATTTCTGGTGAGTTTAAGAAACTTTTGAATCGTGCTCGTGGATTTTAGAGACTTTTCGAGAGTTTGCTAACTTTCTGGTAACTTTTAAAGATTTCCGTTAAATTTCACATAGTTTTGATTCTTTCTGATAGCTTTTAGAAATTTTGGATAAATTTGAGAATCTTTATGGTTAATTTTCGAGACTTTTCGATAATTTGCTAACTTTCTGATATTGTCTGATAAATTTTATAGATTTCTGGTAAGTTTGAGAGCGTTTTGAATATTTTCTGAAGAATTTCAGAAGCTTCTCAAAAGTTTGGTAATTTTGTCGGTGTTTCTAGCAAATTTTAGAGATTACTGGTAAGTTTCACATAGTTTTTACACTTTCTATTAAATTTTAGAGATTCTTGCTAAGTTTGAGAACGTGTTGGATTTTTTTTCATAAATTTTAGAGATTTCTGGTAAGTTTGAAAATTTTTTGAATCTTACTGGTAAATATTCGAGAATTTGCCAATTGTTTGATATTATCTGATAAATTTTAAAGATTTCTGGTAAGTTTGACAACGTTTTGATTCTTTCTGTTAAATTTTAAAAGCTTCTCGAAAGTTTGGTAATTTTGTTGGTATTTCTGGTAAATTTTGAAGATTTCTAATAAATATCAAATAGTTTTGACTCTTTCTAGCAAATTTTAGAGATTTCTGATAAGTTTCAAATAGTTCTGACTCTTTCTGATAGCTCTTAGACATTTTTTGTAACTTTTTAGTCAATTTTCGAGACATTTTGAAAGTTTTGAATCTTTTCTGGTGAACTTCAGAAGCTTCTCAAAAATTTTAGAGATTTCTGGTAAGTTTCACATAGTTTTTACACTTTCTATTAAATTTTAGAGATTTTTGGTAAGTTTGACAACGGTTTGTATCCATATTTTTGACAATTGTAATAAATTTGACAATATTCCGGATCTTTCTAGTAAATTTTAGAGGCTTCCTGAATGTTTAGTAAGTTCCTGTTACATTTTAAAGATTTCTTAACAGTTTCGCAACGTTTTAGAGCTTCCAGAGGTTTCTCTAAAATTTTTCAATGTTCTAGATTGTTCTGAGAACTTTTAGAGATTTCTGGAATGTTGGACAACTTTCCAGATCTCTCTGGTGAATTACAGAGACTTATCAAAGGGCTCTAGATTTTTCTGGCAAATTTTAAAGATTTTTCGAAATGTTAGTAACGTAAACATTCGAAATTTGAAGATTTCTGGTAAGTTGGACAATGATCTGGATGTTTTCGATAAATTTTAGAGAAATCTCAAAGTTTCTGTGTCTTTTTTGTTGGTTAGGCAACATTGTAGTGTTTTTTTGGAAAATTTCGGAAAAGTTGGTAGTTTTCTGGGCCAAGCAAACGTCAACAACCATTTTTCTATTTCGAGGTTATGGGTAAATACAAAAAACTCTTCTGGTTAATATCATTCGTCAACGTGAGTTTCTGCGTCTGCGTCATCATCAACCCGTTATTCGATATGAACAAAACCGATACGAAATACGTTTTACCATTGGTAGATTGCTACCCGTTCGCGGTTAACGATACTCCCGTTTACCAAATAATGTACGTCTATCAAATATTCGTCTGCTTTTATCTAATGATGCACAATTATCCTTTCGACGTTTTCATCGTCGATTTGCTCGGTTTTTGCATAGCGGAATGCGACGTTTTGTGCGAACAAATAGACAACTTGAAATTAGAAATATCCCCGTCATCCTACGACAGGAAATTGTCGACGTGCATCAAACATCACAAAGAAATCAGTAGGTAAGTCTCGAGATATTATCCTTTACCATTCGAGAGAGAGAGAGAGAGAGAGAGGAGCCAGTAATGTTGAGAGATGAACAGAGACAGAGAGTCAGCAATGTAGAGAAAGCTTGATAGAAATAGAAAGAAAGAACCACTACTGCAGGGGAATATACTCGGAAATAAGAGAGAGTGAAATAGAGAGAGTCAGTAATGTAGAAAAAGATACATAGAAACAGAGAGTCAGAAAGATGCAGAGAGAGAGAGAGTGAGAGACACAGTGCGGTAGAAAGAGAGTGAGAGAGAGACACAGCGAGGTAGAAAGACACAGAGAGATAGAAAGAGATAGTGAGACACAGTAAGGTAGAAAGAAAATGAGAGAGACAGTAATTAATGGAGGAAGGGAGTAGAAGGGGCGGAATATAAGGGAGAGAAACCTTGACAAAGTGGTCGAAGAAACGAAGAAAATTGTATATGAATTTTTCGTAGGTTTTTCCAAGATGTCGAACGAATATTTTCTTTTCCTATTTTGCAACAATACTTCTGCAATTTGATATCAAGTTGTACCACCATGTTCAGGTTGTCAATTGTAAGTACTATTTGAGCCAATGGATAATTGATTGTACTCTTGAACGTGAACCGTTCATTTTCTTTTCGATAAATCTGGTGATTTTTTTTTTTTTTAAATGTTTAAGGCTGAGCCAATGAGCGTGGATTTTTTTAAAACTCTGAGCTACCAAAGCTGTTTGCTCCTACAAATGTTCTTGTATTGTTGGACTGCATCATCGCTAACTGAAAAGGTATTACTTAAAAATTAAGGATGTATTCCAGTTATCCTTGACGTTTTTTTTTTAAATCCTTATTTGAATTCTGTAATTTACAACCGGTAAGTTGGAATGGTCGGAAAAATCCAGTACTTTGGGGCCTATTTAAGACAAAAATGAAATTGTGACTTGGTTTGGTTTGATGGAATCAATTGAACGAATTGAAAAAAATTATTATGGGAACCGTTACAACACCTAGTTGATAATTTAAAAAGGAAATAGATAAAATTATTCATCTGCTAGTAAATAGTGCTAGTAGAGAGTAAATGAACAAAATGAGGTGATAAATTGATGGACCAACTCATTTCCTACATAATTATGAAAGAAAAAGAAAAATCCTTAAATTTTTTGAATAAAATTATTCACCTACAAGTAGAGAAAATCTTGATTCCACTAAATTAGCAGCTAAAAAGTTTTTTAGAAAGTAAATGAACAAAATGAGGTGATAAATTGATGGCCCAACTCATTTTCCACATAATTATGAAAGAAAAAGAAAAATCCTTAAAATTTGTTGAATAAAATTATTCACCTACAAGTAGAAAAGCTCTTAATTAAACCATATTAACAATGAGAAAGCGTTTCGTAAAGCAAAGCATAAAGAATTAGGTTATAAATTGGTGGAACAAAACGTTTTTTCATATAATTCTGTACCCAAAAGAAAAATCCTTAACCAGTCATTTTTTTATAAATAAATTTACTTCGCTAAAAGTAGGATAACCATTAATTTAACCACATTAACAATAAGAGAATCTTACGAAAACCAAACTTACGAGAGTAACATCAAAAACTTAATTCTGAACCCAATAAAACAACAAATGCAATATTTTGATAAAATTATTCATTCGAAACACATCAACAAAGAAAAACTCTCACGGTACATGTCCCAGAGGAAAGGGTAATGAAACGAAGAAACCAATACTGATTAAACAAAAGTTTTTTTTTGATTAAAAACATATCAAATCACAAAATCATGTTGTTTTAACTTTACTTTTCCTAACAATCGGTTTATTCTGATCTTTCTGTTGTACTTTGTTAGCATCTTTCTTTTTCCCTTTTTGATTCTCGTCGTGCAAACGACGTTTCTTTCTCAACAACCATATTTCCTTTGCACGATCTCTCCTTCCCTCCATCATACTCTTATATAATTTACGATGTTTGTTCTTCACCATTTTTTCCCTCAAACGAAATTCTTGACGTTCCTGGCGGGCTTTCTCCCACGGTACCTCTTTATACACCTCCCCAGTACTAACTGACAATTTCTGAAAAAAAATTCGTATTTTATCGTGTTTTATAATACCTTAAATGGTGATTTTACCTTAGTATTGACGGTTTTTACTTCTTTACTGCTAATTTCCTCATCGTTGTCGGAGTCACTTTCAATTTCGTCACCATCATCATCATCTTGTTTATCGGTGGCATCCATCTTATGTTGCTCTTCTAATTCATTTTCATTATATAAAGCCCTCGCTTCTGGTGGAATGTACTGCTGATCCCTGTCCTTGTCTATAAATGGAGATAAGTGAGGAGGCAATACTTCCCCCATGAAATATTTTTCTACGGGTAGCAGATCAGCTGCATTTACCGAATCAAAAATCCATTGCGGTTGAACATAATACCTATAACCATTGGAGGAGTAAGCAAAAAACTACCATGAAGGTATATTTAAACACAGTTACTAGACTTAGAAGACGATAGAGGCAATGGGGATTTGTAAAACGTTGAGGTTATGTTGATTCGGTGTATAAAAAAAATGTTTTTTGGTAAATACCTTTTTCCTGATTCAAATTATGTGTAAAACTTTAATCCAAACCGAATCAAGTCGAACTTATAATGGAAAATTCTATAGAAGCAACAGTTGAGGCGTTTAACAACCAGTTTAAGAAGATATATGGCACTCCATAATCACAAAAAGAAGATAGCGAGGAGAACCAAGATAGTTACAAACATTCTAGTTAAAACTACAAAGGTTCGAAACAAAAAATAATGGAAAAAACGTGTATATGAAGTAAAAAGATAACCCTAACCCCCATAGGATAAACCAGGGTTAATAATTGATGCTGTTTAGTAAATATTAATGGAAAATAGGTCTGGCAGAGAATGTTGAACTAATAGAAACAATTTTTGAGTAAATTAGAATGAAAAAAATTAAATTTTTGATATTTTGAGTAAAAACTTTTTTCCAAGAAGTAAAAATAATAGTAGTGGGAAGAGAAATTGGAAATTATTCATATACATGTCAGAAGTATTTTGATTGACCCACGTTACCAATAAGGAAGTCTTATGGAGGGTGAAGATGTATAATTAATTTCCTACATAATTATAGAAAAGAAAAGGAAAAATCTGGAACTTTTTGAATAAAATTATTCACCTACAAGTAGGGAAACTCTTGATTGGACTAAATTAGCAACTATAAAGTTTTTTAGAAAGTAAATGAATAAAATGAGGTCATAAATTGATGGAACAATTCATTTTCTACATAATTATGGAACAAAAATACCCCACAAACATTCTTAATAAACTTTTTAAAAGATTAAGATGATCAATTTGTCAGTGTAGAAAAGCAGAGATTGGCTTCAATAAAATAATTAAAAAAAAAAACAATTTAATAATTTCTCCATTCAAAAAATATGAAATTTTGAAGTAAGTAATGATTAAATTACTAACCTCGATATAAACTGCTTTTCCATTGACGGCCTATCGACTATTTGATGAGTGATTGTCTCGTCATCTTCACTAAAAGTTGATCCAACAAAAAGCGTCTTATCCCAAGAAACTTCCCCACCGAAACACCTTATAACAAACACCAACGGTTCCCTGGGAACCTCCCTATTTAAAAATATTTTCAAACCTTTAAATAAAGTTTTGAGTTTTCTAATTTTTTCAGATTCCTTGCGTATTTCTTCCAGTTTTTCCTCACTTGCCTCACTTCCGTCTGCATTAAAACTATCAATTTCCAAGTCTTCCTCTATTAGCTCATGCGAAGTTTTAGATAATGTGCAATTCAAAGCTGCCACCCTTTCAGAAACAAATACATCTTCATCAACTAATAGTTTTTCATTGCTGCTTTGTTGGATGGCCGTGAATTTTGGGGGGTAGTATAAATTTAAACTGTGATAAAGTCTGAAATTGACAAAGCCCAGCATCACAGTATAAAATTCAACAAAAGTGGACATGACTTTGAAATCCACTTCTGCTTTAGATTGTGGAGTGAAGGAAAAATGATGAGGTGTTATCCATGTAATTGTTTGTCCTTTAAATTCTGCTTGGAAATAGAAACCTTTGATTGAAATGAATACTTTTCTTAAAGCTTTCGCTTCGATAACAGCATGCAGGAATTCTAAAGTTAACCTGAGAAAAATAAATGAAAATTTTTGTTTTTCTAATAAATTGAGTATATTTTTACCTCCTGCATAAAGCCGATTGATCCCTAGGCACATGTGCTAAAGAGGGAAATGTACTGAATAGAAAACACAGTGTCAAACAATCATCTAAATCCTTAAGGGCATCTATAAAAGTGGGATAACGTTCCTTAACAATATGGTCTAATTTAAGTGTTGGATGATTATTTAGGTATTTATTCAATTTCTCAAAGTCTTTAACAGCTCTAGCACGTCCTACTTTTTTATTAAATATTTTATAATCTCTCAAACGCCATATTACTGGTTCATGTAAAAGAAATTGTATATCTTTTACATGGTATAATGTTTTTATTCCTGCTTTTCCTTTCTGGGCTCTTTTGCGATTTCTTGGTTCTCTAGGATAAATTCCTTTCAAAATACATAATTTTCGAAAGTCGTTGAGGGATAATTGTAATTTTTTCAAAGCAGCTTTTCTTGTCATGAATTGTGATCCCTCTCCGGACGAATACTGAAAAAACAATTAATTCAATATTCTAGTTATGATGTCGCTATATGTATTTTACCTTTTCTTTTCGTTTGGAAACCATTACGCTATAAAATATAAATTTCCGACAATAATTAATACAACTTTCACGTGTATTTAAAATTAAGGGTTATATTCATTAAATGTCAATGTCACCTAACAGAAAATTGAATTCTGTGGTGTCTCTTCTTTTCTACTTTCAATGGCCTGCATCTGCTAATACAACAAATTATTAGAATGAGTGCCACAAAACTATACCCTTTTTAAACTATATTACATTCTACTACACTATTCTGCCTTACCTACACTCCACTACAATATACTATTTTTTTATTATAGATCAATTTCTATTTAAACTGTTACAGAATATGTCAAAAAGTGTGTAACTAGAGTAAAAATCACAAATCACCTACAGGTAATTTGTGGTAAAAATATTTAAGGCTTCAAACGCATTAACAGTTAAAACAATACAATAATAATTATTAATTATTCCTCATTTTCAGAGCCAAAAGATACCCGTATTAGCTTACGATAGTTACAGACTCGATGTGAAAAAATCAACGCAATCTAATTTGAAATTATTCATAGCAAAATCTCAACACCCTTTACTATTGAAGACGTTACTTTTTTCTTTATCTATGGAACAATATTTACAAGTGAGATGTTTATATTGACATGCAATTACACTCGAAATATTAACTTTTTTTGTTTATATTTTTTCAATTTCTTTCTATTGAAACACGAATTTTTTTGATATACTACATTTTTTCATTTATTAATATTTTGTTCCAGCTTATAAGAAATTCGTTTTCCTATTATACAGTTCTAACATCACTAAATGAAGATTCATAACTTTAAGTAGTATCAATTAATAATACATTCACTACAATAAATTTCAAGCATTAGCAAGTGTTTTATTTATATCAATATCAATAAATTTTTATTCCCGCACCAAAAAATCTGGCAACAGCGTGTTTAAATTAAGTGAAAATGTCTAATGTTCCAGTGCGTCGTTGAATATAGTAACTGAAAATTCAAAATATATTTTTCCCTAAACCTAGTATTTAGGATTCAGCTTTTTCTTTCTTCTTTTCACACAAACCTAGCTAGTCTTTCGTTTTTTTGTTCTTTTCAGTCTGAAGCAGTGATTTCTCTTTCTCTCGTTTAATTAACATAACATTTCGATTTTAAGGAGGTAGGATTTTGATTTTCTTTTTCAAAAATTGAAACTGAAATATTATTTATGTTGCATTAGATTGTATTTTATTTACATAAATTACAAAAAAGAAATAGTAAATACGATAATAATTTTAATGAAGACTTATCAACAAATATCGAAAGATATTTTAAAACAATTTTGGTGTATCCCTTATTCTATAAATATCATTTTTAATTAATCTGTAAATTGATTTATAAATCATCTATTCCATCTTCTTCAAGTAAATGATCCAGTTTCAACTCTTTCCCTTTCACTACGTTCTTTCTCTTTTTTTCTTTTTTAACTTTATGCCCAATAACATATTCGGGCATAATGACTTTTGAACTTCGAAAACTTGCCTTTACATTACTATCATCATCAGACTGCGAATTACTCACTTTAGAAATGTGTTTCTTAAACACAACTTTTTGAGTTAAATCTGCTTTAGCATTAGCGGATAAAGTATCGGAGTCTTTCCTTTCTTTCAATTCTTCTAAGAAAGATAAAGCTGTTTTAGTGTTACTTTTGTCTGACATATCTTCGTCTGCAACATCGTCTAAGGTATATTTCGTCCATTTGTGCGGGTTCTTTTTAAAATCTGGCATTTTTTTTATATAATTTTTAGGAACCGGATTTTGGGGTCTCTTGAATATACTCTCTTTGCCTCTTAATCTTTTGGTAATGGCTCTTTGTAACTTGGGATTAGATTTATGTGTATCATCGACATCTGTATCTACTTCCATTTGTGTATCATTTTGTAATTTAGTTTTATTATTTTCAAGCACTGTTAATTGTTCGAAAATATTTTTTTGTCGCAAACTAAATTCGTCATTATCAGATTTAAGAGTAAACGGAATATTTCCCGACATTTTAAATATAATATATATATTATATATTTATCAACATTTATAACATATACTAGACATTAATTCTTCTTCTTTTCTTCAACTTCATTAATCTGTTCTTAACGTATTCATAGAAAAATATATATACACAATACACAATTTGTATCGAAGTGTACTCCACACACAAACTACTTTTAATTAACAATTTATCCTTTTAGAAGGAATACACATAACAAACCAAAACAAAATCATGATTTCTGATTTTCCTTACAAATTCTGAAATGAGTAATAGATATGAATTATCTTAAGCCACAAATATAAAACTTTGATCCATTCAATCGAGTCTCCCTGGGTGCATTCTACTAAAGTCCGAAACGATTTAACACCCTGGATATTATTCCACCTATGATCGTTGTGAAAATTCGTTTACGTCCTAAATGATGTCACTATTCTCGACTGCTTCATACTATTAATACAACTCTGTGAGAGAGAGAGATTCGTTGTGAAAATTTAGGAAGGAAGGTTTTTTTTTTTTTTTGGTAATTTGGTTAAGATTTGTTTAGGCCCTGATATAGGAATTTTTTCCTCTGCAGGGCAACTCTGTAAAAACGCGTTCTACTTATAGCTTTTCCCTATTACGCCTACGGTAATTACATTAACGTAACTGAAATTACAGCGATAGTGGATGTTTATTATGGGTCTTAACGTTTTCTCTATAATATACAGCTTTCATAAAATATCTCTATAATGGTGCATTCCACTAAGCGTGATTGCCGTGAGTGCTTGGTGAAATGTATCCTAGGTGATACACTTTCGAATAGGTTTATTAGGTGCGTTTTTTTTGTATATAATTACATAACTGGACAAGTCTGTGGTTATTATCATATATTGCCGAACAAATACACTCGAACACAGACAGTTGACAGAAATTCACCAGACACTGGGAACATGTGCATATAAAAATGCCATTGGTTGAAAATAGAAGATGAATAGACGTTGATTGTGGATATTGTTAATTAAATTTGTTGCTTATAATTTAACTTAAAGTACAGAATAAGTTTTCCAGTTATCGAATTATAATAGACAGTTCAAATAACACTTGAATATATTATAAGTTGATGTCATTTTATAATGTATCAGGTAAATAGATTTAAATTTAAAAATTTGGCTTTTGTCTCGTGTTTTGTAACCTAATCTTTTTCTGTCACTCCAGCCTAAGTTCCAAAATATATGGAATGCTACGAGACTATATAAAAATTGTAATAAATGTTTCTATCACTTTTTTAACGAAATATTTAAAATTCATAACTCTAAGGTAACATCCACTAACAAAATGAACGCATTGTCTTTGTACGGTTTGACACTTGTGTACTTTTAGTTACTGGTTATTTTATGGAAAAACTATGACCGGCTCTACCAAAAGGAAATTACGTTTGGAAAATAAAAAGAAAAAAATGGCTGCGTTAATGGATATAGTAAAATTAAATGAATATGATCGAAGTTTGAAAAGCAAAGAAACAAAACTTGATGACAATGTTAGTATGCACCCACTGAAGGAGCCAAACCCAAAAAGATTAAAAACAGAAAATAGTGAAACGTAAGTACCTATAATCTTTTAATCAATAAATTGAATATAAAACGAATGTTTCTAAATATTTGTTCAATTCAATATTTTTATGAATAGTTTTTACTTTAAACGGCTTATTTGTATATATAATTTGTTGATTGATAGAAAGTTTTTAAAAATTATTGATTTTTTACCATCATTTTCACCAACACTTTAAGTTTATTTCTTATTTTAGTACAAACTAGAATATAATATAATATATAATATCATGTGCTTTTAGAACTAGTTTTTTTGAGCTTCATTGTATAATAATCAATTTAAAAACTTTTAACATCATGTTAAAGTGACTAAATCTGGTGGACTAAATTAGTTTTGCTGAAAATATTTGTTTTTGAGCCAGTTAATTTCTTCGTATCATAATCTTGTACAGTAAAACATCATTGCAATATTTTATTTTTGAATTTTATCTTGCTTGAAAACAATGGAGAAAAGTGGAAAATAAATGGGTTTATTTTCAGTAGTTTTGAGTTTATTGTTGAATCAGGTGTGATGAATTATTAATACAATTATTGTCATATTTCAATCAGTTTGGACAAACTTTGAAAAACATTAGATTATATTATAAAAGCCGTGATTTACCTTGCTAACACTTTGACATATTAATCGATTGTGTACCCTGGTATGTTTACTAGTCAAATAGGAACATTTAGGGGCTTTGGGGCTCACCACTTCCAGCTTTGAGAAGCATGAATATAAGTACATAGCTTTTGTCTATGGATAGAGGAGGTGTTTGGCTTGCAGAGACACCATGAGTAACTTGGAGTGTCTCCAATGTTCTTTAGGTGGTAATCCACTGAAGAGTGTGTAGTGAACCTACCGGTAACTCTTCTTATCTCATTTTTGCTTAAAGAAAAGGCTTTTTGGGACCAGAAATCTCTTTTATTGTTTCAGACCTAGATCTTTATGAATATTTCTGATTTTTTTGTGTTTTCCACATGATTTAATGTCTTTTTAGGAAACCTATAAAAGGTTGTGGTCCTAGTGTACCCCAGACTGTTTACCAGTCAAGTAGCAACATCCGGAGGCTTGGGGCTTACTTTAATGTTCTTTAGATGGTAATCCACTGTTCTTCTTCGTTAGTATTCTTCCGTAATCTATTCTTGGTAAATGGTTGTGGATCTATCAAAAGAGTTGTCCCAGTGTTCATTTCTGGACACTCCGGTATGGCCTGGTCTCCATATTAGAGTAACATTGCTGTTAATTCCCAGTGAGATCAATTGCGTTTGAAGATCTGCTCTGATATCTGAATATTTTAGGTTAGGTAGGATGGTTGCGTTGTTTGGAGTTGTATGATCCCATTGGGTTATACATTTCCTCATCTATTGTTGAAAAGTATGTGGAAATCAATTGAGTAGGTGTTTAATATGTAGTGATGTTTCTTGTAGAGAACTCGATGCACAAGCACTACCGCCCCCACTGATAGGAGAAGTAGGTCCGTCCGGTAAACCAAAACTGGAGGGAGAAGAATTTTTGGAATTGAAAAAAATGTTACGTGAGAAAACACAAAAATTGCGTAACAGTCCTCAAATAAGATTACGAGAATTAGGTTTAAACGCTAGTCTATCAGTGGAACTAGACGATCGCATTCCTCTATTTTTTTCTGATCTTCAACATTTGATAATGTATTCGCAACTAGGACCGCACGCCCCTTATTCCCCGGCTAGATGGTTAGCATTGGACAAATATAATAGGTTACAAAATACAAATTTGTTGATAGTGGAAAATGTCTCTTTGTATCATTTTTCGGCTCACGAAAGTATGTTTCCGTTTTTGAGCTCGCAGTTTGAGAATAAAGTTGAAATGATAACGCCGAGTTCTTACAGCAGCGATATAGTCAAGGATTTATCGATGGTACCTCTAACCGGTAACTAACAAATTTTTTTAGTAGAATTTTCGTTTCTAATTGACGTTTTTAGGTACGCAGATGAAAAAATTCGTTAATAATTTCGGTACATTGGACGCTGCAGTTTTAAAAAGTGACGAAGTTTTCGATACAGTTAAAAATTCCTTTCCTATGTCGGATTCCGATACTGAAGATACTGGTGTACAGTTGAAAGGTATTCGTCCGAATACCGATAAATTTTCCAGGACGGATTTGTTGTTATCCGGATGGCAGATGGTGGAGGAAAATTTTCCTATGCCTATTAAAGGTTTGGCAGAAAGGAAATTCTCCGGATATACATTGAGTAAGGAACGGTATAAGAAAGTCACACCGTTCAGTCCTATGTACGCCCTAGATTGCGAAATGTGTAGGACATCTACAGGTTAGTGAATCCTTATCGGTTTTTTGGAAGTTTTTTGAAAAAATATTTAAAATATTGATAAAAACTGATTTATAATGTCAAATAATATTCAAAATTCGTGTTAAAATAACTCTAAGATGTCTTACGAATATGATCTATGTAATTAAACAATGAAAAAGTCTCGCAACCCTATAAAAATTAGTTTTTCATAAATCAATTAACGTAAATTTAGTAAGAAAAGAATTGAATTTGATTCCTTTTTGCTTTTTTTTATTTTAATGATAGTTTAGGTCATTTTGTGTTAATTTTTTCCAATTTTTTTGTTCTTGGCTTTTGTTTTTTGAAAATTTATTGTGAATAAAGAAAGTTTTCGTCAAATTCCACCACAACCCCTTAACAGAAATGAATAAAAATGGGATTGAAAAATGTCATCTTGCGTTTTAACTTGTTGATGTTATACTATAACTATGGGGAAGTGCACTATTTTTGAAATCGATTTTATATCATTGAAAAGTACCACATAAAGACAAAAATGGAATTTTGTTTTGAAAAAATATGTAAAATTTTGATAAAAACTTATTTATAATGAAAAATAAAATTTAAATTCGTGATAAAATTGAAATTATTTACTTGTAAAATCATCAATAAATAATTATAAATAAATCAGATTGTTTACTATATAGTGACGTCATCGTTCTTCGATTTAGGACTGTTTTTAACGTGCAAAAACATAAATTGGTACTACGTGTCAATATTTTTATAAATAAATAGATAAAAATGTCAGTATGGAATGAAAATAATTCAAATTTTGAATTATCATTTCCAAAAAGGAATAAAGAATCAATTTTCTATAAATTTCAAATAGTCCTTCGTTTATTACACGTTTAAGTAGATAAACAAAATGAAATATTGACGTTTTTATAAAAAACAATTGATTTCGACTGATAATTAGCTTATTTCCCATACAATGACGTCATATCGTTCTAATAGGTTGTGATAATCACGTGACAATAGATAACGAATAAAGTAATTTAATCCAAAACGAAAAATTAGGTTCTCAATATGTTATTTTAGATCTTATTAGCAAGAATTTTGATTAGGAAACAAAAAAATTGTGTTCATATCGGTAGGATAAATTTGAACACCCGGTATATTTTATTACAACTAGTTTATTGATCAAATCTTATACACGACTGTTTTTTTTTTATAATTTGAATGCACTCTTCTCTAATTTATGTCGTTACAACTCTCTAGGCGTCCTTATTTATATAGTAAAGTTTTTTCTGGAACATTCGGTTTTTGGAATTTATATGCGCATTCGCCAAAATATCAACTTTTCATGTTTTATTAAACAGAATCGGCCTTAATGATTGTTTAATTTTATTCTACCGTGATCCCCTCATTGTATTTTGTCCTAAAAAATCGAAAAATCATCCGATCTGAATTGAACAAAATGATTTTTGGATCTAGAAGAGCCTAAAAACAATGAGGTAACCGCTTAATTCATTTTTTTTTTCATTTATTCTTAGGTGAACTGGAATTGACTCGAATTTCTTGCGTCAACGAAAAACTAGAAGTTTTTTACGACACCCTCGTAAAACCCGACAATCCCATAATTGATTATTTGACGAAATGGTCAGGTATCAATAAGCACATGATGAAAAACGTATCGAAAAAATTGAAAGACGTCCAAGAGGATTTGAAAAAGTTATTGCCACCCGACGCCATCTTGATAGGACAATCTTTGGCTAACGATTTACACGCCTTGAAAATGATGCATCCCTATATTATCGATACCAGGTATTGTAACGATTTTTCACAACACACTGTATCGTAGAACTAAAACAATCAACGTTTTCGTCGATTTTTGTATCGATTGTCAATCGATTCTAACCGTTCAAATCGATTTTGACTCTTCCAATTCATATTAAACTGTCCTACTGTTTTTTTTTGTTGAAAATAGAAGCTTGATGGATCAATTTTCTTATAATAGTTCAGAATATTCGATAACTGGATAATTATAGAGGCATAGGACAAGTTATAGGGAAAAAAGAAGAATAATGGCGCCAAAATATCATGACACATCCTCTTCTCGGAACTCTAACATTATGACGTCAATCTTCTTGTCAATCGTTAATCGATTATCACTATTCTAGTTGTTTGTGTTGTCTAGTTGTCGAACTATTTAGATTTAGGATGAGTTACAGGAAAAAGAAGAAGATTTGTCGCCCTCTTGTAACTCCAACAATATGACGAACGATTTCGTCGATCTTAGTGTCGATTATAAATCGATTCTAGCCGTTAAAATCGATAGTGACTTTTCTAATGTAGAAACAATCGTACTGCTCTTCTTTTTTATCGAAAAAAAATCCTCAAAGCATCAATTTTCTATAAAATTATCGCATGTTCTTGTAACATACTCATAATAGTTTAGAATATTCGATAACTGGATAAATATAGAGGCATAGGACAAGTTATAGGAAAAAAGAAGAATAATGGCGCCAAAATATCATAATAAATGCACTTCTTGGAACTTTAACATTATGACGTTAATCGATTATGGCCTTTATAATCGATTGTCACTCTTATAGTTGTAGAACTATTTAAAAATAGGACAAGTTATAAAAAAAAGAAGAATAATGGCGCCAAAATATCATAATACATCCATCTCTTGGAATTTTAACATTATGACTCAATCGTTAATCGATTATCACTCTTATAGTTGTAGAACTATTTAGATATAGGACAAGTTATAGGGAAAAGAAGAATAATGGCGCCAAAATATCATGACAGATCCTCTCTCGAAACTTTAATTTTATGATTTCAATCTTATCGTTAATCGATTATGGCCATTAAAATCGATTATTACTCTTCTAGTTGTTTGATTGTAAACAAATAATTGTCTCAGTTGATGTTTGAGGATAATTCGATAATTGTAGAGCTATTTAGATATAGGACGACTTATTAGTGAAAGAAGAATAACCTAACCTATTATTTTTATGTTTGAACTTTGAAACATCATTCAATTGTTGCATTTTAATGATTTAATGTTTTTTTTTGTAGCGTAATCTACAACATAACCGGAGATAGAACGAGAAAAACGAAACTTCAGACTTTGGCTAGGGAATTTTTGAAGGAAAAAATCCAAGTAGGTCAACACGGTCATTGTTCGACAGAAGACAGTTTGGCCTGTATGAAATTGGTGAAATTACGTCTCCGCAAACACCTTTACTACGGCGACGCGGTCATGGGAGGCGTTAACAACGACATAAGGACCTACCCCGAGATGGGTACTGCTCAGTACGCTACCAGCATGTTGCGGCAGTGCGTGAAAATCGACAAAAAAGCGAACGTCGTCGGCGTAGACGAAATCGGTTCGAAATACAAATTCTACGTCGACAAAGGCGACGAAAAGAACGTTTCGAACGTGACCTGCAGCTCGGGCAAATCTAATCGGGAAGTGATTGTAACGTATTTGGATACCCTGAAGGATAATTCTTTGAACGTGGCGCATCTGCGCGTTTCCAATAACCAACTGGACGGTAACAATTGCAAGATATTCAAGAACATAGATAAATGGATAAAGGAAATTTACGAACGTAGCGTCAGTCCGAGTTTGATTTTGGTATTGTTCGGTGGACACAAACAGGCGAACGGCGTTTGTTTTATGCAGATCAAAAAGGACGTTTAGAGTTTTGTACAGTTCGTCTAGAAGATACCCGTGTATATATTTTCTATGATTCGTTATTTTTTTCTTTCCTCGGAAATTTGAGAAAACTTGTTCGTATCATTTTTTTTACAATAAATCAACATTTTTTCATGGTTGTTGTTGTTTTTTCTTTTGTTCTTTTTTATCCTCCTTGTATACAAGAGCGTGATTTGATCGATTACATATTTTTCAATGGGAAAATTCATAAAAAAAAATTTTTATACAAAAAAATATCGACGAAATCGACGTTGCTATTTATTATTCGAATAATTATTGACTCGCCCTGGTACTAATACTACTAATTTCGGATATTAACATAAATTTGTCTATTTTGCTTCGGTTTTTACACCCCTGTCGATTTTCCAGAATATTTTTTATATTCGGTACTTGTGGAATCATATAGATTGAAAAAAAAAGAAAAAATCTATTCATCACGCCATAATTTTTCCTCTAAATAAGAATTATATCATATATTTTATAAATAGACCCCATAAAAACATTAAAATAATAATTTTATGACAAAATATCATATTTTAGATGCAAATATTTTTCAAAATTCCCGCTAAAACGCTCAGAACTGTTCCGTTAGTATGATTTATGTCACTAAACCATAGATAAATGTAGAATCCCATTCAGAGTTATCTAATTTTAACAAAAATTACTTCTATTTTATAACTAGTCCCTATATAAACATCAAAATGATAATTTTATGACAAAATATAATATTTTTCCTTAAAAAAACTATGTAGATGCAAATATTTTTCAAAATTCCTGCTAGAACGCTCAAAACTGTTCCGTTGGTATGATTTACGTCATTAAACCCTAGATAAATGTAGAATCCCCTTCAGAGTTATCTAATTTTAATTAAAATCGCTTTCATTTTATAAATGACCCTGTATAAACATTAAATTGATTATTTTAAGATATTATATGACAGATTTCTATGAAGAAACTTTGTAAATGAAAATATTTTTCAAAATTCCCGCTAAAACCTTAGATTTCTCCTATAACTATGATGAAAATCACTAAGACATTGATAAATATCGGACTCTTTCGAAGTTAACCTAATTATAATCAAATGTCATATGTCGAGTAATAAATTATTCAATAAAACCATTGATTTGTTTTTAGAATCGCTTTTATTTTATGCATAGACTCTATATAAACATTAAAATAATAATGTTTTTATCCAATACAACATATTTCAAAATAAAAACAACGTGAATGAAAATATTTTTAAAATATTCTCCTTTTTTATGTAAATACTAACCACACTCTTATTTCATTCCCATTTTAGAAACTTCTCCTTGACATGACAAGCATCATAGAAATACCTTTAGAATATAAAGTAGTACTCTATAGTCGTAAGGAAATACGTAACAATTGTTTACTTATTGTAAATAAGAAATTATTCTACTGAGTTATGTCTATAACAATAAATTATTAATTATTCAACAGTACATCACCCAACCATTGATAAATATCTATATATAAATTTAAATAATAATTTTGTATAAAGTTATGACATATGATCCACGTCATATAACCATAGACAAATGCAAATTCTGTCAAAGTCACCTTTCAATGAATTAAAATGAAACTTTCTATCTAATTATCCAAGAAAATAATAATACTATGGAAAAATATGACAAATTTCGATAGAAATATATTAAGATACAAATATTTTGAAAATTCCCGTTTAAATAATCCGAATTGATTAGTGACCATAATCTACGTCACCGAATTTTCAGATAGACCCTATATTAACTTGAAAATAATAATTCTATGAAGAAATATGACAATTTTCGATAATAAAAAATATTTTTCACAAAATCTTTAATTTTTTCACTATTTACAGTAACTGCAATGATAAAACATAAATAGTTTTATTAAAAAACTTTTTTGTGACATGTTCCTGTACAAACTTTCGAGTGACACTGTACAATAAAGCTTTTTTTAAACGCGAACATCTCCTGTAGTCAGTTTGAATCTATACACTATAATAAACAATTGAAAACATCACTGATTAGAGCCTCCTAAATCACCAAATCTAAATCATTCAGATTTTTTGATAATTTTTGAAATTATGAGTTTTACTTCAAATCTTAAATTTCGTTCTTATGCTACAAATATTGACTACGACAATTAATTTTATTTCCATTGAACTTTGTTTACATAAATCCCACCCTCTGCTTGAGATTAAATTAGACAACCCCGCACATTCTAACTCCCTCTTTTATTTGACATTTCTCTATTGCGCAAACGTCAACACATAGTATTGATCATCCCTTACGTCTATGACTAAGTGGAAATTCTTACCGGAGGTTTCCTCGGTGGAAAAATCGTTGACATAAACGCGATAACATTTTGTTTCTCCGGTGCTCTTATTAATAATCGGGATAAGTGCTACCATTTCGATCATGGCCGAAGAGGGCCCCAAAATGAAACACGTCCAGGGCGGTAAGTTACTTATATTCTATCAATGCGAATTATTTATTGTTAAATGTATATTCAATTATTAGTTTTTTCTTTAAATTATACAATGAAATTCCGTTTTTATGTCTTAATTTGTAGATATTTTCATTGTTTGTTCTTGAACGCATTAATATCGATTAGTTTTTTTACGTCTTACGATTGTTGAATACATAAACTCGAAAATGAATTTATCAATCAATAGTAATTATATTCGATAAGTTATTACCAATATAATCGATCTTTTATTAATCGAATCAATGAATTAAACCAAATTTTCGAATAATTAATTTATTATAATATAGAGGCGTTTGTATTTCAGTGTAGACTGTAATATTTCTTCATAAAAAGTGAACTATAAAATCATCAGCTGTTAAAACAATTTTTTGCACATTACCTTGTTTTATTTAGGGGCATTTACGTCATTACTTACTAACTAAATAACCAGTGTTACCTTCATTTTACTCCAAAAAACGAGATCTATGGTTTATCTTATTGTTTATTCTATGTTCAATGATGTCATTTTCGAAGTTAGATGAAATAAAACATCGTCAAAGTAATTTATAAATAAGTACCAATAAATCAATATTTTCTTTATTTCTGAGAAATAGCACAAATAATTTCTAGTAGTATTTGCCTTTTTAAGTAAATCTTGTACCCACCTATGATCTCGATATCTTTAAAATAAGTCTAAGAAATTCATCTTAACACAATAGTGTAATACAGTAACAATAAACTTTAGTAAACACATATTATGTCAATAATACTAAAAACATACACTTTCAACTATAAAATACTGTGTTTTTATACCTTATTATTTCATTATAATGTTTATAATTCTAATATTTTCATCTTATTTCACAGTAATAAACTTATTTAGAACTATTAACAGCATTTCTGGATTAACGTTAAGATTTATTATATCTAATATAACGTGTACCGGGAATATTATGTCGTAAGCAACTCCGACAATATCTTACTTTGTTTTATAGCGTATTCGGACAAATCGGTAGATCAATAAAATTTTATTTTTTTGAAAATTAACTGTAAATAAGAAATAATACTTAGTAATTGAAACTTAAATAGTGAAAATATTTACGCACATAACAAAGTAACATTAGCCATTTTGATTTATTTTCTATGTTTATTGGATATGACGTTGGAGTAAAGATTTAATGATCTCAATCGAATAGAATATTATTCTGTTTTAAAATAATTATTGATTATTATCGAACCAGTGATCTTGTCAGTCTGCCATGTTGTTTGGCGGGTGAATGTTAGATTGTGTGGGGATATTTTAAATTTTTGCTTAGAATTAATGAAGTATTAAAGGAATAATTGTATCTTAGTGCATAAATACTTAACGTTAAATGTTCTAGTGTAAAACTTTTGTTAGATAACATCAACAAACTAAAACAAATGATGAAATGATTTTTGATATTCCAGTCGGCTATACAACAATTATCGGACTATGTCTTGGCGGTCTCATTTTTGGTTTGCTGATGCTGGCAGTAACTTGGTATTGCTACAAGAGGAAAGTCCTGAACTCTCATAAACGACATGGACCTGATCAACCGTTAGCTTTCCACACTCACAAACGACCGACAGCAGTTAAGAGTCCCGCGGGTTCTACGGGTGGAACTCATTATCTGAAGAAGAGTCCCAGTCCGACTGGTCCTTCTAAAACACCACCAGGGGTAGGTTTTAGAAGACAAATATCAATCTATGATTATTTTCGTGCTTATATATCATATTGAATATGATTTTGGTGTGTCTTTGTGATAGATGTCTACACCTCATACTCCAAGTCCTACTGGAAGCGTAGTTGGACCTTTGGAGAGTGGAGTAATTAATAATCAGATCGATATGAAACCCGTACATGAACCGATTGCTAAAGCCGAAGTCTCGGCGATTTACAATACGGAAAACGAGAAAAATACGTTACCTACTAAGGAAGAAATCGAGGTTAACGAAAAGAATTTACAACAGAACGCTTCTTATTTAGGACAACTTGTTTTCAAACTCAGGTAGGCTATTTTTTTGGAATAATTATTTTTTAACAACACTCTATAACTTTTTTTTTCGGTATAAGTTGAATTATTTTCATTATTTTTTAATGATTATAAAATTTAAACTATTTATAGTGCCAATGGAGTTCTTAATAAATAAATAGCATTTCTAGGTTATGTTCGTGGTTTACATTTAGTTTCTAAACGGTTTTCAATAAAAATTTTCAAAAAAAAATGTATTAATTATCGAATTTTTCGTAATTTTACCCATTTTCACTTATATAAAGTTGCTTTTTTGCTGTTTTTTTCTCGTAAAACAAATTTTTATTCAAAGCTAGTATACACTCATCAATAGGCTTAGGATCTCAATAAAACTCGTCAGTTTAGCGTTTTCGTGGTCATTGAATCAGTGAAACAGATCACCATTAGATTTATATATTTATTCAAATGAAGTAAAAACCTCAAAATTTAAAAAAAGAAGTCGTAGACACGTCACCGTATCATATACATCCATTTTGGCGCGAAAATTGAAAAGTATTATTCTCAAAACCGCATTTATCGACAATTTGATATATACTACAGGGTTAGTTCAAAGTATTTAAATATCTCACGAACCGATAAATGGTATTGCGCTGTTGTCAAATGACCATATTTTCCCCTAAATACTCCGTATATTATCAGTTTATGAATTTTTTTGAAGTTCTTTATAAAAAATTTTCATTTTCACGATTTGTGGTCATGCTTTTAACGAAATCACGGAACTACCTTGTTTCAAGACCACCCTGTAGATGTTTTTAACGCTAAAATCTGCTTATTAGCTAACATCTGTTATTAAATATTCTTCTTCTGGCTTTAAGAGGCTGGAAATGTAAGTTATTTTGTCTACGGATAAACATAGAGGAATTCTTTGACTACTTCAATTGATTTCAAGAGTTGTTAGATGATTCGGGCATAGCAGTAACCCCAATACGCACGGACGTCAAAAAAAATACAAAATTAAATCGGATTCAGTCAAAAAAATTTCCACTATTCACTATGCACGCGTTCGCCCAAAAAACACTTTCACTATTTTCGTTTACTGACCGTCTGGGATCGCGGAGCGCCTCCGCTAGATGTCGCTAAACGAACTCCCCTCGCAGTCGCGGGACTCCTGGCCGTTCGCGAAGTCTCCTTGTGCTGATTGAGTTCACCGGTGTATATATTTGTTCTTTTTGTGAGATATATTTTTGACTAATCGTGTTTGTAGTATATAGTGCAACGTTTTCTTTTTCTTTCTTAGATATAAAAACGACAAGAACGCTTTGATAGTCTCGGTAGTAAGATGTCGAGATTTGCCGGCTAAAGATAGCAGTTTGGGATCGAGCGACCCATACGTAAAATTACAACTTCTGCCCGATAAGCAACATAAAGTGAAAACTCGCGTACTGAGAAACACCAGAAATCCCGTTTACGACGAAGATTTCACTTTTTACGGCATAGGTACGTGCCCTTTTTTCCTTTTTATTTCTCTTAAGGAAAATTACCTCGATGTTATGGGAAAATTCGTGATTTTTCTTCACCGTCTTGTGTATGAATATTTGAAAAACAAAAATTTTAAATTCCTCACATCGAGGAAATTAATATACGAGGCGGAATCTAAAAATACTTTTTGCGTATCTATTTAATCGAGTCGTTCGCACTATTGAACCAGTTCCGGCTTGTTTATCTGCTAATATATAAACGGTTTAGTGTTTACAGTGTTTGTCGCGAAATAAGAATCTTCTGGATGTTGTGATAAGCTAACGAAATGCTTTTCTTGTGACTTTTACCGACTAAAACTTTCCCGAAACGTTTTCTTTCTTCTTCCTGCAGAAGGGGAAATTCTCATGGACTTTCCAAGGTTCAACGTTCACCATATTCAATAGATTTAGCACTTAGGGTTTGTGCTGAATCGTTCCTGCCATTAGGAAAGTCGCTATGGGATAGATGGGAGCCATTTTGAAGGAAATAAAGTGACAGAATTTCCCGTTGTTGTAAATCCACAGTACCCACCACATTTGGCGCTTCTGGCTCTTCCAAAATCACTCCTGACAATGGGAAAACCACGATGGGATGGATGAAAACCATTTTGGGTCTTTGCAAAACATTTCTGATATTGAGAAACCCAAAACAGGCCAAGTTAGAGCCGTTTCGAGAGAAGCCTTTCAGATATGAAAGCATCCACCGTATTTACCAGATTTAGCGCTATCCTGATGTCGGAAAACCCATGAAAGGATATTCAACAGCCATTATGGAAGATAGAAAGTTTCTACGGCAAGTTTTTGGGTGCACGTGTACGGAAAAAAACAGAAATCCAAGTGGAAAGTTTTCTGTGTATGAAGTCCAAAACAATGTCGGTGGAAATCGCCTGGAAAATGATGAAAAATTGAGAGAAATATTATATATAAAGGCTGCTTTCCTCCAAAAATTTTTCTCAGTTTCTTTCTCTGCCAGATTTCCAATTTCTGTTTAGTTTTATTGGTCGTCATCCATGTTGTGACAGGCTTATATCGGCGTGAGCTCTTCTTCTATTCTTCTAAGGTTGCCTGCACAGGTGATTGAATGATTATAATAATTTCACAAATAAACACCATTATCCATATAGGGGATTAAATTTGAATTTTATTTTCAGCTTTCAATCAACTCCAAAATATAACTTTGCATTTCGTCATCCTCAGTTTCGACAGGTACAGTCGGGATGACATAATAGGTGAAGTTTTTTGCGCTTTAAATTCCGTCGATACAGCACAAATCGAAACCCAACAGATGGCGGTATGTCGGGAAATTCAACCGAGAAGTTTGAAGGTTTAGAAATTTTCTAAATACAAATTTAGTTATTGTATTTATCGTTTTTTTCGTTTCTCATAGATTCGATCGCAAGGTAGGGGGGATATTTTGGTGTCTTTATGTTGGCAACCGGCTGCGAACAGATTGACAGTTGTCGTACTGAAGGCGCGTAATTTACCCAAAATGGACGTCACCGGACTCGCGGATCCGTACGTGAAAATTTATCTTCTTTTTAATGGTGAGTTATTATACTTAATTGATTTGGTCCGCTGTAGTTTTGAAGTTTGACGTTCAATTTTAGGTTGACAGTTGACAGCTGTCATACAATTATTCGATATTTCTCACGTTTGTCTTTTTTTTTAATATTCGGTCCACTGTAGTTTTGAAGTTTGACGTTCAATTTTAGGTTGACAGTTGACAGCTGTCATACAATTATTCGATATTTCTCACGTTTGTCTTTTTTTTAATATTCGGTCCACTGTAGTTTTGAAGTTTGACGTTCAATTTTAGGTTGACAGTTGACAGCTGTCATACAATTATTCGATATTTTTCACGTTTTCTTGTAATTGCATGACAGCTGACATACGATTAATGAAAATTTTTCACGTCTTTCTATTTCTTAATCTTCGGTCCATTGTAGTTTTAAAGTTTGACGTTTATTCTTAGGTTGACAGTTGACAGCTGTCGTACAATTAATCGATATTTTTCATGTTTTTTTGTTTTTCTATCTTCGGTCCGCTTTAGTTTTGAAGTTTGACGTTCCATTTTAGTTGACAGTTGACAGCTGTCATACCATTAATCGATATTTTTTACGTTTGTCTTTTTTTTAATCTTCAGTCCACTGTAGTTTTGAAGTTTGACGTTCAATTTTAGGTTGACAGTTGACAGCTGTCATACAATTATTCGATATTTTTTACGTTTGTCTTTTTTTTAATCTTCAGTCCACTGTAGTTTTGAAGTTTGACGTTCAATTTTAGGTTGACAGTTGACAGCTGTCATACAATTATTCGATATTTTTCACGTTTGTCTTTTTTTTAATCTTCGGTCCACTGTAGTTCTAAAGTTTGACGTTCAATTTTAGGTTGACAGTTGACAGCTGTCATACAATTATTCGATATTTTTCACGTTTTTCGTTTTGTTTTTAAATCTTTCGAGTTTTTATAGGTCAACGCATTGCCAAAAAGAAGACCCACGTCAAAAAAAGAACTCTTAGTCCGGTATTCAATGAAAGTTTCGTATTCGATATACCCCAAGCTGGAGAAGGTTTAGAAGGGGTTAATTTAGAATTCTTACTGTTAGATTGGGATCGAGTTACTAAAAATGAGGTAAGAAAATTTACAAAATTTCTCGTTTTCCAATATTTCCAATAATATTTACACTAGCAGAAATTCAAGTGACATAGATGACAGATGACACGAATTATAAGATTAATGACACAGAATAGAAGACGAATGATAGAATCCTTGACATTTTAGACAGTGACGGATTGAATTGTAGGACACCCGATGGATGACAGATGACACGGAATACGAAATTTAGTACATATAATACAAGATGGAAAACACCGAACACATAATAGTTAACAGATGACACGAATTAAAATAAATGACACGGAATACAGGATAATTGACGGAACACTTGAAATATGGGATGATAGGAGGCTACAGACAGTGACAGATTGGATCATAGGACATTTGATGGATGACAGATGACACGGAATATGAAATAATACAAGATCGATAACACGGAACACATGATGGATGACAGAAACACATTAAATATAGAATTATAGAACACAAGATGAAGAGACACGTGATGGATGACATAAAACGTGACAGAATGGATCATAGAATACATAATATGTAATTGGAAATTCAATATAACATGAATGGCATAGAATTAAATCGTAGATCACATGATGAATGACAGATGACATATAATTTGAATGGTATCGAATCGATTAAAGATTAGATCCACGTTGGATGTACCATGACGTCACTACCGCTCGTAATGACGTCGCTTCCGTTCCGAAAACGTCTTTCTTTGTCAGCTGTCAAATTAGATAAAGAAGAAGAAGAATTACAACCCCCAAATACATTATTGTGCTATAGTGTGAAAATTATTCTACACTGAGAAAACGAATTTTTTGGTAAAATAGAAATTTCACGTATTCTTTCAAATGACTGTTGTGTTATAGGTTATAGGAAGGTTGGATTTGGGCGGTCCGAAATGTACAGGGTCGGCTTTACATCATTGGAACGAAGTCTGTAATTCTCCAAGACGCCAAATAGCCGAATGGCATAAACTAAGAGAGTAAAACCATCACCGTTTATATTTAATATTGTATGTTTAAATATTTATCTACAATTTCGTTCGAATCAACTTTGTAAATGAACGGATTCATTTCTTAAATACTTAGATCTAATTTCCCGATCGCCATGTTTAATTTTAGCCGGAAATATCACTTTTAATCATTATTCTATAGTTACGCCGTTGCCAAATTTGATTATAAACATTAGTAATCAAGAAATTTTTGATAGTTTTCATATGATATGGATTGAGGTGAAGTAAACGACTTGACAACACCGCGATGCATGTTTAGACGACTAAGCACTAAATCTCGAGAAAAATAAAACAATATGGCAACAACGCAACAAATATTTGGTTTGGTATCATTTATTAATAGAAAAGAAGAATTTTTAAAGCGTATAAATCACTAAAACTAAAATATCTCTAGTTTAAAGGAAAAATTGTATTGGCAACAACGCGAGACGTATTTCGATCGCTAAATGTCGAGAAAATATTCAAAAATGGCAACAGCGCAATTTTTCTCCGGATCTTAGGTTATGGTATTGATAGAAGTGAAGTAAACGAATCGTAAGATCTCGAGAAAAAATTTGAAAATGGCAACAACGCAAAAAATAATCACGAAAACTACACCGGACCGAGTTGAAGGATGAAGATTTGACTTGGCAACAACGCTAGACGTATTTTAACAGTGAATCATAAAATCTTCAGGAAAAAATCGAATTGGCAACACCGTAGAAAATATTTTGATTCGTAAAATGAAGGCGTTGTCGATGTCATGAGGAAAACGATTCTGTAAATCGGAAATCTTGAATTTCAATCGGCAACTATGTACAATATATTTTTCCTGGGATCTAGGGAAAAACGTTAAATCGACAACAATGTAATAAGTGATTGTTCGTTATAGGAAGATGAACAATCCTCTAGCGTGTAAAATATTTTAACAACCAGAATACACTGATAAAACTGTTTTAAACATACATTACAATAAAATATTTTTTCCAGTGTAGGAATTTGAAGTTGATCTTTCGGTACTTTCCATAGCAAATTTGTCGTTTTCTTTATGCGGTTTTATCATGAATTCACAGCTTTCAGCAATTTCTCAACGAAATAGGAATTGATATATTGTTTGTTTAATTACGAGGGTTGATTCGAATGTTAGCAAAATATTAATCATAGCAGCATTTACATTTCCAAAAAGGCGGTTTTGAAACGAAAAAAACCAACCGCCTTCTCACACATCGTTTCTTTTTCCAGTATTACCACATTATTTTTTTTCTTTTGTTTCTGTTTTACGTAACGCTATTAATTAAGTATTTTTTGCACAATATTGCAACATCGGAATACATCCATCTATTCAAATATACGAAATTTAATTTTGAAAAGAAGCGAAAACTTGATTTTTTAAAATTTTCGTTTCCATTCAAGTCAGCGTTACTAAAAACATAAAACAAAAAAAATGTGCGATTTTTTTTCTTATAAAGCTCTTGTAGATTAGGCACACTGACACTCTTAAATGTACATTGATATTAGTTAGGGTTAAGCGTACAGATAGAGCGAGAATTAGAGCCTGTCGGACATTCATTTTGAGGTTAGAAAATTTTCTATGCATTCCTACTACACTTCAAACATTTTGTCTATGGTTGTTGCAAAATTTTCAAACAACACAAAATAAATAATCTGACACATCTAATTACGAGGTACAGTCAAAAAATATTCGATTTCATTATTCTAAAAGTACTACCCTTATCCTAGTGGCAATCTCTTATTGTTTTTAACCAAATTTTCCATTACCCCCTTGTAAAATTCACATTTTCAACAATTTTTGACAATTTTCGTCTATTTTCTAAATTTTCTCACACCCCCACAACCATTCCCCAAACATATCACAGTGAATCCAATCCTCTTAAGTATCTTCGTTTCAATATGACCATAAATTAACATCTAGTTCAACTTTGTTCGTTCTTTTTGGAGGTACAATTTTTCTCCTGACATTTAGGGGCAATCTACAGGGGATAGATTCAACAGAGGGTCCAGATTCTATTGTGAAGAGGAAGAAACCTTTATTCACATTTTCTCTAAGTGAGACACTACGGAACTCGAAAGCACTACACCTGGGGGGCGTGAAATAGAAGATGAAGATCTCTGGCAGCTAGAGTTAATAATAGGGGAGCTGTAAAAACTGGGTTCTTCAGTATTGCAGTATGAATGGGGGACAGTAGATCTTTGGGTAACGGTGTACGTGGTATCCTAATATGCATATCGGTTGGATATGGATGAAAACCTTGGTACTAACAATGAATCTATTTATTGTAGACCCTTACCCGTTAGATAAGTTGTTGATAAGCCCCCCCGAGTATTCTAAACTACTGTAGTAAGAATGGAACAAAAATGTGTAATTTTGGCATATGTCTGGCAGGCACTGGTTCTTAGTCTAAGCTAAGCCATCAAGAGTGATAGCTATGAATGTAAATAAAATTAATTATATTTCAAAATTCAGCTGAAAATGAAAATATTTTTAGTATATATATTTGAAAATACAGAAGTTCGATCCCCAAAACTTTGCAATTGAGTGAAATGACTGACACCGGCTCGTTATAATTCCAATAATATTAAATTGGGAGTCACTAACCACTGAATTTTGAAAAAAAGTGTTAATATCTAGACCGAAAGTACACCCCGTAGCAAATAGATATTTCTAAAACTAAATTTTAACTGTATTCCTAAAAAACAAAGTAACTGCACTACTGGCTATGTGCCACAACAAACATTGAAATACATCTATCGACAAAATGAATAGCGTTTCATAATTTTCCGCAGAGTTTCGGGGTAATTTTTGTATTAATTATAAATACATTTGAAATTGATATTTATTTATTTCCTATAGGCAAAGTTTCAATTTATTTTTCTATTTTTAAATAAAATAATTTCTCCTTATACAATGGTGATTGGGCACTTTTATAATTTGTTTTGACATAAATAAATTTTTGACAATGACTACCATCGAAATGGACGTTCCAAAAAGAGCGCGAGATTTGAATTGCGCGCCATATTTGGCTGTCAATAATGTCACATGATTATTACGTGACAGATCGAAAGTTGACAGTTGAGTTAGTGACCATTCATAACTGGCGTTGGTCCGGAGGAATAATTTCACCTTTTTCTTCAAAATGGAAGAAGATAATCCAGCAACGAGTCACTGTATGGTTTGCATTATGGTCTGAAGGAATAATTTCACCTTTTTCTTCAAAATGGTAAAAGATAATCCAGCAACGAGTCACTGTATGGTTTGCATTATGGTCTGAAGGAATAATTTCACCTTTTTCTTCGAAAAGGAATAAGATAATCCGAAAACCAGATTTGCGACAATGGAACAAAAATCAACAGCGAGGTTAGGAAGAGGTGGTGCCAGTCCCTTCCAACGGTAATGATCAGTCTCTAGTCGACTATCAGTCCAATGCAGATCATGAAGAAATGGGCTAATGGATAGTGCACAATGACCCTATCGTGAATGAAGACCTCCTGCTTACTTAAGAATGAAAAAAAAAACGAAATTAACCTGAGATGAATGTTTTACGTCAAAAGTTTAGATTTCGGCTCTTTGAAACCTTTGTTCCGGAGGATTTCAGTTAAAAAACATATCAGGATAAAGTAAGTATCAACCATTGTACGAAGGCCGTTTTTTTTTTCAACCTCCGATCTGTCCGTGCAGACGCTACGCGGGCATGCGTTGTAGACGACACATTCCGCCATTCGGACGTCAGTCGGCGTTGTGCTATGACATGTCCGCCATTATTGATGATTGAAGACGGTAGTGCTGCAGAAATTCATCGGAGAATTTGTCGTGTGTATGGGAAAAACTTCATGAGTGATGGTGTTGTGCGTGAATGGCGTCGGAAGTTTAAAGATGGCTGTAATGATGAAGGGGGCCAAGAACGCAAATCTGTCATTTCAGATGACCTGGTTGTCTTTTATTTATAACCTATCAAAAGGTTGAAGAAAAAAACGGCACTCGGTTTAACGTTTTTCTTTTTTTATTATGGTTATCGATGGAAAAACATTAAGGGAAATTGAAGAATCTATTTTTAACAAAACATGGTAGTTTAAGCTTTTTTGTGATTTAGAAATTACGAATCGAACTACATACTTAATACATAATTTTCTTTTTTTGTACGAATTATTTTTTTTTTTTAATGAAAACAATATTTTACTAATATACAGAAGAAATGAAGAAGCGTCACATGTAAAAGGAACTATAAGATCACTACAGAGAAAATAAAATCACTTTATAGTGAAATATTCACAGATATGGAATATAATGAAGGAGAAGGCGAGTCGGAACGAGGCGGAACGAGACAACTAGCTTTAAACTAGTTTAGAAAAAAATCAAAAGACGGAAATGCAGAACGAAATTTTGAAAAATTACACCGAATTGAGATGGAACTCTATCTAAACTCAGTTCTCTATTGATTACCGCCCGATCCGTAGTGTCGAAGGACCACTCCTCTATGCTTTAGAATTAATCGATGTTCCTTTTTCTTTTTTATATATTTCAAAACCGAGAAATTGTGACATTTCTTAGTTTCATTAAAATTTTAGGTAAACTACAAGATTTTTTGATATTAAAGCTACGAAAAGTTTCTTTTTGATCTAAATGTGCGATTGTTGTTTATAAAAATTGATTTTAAATCCGATATTATGGTATGTAAATAAAGTTTAGTAAGTAACGTTGAATTTCATTTATTTTTCCTCACATTTGATACTCATAATACCGGAAAAGGATGATGACGCAACGGTGCAGACATACATACATCTGTCTCCGTCATTTAGACTTGAAATGCGCATGTCCGAAAATGGAGCATACTCACAAACGCAACGGTTACATCCGGGGGTGGTAGCTTTTCCTTACAACAGTCATAACGCTTGCGCACAACGGATCGAGTCTGAACAAATGAGATAGAAGATTTCAGTTGCTGTCAAAATGAGCTGATACCCATTTAAAAATTACCGCCGTGGGGTAAGCAAATGCTTTTGCTGTAAACTTCTGTTCGCAGATTTATTTGTTTCGTGAAGTTATTTGTTGCCTTTTATTTTCAATTTTTTTGCGAAATAGTTTTTTTAAAGAAGCGCGAATCGAATTAATCCCCTTTACTATAAAAAAATTCCTCATCCCACCCAAAATATACCAAACAAATTTCTCTTTTCTTATTAATTATAAAATATTATGAAAAGCAAACTACTTTCATCAAACATGTTATTCAATATAATTCATCTTCTGAAAAAAAATATATAATTCAAGTTAGGTTATTGTGTATATAATGAAATTTAACTAGAATTTCAATATAAAACTTTATTCAGTATTTTAGTTGTGTTCCCAAACTACAATTGTACACTAACATTTAATAGATTCAAATGCTACTTGGATTTTTTTTATTCCACGCACAATTTTCAAATCTTAAAAATTAATTTTGGGTTTTTGTTTCCATTTGAGTTTTCGCGCGTTTCCCTTATTGGCTAATATTCCATTATGGCCGCTTCATGGTTTTTCTCATTGGTCTTACACGGTAACCCAATCTTTGTCACTCTTTTTTATTTGTAATCACGGTCTTACATACTTGTAGCTATAAAACCATTTAGAATGCATAGCAGACATAACCTAACCTAAATTTACCTCTTAACAACAACCGAAGCTTCCTAAACAAAGAAATTTGAAAAATTATAGGTTAATTCATAACAGTGAGTTAAACACTTTTCAAATTGAATAATTGTATGTACTTAAACCAGACATTTAGATTATATACATCCGTGGTTGTAATTAGGGTTGGGCGTTGTTATTCTGCGATTAGTCCATTTATCTCATTGTATGGAAAAAGAAGAAGTTATATACTTTTATAGCTCAAATAACATTTAGAACTATTGATTTAATATAATCCCGAAAGAATGGATTTGAAGCAAAAAGTTATTAAAGAAGAAATTGATGTTCACGATGTTTTCGTTTGGAATATGGATGTAAAACAAGAATTGATTGATGAAGTACATAAGGAAAATTGTGGCATTAAACAAGAAATTACTGATTCAAATATAGTAGTTGGAGAATCTATTGTTGCACCTAAAGTAGAAAGTGGCGATTCTTATGAAGTTTATATACATAATAAAAACAAATTTGAAAATTTAAGAAGAAAAATTGGAACGCGGATTAAATCAAAAGGTGAGTTGTACTCGTAACATTGTTATTGGGAGTCTTTCAGTTTTTTTTGTTAATTATTAAGATTGAGAAAATAATGATTTAACAACAGTATATTAAATTTGCATGATAAATATCTGTATGTAATTCACAAACGAGACATAACCCTAATGTACAATTTGTAATAGAATTTTTTTTCAATTCTTTATACAAATTTCAAATGTTAGAAAGTTTTCTGTTTGCAGGAAAACTCTCAAACTTGAATAATATTGCTGGGATTATAATATGTGAGTTTTGTGGAAATTTATATACAAAACAAATAGAATTCCTTTATCATTTTTCAACTAATCATTGTATAAAACAAAATAAATTACTTTATGAAAAGGAATTTAATCAGAAAATTCTAACTAGGAGGAAAATTCAAAATTTTAAGTCGAAAGTTGAAGATGTAAAACATGAAATTGAAGTAGCCGAACATGATTTGAAAGACGAAATTCAAGATATTGTAGATGAAAATGAGAAATCGAAGAGATTTTTGCAAGTTAACAAAGTAGAAAAGTCGTTCAAATGTGAAATTTGTTCAAAAAGTTTTTCAAAAAACGCTAATTTATATTTACATTTTCGTATTCACACAGGAGAGAAGCCTTACAAATGTGACATTTGTTTGAAAAGTTTTTCAGTGAAGTGTAATTTAAATAAACATTTGGGTACTCACATGGAATGTAAACCGTTTAAATGTGATGTTTGTTCGAAAAGTTTTTCAAAAAACAGTAATTTAAATACACATTTTCGTATTCACACAGGAGAAAAGCCATACAAATGCAATGTTTGTCACAAAAGTTTTTCAGTGAAAAGCAACTTGAACAAACATTTGAGTATTCACAAAGAAGAAAAGAAGAAAATAGAGAAACCGTTTAAGTGCGATATTTGTCGGAAAAGTTTTCCACAAAAAGATAATTTGAATAAACATTTGCGGATTCATACAGGAGAAAAGCCGTTTCAATGTGATATTTGTTTGAAAAATTTTTTAAAGAAAAGTAATTTGAAAACGCACATTCGTATTCACACAGGAGAAAGGCCGTTCAAATGTGATGTTTGTATGAGAACTTTCGCACAGAAAAGTAATTTAAATTTACATTCGTGTAGTAAAACAAGAGAAAACACATTTAAATGCGACATTTGTTTAAAAAGTTTTCCACGAAAATTTGATCTAAATAAACATCTGCTTAGTCACAAAGATGAAAAGCTATTTCAATGTGATATTTGTACGAAATCTTTTTCACATAAACAAACTTTAAATATACATTTTCTTACCCATAGAGGTGAAAAACCATTCAAGTGTGATACTTGTAATAAACAGTTTTCAATGAAATTTAATTTGAATAAACATCTGCTTATTCACAGGGGAGAAAAACCATTCAAATGTGACATTTGTGCAAAAACTTTTTTACATAAAAAAAGTTTACTAAGACATCTTCGTGTTCACACAGGAGAGAAACCATTTAAATGTGAAATTTGTTTTAAAACTTTTGCACAGAAATTTAATTTAAATATACATCCGTGTAATTACAAGGGAGAAAAACCATTCAAATGTGATATTTGTCCAAAATCGTTTTTATGGAAAAGTAAAATAGAAAGACATTTGCTCACCCATACAGGAGAAAAACCATTCGAATGCCATTTATGCGGGAAATCTTTTACTCAAAACGGCAATTTTAACAAGCATCTACGTAGTCATACCGGAGAGAAGCCATTTAAATGTGAAATTTGCTCGAAAACTTTTTCGAATAAAAATAGTTTGAACAACCATTCACGTATTCATATTGGAGGAAAGCCGTTCAAATGTGACTTTTGTAACAAAACTTTTTTATATAAAAGGAGTTTAAATAAACATTCTTGTTATCACAAAGGAGAAAACTCTATAAAAAGTGACACAAATAAATAGTTTTGGTTTTACACATAATTATATATATATATATATATATATATATATATATATATATATATATATATATATATATATATATATATATATATATATATATATATATATATATAGTCCAAAAACTGGAAATAATAAAAACCCTTGTGTTGGAGAATTAAAAAATTAAATAAACTTCTACATGCACCCATTATGCTCGTTATTAAAGCAACCTTTAATTACAAAATGATAAGGAAATAACTATTAATTGGTAGTTAAAGAGCTATCGATATCTTCGCTAGAAAAAGTTAAAAAAAAAAACCTTTTGCTTTCCGTGTGATGTAATAATTCAATAAAGCATACTACAAAGTCGATTTAGAAAATGTAATGGTTTCATTTTCCTTTTGCCAGTTTAAAAAATATTTATAGGCCATAATATGAAATTTTCTTGACTTTTCCGGCAATATATTTAATGAGGCAACCTCAACAGCTCCTCCCGGTTGGGTTAAAGGAAAGTCACTTTCATTTATATATATCCAACATCAAAACACACAAACCTTCGATCGTCGTGTTGGAAATTAAGCACTTAGACAACCTTACCAATTACACCGTTCTGGCTCGATGTAGGTATATAAGCAGCAAAGCCATAATTCGAGGGTGGTAACAAATTAAAAAGTGAAAAATAAATATAGTTTAAATAAACTAAAAAACACTCTTTTAAAGCATATCAAATTAAAAAAGTATTTCATAAACTATATTTATCAAATTGTTTATGGTAAACATGGTACGTTAATAAACGGATTACAACTTGCATATTCCAAGTCGATTATGGCTCAATGTAGATGCTCCGTGCCTTCCAACTGCGGGTCTCGGGTTCGAATTTTATATGGTTCTATTTTTATCCAGTTTTCAATTTCTTATTTCATATAAGAATCGAATAGGTTGTAGATTTATAAATAATTTTCTTGTTGTAAATATGAGATTGTTTTTTTCATATTGAAATTCTTCTTTTATAAAGTTATTATTGTCTTATGTTATATAAGTTAAGCTGTGGTAAAATAGAGACAAAAATTAAATGTTTATTATATTAAACTATCTTTGTTGATTTATTTAGAATGAAATTATAGTTTTGACATTGACAATCCTTCTTCTTTTAAAAGATCGTGATGGACTCTCATACATACATACATTATTATAGACAAAATTTATTACTTAGTAATATAATATATGGTGTAACAGACAAAAATTATTCATAAAATATAGTTTACAACTACTTATACTAATATAAATGAGATATTATCTTTGGTTTCAAATATTTACATTAACGTTAAATAAAGACCTAGCAATGTTTTCAATCTGAATTGCTTAACCTAGTATTTTAGATCATAATACTAAAAAAGAAGAAAATATACTTGTGCATTTGTCTATTATCCCACGCTAAGGCAAGGTTATATTATTTTTTTTATAAAAATACAAATAATTTCGAATGGGATATAATTCATAATGGAAACCCAGCAAAAGATTGTTAAAGAAGAAATTGATACCCACAATGATTTGGATCAGAATATAAATATAAAACAAGAATTGAGTTACGATGAACCTATAACTATTCAAAATATAAATCCTATTAAACAAGAAATTAACGAGGATTTCAACACAATTCCCACGTTTGAAGAATGTATGGTTACAGTTAAAACAGAAAGGGACATATTTGATAATATTGATACATGTGCAAATAACATTAACTTATTTAAATGCTCAAAAGTGAAATGTGGAAGGAAAACGAAATCAAAAGGTGAGTTATCTCATTAATATCTGTCTGTATTACATAAATATTGCTTGTATTATTTTTAGAGTGTTTTATTCAAGAAAACTTGATGATTTTTTTTAATACATCGCTCCATTAATGCAAAGTTAGATTGCTCAATGATTACCTACTTATCATGGTTTAAATTAAACTCTCATTGCTATTAGTGACTGGAATTGTCTTTTCTCGACGAATTGCCCCAAACAGTACATAATTATTTTATAATGAACAAAACCATTAGTCTTAGCTTTAGAATAAGTGGTCTTTTTTGCCAATGAAACTGGCATAGGGAACGACGTGATCCCCTAAAATTTCTTCTATGTATTGGTCCGCGGTTAATTCCGAAGCTCCATTGCACTTGGTTTTGGCTTCCAAAGTCACTTGTTTTTTTATGCAACACTGCGCTTCAGGACTTCTGTAAACTCGTCCTCATCTATTGCTACTATGCAGATACAATCTACTTTCGTCTTAGAACAAAATGAATCCCCATTAACATATTCTCTGGCAAAACGTTAATGGACTGAGGTTAATTTGAGGCCAGTAAATGGCCGTTTTGGCTCAAGGTTAACTGTCTTAAGTTTTCTTCTGACTGTCCAGCCATTCACAGCCTCTCTTCACGTTTCTTTAGGCTCTTGTTGGACATTAATACTGTGTTGTCAATTAGTCAACTCTCAATGATACACACCTTTTTCTTCTGGAATCCGACTTATGTTAAGCACACTGACAACTTTCAAAAGTATAAGTTCAAAAATTTCTGATTCTATAGAGAAATTTAGAATTTTTACATTTTATTTTTTTTGTAGATAAATTAAAAAGTGAAAAACGTGTGAAATTTCATACTTTTGCTGGAATTATAACTTGTGAATTTTGTGGAAATTTATACACCAAACGAAAAGAATTCGTTTCTCACTTTTCTACAAATCATTTTATGAAACAGAAGAAATTTCAACGGAAAAAAATAAATTGCATAAAAAGTGAAAGAAATTATCTCATCATTCCTAGAAATCAAGATGGAGATGTGAAAAATGAAATTGATATACTTGAACATGATTTGAAACCGGAATTGAAAAATGAAAGTCGGAAAATTCCATATTTCCTCAAACGAAAAAGAGAAAAAAAATTCAAATGCGACATTTGTTTGAAAAAGTTTCGTCAAAAAGTAAGTTTAAACATACACATGCGTATCCACACAGGAGAAAAGCCGTACAAATGTGATTTTTGTTCAAAAACGTTTGCTCAGAAAAATAATTTGAATACACATCTGTTGAATCACACCGGCGAAAAACCATTCAAATGCAAAATTTGTTCAAAGACTTTTCCATTGAAAATGAGTTTCAACATACATATGCGTATACATACTGGAGAAAAGCCGTTCAAATGTGATATTTGTTCGAAAACATTTGCTCAGAAAAATAATTTAAACGCACATTTAAATAGTCATATAGGGGAAAAACCATTCAAATGTTGTATTTGTAAGAAATCTTTCAAACAGAAAAGTTGTTTAAGAAAACATTTGCATATTCACACAGGTGAAAAGCCATTCAAATGCGACGTTTGTTTGAAAGATTTTTCAAGGAAAATCAGTTTAAACAGACATATGCGTATCCACACTGGGGAAAAACCATTCATATGTGATGTATGTATGAAACGTTTTTCACAGAAATGCGATTTGAATAAACATTTTTATGTACACACAGGAGAAAAACCATACAAATGTCACATTTGCTTGAAAGCTTTCTCACAAAAAAATACTTTAACGTTACATTCGCAAATTCATACAGAAGGAAATAGACACAAATGCGACATTTGTTTGAAAACTTTTCCTCTGAAAATGAGTTTGAACAGACATATTCGTATCCATACAGGTGAAAAACCATTCGAATGTGACATTTGTTTAAAATGTTTTTCACAAAAATGCGATTTAAATAAACATCTTCTCATTCACACTGGAGAAAAACCATACAAATGTGAAATTTGTGAGAAAACTTTTTCTCAAAAAAGCAATTTAAATATACACACGCAAATTCATACAGATGAAAAGCGATATAAATGTGACATTTGCTTTAAAACTTTCCCCCTGAAATCAACTTTTGATACACATTTGCGCATTCACACGGGAGATATGCCATTCAAATGCGAAATCTGTTTAAAAAGTTTTTTACAGAAAGAAAGTTTGAATATACATACATTCAGTCACACTGGGGAGAAACCATTCAAATGTGATGTTTGTTTGAAAACATTCACACAGAAAAGATCATTAACAAAACATTCATATATACACACAGGTGATAAGCCATTCAAATGCGACATTTGTTTAAAAACTTATTCATGGAAGAGAAGTTTAAATAGACATATGAGAAATCATACAGGTGAAAATCCATTTCAATGTGACACTTTTTCACAGAAAAACAATTCGAATGCACATTTGGGTTATTTTGATAAATTTAACACAAATTAACATCCCTTTATACAAGAACATTCAATTAATGCCTCATAATATTAGTTTTATTATTTATTTCTTAAGTTATGTAACTTACAGCTGCTGTAACATTATCAAAAATAAATCTTTATGGATCTTTTTTTACAATTTTTCTTCAATCGCTTTGGTTCAGTGTTTACACCAATACCTATGAGTTTAACCCTTTTGCTCTGGGCTGTTGAAATGAAATGCTAGATTGAATTGAATTGAATTTGAAAAAAAAAGGTAATTTCTTGAATAATATCAACTGGGTTTTCGGCGTCGTCAAATTTGATGTGATTTTCATGTTCTGATTTAAACAAATCTTTTTAATTTAGTTTCCAATTACTTACTCAGGTTGACATAATTTATGGTTTTGTAGTGTTTGTTAAATTGGAACATGGAAATCACAACAAAATTAACCTCCCTACGGCAGACTATTTTATAAAAACAATAGTTGCTTTCCATTTATCACAAAATTCCGATTATTCTCACCTGTGATGTCGTAATTCAATTCAATGCATGTTCCTTTTTAGTATTAGAACTAAGACCTTACTGAGTTTTTACCCACAAGCTTGTGGACCGTGTGCTTTAATGAATTTTGTGAACTCTGATTGAAATTGGGGTTGAGAACGTCACATTGTCAGATTTTTTTCATCAAAATAAGCAAATAAGTGGACAATACAAAATTATTGGAAACAGTGATTGATGTAAATAATCTGTATCAACTCACTTGTATTCAGTTAGCAGTATTAGAAAGTAAGATACTCACATAAGTGAGTGTCTTAGTTCATTTTAATGTAAATGGAAAGTTAATAAAGGATGTTTGGAAAAAATTTAACCAACATATAAATCAAAATTCTTCTTCTATTTTTTCGCCTAGATTGAATCGTTTGAACTACCAGTTGTAGATTTTAGCTCATAGACACATTAATACCAAGAAGTGTATTAATTTTATTAAGATTGTCTATTCTACAAAAATTAAATTATAAAACTTTTAAATTTGAATTAGTTTTACTTAAAAAAGTCTCTATACATTTGGTACAACGAAATTCTAATTTGAAAACAAAAGAAATTTCAATAGAAAAAATGAAGAAGAACATAACTCTTTGAACATTTCGTATATATTTATGAATTCGACTTTTGGTAATAATATAAGAGGGCTTTTTTCGAAACTATTTATAAGGAACATTAAATACCTTCAAAAAAAATAAACCTTAATGTTAAAATCCACTAAATGATATCAATTTGTGTTACATCATTCAAAATAATAGAGTTAATATTAAAGATACAGAGAACAACATGAAAGTGGGATTGTAATATTGGAAGAAAAAGAAAGCATTCGTTTATCACTCTTTATTTCTATATACTCACTTCTTATTGGTGTTTTGTGCATAGAATTAATATTCAAAATCCAATCAATCAAAGGAGAGTAGAGTGAATGGTATATAGATTTTCCTGATTTGGCTTCACTTTAACAAGCTTCCAAACAATGATCTTTGTACTTGTAATATTGACTCTATGTTTTAAACAAAAGAATATGTAACACATTTTATACTATATTGATCTAATATTTAAATATTCACTCCTATTCTTCAATAAAAAAATTTAAAATTCATAGTTTTTCTTTTATTTGGTACAAATTTGAAATTCATTTATATTATGGGTTTCTCTCTTGGATGGTTACGTAAATGTTTGGTTAAATAAGTTTTATCTCCAAATGATTTAAAACAAATTTCACATTTATACGGTTTTTCTCCTGTGTGACTACGTGAATGCGTTAAGAGTTGGCATTTCCTCAGAAAAGATTTCAAACAAATATCACACTGAAAAGGCTTTTCTCTCACTTCTCTGTGACTGAATGAATGATCCTTTAAATATCTTTTTTCGGAAAATGTTTTCAAACAAATATCACATCGGAATGGCTTCTCTCCCGTGTGTCCATGTAAATGTCTCTTGAAGTCCCCTTTCTGACTAAGCGATTTCCCACATAAGTGGCATTTAAATAGTTTTTCTCGCCCATGAATGAGTAAATGTCTTTTTAATTCACTCATCCATAAAAACGATACGGAACAAATATCACATTTGATTGGTTTTTTTCCAGTATGAGTGAGTGAATGTCTTCTGAAACCACTCCTACTCGAAAACGATTTCAAACAAATATCACATTTGAACGATTTTTCTCCTGTGCGTAAATGTTCGTTTTCGATGTTATCGTGCTCTATTTTAACCTCATGAAAGGTGTCTTCCTTTGTTACATCTGCAATCATAGGTTCTTCTAGTACTTGAACTGGATTCAGGTCATAATTTATTTCCCGTTTAATGTGATGTTTACTACCATCAATTACATTTTGAAAAGCAGGCACTTCGTCTATTAATTCTTGTTTAACGTTCATATTACAAACAAAATCATCGTGGATATCGATTTCTTCCTTAACTACGTTTTGCTCCATATTTGTTTCATTTACATTATAAGAAAATTCTTTCACTTAAAAAGTCATATTCTTCTTCTTTAACTTGTCGTATGTTTAATTCTAATGGATTATATGACATATTTGTATGTATTTAAATTGATGACTATTAATATCGAAATTATTCTTAACAAAATATAACGCTATATGGTTTTTAAAATATCAATTTATTAGATTAAATCATAATTTTTATTTTTCTATGTACTGAAATTTTATTTATGTGACTTGTTTAACTAGCTAATAGAGTTCACAATAAAGAAACGGAAGAAGAATAAATTATTAGTTTTGGGGATTATTTTCTTATTTTCCTACAATTTTTTTGTTCACGCGTAATTGAAAATGAATTTGATAGGGTAGAAATATCCACGATAATTTTATATTTAATATGAATAATACAAAAAAAATGACCGATGACTCAAATAAGGTTAGAAATATTAATTCTGTTAATGTAGTTGAAACGAAAAGAAACATTTTCTATCAACACAATGTTATTAGAAACAAACTCAAACATTCAAAAATTAATTGTGGGAATGAAACAAAATCACCAGGTGAGTTGAATTGATAAATAGCTACATATGTTTGCATTTTTTTTAACTATAAATTGGTAAAATTGTAAATTTCTTATTTATAGTATCTCCCTTGCAGCAATATATGCTATGTGTTAAATTTCCAAATTATACAGTAGGGGGTAAAAAACTTCTCATGACAGATTTATATTTTGATCTACAGATTACAATCATGTTAATTAAATACTGAGAAACAAATTGAATTTTTGGGAGAAGTTACAAAAAAAATGATCTAACATTAGTCGAGCATTTTATTATACAGCCCTTAACAAGCCTATAATTCTTCACCTATGATAATGTTTTGCTGAAAACTCGATTTTTCCCTCTCGTCCAACAATGGAAAAAAAATTGTTTATATCATTGAACAACAGAGCATTTAATTATGGAAGCATTCTACTTCAATAATATATCGATTTTGTACATATTGAGCATTTTTCTAAAGTTAGCAGAACAGCTAATTTCTCAAAAACTATCACAGCTGAAAATTTTGTAATATGGCACTTAATTTTTCACGTTTTTTTGTCTCCGCTAACTTTAGTGACATAATCATGTTTGTATCATGTAGTAGGTAGCACAATTTCGAAAAATTAATTCCAATTGTCTTGAAACTTACAGGACTACTTCGAAATGGAAAATTTATTGAACCCAATTCTAAGGGGTTAATGATATGTGTATATTGTGGGAATTTATACATTAAACAAGTAGAATTTCTATATCACGTTTCAAAAAATCATTGCATAAAAAGAAATAAGATTAAACTTCACCATAAAAGTGAAAATGATACTTGTATAATGGAAAACATTGATGTGAAAGATGAAATTGAAATAGTTGAACATGAATTGAAAGTAGAGTTGCAAGAAACCACGAATCAGTTCGATTCAACTGATAATTTAAGCTTAAATGTACACGAGGAAGGAAGTAGTTCAAATATGTGTTCTGAAACTGATTTGGAATTAAAAAGACAATCATTCAAATGTGTTATTTGTATGAAATATTTTCTGTATAAAATTAGTTTGAACAAGCATTTGGTTATGCCATTCAAATGCGACGGTTGTTCAAAAACTTTATCGCAAAATGGTGGTTTAACTACACGTATTCACACTGGAGAGAAGCCGTTTAAATGCGAGATTTGTTTGAAATCGTTTTCTTACAAATGTAATTTTAATGTGCATATGCGTAGTCACACAGACGAACAGCCTTTCAAATGCGACCTTTGTTTGAAAACATTTTCCCATAAAAGTAAATTGAATACGCATGCGCGTAGTCACACAGGGGAAAAGCCTTTCAAATGTGATATTTGTTTGGCAACTTTTTCCCAAAAAGGTAATTTAAATATGCATATATTCACACATACAGGAGAAAAGCCATTCGAATGTGTTATTTGTATGAAATCATTTCCTTATAAAATTAGTTTGAAGGATCATATGCGTAGTCATACAGGAGAAAAGCCGTTCAAATGTGACTTTTGCTTGCAAACTTTTCCTCTGAAAATAACTTTGATCAGACATGTTCGTACCCATACAGGTGAAAAACCTTATAAATGTGACGTTTGTTCAAAATGTTTCGCGCAAAAAAGTGATTTAAATAAACATGTTCTAATTCACACAGGAAAAAAACCATACAAATGTGAAATTTGTGAGAAAACTTTTTCTCAAAAAAGCAATTTGAATATACACACGCAAATTCATAAGGATGAAAAGCGATATAAATGTGAAAAATGTTTAAAAACTTTTCTGGTGAAATCAACTTTTGATACACATTTGCGCATTCATACAGGAGATATGCCATTCAAATGTCAAATCTGTTTAAAACGTTTTTCACGTAAAGAAAGTTTGAATCTACATACATTCAGTCACACAGGGGACAAACCATTCAAATGTGATGTTTGTTTGAAAACTTTCACACAGAAAAGATCATTAACAAAACATTCATATATACACACAGGTGATAAGCCGTTCAAATGCGACATTTGTTTAAAAACTTATTCGTGGAAAAGAAGTTTAAATAGACATATGCGAAATCATACAGATGAAAAATGTGACACTTTTTCGCAATAAAACAATTCGAATGCACATTCATAATGAGTTATTAGGTTAGGTTGAACCTCAAATATAAACACGATATTTGACCTATACTGTACAGAAATATGATAGGGGATGGTATTTTTGTACAGTATTTGAAATCGAAATGACTTTATACAGTATTTGTTATTATTAAAAACTATACACAGAACAATATCGGAAACTACATATCACACGGCCTTAAGATTTCTTGGTTAACAACACTCACATAAATTACAAATTATAATAAAACAATATTTTCATTAAAAATATGTATAAAAACTACAATGTTAATACGAAACATTGGTTATTTAAATCATTTTTTATTCAGGTATGAAAAATGTAATTCGTAATACTTTGTAACGTTTTATTTTGCAAAATATACTCATTTCAAAGTAATTCGAAATTTTAATTGTGTAAATTATATCACAACAACCTTTATGATAAAAATCTTACTACAAAAAACAAGTTTAACTGATTTCATTGTTTATCCATATAAATCGACAATCATCTCCTAAGAGTTACACTTGCATATTGAAATTGACAGATGTCCGATTCTCAATGTAACCAACACAACATTCGGAAAAGTAAAATTATCTTCAAACATAGATAAAATTTGAAAAAAGAACGTACACTTCATAAATCATATATGCTGATTATGCATCATATTCGGACAATCACGATCACTAGATTAAAAACTGAACAAATTGATAGGGACATAGTCTTATCCATGTTTATAAATAAACGAGGGTTATATGATAAGTATTAACAATTCAGTGATTTCGTTTAATTTTAAAGATGAAATGTCTTCATGTATGGTTATCTATGACGATTGTTCAAACCTTCTGGAAATCTGAAGCACTATAGGAAGGCGAATGCAGGCGTTTTTGTTTATAAATCACACTTCGTTATCTGTTTAATTTATGTTGAACGCGAACGAAGGCGCCAACGTGAGCGCGAACGTAAAAGTTTATAAATTGACCCCAACAGTTGAAAGGTATTACAAGGTATATAAAAAAATTATATTGTAGGTGATAGTATATTACATAACTTGACATTTTAATCCAAAATAAATTAGGAAGAAAACTGTTTTTACCAATATTGAATGAGTAGTAGCTCGATCGCCTACATACCCCCATAAATAACATGAAAAACGTGAAAAATATTATATATTAACTTGGTTCACGGTTAAATCGAGATCACTATTAGAAATAACGGAAATTACCAACATAAAGACAATCCTACCAAAATCCTTAAAAACATATAAAAAAACTAAACAGCATAAAACACCCTTACATAGAAGCCAAATTCAGCGCCTTCTAGTGATACTTGATTTTCGCCAATTCTGGAATGGTCCATAATTATTGACAGATATGAGTGAGGTTATGTTAAGTGTATATTGTTGTTGTTTGTTTTTTTGGTGATTTAGATTGAATATAAGTGGAAAAAACGAATATTTTGAAAGTAAATATCCATAATATTTTTTAGTTTCAATAATTTTCCACACATGTATGGAAATACTTGTGATTATAGGAAAATATTTGTTACTGTATGTTTTCAACTGTGTGAATATGCAAATGGGAATTTAACCGATATTTTCTCGTAAACGTTTTTGTACAAAAATTACATTTGAACGGCTTTTCTCTTGTATGAATATTTGAATGTAAATTTAAATGACTTTTCCGCGAAAAAGTTTTCGAACAAACATCACATTTATAGGGCTTGTCACCTGTGTGGATACGCAAATGTGTACTTAAATGATATTTCCTCGAAAACATTTTCAAGCAAATGTCACATTTGAATGGCTTTTCACCGGAGTGACTATAAGAATGTGATTTTAAATGACTGCTCCGGGAAAAAGTTTTCAGACAAATATCACATTCGAACGGCTTGTCTCCTGTGTGACTGCGCATGTGTATATTCAAAGAATATCTGTGCGAAAAAGTTTTCGAACAAATGTCACATTTGAATGGTTTTTCTTTCGTGTGACTACGCATATGTACATTCAGAACACTTTTCCGCCTGAAAGTTTTAGAACAAATATTACATTTGGCGGGCTTTTCTCCAGTGTGAATGCGTGAATGGAATTTCATATAACATTTCTGCGAAAACGTCTTCAAACAAACGTCACATTTGAACGGCTTTTCGCCTGTGTGAATACGATAATGTAAATTCAAAGCATATTTTCGTGAAAAAGTTTTTGAACAATTATCACATTCAAATGGCTTTTCTTTTCGATCGAGGACATCATCAGTGGGTGCGTTATCTTCTAATTCAGCTTTTAAATTATGTTCAACTATTTCAATTTCATTTTTCACATCATATTGAAGATTTCTGATAAAAATGTTTTTAATTACTTTACCTTTAGTGCGATTTTTTTTTCGGTAGAATTTGGATTTCTTCAATTTCATGAAATGATTTATAGAAACGTGGTAAAGGTATTCTTTTCGTTTAGTGAATAAATTTCCACAAAACTCACAAATCATAATCCCACCAATGGTATTCAAGTGTTTACCATCTTTAAAAAGTTCTAAAAAAACATTCATATAAAGAAATACAAACAAAACATCATATGAATGAAATATGGAAAGTAGCCAAAATTAGAATATATCGAACAATGTACGACCAATAGGATCTATATGTCCCCCATTCTAGCTGTGATACTGGGGAACTCAGAACTCCCAGGTGCAGTGCTCTGAAGTTCAGTAGTGTTTCACATCGATTTCAAATCGACCATTAAATATTTTTGTACGAATAAAATATAAAATTTAACTGTTAACTAATCTTGACTATTATGGTAATGAAAAAAAACTTAAGATACTACGCATATAAAGATTCTGACACAAAATACAAGCTTCTAAATAGACATTAAATGTGTTTTACTTACTTTTCAATTTAGGTGATATTCCATATTTAAATTGTTTTCTAACATTATGTATATTAATCTTAAGGGAACTACCCCTTTCTGTTTTACCTGCAGTCGTATAATCTTCAAATACAGGAATTATATTTATATCGTCATCAATTTCTTGTTTTATAAGATGCGTACTCTCATTAATAACATTTTGAAAAGTTGATGGAAGCATTACGTCTTTCTTTTCTTGTTTAATGTCAATATTACAAACAAACCCATGTTGTGTATCCATTTTTTAACGTTTTTTACTTTATATTAATTATATCAAAATATTAATACTGAATACTTGAAGAAAACGTGGAAATAGATACTTCTTTCTTCTTCAAATATATTTATATAATAGCCTACATGGTCTGGATAATTAAGCTACTATTTGGAGCAGTTGAATTTAAAATCAGGGAAATCGTTTTCAAATACACAAATTCACAGTTTTTCCACATATAGTGGCAGACCCATCCGTAACTCAAATTTGAATACATTAAACTTGTCTCAAGTCAATTAATTTCTTTTTATAAGATGTGGTTGAAGATTTAATTATTATCTCATATGAAAATATTGATCAGAAGAAGAAAATAGCAGTTGACATTTGAAGAATTTATATTAACAATTAATTAAGTTTACTTCATTTCTTAAGTCTAAAGAAAATTAAGATCTTTAATAATAATAGTTTCATATATTCTATAGTTGATCCTTTTACCAGGAAGATTTCAAATAATAACCACGTAAAATGGAAAATCTTTAATTGTTTTCTCCATTTCAATTACATCAAATAACGATTAAAATGAATAAAATTAAAACGAAATACATTAACCGTGAATGAGATAAAAAATAACAAATCAATTATCTCCTAAAAATACTTCATTCTTATTTTTTATTTGTATATAATAGACCGCATGGTCTGGACAAACGAGTCACAATTGTCTTTGTTTTTTAAAGATGTGGTTTTTATATAAATCAAATATTAAATTCTCAAGAATATTCAGTTTATTAGTAATAGTTACATATATGATATTTTAACATTACCTACGTAAAATATCGTTAAGTAATAGATAAATAAATTTGTTTAAAACATGGATGTTGAACTACGCATACTTTTCAAAATACATTAATTCTGCTTCTTTTTATAGAGTCTAGATTGTTCGTTTAAATCATATATGTATTACATAAATGTTTTAAGTAGACTACCATCATACCACATAGATAAATTATTAGTCTTATGAAGATAGATACAAAAACTATCAATTGTCAACACAAGTCAAATTAGAAGGCGGGTAATTTGAATTAATATACACATAAATATTTTTTAAATAAGTTTGAACTGTATATACACAGTTATTTTTCAATTAAAACCACCGATGATGTAAATTACATTTGGTTGTTATATGAGGCGTGCCTTTATTACATTATAATTATTTTGAACAAATATTTTTTTGGATGGTTTCTTCAGCGTGTGTACGGATATGTGTATTTAAACTATTCTTATGTAAAAAAGTTTTTGAACAAACGTCGCATTTGAATGGCTTTTCCCCTGTGTGACTATAAAAATGTGAATTTAAACAATATTTTTGTGAAAAAGTTTTTGAACAAAAGTCACATTTGAACGGCTTCTCTCCTGTGTGTATACGTAAATGAAAATTCAAATTAGACTTCTGTGAAAATGTTTTCGAACAAATGTCACATTCGAACGGCTTTTCTCCCGTGTGACTGTAAACATGTAAATTCAATTTACTTTTAAGGGAAAATGTTTTCAAACAAACGTCACATTTGAATGGCTTTTCTCCTGTGTGACTATAAGCATGTGAACTTAACTGACTTTTATGGGAAAAAGCTTTTAAGCAAACATCACATTTAAATGGTTTTTCTCCAGTGTGTATACGCATGTGGGAATTTAAACTACTCTTACGGGAAAATGTGTTGAAACAAATGACGCATGTGAATGGCTTTTCTCCAGTATGACTACGTATATGCGAATTTAAATCATATCTCCGAGAAAAAGTTTTTAAACAAATGTTACATTTAAATGGTTTTTCTCCAGTGTGTATACGCACGTGGGAATTTAAACTACTCTTACGGGAAAATGTGTTGAAACAAATGTCGCATGTAAATAGCTTTTCTCCATTATGACTACGTATATGCAAATTTAAATCATATCTTCGAGAAAAAGTTTTTGAACAAATGTTACATTTGAATGGTTTTCCACTTGTATGAGCATGGATATTATCGTTCAACTTTAAATCATGTTCAACTATTTCATTTTTCAAACTGAGATTAGTTAATACAATATTTGTGCTATTAATATTTTGAGGGTCAAATTTCCTCTTATTTTGTAATTTAATAAAATGATTTGTAAAGAAATGGCAAATGAATTGTGTTCGTTTTGTGTATAAATTTCCACAAAACTCACATATTCTAATCCCACCGATAGTATTTGAGCTTATTTGTTTCCCAGTTTTCAGTAGTTCTGAAAAAAATTAATTCAAACTAATTTTAAATCGAAAGTTTCTATAAAAAATAAAAAATTTGAACATTCTTCCAATTTATACACATTTTAAATAATACGAGTATATGACAAATTTTGAAAAACCGGTTTAAACGATACGAGGTATATCCACTAAGTTACATTTGGTTATATACAAAAAACTTAAAATAAATATATAAAAAAATTTGAAATATCTCTATAGCGATAAAATATCAAAATTCATTTTTCATTTGTCAACAATTCTATAATTTTGCTTAGCTGAAAATACTAGAAATATAAAATTCTAACATACCTTTCGAAATAATTCGTCTTCGATGTTTTAAATATTTTAATTTATTTCCAAAATTTTTTTCATTCGCTTTATGAGACTCGTTCTCTTCTGTTTTGCCTACAATCGTAGTTTCTTCGATTGCTTGGTGTGTATCTGAATCATCAATAATTTCTTGTTTTATGTTATGTATACTATCAATAAATACATTTTGGAATGTTGCCGTAGGTACTTCGTTTTTAATTTCTTGTTTAATGTCCATATTGCGAACTAAATCAACGTGCATATCGACTTCTTTTTTGAGGACTTTTTGTTCCATATCAGATTTCCAAACAATTGAAACCAATGTTATTTGAAATATAGAATTAAGCAAACATTAAATAAACGTAGTTATCGAAACTTATTTCTTCTTCTATCTCTATACTATAGTTTATAGTCACAGCCTGGATAAGCTAGTCACAGTTGCTTGCAATCCATAGATAAAGTCAAATATGTTTAATCATAAACTACAATGTTTCATTTATAAAATAATAGAAAATTTTTAATTTGGTTCTAAAAAGATTCGGAATTTAATCAGCGAACAGAAGTAATGAAGATTTAAATTGTTTTTTACGTAGCTGCATAAATGTTGTGAAAGGGCTATTCGGAAGCTAAGATCCTGAATCAGAATATCACCTATCAATTGATTACGAATATTAATCTAGAAGAAGAAATAATTCCTTAAATTATCAGATTAATCATATAAATAATCAAATTGCATTTAGGTTACGTTTTTCACATTAAGTTGATTTTTTCAACAGTAATTTAATCAAGAAAACTAAAATATAACAAAAGGATAATAAGAAAGAAATGGATATCGAAAATAATAAAAAAGAAATTGATGTCTACGATGATTTCCTATCGAATATCGATGTAAAACAAAAATTTATTGGCGAAGTGTTTACGCTAAAAAATCAAAATATGAATAGAAAAATTGATCAACCAGTCTTACATGGGGTAACTGCTAACTTATTGTTAGATACGGTTAAAATATTTGATAATGTGGATGCAGCTAATAAGACAAAAAAGAGTATTAGTAAAAGCCATAAAAAGCGAACCAAATCAAAAGGTAAATTGAACTTTTTTTTAATATCTGGAGTTGTACTTAAAAATATTATGAGCAGGATGTAATTATTCAATTTTTGTTCAATAATGAGCAAAAGGTATCAATTTCTTTCCCTTACTTACACCAAACTTAGGGGTATTTTGTTTTCTTTTACCAGTTCATTTAGTGTTTCAAGAATAACTTTGACTGCATTTTATGTGAGTTGATCATTTTGATGTCTGAGTAGTACATTCTTGCATTACAACCCAAATTAATAATCCTATTTTTGTATGAAAATGCTACTCTTGTTAGCGATTATAAAATTGAAATATATAAATTTTTTATACAAATTTTCCAAAAAAATATCTTCAAACATTACAGGATTGCTAGGAAACAGAAAATATACTAAATCAAATACCATTGCTGGGATTATGATATGTGTATATTGTGGGAATTTATACACGAAGCGAGTGGAATTTTTATGTCACATTTCAACAAATCATTGTATAAAACGAAATAAAACTAAATTTCACCATAAAAATGAAAGTGATATTAGTATTTTTGATATAAAAGATGAAATTGGAATAGTTGAGGATGAATTGAAAGTGGAGGAAACCACGGATGTTACAGATAATTTAAACTCACGTGTACATGAAGTTTCCAAATCATTTGAAGAAGAAATTAATACAAATAAACATTCGCATATTAACACAGGAAAGAAGCAATTTAAATGTGACATTTGTTTGAAATCATTTTTTCATAAAAGTAGATTAAATGTACATATTCGTTATCACACAGGAGAAAAACCATTCAAATGTGATATTTGTTTACAAACATTTTCACAAAAATATTATTTAAAATCGCATTCTCGTAGACACACAGGGGAAAAGCCTTTCAAATGTAATAGTTGTTTAAAAGCATTTTCACAGAAAAGCGGTTTAATTGCACATTCACGCATTCACACAGGAGAAAAACCATTCAAATGTGGCTTTTGTATAAAATCATTTCAGTACAAAATCAATTTAAACAATCATTTGTCTGTGCACACTGGAGAAAAGCCTTTTAAATGCGACATTTGTTTGAAAACTTTTTTACAGAAAAGTAGTTTGAAGAAACATTTACGTATTCACACAGGAGAAAAGCCGTTCAAATGTGACATTTGCTTCAACACCTTCACGCGGAAAACCAGTTTAATTGCACATTCACGTATTCACACAGGGGAAAAACCATACAAATGTGACATTTGTATGAAATCTTTTACGCAAAAAGGTCATTTAAATTCACATTTACTAAGTCACACAAGAGAAAAATTATTCAAATGTAATATTTGCTTGAAATCGTTTGTATATAAATGTAGTTTGAATAAACATTTGCTTAAAACTCACAAAATAAAAACTATGTGAATGAACTTGTTGAAAGAGAAAGTGTATTAAAACAAACATCCATGTGGGCAATTAAATCATTGATTGTCCGGTCGTAAATGTTTATTTTTTATTTAGGAACTGAATACCATCTTTAAGTAACGTTCTCAAAATATCGAATGGTTAATTTTTTATAAATTTAAAAGGCTTGATAAGTGTGAAATCATATGACGGAGAGATATGTAATTGCAATAAAAGTGTACCAGAATAAGAATTGCAAATACTTCAGAGGGGCTCAAAAACCCTTCTCAATGATTCAGATTAATAGTAAATATTTAACATAAGGAAAATAACACACTGCAATGCAATTAATTCGTATTGTTTTATTGAAGTTGAATTTTTACTTTATAATGTAATAAATGATTATTTGACAAAAAATTGAGTTTTATTTCTATTCCTGTTATTATTTTTATTTTGGGTTTGCAGACTTTCAGTGGATATTTATTTGAACGTTATTATTTTCAAATAAAATAATTATTACATAAGACTTGTTAAACTATATTCTTCTTTTTTACAAGTTAAATAATAACTACGATCTTGGATCAGATAGATCAGTTATCAAATGATTGCGAAACAATCCCTTAAGCTATGTTTATACGTGGAAAGTAATTTTGGCTAATAAACTTGTCAATGTTAGAAGTTGACGGATTTGCTGGTTTGCAGTTTATTTTTCGGATTAGTAAATGAGTCGTGATTCACTCGGGAAAGTCCGAAAAGGTAATTTCTTTTGAAATGAGGGAAAATTAAAAAATTTAAACTAAAAATAAAAAAATTTATTTTATCAAGAAAACAAAATATAACAAGAGGGTATTGAGAAAAAATATGGATAACGAAAATATTAAGAAAGAAATTGATGTATACAATGTTTTTCTATCGATTTTTTGTTTGATAATGAAGTGCAAGATTTTTTTGAGCTTTTTTTAGTTTTCTTTCATAGTTACAGAAAAGCTAAGAAAAGGGAAATATATTCAACCAAATGCTCGAAGGTTAATAAGTTATGTATATCTTTTATTTTAATATTTTTATTCTCAATTGAACATTAATCTATTTCAACATCATACATGCGACATATTGTCACGTCAAACTTTCGTCTTCTTTTTTACAACTTGACTAAATGTTCGAAATCATGAGGGCCACGAAATCTATTAATTTCCATCACATTATTGTCTATGATTAGTCTTTATGAGCAAGTGGAACTTGTGGTTTTTATATTTTTTTACATTTTAACGTATAAATAGTTTATTACTATTAAAATTTAGTGTAAAAATCGTGGATAACAATTACTAAACATTTAGAATATTTTGTACTGTGATAAAAATCTCGTTCCGGGAATGGTTCTAAACTGATTCGGAAACAGATAAGCGAACACAGCTATAGCATCTGATTGTAATAGTTTCTATTGGTCAGATCAGATCTTGATTAAATAGTTTACTTTTGTTATTGTTATAAGAGGTTATTGAGAAAGAAATGGATATTCAAAATGTTAAAGAAGAAATTGATAACCGCGATGATATCCTATCGAATATTGATGTGAAACAAGAATTAGTTGACGAATTATCTGTGTTTAACATTCGAAATATAAATGTACATTCAATCAAACAAGAAATAAATGATAACTTGAAAACAGTTGGAATATTTAATCATCATGTAAATGCAGTTTCAAACATTTTTAGTACACAAACTACCATTAAAAACACACTGAAGTATACAAAAATTTATCGTGGAAAGCGAACTAAAGCAAAAGGTGAGTTTGATAGGGTTTTGTAATTCGTTAGTACATTCATATTGCGATTTAATTTTTTATTTGATAATTGGGTGCAAGATTTTTTTAACTTATAGTTTTCTTTAACAGTTACAGGACTGCTAAGGAGGGGAAAATATATTCAACCAAATGCTTTGGGGTTAATGATATGTGTGTTTTGTGGGAATTTATATACGAAAAGAGTTGAATTTTTATGTCATATTTCAATAAATCATTGTATAAAACGAAATAAGATTAAATTACACCAAAAAAACGATAAATGTATTCCTGGAAACTTTGTAAATGTAAAAGATGAATTAGAATTAGTTGAACATAAAGTGAAAGTGGAAGCCACGACTCAGTTTAATGTCACTGATAACTTGAGCTCACAAATACATGAGGGTGTGAAATCATTTGTAGATGGTGGTAGTTCAAATATACATTTGGATAGTGGTATAGAATCAGAGCCCTTACATTGTGTTATTTGTTTGAGATCTTTTACTTGTAAAAGAAATTTAAACAGTCATTTGCGTATTCACACTGGAGAAAAGCCATTCAAATGTGACTTTTGTGAAAAAACTTTTTTAAGAAAGAACAATTTGAATAGGCATTTGTATAATCACACTGGTGAAAAGCCATTCAAATGTTATGTTTGTATGAAAGTATTTGTACGTAAATCTAGTTTGAACAAACATTTTCTTAACCACACTGGGGAAAAGCCTTTCAAATGTGATGTTTGTTTGAAACCGTTTTCCTATAAACACAACTTAATTCTACATAAACGCAGACACACAGGAGAAAAGCTATTCAAGTGTGATATTTGTTCGAAATATTTTGTTTGTAAAAATAGTTTGAACAAACATTTTCGTTGTCACACAGGGACGAAACCATTCAAATGTGACATTTGTTCGAAATCATTTTCCTATAGAAATGGTTTAATGACACATCTACGTATTCACACAGGGGAAAAGCCATTCAAATGCGACATTTGTTTGAAAACTTTTACACAGAAAAATAATTTGAATACGCATATGCGTAGACACACTGGAGAAAAGCCGTTCAAGTGTGACGTTTGTTTGAAAACTTTTTCACAGAACGCTAGTTTAATTTCACATTCACGTATACACACAGGAGAGAAGCCTTTTAAATGTGACATATGCTCAGAAACGTTCTTACATAAAATTCAAATGACCACACATTTACAAACCCATTTTGGGGAAAAACCATTCAAATGCGATATCTGTGAAAAAACTTTTTCACAAAAAAATAATTTAAATAGACATTTATATAGTCACACCGGAGAAAAGCGATTCAAATGTGACGTTTGTCAAAAAAGTTTTTCAAGGAAAAACAGTTTGAATAAACATTCGTTTAGTCACATAGGTGAAGAGCAGTTCAAATGTGACGTTTGAAACCTTTCAGACAGAAAATACAATTGACTACACATTCACACACTCATGTTATAGAAAACCCATATTAATGAAATTGTTTTCATAAAAAATATACATCCATAGAAAAAAAAACTCAAATTTTATTTTATTCATTTCCCATAAGATCCTAACCTACAATTATTTTAAAAAATCATCACTGTTTCAATAACAAAGTTACCATTTTCAGAGGTAGTGTAAATATTGATAACCTAAATAATTCGCTATGAATTACATTGTTTGTTGAAATAATTCCAACACCAATTTCAAAATGGAAAGTGCATCCAGAAAATATATTACAGCAAAGTGTTATATTTCAACCGTATTTATATTTCCTTCATTTTCTAATTAAACTGTACCAGATCGCGATCTAGAGTCCGGTTTTCTAGGACCCGATCTAGAACTTCTGTAACCAGAATGATATCTAGATTTTATAGAACGTTATCTACACTTCCTCGATCCTGTACCTAAACGAGGTCTGCATATTGATGCCAGTTTGGCAGATTCAGAGCGTAATCTAGACCTTGATTTATCTTTTGGGGATCCAGAACACCAGAGCCGGTTTTTTGCCAAAATTCCGGGAGTTACAGTGACCCTTTAATTCAGTGTCTTGTGCAGCCCACTGTTAGCATGAACATCTTTCGAGGTGAAGTGTTGAATGAATGCAACTACATTCTTTAGAGTCTGGCTGCGTTTGTTGTTGCATTTAGAGGTGGTTAGGTTAGAAAAATAACAAAATTCTGCAATTATATGACCACTAGAACTCCATAAGCAGTTCGGTTAGACAATTTTTTTAAAATCTTTATAATATACTTAATATACCGCGTTAGAAAAAACATTTATCGTAACTCCAGGAATTTTGCTAAAATATCAAGATGTCTAAGGTTACGATTTCAAAATCTTCTTCTTTTTATACCTCAGAGACGATAGTATCACAAATAATTATCATTATCCATAAATAAAAACATAAAGAAACGATGTCTAACTTACCCTGGTAATTTAGTGTACGATAAAGAAATAGAAGAAGAAAGTTATTATAAATACTCCATTATCAAATTTTTTACAACTGATACGAAATGGAGCAAAGGGTTGTAAAAAAAGAAATATTTATTAACGATTATTATATGTGGAATAAAGATATTAAACAAGAATTACTCGAGGAAGATACTGCCAAAGCTATTTACGTAAATGAGAAATGGAACAGTATCAATGAAATTAAACAAGAAATAATTGGCGATTCAATTACATCCAAAACATTTGAGGATCGTATGGTTGCAATTAAAAGAGAAAAAAAAATTATTAATAAACACCAAAGTAGAAAGAAATTCAAGTATTTAAAAGTGATTTGTGATAGAAGAATTAAGTTAAAAGGTAAGTTGTTTATTGTCTTTATTGTTATACTTTTCTATGGAGAAATAGATTAATGGGAGTTTTCTTAATCTGAATATTAAACTAATATTGTTTACAAGTATATGTAGTTAGCTTGCTTGATAGATTTTTTAATTCAAATTTGTGAAAAAGTCATTAGCATTGTTATTAATTATTACAGGGCTGCTAAGAAATGGGACATATATAAAACCAAATGTTTTGGGGTTAATGATATGCTTATATTGTGGAAATTTATACACAAAAAGAGACGAATTTCTTTGTCACTATGTAACAAATCATTGTATTCAGAGAAAAAAAATAAATATGAATAAATTTCACTTCAAAACTAGTTACAATAAGAAGGTGAAAGATGAAGTTTTAGAAAATGAATTTAAACCAGAGTTGCAGGAGTTCAGCTTTACCAATAATTTCAATCCATACGTTGATGAAGATGTAAAATCGTTTTCAAAAGAGAGCAATTTAATTAGAAAATTGAAAGGTGAAAAGTCATTTAAATGCGACATTTGTTCAAAAACGTTTCCACGTAAAAGTAGTTTAAACAGACATTTGTTAAATCACACTGGAGAAAAGCCATACAAATGTGAAATTTGTTTAAAAACGTTTTCACAAAAAAGTTATATAAATCTACATATGTTTAGTCACACAGGGGAAAAACCATTTAAATGTGACATTTGTTTAAGAACGTTTTCCCAGAAAAGTAACTTGAATTCACATATGCTTAGCCACACAGGAGAAAAACCATTCAAGTGTGACATTTGCTTGAGAACATTTTCACAGAAAAGTAATTTGAATTCGCATATTCATAGTCACACAGGAGAAAAGCCATTTAAATGTGATATTTGTTCGCAAACGTTTTCACAAAAAAGTAACTTGAATTCGCATATGTTAAGCCACACTGGAAAAAAACCATTTAAATGTGACATTTGTTTACAGAGTTTTTCAAGGAAAAGTAATTTGAATAAGCATTTGCTTCTTCACACAGGAGAAAAGCCTTTCAAATGTGACATATGTGTGAAAACATTTTCACAAAAAATTCATTTGAATTTACATATGCTCAGTCACTCAGAGGACAAACCATTCAAATGTGACATTTGTTTACAGAGTTTTCCAAGGAAAAGTAATTTGAATATGCATTTGCTTCTTCACACAGGAGAAAAGCCCTTCAAATGTGACATATGTGTGAAAACATTTTCACAAAAAAGACATTTGAATTTACATATGCTCAGTCACTCAGAGGACAAACCATTCAAATGTGATATTTGTACGAAATCTTTTCCGCATAAAAGTAGTTTGAAGAGACATTCGCGCATTCACACAGCAGATAAACCTTTCAAGTGTGACGTTTGCGTTAAAACATTTTTACATAATAATAGTTTAAATTCACACATGCTTAGTCACATAGGGGAAAAGCCATTCAAGTGTGACATTTGTTCAAAAACTTTTTCACGGAAAAAGAATTTGAATAAACATGTGCAAAGTCACCTAGTAGATGGCTCTTGAGTTGAGATTGTTATGCTTTACAATTTAATTTATATTATCTGCCAATAATATTATAAAATTACGGAATTGTTTAGAAAACTGTTTTTTTTTAACCCTTAACCACAAACTTCCTTCTGTCAGGATACCACCACAGACATCTGGTGATTTTTACCGGTTTTTCTAAAATCACAACAAATCTAAAAAAATACTCCAGCTGGAGATTCTTCCCCAGGAAGTGGTATTCGGTCCCAATTAAAGTATTTAAATAACTGGTACTCAGATAGGGTGAACAATTAATTACTGAAGATGGAACGAGTAGGTAGAACAAATTTGATTAAAAAGGAGCTAAAAAAACTGAATTTATATATATATTTTAAATATAACCCAACAGGAACTTTTCTGTTCCGCAAATAAATAGAAAATACGAATTTATAACTATAATAGAAAATTTGCTTATAACAAAAGGAAATATATAAAGATAAATGAAATTTTTGTTTGTATAATAATAAAAAAAAGCAAAGAAAAACACTGGCGAATATAAACAATAAAATCACCACAAATTTATGAACAACAACATGGGTCCTCAAGCCGGCCTTGTCTGACTATAATGGAATTTATACTATTCATACACTAGTAATCTCAATCACTTCGTTCAGTTTCTGTTTGACAGCGATTACTTTCTGAACGTTCACATAAATGTCGTGTTAAACATGGTGTAATATTACACCATGGTGTTAAACATATCTTAGTTTTATTATAACCCTCCATATGATTATTATTTACACATAAAGAAATGGAGCAAAAAGGTGTGAAGAAAGAAATAGATATTAACGATGAATATGTTTATAACAATAATGTTAAACAAGAATTTATTGATGAAGATCCAGCGCTAGCTATAAATATGAATGATATTAAACGAGAAATAATTGATGAGTCAAAGAATAAGTTCCAAATAGATGAAAAATGTATGGTTGAAGTTAAAGCAGAAAAAGACAGTTTCAATAATCAATATAATAAAAATGAAACCAAATATTTGAATGTTATATGCAAAAGAAATAGATTGAAAGAAAATCGGAAATATATTAGACTAAATACTATTGCTGGGATTGTTATGTGCGTATATTGTGGAAATTTTTACACAAAACGTGTTGAATTTTTGTGCCACTTTACAACAAATCATATAATACAAAAAAAATTTTATGGGATTAAATTTCACCATAAAAATAAAAGTTTTCACCAAAGAAGACTTGTTGATAATAGTATTTTGGGGAATATTATTGTAGAAGATGGAAAAAAATTAAAAACAGAGAAAGGTTTAGATGGGGGCATGGAAGTGTTTTCAGTGGTAAGTAATTCAAATGAACAAGGGCAGTTTGACAAGGGTAAAAAGCAATTCTTATGTTATATTTGTTCAAAATCATTTTCACAAAAAAGTCATTTAAATTCACATATTCTGATTCATACCGGAGAAAAGCCTTTTAAATGTGACATTTGTTCTAAAACTTTTGCTCGCAAAAGTTCATTAAATTTACATTTGCATATTCACACAGGAAAAAAACCTTTCAAATGTGATATTTGTTCAAAAAAATTCTCACAAAAAAGTTACTTAAATTCACATATGCTTAGTCATACAGGAGAAAAACCTTTCAAATGCGAAATTTGTATGAAAATGTTTTCGCAGAAAAGTAATTTAAATTCACATATGATCAGTCACACAGGGAGAAAACCTTTCACATGTGGCATTTGTTTAAAAACATTTTCACATAAAGCTAGTTTAAATTTACATTCACTTCTTCATAAAATGGAAAATTCATTCAAATGCGACGTTTGCTCGAAAACTTTTTCACGAAAAAGTAGTTTGAACAGGCATTCGATGTGTCATGCCGAAGAAAAACCTTTTAAATGTGACATTTGTTCAAAGACATTTTTGCAGAAAAGTAGTTTGAAGTCACATTTGCTTTTCCATACAGGAGAAAAGTCATTCAAATGTGACACTTGTTTGAAAAGTTTTTCACTCAAAAGTAGTTTAAATAGACATTTGCTTATCCACTTAGAGGACAAACCATTCAAATGTGACATTTGTTTAAAAACATTTCCACAGAAAACTAATTTAAACTCACATTCCCGAATTCACACAGGAGAAAACTCATTCAAATGTGATGTTTGTTCAAAAATATTTTCACAAAAAAGTCATTTGAATTCTCATATGCTCAGCCACACCGGGGAAAAGTCTTTTAAGTGTGATATTTGTTTGAAAAGTTTTTCACACAAACGAAATCTCAACAGACACTTACTTAGTCACACAGGGGAAAAGCCATTTAAATGTGACATTTGTTCACAAACTTTTTTGAGGAAGAGTAGTTTGAATACACATTTACGTAATCATTCAGGAGAAAAACCTTTTCAATGTAACATTTGTTTCAAATCATTTTTACAAAAATGTCATTTAAACTCGCATGTACTCAGTCACTTAGAGGAAAAGCCATTCAAATGTGACATTTGTACGAAGACTTTTCCTCAAAAAAGTACTTTGAATAAACATTTGCGAATACATTCAGGAGAGAAATCTTTCAAATGCGATATTTGTTTAAAAACGTTTTTACACAAAAGCTCTTTAAATTTACATATGGTCAGTCACTTGAAGGAAAAGCCATTCAAATGCGAAATTTGTATGAAAACTTTCTCGCAAAAATGTAGTTTAAATATGCATTCTCTACTTCATATAGTTGAAAAACCATTTAAATGTGAAGTGTGCTTCAAAACATTTTCACAGAAAGGTAATTTAAATATACATTCGCTTTGCCACACAGGAGAAAAACCATTCAAATGTGATATTTGTATGAAATATTTCTCTCAGAAAAGGAATTTGAAAAAGCATATGAAAATTCACACTAGAATTGGATCTTAAATTATTATGGTTTTGAATCATAAAAAAATGATCCCACAAACAGAACAATAATTCAACACCACAAACTGCAATAAATACTGTTTTCCCCGTATAATTTTTGAATCAATACAAAAAAAATTCTAAATGCTTATTTTCAACAGTGTTTTATAGCTTCATAAGTTTTTGTAATCTTTCATTTAAATTAAATATAAACGGTTATGTTAATTGCGTTTTATTTATGTATCTTTTTAGCCATCACACTGTATATTTATACTTCAAAATTTCTTTAACCTAATAAATGGCGTTTTACCGACTTATACCATTGAGATCTTCAGATGTTAACACAATTGAGTGAATTGAATTGTTTTACACAACAAACTTAAGTTACATATTTAAAAATCTATATTTTCAATACATTAAAGTCTTACATGGGCTTTTTTCGAACTTGTGATAGACAAATTCAGAAAAGTATCTAGTTGAAGTACTATAAATAATAACCATAATCTCAACTAATAAAAATTATAGCAAATATGATTATGCCCAGAACGCCTGAATAATCAGATGCAAGATTAATAAACATTTATGCTCAGTTCAAATAATTATGACATATAACCGAATCTTCTTTTTTATTCCATCAGAATCCACTTTGCAATATAACAGCTAAGAATTTGCGTCACCAAAACCATAGACGTAACTGATTCACTGATTTAAATTTATATGCGAAAAATGTGGTAGATCTAGGACACATATTTAAACAAATAGGATTAATCAATACTTTCAGAAAAAATGAAATAATAATTAATACCGCGGGTAATGATCAGAAGGCATCCTCTCTACGTCTCCCAGTCAGCATTCTAAGTAGTTTAAGTTTTTTTCTCGTTTTTTTGTTCGGCAATTACCACGATCAATCTGTACATCAAGTGAAACAAATCGCTCGTTCTGTTTCACGAACAAAATTACCGAACGCAACTGTTGAGTTTCGTGATTTGCATAGAACATATCTTATGATGTGATCTGAGGTAATGTCGAATGAAAGTGATTCGAATACTTACCGAACATGGAAATCATGATCATATTAACCCGATTTTAATTGACCAAACTTCATTATTATTATAAATAAAACTCTATACGTGAAGAAATGGAACAAAGGGTTGTTAAGAAAGAAATAGTTATTAACGATGATTGTCTTTGGAATGGAGTTGTGAAACAAGAATTTATTGAAGATATAGATGAAAAATGGAATATAACACATCCAAGTAAACAAGACTGGGATAGATGTCAAATAGATAAAAAATACATGATTCCAGTTAAAACAGAAAATGATAATAAACACAATAAAAGAAATAAATCTAAATGTTTGAATGTTATATGGAAAAAAATTACAGAATTGTTAATAAATGGGAAATGTATTAAAAAAATAACTGTTGCTGGGATTATAATATGTGTTTATTGTGGAAATTTATACACAAAACGAGTCGAATTTTTATGTCATTTTTTAAGGAATCATTGCATAAAAAGAAATGTATTATATAAAACTGAATTTATTGATAAAAATCCTACTAAAGATGAAACTATTGATATTAGTATATTGGAAAATGATGTAAAAAATGAAATTGAAGAAGTGGAAAATGAATTAGAAACAGAGCTTCAAAAAGACGATTTTGAGACACATGCAGATAGGGGTTTGGAATTGTTTTCAAAGGTAAGTGATTCAAACAAACAAGTGCATTCTCATAAAGATAAAAAGCTATTCATATGTTATATTTGTTCAAAAGCATTTTCACGAAAAAGTCATTTAATTTCACATATAATTAGTCATAAAGGTGAAAGGCAATTCAAGTGTAACATTTGTTGTAAATCTTTTATACGTAAAGGTTGTTTGAACATACATTTGCGAACTCACACAGGAAAAAAGCCTTTCAAATGTGATATTTGTTCAAATAGTTTTTCTCGTAGAAGTAGTTTAAATAAACATTTATTTAAACACACAGGGGAAAGGCTTTTCCAGTGTGACGTTTGTTTAAGAACGTTTTCACATAAAAGTTATTTAAATTCACATATGGTAATTCACACTGGAGAAAAACCTTTTAAATGCGATATTTGTTCGAAGACGTTTTCACGAAAAAATAGTTTGAACAGGCATTCGTTTAGTCACACAGTGGAAAAGCCTTTCAAATGTGATATTTGTTTGAAAACTTTTTCACAAAGAAATATTTTAAACAGGCATTTGCTTAGTCACACAGAGGTAAGGCCTTTCCAATGTGATATTTGTTCAAAAACATTTTCACAGAGGAGTTATTTAAATTCGCATATTTCAATTCACACTGGAGAAAAGCCTTTTAAATGTGACATTTGCTCCAAGAAGTTTTCACAGAAAAATATTTTAAACAGACATTTGCTTAGTCACACAGAGGTAAAGCCTTTCCAATGTGATATTTGTTTGAAAACATTTTCACAAAAAAGTTATTTGAATTCACACAAACTTATTCACACAGGTGAAGAGCCTTTTAAATGTGACCTTTGTTCAAAAACTTTTCCAATAAGAAGTAGATTGAACAGACATTTGGTGAGTCACAAAGATAAAAAGCCTTTCAAGTGTGACGTTTGTTTCATAACATTTCCACATAAAAATAGTTTAAACAAACATTTATTTAGTCACGAAGAGGAGAAGCCTTTCAAATGTCACATTTGTTTGAGATCGTTTTCACAAAAAAATACTTTCAACAGACATTTGTTTAGTCACACAGCGGAAAAACCTTTCCAGTGTGACATTTGCTACAAAAAATTTTCAAAAAATAGTTATTTACATTCACATATGACAATTCACACAGGGGAAAAGCCTTTTAAATGTGGCAATTGTTCCAAAACTTATTCACTAAAAACTAGTTTGAATAGACATTTACTAAGTCACCAAGACCAAAAGCCTGTTAAACATTTGGAAACCTTGGGGCAATAAGGGGTCTAAGTCACAAAATATATTCTAAGAAACTTAAAAAGATTCTGGTTCGTTAGTAAACATAACCTTGAAAGTGTATGTATATACACATTTGGTTTACTGTATAAAATATATACAGAAATATATTCAGACAAATTTTTAAACATAGAAGAATGAATCGAGGTTTATATGATCAATTTTGGAACTAAGTATCACTTTGAATCGATTTTTTTTATTATATTTTCGGACTAGATCAAACCGTTGTTATGGGAAATGTTTCATGTATTTTTTTTTTCTGTTTTCAATAAACGGAAAATCTCGATATTCTGATGGTAATAAGGAAGGAAAAATCGATGTTATTGTTGATAAATTATCTCGATTTTAAGTCTCTTTTAATTAAAAATTCGTTTAAAAGCATAAATTCATAACGTTTTAACCTACTTCAAAATATGACTTTTCATAAAAACCGAAATAGGTCGAAACGTCAAGATTTAGTGCTTTCAAACGAAATTTCAATCCAAAGAGATTTAAAATAAAGATAATTTATCAGCAAAATGATATATAAGAGGTCTAAGAAGTAAAAAGATAAGCTGTTCATTTATTTGCGAAAATTCACACAGGAAAATGATTCAAATTAACATTCAAACAGTCTCACAACAGAAAAGTCAATGAAATGTGATATTTGTACATAAACTTATACCTAGCAAAGTCTTGACTTTGAATTATCATGGTTTTGCATAACAAAATATAACTTTATGTAATTTTATTATTGAATCTAGAATTACAAAAAATTCTTCAATCATTCCTTCCAACATTATTCTGTAACTTTATATGTATAAGTAGTTTTTTATTTACAATAAATTAAAAAAACAAATAAGTGTTTCATTAATGTACCTACCTCTTTCTAAATATCACATTGTACTTAAATGAATTGAATAATTGTATGAAACATTATTTCATCCATTAAGTATAATTCTTAATATTTTATAATCTGACCAGGGCTTTTTGCAAACAGAATGTAAAAGATAAAAAAACAAATTTTTACAAGGAACTTTTTAATGATTGGGTTATTTTTTCAAGAAATGTTAGGCGCGTTCACAAAACTCTTATTGTATTTACTTTACTTCTAATAAAGGCCATGAATTGTCAAAATTATGTTTTGCATAGAACGGTGGACTAACAACTATCTTTAATGATGAATAAAAATTGAAGTAAAGTGACATTTATGACAATTACAAATATAAATATCTTCTTTTTCTGTTTGATCAAAAGCTATTTCATTGCAAGATAACAGCCACGAGATTGTTCACTTCGTTCAGTTTTAGTTATAACCCTGGATGAGATAGATCATCGATTGCCGATTGATTGATTGGAGTTTTTGAATAGTGCATTCTGTTTAATGTCGTGATTTTTCACTTGATATATTTATGGTTTTTCTGTAATAAAGAACTTAACTAAGAAGTATCAATATTAACAATAGATTTTTATTATGCAGAAAATTAAAAAAGCATAATAACCCAAGTTTAAAAAATTGAAAATTTAATTAGATCGTTAATAAGAATTGATTTATATTCATTGATAAATTTTGACATATCAAACTGATCTAAATTGAGATTCAAGTCACTTCCTTCAATTTCGTAAGTGAAAGTGATCCGGATTACTTACCGAACATTCAGATTATAGTCGTATTAACCAGATTGTAGTTTCCGAAATGCCATTATTATTATGAATACAAGTCTAGACGTAAAGAAATGGAACAAAGGGTTGTAAAGAAAGAAATAGTTATTAACAATGATTGTCTTTGGAATGGAGTTGTAAAACAAGAATTTATTGAAGATGTAGATGTAAAATGGAATATAACACATCCAAGTAAACAAGTTTCTGATAGATTTCGAATAAATAAAAAATTCATGATTCCAGTTAAAACAAAAAATGACGTTTTTCATAAACAAAATAAATTTAAATGTTTGAATGTTATATGGAAAAAGACAGAATCGTTAAGAAATGGGAAATGTATTGAAGAAAATACTATGGAAGGGATTATAATATGTGTTTATTGTGGAAATTTATACACAAAGCGAGTCGAATTTTTATGTCATTTTTCAAGGAATCATTGTATAAAAAGAAAGACTGAATTCATTCATAAAAGTGATTCTGGAAATGATATTGATGTTTTGGAAAGTGATTTAAAAGATGAAATTGAAGTTGTTAAACATGAATTAGCAATAGAGCTACAAGAAGACGATTTTAGGACATGTATAGATGAAGAATTGATTTCAAAAGTAAGTGATACAAATCGACAATCAATGGAGTCTTATATAAGTGAAAAATCATTTAAATGTTATCTTTGTTCAAAATCATTTTCACGAAAAAATCATTTAAGATCTCATATACTTAGTCACTTAGGACAAAGGCCGTTCAAGTGTAACATTTGTTCTAAAACTTTCACACGTAAATGTAGTTTGAATATACATTTACAAATTCATACAGGAAAACAGTCTTTTAAATGTGATATTTGCTCAAAAATTTTTTCATGTAAAAGTAGTTTAAACATGCATTCGCATGTTCATAAAGAAGAAAAGCCTTTCAAATGTGACATTTGTTTGAAAACGTTTCCACACAAGAGTTACTTAAATTCGCATACGCTCATTCACACAGGAGAAAAGCCTTTCAAATGTGATATTTGTTTGAAAACGTTTTCACAAAAAAGTGGTTTAAACAGACATAAAATCAGTCATGCAACAGAAAAGCCTTTTAAATGTAATATTTGCATGAAAACGTTTTCCCAAAAAACAACCTTGAAACTGCATTATCTCATTCATACAGGTGAAAAATCGTTCAAATGTGACATTTGCTCAAAAACATTTTCACAAAAAAATAGTTTAAACAGACATTTGCTCAGCCACACAGAGGAAAAGCCCTTCCAATGTGATATTTGTTTAAAAACATTTTCCCAAAAGAGTTATTTAAATTCACATATGGTAATTCACACAGGGGAAAGGCTTTTCAAATGTGACCTTTGTTCAAAAACTTTTTCGCTAAAAAGTAGTTTAAACAGACATTCATTAAGTCACGGAGACGAGAAGCCTTTTAAATGTGAAATTTGTTCAAAAACATTTGCACAGAAAGTTAATTTAAAGTCACATTTAAACAGTCACACTGGGGAAAAACCATTCAAATGTGACATTTGTACAAAAAGTTTTCCACAAAAAAGTAGTTTAAGTAAACATTTGCGCAGTCACCCTAGAGAGAAACCTTTAAAATGTGACATTTGTTTTAAAACATTTTCACATAAAAGTTCTCTAAATTCTCATATGCTCATTCATCAAGGGGAGAAAAAATTCAAATGTGATTTTTGTATGGAAACTTTTTTACAGAAAAGTAGTTTAAATACACATTCGCTTAAACACACTTGAAGAACTCATTTCAATTTAAATAAAAAAATGTCAAACAGAAAACTAAATAAACATTTTCAAAATATATAATTCTTCTTATTTTTGGGATATTTTTTTTTAACCATCATACTGTATGTTATTTATATCAACAGTTAACACACTGTAACTTTATAACTGAATTTTCGACAGCTACTTTTCAACACAGAAGCAGAAGCCACTTTCACAATTTCATTTATCATTAAAATGTTAATTTAACTACATAGTTGTCACTGAAAGGTATACAAAATGCAGGCTTTTAAAAAAAATATTTTTTAGTTCAATATGTAAAAAAAATTCGTCAGTTGGTAAATCATTTCATAGTTGGCAGTCAACGTGTTTATGCATTCGTTTTTCCAAAACTGGAATATGCCTCTCTTATATGGGATCCAAGCTACCAACAAAATAATTAACATTCACAGTTAAACTTATTTTGGATCAAGTTTTCGGAAATTATACAAGTTTGAATTCCGGTTATTTAAAACAGAAAGCGATAGTTTTGAGATAGTTAAGGGTATCTTCTTTTTGCATTCATCAGAAGCCATTTCTTAGCAATATAATAGCCATAAAATAGTTTAAGTATTTCTCAAATTATTCTCTTAGTTTCAAGAATCTAACTGATATCTTGTTCCTCTTCTTTTTCAGAATATATTGAGTCTTTTATGTTGAGTTATTCAAAATTTGCTTATTGCTTTGTTTTACGAAATTTTCAGCATTAATATATTTGATCAAAACATTGATTTAAACTGATATTGGAAAAATTCCAAAGTTATTATCGAGTTCGATGACTGAACCAATAGGTTGAAAGTAGTCTTGATATTGATAAAAAATAATTACACCAATTTGTTTCGAAATAGAGAATTATGCCTTATATTTCAATATTTGCTCCAAGGTGACTTTACAATACACGATAATAAAAAAGAAGAAGAACTGTTTTGACTTTTAATATATCATTAAGTTAAAATACTATCAACATAAGTTCAGAAAGTTTAATACTCAATTTTGGAATATTTTTTTTGCTTATGAAATTAATACAATCACATACACAAATTGCAAATGGCACAAAAAGTTGTTAAGGACGAAATAATTGTTAGTGATAATTTTGTTTGCAATATAGAGCAAAACTCGATTGAAGAAGTACTGAAGCTAAAAATGCCAAATAAAAAAATAAAAAGTGAAAATTCAATTAAACAAGAAATAAATGATGAATCAAATACAGCTGAACTACAAAAAATATCTAAGGATATTATCAAAACTCCAAACATGAGACACACGCAAAAAAATTTGAAAGTTAACCATAAAAAAAAAATTAAATTTAAAGGTGAGTAAAACTTAATTGATATTTTACGTATTACATCTGTAGCATGCATACATTCACCAAATTGACTCCAATATTATTTGACAGTTTCAGAACTGCTAAGAAATGGAAAACATGTCAAACCAAATGCTATGGGGTTGATGATATGTCTATATTGTGGAAATTTATATACTAAACAACTAGAATTTTTATATCATTTTCCTACAAAGCATTGTATAAAAAGAAATGAATTGTATAGCATTAAATTTTATGACAAAAACAGGAGTTATATCAAAAGGGGAATTACAAGCATTCCAAAAAATCTTGATGAAAGTGAAGTCTTCAGAATTGAATTGACAGAAGAGTTTAAAGATAGTTGGAAAACTTATGGAAATGAGAATTTCAGGCTCTTGGTAAAGGAGAGTGATTTAAATAGTTCTGTGAAAAGTGAAAAGTTGTTCAAATGTTGGATATGTCCAAAAACTTTTTCACATAAAAGCAGTTTAAACAGACATTTGCGTAGTCACTCCGGAAAAAAGCCGTTCAAATGTGACATTTGTTTGAAAATATTTTCACAAAAATGCCATTTAAATTCTCATATGCTTGGTCACACAGGGGAAAAGCCTTTCAAATGTAATATTTGCTTTAAACAGTTTTCACAAAAAAATAATTTGAATTCACACATGCTTAGTCACACAGGTGAAAAGCCTTTCAAATGTGATGTTTGTTTGAAAGCTTTTTCACATAAAAGCAATTTAAATTCACATATGTTCAATCACACTGCGAAAAAGCCTTTTGAATGCCACATTTGTTTGAATTCGTTTTCACAAAAAATAAGTTTGAAATCACATATGCTCAGTCACACAGGGGAAAAGCCGTTCAAATGTGACATTTGTTTGAAAACGTTTTCTCACAAAAGTCATTTGAACACACATGTTCTTAGTCACACAGGAGAAAAGCCTTTTAAATGTGACACATGTTCGAGGCAGTTTTCTCAGAAAAGTAATTTAAATTCACACACACGTTGTCATACGGGTGAAAAACCATTCAAATGTGACGTTTGTTCAAAGTCATTTTCACAAAAAGGTCATTTAAATTCACATTTGGTAAGTCACACAAGGCAAAAGCCTTTTAAATGTAAGGTCGATACTACTGACAATGTCGACACAGGAATAAAAGAGGATTCGAAGAAAGCAAATGGATTAACACTCAAATGTGACATTTGTTTGAAAACATTTTCACATAAAAGTAATTTGAACAGACATTTTTTGAGTCACACAGGAAAGAAGCCGTTCAAATGCAACATTTGTTTGCAAAGTTTTTCAAGGAAAACTGTTTTAAATACGCATTCGCTTCTCCATACAGGAGAAAAGCCTTTCAAGTGCGACCTTTGTTTGAAAGCTTTCACACAGAAAAGCAATTTAAATTCACACATGATTAATCACACAGGGGAGAAGCCTCACAAATGCGATATTTGTTTGAAAAAGTTCACGCAAAAAAGTCATTTAAACACACATATGACGAGTCATACAAGGGAAAAGCCTTTCAATACAAATTTTCACAAAAAATTAATTTGAACTCACAAATTGGTTTTTGAAAATATATTTGCATCGCCACAAAATTTTTCTGTGCCGCTGTCTGACAATCTCATCACCACAATGGCCCCCCACACCTAAATTGCAATTGAAAAGAAACAATACACTTATCTTTGACTTTTTATTATTTACTCAAATAAATGATAACAAAAAAATTATTGAGCAATGTTACGTTACTTTTCCTGGTAACTGTGACATTGAAAAACATCTGTCTGTATCTAAATAGTACTGGTTATCTGGTTTTGATTGCCTCCATTGAGATGCTTGTCCAAACCATCCAGAAACTTCCTCAAAAATCCACGTTTTCTATTATACAACACTGCGCAAATCTTCCTCCAGTTCTTCTGTAAACTCGTCCTCGTCTATCGCTACTATGCAGCCACGTCTTCGACTCATTGTTCGTCAGTCCATTTAGTCTAATCTCGTGTTATATTGTAGACGGGCTGGGGTTAATTTGGGGCTAGTAGCTGACTATCTAGACACTCCTCGCGTTTATCGTTTCTTGTTAACAAAGATGTGTATCCAGTTAACGTTTGATGGTCAACTGGTAGTGATGGGTCAGGTCAATAACGTTTTATAAACTTACAATTATCAATTAAGCAACCTTTATAACGAATATTTGGTATGTAAAATCGATTTTGTTTTGTAAAGGTCGTAGTAGATAAAGATTTAGTAAAAGTGCCGCCTTTTATGTGTTTAATTTTCCTATATCCTATCATGAGATAACTAATTGAATATATAAAAATAACAAGTTTTGTTCGAATGAAATGTCAAGTTTCAATCCATTGGAAGGATGATTTCGTATTTACTCACAGTCAATCAAAAACAACAACGAATTGATGATTCAGAGCAGTGTAGATTGGTTTATTGGTTTACCATTAAAAAGAAACCACTTTTGAATAAACTGAAACCAAAACAGCTAAACTCACAATAATTGGCTATAATTTCATAATAATTGACACTATTTGAAAAAATTATATATTAGCATAGCCATACATGATAGTTTCAACTACTACAACAACATTGTACTACATTTTTGAAATCAATCGAGTTGATAACCAGTTTTTATACAAAATAAATATATTTTAGATCATACAAATTATATTATTTATTGAACCAACAAAAACTTTTCTGAATAAATCACTTATTTAACATCTAAATACAATAATTGGTTAATAAATAACGACATGCCTTTCTAGATTATAACTATTTGTAATCATAGCCAGAAATAGTAGTTTCAGTTACAGAAAATTGTTGAAAAAACAGTATTCAATTAAAAAATGCTGCTATTAATGAAGTTGTTTATTTTTAATACCATTTTCAAATGTATGAGAAGAAAGAATTTTCAGTTACATATTTAATATGAAACAAATAATGTACATACCATTACTTTGAAAGCAATATTATTTTCAAAACAATGCATTGCACGAAGTGTAGCTTGCTTTAACTGAAACCAAAAATTGATAATTTTTCTAATCTATGCATTCTTATACACTCTTTGAATTTATTTTTGTAGTATTTTCTTTAATTAAAAATATTTCAATATAAACATTCTACTGTCATCTATAAACGTCAACTGTCAATACATTCGCCTTCTTTTTTTGACTTAATTCGATCTTTTAATTTCGAATTACTGACAATTTTCATTAAAAATTTGATAAACTGATAATTTGTGTATATGAGAATTTATGCAAATAATTGCCATCAAATGACATATTAAATAGTTTTATTTATTGTGTGATAACGTAAATGTTTATAAAGATATCCTTTTTGTGAAAAAGATTTCGAACAAAATTCACATTCAAATGGTTTTTCTTCGGTGTGAATATACGAATGTTTATTTAAATGACTTTTCTGATGGAACGACTTCAAGCAAATATCACATTTGAATGTTTTCTCTCCTGTGTGACGACGCAGATGGATATTCAAATGACCTTTATGTGAAAACGATTTAAAACATATATCACATTCGAATGGTTTTTCACTTGCGTGACAACGTAAATGTGCGTTTAAATGCCCTTTTTGGGAAAAAGATTTCGAACATTCATCACATTTGAACGGTTTGTATCCAGTGTGACAACGTAAATGTCTATTTAAGTAGCATTTATAGGAGAATAGCTTTAAGCAAACGTCACATTGGAATGGTGTTTCTACAGTGTGACGGCGTAAATGTATATTCAAATGACCTTTGTGTAAAAATGTTTTCAAGCAAACGTCACATTTGAATTTTTCTTCTCTTGTATGACAACGCAAGTGTACATTCAAATGCCCCTTCTGAGAAAAAGTTTTCATACAAACATCACATTTGAACGGCTTTTCTCCAGTGTGACTATATAAATGTCTATTCAAATTTTCTTTTCGTGAGAATGACTTCATGCAAATGTTGCATTCGAAAGGTTTTTCTTCAGTGTGACAACGTAAATGGGCATTTAAATGCCCCCTCTGAGAAAACGTTTTCGAGCATATATCACATTTGAATGGTTTATATCCAGCGTGACCGCGTAAATGTCTATTTAAATGGCATTTATGTGAAAATGACTTTGGACAGATGTCGCATTTGAAAGGTTTATTTACAGTGTGACAAACCGAATGTCTATTGAAGACTTCTTCGTCTGAGAATTGTTCCGAACAAATGTCACATTTAAATGGTTTTTGCCTCGTGTGATGAAACGATTTTTTTAACTTTTTCGCTTTGATAACACGTAACTTCTTCTGTATTACGAGATGTTTTGTTGACAAATGATGAAAAAAGTCTGTTTGCTTTGTATACATATTACCACAAACATCACAAATTGCAATTCCATTGTACACGTTGTGTTTTAATTTTGTCGTTTTTATTAACGAACCTATAATTAAAAAATTGATGTCAATTTTTCAAAATTCAAATCATTCTAGAAGATGAAATAAAAATGTTTCAAGAAAGTCCTTCTTAGTATGAAATTTCGAATGGTACTCAAAATAAAACTGTCAAAGAGTTTTTTCAAAATGCCAATAATTACTAATGCTTGTCGAATATATTTCATCACGACTTTATCCTGTACAACGAACGAACGTACCGGTTTTCCCACTACAATTCGACCAATAATAATAGACATAAGTGCTAATTCCTTTTTGACTATGCCCTGTATAATGTACAAATGACATGTGAGAGTCGGTAAGACTTCCGGTTCATGTCAATAACTGAAATGGATGACGTATGATATATAGGTTAGGTTGGAGGTGAGGAATCAAAAGGTGCCACCATTCATTGTGCAAATAAAAAAGAAGAAGAATTATGAAAAATTGAATCTACAACTATAATTGAACAAAAAAGGTATTGAACCGAAAAAATCGCATAAAATTTGAAAAGAAATTGCTTGAAATAACTCACGACAGTTTGAAACGATACCTAACTAACTTAACATAACCTTTTTGTTTTTTTTTTATTTTAACCCAAAACCTCAGGCCACGCAGCCAAGTACCTTTATCAATTTGGTTGTTTAGGTGTTAGGTGATATTGGATGATAAAAAGTTCATTATAATTGTGACTTTCAGACATTTTCGACTTTTGCGTGCTCAAATCACTATTTAAAATAAATAATTCTGCTTACAGGTCTGATAAGCCCAGGGTACATACATATTTAGAGTCTCCACCCCTACCCCATCTTACGTACCAAACCCCACAGCCGTGTAGCCCATAAGTTGATTTATTTTATTAAAATCTGACCAATAACAGATAATTACTAAAGCCTTTTTAACAAGGAATATTTTTTCCCACTACAATCTGATCAATAATAGTATGAGATACTTGAAAATCCCTTTTTGACAACAAACACGACTATACCCTGTATAATGTACGAACATCACGCGAGTCATTTTATCTATTAAAATCTAAACAATAATAACGAATTTATTAACTAACCTTTTATTTTGATTCTATCTGATTTCAATTTTGAATATCTAGACTTCTTTTCATTGAAACATAAGTTAGAGTTGTTGGGAATATCACTTTCAGTTTTTACTGAAACTTCATATTTTTCAAATATTTGATCATTATTTAAATCGTCAATTGAATCTTGTTTGATTAGATCAAGGCCACTATGAGCTACATTATAAAATTCTTGTTTTATTTTGATATTCCAAAGAGAATTTTCAAAAATGTCTATTGTTTCATCCTTAATAACTCTTTCCATGGGTTGGTATGTTTCCATTGTAATATGTAGATGATTACAAATACTTTTAAATATTATTTCTTTTATTTAACCATGAAATTTTATAAATAAACTCATCAACATAAGTTTACAACCTACTTCAACATAAAACCTTTAAGAAACCACCATAGCGCTAAAGTCAGATGCCAAATGTCATTTGCACTACGACGTTGTCGCACTTTACGAATATATGGATAAAAATAATACCAGTAAATTCTCATCTGTATTAACGTTTTCTTAAACCTACTCTTAAACGTTTTCTTAACGAAATAAAACAATAAAATCAATGATATAAATACAGATGACGATTTTGTATTTTTATCATTCTACAATGTTACACTGGCAATAAATAATATCTTCCTGTCTTATAACGAGGCCATACAGATTGAATAAAAAAAGAAGAAGAATTTATTACGGTTGTCATTTATTTATTGTAATAAATATCATTCAAAGGAAAGCAATATAGAGCAACAAGTCATTAAGGAAGAAATTTATATTTACGATGATTTTATTTATGCACATAAAAAATATTGAGGAATTTCTGAAAGTGTATTAAGTAATAATATGAATCACAATAAACTAAAAATCAAAGACGTCCTAATCACAGTCAACATATTTGAGAATTAAATGCTCCAAATATTATAATTTTGTTTCTTTTTAAAAACTGAAATCAATTCATTTGAAGTCATTTGATTGAAGATAAATCAGTTAAACATTATATTGAAAACAGATCCCATGGGCTGTTTTCACTTCATCTCGTTCTTTTGTTAATTATTTTAATAATTTTGTTAAAATAGAAGACAACTTTAGTTGCATGTGAATTTAAGTAAATAAAGTTATTTATATACATATTATTGTCAGTAAGATTTTAAAATAAAATAATTTTCTATCCTCAAACATATAGTACCGTAAATCAGTGTTTACAACGGTTTTAGGCTCACTAAGTATGAAAAATTTTGTACAGATAATTAATTAATAATATTTTCAAAACTTTCCCTCCATAGAATTGTTTGAATGAAAAAACTAATGTTTTTATTTGTTTTATTTTTGATTAAGAAGTATAATTAAGTAAATATTACAAAAGTTTTTCAAAATCTTCCAACAGCAACTCGTAGATTTCTGTAACATCTTCTGAAGCCATTTTTGCAGTATATTTGGTTTCACCGTTTTAAAACATATATAAATCCAGTCTTTAAATTTTTCATTCTCATTGGAATACGAAACACAAATAGAATTCTTTGACATGTTACCACCAACCAATATTTGGAAAATAATAAATTACTATATTAAATTTCCATAAAACATTTTAAATCCAGAACAAGTTGTAAAACTCAGTATTCTCAGGAAAGATACAAAAAGGGTAATCGAAATAGCTGAACATGACTTGAAAGTGGAGTTGCAACGTATCGAAATTGATAATAGTATATCAGAGCACAAGGTCCAAATTCTTAGTTCAAATAAACATTTACAAAGTCATACAGGAGAAAAGCTAATCAGATGTAAGGTTTGTTGGAGTACATTTTCGAAAACCAAGTGATTGTAATAGAAAATCACTCGATAACTGAGGTGGAAAGTATCTGATATCACTTTTTTTTCACTTCACTATAACTTTCTCACAGTAACAATTACTAACACACATTTGTTTAATGTTTTCTTCGCAGGAAAATGATTTCTGTACCCATGTTAATAGTAATAATTTGATTAAATACACATATGCTTAGTCACACAGGGAAAAAGCCATTCAAATTGTACAAATTGCGGATCTAGCAATGATACAACGTTGTTAACCTCGTATAAAGTGACTAAATAATATTTAAAGATATATGATGTAGGATCAAACATTTTTACTTGCGCTTTCAATTTTATCCGATATTATATAACTCAGCTTGCTTGTTTTTACTGTCTCTTTTTCTTAAAAAAGTAAACTGAAACACCCTAGTAATATCTAGGATGTTATTATTTCAGATAAAAACACCAGGAAACACCAAATTATGGTTTTTGAGTGGTAAAAATTATTCAACTTTTTTAATCAAACATGAAGTGTCATGATTGTAGTTGGTTAAAGAAATACTAATTTCTCCTTCTTTTTTATCATCAAAGGTTGGTAATTCGAGTATATTAAATCTTTAAATGAAGCGTTCCCAAGAGAGATCAAAAAAATGATGAGCAAATGCTTGAAATAATTAAAGGAAAATATATTTAAGAAGTTATAAAGTCGTTTGGTTTTAAAAATTAACAATGTAATTAATGTATTAATATTTTTTTATTAGGTGTAAATTGACTGGCTGAACTAGACATACTATTATATTATATTATTATATTAAAAGTTTACTTGAAATTCAATTATCAACATATAGATGCAATTCAAGATGAAGATTATTTATGCCTTTTAAAATCTAGGCATTTATTAGCGAATTCGTGTGTATGTAAAAAAGATTAACATTTTTCTTTTTTTTTTCGGTTATAAACATTTTTGATCACTCTGAGTGAAATCTTTCTATTCTAAATCTTAAAGAGAACTTTCAAATTTGTGTTGACTTTTGACGTTTCGTTTGACGTTCTCATCTATATAAAATAAATACTCTCAATGCATAAGAACTGAGTTTAATATTTATAATCACGTATTGATAGCCAGCTTCAGTACGAATTGATTCTCCGTTGCTATGCAGCAAATAAGCATTTAAAAAGTCAATTTGTGTATCCGTACTGTTTTGAACAGCCGACTTCAATAATTTCAGGTTAAGTTCGGAAATTATCGTGATAAATCTGTGAAACCTAAGATCACTTGATATAAATCGCCAACAACCTTACCGAACGCAACTATATTAATCGACTCTTCTTTTTTTAAAAAACTCAATTGTCAAAAAAAAATTTTGTTTAAAAACTAAGTATAAAACCACTAACCTAACGCTATTAACTATTAAGAATAGGTGATTGTAATGATTGTAAAAATTTAAATTTCGTCGATATTATTGTCCAAAAACAGGCTTTCTGTAAAATTACCTAACGGTTTAGTGGATATGGAACAGAAAGTTTTAAAGGAAGAAATCGATATACAGGAAAATTTTCTTTCGGGAGTTAAACAAGAGCCGATTGACGAAGTTTCTACGCTTAAAATTCAAAATGAAAAAAATAGTATACATCCAATGAAACAAGAAAAAAATGATTCAAATACATTTGGAGTAGTTGAAAAGTTAATGTATGCTGCTAAATCAAGAAGGAATCTTAGAAACAAACTGAAATATTTAAAAGTTATTCATGGTTGGTTATTCAAATTAAAAAGTGAGTTAAACAAATTTTTATTTTCTTAGATGTTATTCATATTAATATTTCATAAAAATTGGCCAAAATACCAATTTTCATAAAGGTTTTTTTGTACTTTTTTTTATATAAATTCTATAAATTAATAAATTCTATTGAATTAATTAAACTGATTAAAGTTTTCTTTGACAGTTACAGGACAGCTTAGAAATGACAAATATATTAAACCAATTGCAGGAGTCGTAATATGTGGATCTTGTGGAAATTTATATATAAATAGAGTCGAATTTTTATGCCACTTTTATACAACTCATTGTATAAAATGGAATAAATTATATAAGATTAAATCTCACAATAAAAAACGAAATAAAATCGAAAGAAAAATCTTCAATACAGACTTTTGTAGAAATCTTAAAGATGAAATTGAAGTTATTGATGATGAATTGAAATTAGAGTTCCAGGAAACTAAATGTCAATCCAACTTTACTGATAATTCGAATTTTCCAAATGAAAATGATTCTAATGAACATTCGAATACTCGCGGAGGAGAAAAACCATTCAAATGTGACATTTGTTCAAAATCTTTTACTAAGAAAAAAAATTTAAACACACATTTGCATAGCCACGAAAAGTTATTCAAATGTGACATTTGTTCAAAATATTTCTCACAGACAAAATCTCTGAACATACATTTACGTATTCATCATAATAAAAATCCATTTAAATGTCACATTTGTTTGAAATATTTCTCACAGAAAAGTGTATTGGAAAACCATTCGCATATTTACCACAATAAAAATCAATTCAAATGTCACATTTGCTTAAAATATTTTTCACAAAAAACTAATTTGAATAGACATTTGCGTATTCACAGAGGAGAGAAGCAATTTAAATGTGACGTTTGTCCAAAAACTTTTTCTCAAAAGAGCAATTTGGAAATGCATTTGTGTAGTAAAGCAGAAGAGCCTTTCAAATGTGATGTATGCTTGGATACTTTTTCAAAAGGTATTCAATTGATTACACATTTGCGTAGTCACACAGAAGTGAAACTATTCAAATGTAACATTTGTTCGAAAACTTTTCCACAGAAAAATAAATTAAATCAACATTCTCATATTCACACGGGAGAAAAGCCATTTAAGTGTGATGTTTGCTCAAAAACTTTCTCAAATAACAATAAATTGAATGAACATTTTCGTATTCATACTGGGGAGCGGCCATTCAAATGTGAAATATGCTTCAAAACTTTTTCGAAAGGAATCCAATTGGTTAGACACTTGCATAATCACACAGGTGTGAAGCTTTTCAGATGTGATATTTGCTTGAAATCCTTTTCACAAAAACATAATTTGAAAGTACATTTGCGTAGTCACACAGAGGAAAAACCTTTCAAATGTGATATATGTCTGAAAACATTCTTATATAAAAGTCAGTTGAACATACATTATCGTTTTCACACTGGAGAAAAACCATACAAATGCGACATTTGTTGGAAAACGTTTCCAATTAAAGGTCATTTGAAAGTTCACATGTACATTCACACAGGAAAAAATCCATTCAAATGTGACATTTGTTCAAAAGATTTTCCAAGGAAAATCAGTTTAACCAGACATATGCGTACCCACACTGGAGAAAAACCATTTAAATGTGATGTTTGTTCAAAAACTTTCTCGCAGAACATTCATTTGAAGACACATTCTCGTATTCACACTGGGGAAAAGCCATTCCAATGTGACATTTGCTCAAAAACTTTCGCACGGAAAGGTAAATTAAGTGCACATTATCATAATCACACCGGTAAAGAGACATTTCAATGTGATGTTTGTTTAAAAACTTTCTTACAAAAAAAAAGTTTGAATAAACATTTTAACAGTCACAACATTAAACTGACATAAGGGTAATTCTAGTTCACCTTAAATTAATAACCTGAAATAAACGAAAATAAATTGATTTTTTTAATAATGTTATTGCATTTTTAATTACGAGCAAACTCTTTTACCTTCAATCTTTCAAAATCTTGTTGAAAATTAGTAACAATCAGCGATATTTACCTTCTTTTATTTTACATTTCAAATTAAATATACTTTAGAAATAATAAAATATCTCTTATGTAATCAAATAATATTTAATATATTTTTGTAATTAACAATTTGTTTTATTTATTATTTGAACTAATAATTCTTATTAGTGATAAATATACAAAAAATTACCTCGTATGGCACAAATTACTTTTATTTCCAAGCAGCTCGCATTCAACAATAAATTATGATATGTCTTTTCCTGGAAAACTTCCATTTCATTTTAAAAATAACTTCGATTTGTTTATATTATCTAAACAAATGCCCATTGAAAAAAATACACGGCCTCTTCAAACAATTTTACAAATTAACTGTCGTTCCATTTGAATTTCGTTTTGACATTTGACGTAAAACGTCTTCTTTTCAAAAACCCATAGACAAAGTAAAACTAGACTGTGTTCGTAATAAAATTCGTGTTCCAATATTAAAATGAGATATAAAGTTACGGTAGAGCTATCTCCGTCAAGTGATTAATTTATTGTATCATATAGTTATATTACTCTACTTCCTTATATCGTTTCACCAATCCCCTTTTTTAATTTTATGCTTTTGAATAGTTATATTTAATTGTTAGATTATTATTATTTCATATAGGTCAAATAACACTCTTCTTCTTTTTTTCACACTGTATTGTCAATTACAATAACCTCACAATATTTTAGTACATAACATATTTATGTAGTAAATCTCATTTTTAAAAAATTATTACAACCAAAGTCTTCCTAGAAGATTATTCAGTGTTTTATTGGACATGGATCAAAAAGTTATTAAGGAAGAAACCGATATTCACGATGATTTTATTTGGAATATGAATGTTAAACAAGAGCCGTTTGACGAGGAGCTAAAAGCTCAGAATGACAAAAATAGCATGTATCCAATCAAACAAGAAATAAATAATGATTCCAATACATTTGGAACAGTTGAGAAGTTTATTTTTGATGTCAAATCAGAAAGGAATATTTTCAAAATACGGGATATTAAAAACAAACTCAAATATTTGAAAGTTATTCATGGAAAGCTTGGCAGATCAAAAAGTGAGTTAAATAAATTTATAGCTGCTTAAATATTATATAAATCTTCACCAATATTTGCATATTATACTAGATGTGGTGAAAATTATTAATTAATTCAGTAATTTGTTGTTTTTTACGCCAAACCAAAAAAAAAACAGAAACTAAACATATGAAAGCTACATCTATACTGGTTTGTCTACAGATATGGTAGACATCTAATTTAAGAGAGTAGGCTTCAGGCTAAACAGCTGGCAGTCATTAACTCGTTAAATTTTTTTGCAGCAGTGCTAGTCTCATTACTTAATAGTCACACCTCGTAAATATCATTAACAGTTATAAAAAATCTAATTTAGTTACTAGTAATGTTTACATTAACTATCTGTATATTTTTCTTTATATAAATTTCTGGAAAACTGATTGCAGTTTTCTTCGACAGTTACAGGACTGCTAAGAAGTGAAAAATATATTAAATCAATTGCAGGAATAATATTATGTGGATCTTGTGGAAATTTATATATAAAAGGAGTCGAATTTTTATGCCACTTTTATACAAATCATCGTATAAAAGGAAATAAATTATTCAAGATTAAATCTCATAATAACAAAAATCTAAAGAATGATATTGAAGCTGTTGAAAATGAATTGAAATCAAAGTTGCAGGAAACTAAATGTCAGTTAAATATTACTAATAATTTGAATTCTAATGAACATTTGCATAATTACTCAGGAGAAAATCAATTCAAATGTGACGTTTGTTCAAAAACTTTTTCACGGAAAAATAATTTGAATAGACATTTGCGTAATCACACTGGAGAAAAGCCATTCCAATGTGATATTTGTTTGAAAACTTTTGCATATAAAAGTGAATTGAATACACATTCTCGTTTCCACACAGGTGAAAAGCCATTTCAATGTGATATTTGTTCTAAATCTTTTTCACTGAAAAATAAATTAAATCAACATTCTCGTATCCACACAGGAGAAAAGCCATTCAAATGTAATATTTGTTCAAAACTTTTCTCGAGGAAAAATAATTTGAAACGACATTTGCGTAGTCATACTGGCGAAAAACCATTTCAGTGTGATATTTGTTCAAAAACTTTTTCTTATAAAAGTGAATTTGATACGCATTTTCGTGTCCACACGGGAGAAAAGCCGTTTGGTTGTGACATCTGTTCGAAATCGTTTTCACAGAAAGATAAATTAAATACACATTATCGTATTCACACTGGAGAAAAACCGTTTAAATGTGACATTTGTTCAAAAACTTTTTCACATAAATGTAATTTGAACACACATTTCAGAACCCATACAAAAGAAAAACCATTCAAATTATATAAATTTGTTGATTCTAAACTCACTTAAAAGAATTAACATTCAATAGTAAACTTAACAAACGAATGAACGACCATTTTGTATCATTTTAATAAGGAACTCTTCAAAAGTAGACCAAAACCCGTCTCAACGTTATTTTAAATCAAATATCACATTTTAAAGGAATAATTTATTTCTTGTATTTTACATAACTTTGTAATAAATTTCTTTTCAACAGTGTTTTATCAAATAAATATTTATAAATAACGATATGTACATAAATAAATATTTCTATTCAATTTATTTATCACCATATCTTTCCTTATCCAATACTCATCTACTAAAAATTATTAGTTTGAAACAATAATAATTATTCATAATTACCAAATTCTCAATTTAAATAATCAGATTTATTTAAAGTTTATTGATAAACAATTTGAAAATTAACATATTTTTTCCAAATTATGAACTTCCTTTTCTTCTCTATCGGCCTTTTATCTAATAACCTACAGCCATCCAAATAATTGACAGTAGAAAGTAATTTTTTCTTCTCACCTAAATTGACTAGTTATACATTTAGAATTATAAACATATAGAACCATATATAAAATTAAATTTTCGAAATCTACTGCTTGGAATATTCATTAATTACATTAATCGACATCAAAGACCAACAGAATTCCTTTCAGTAATAATTAGGGAGCCTAACGAGCTGTCAAAATAAGCTGATGTTTATTTAAGTATGGCCGTCGTGTGGTGAGTTTTAACTATTAAAATTGTTGTTGCATTTACCCACCGGCCTTACAGGTAGAAACATCGAACTCGATAAATAAATTTATCGATGGGTAGAAAGGTTCATAACCATAGACATAGTACTTACATATCACTATGTCTATGATCATACCATTTGACTACGACAAGATAAACTCGATCAGTTTCCTAACAACAATGAACGTGATTCGGGTTAAGTAATGACCGGGTTGACCCAATCATAGATTCCGAGAAGTCCTAATTTCATATTATTCTATTCTTGTTTTTTGTCCAGTCAATAGTCAGAAACATTTTAAAAACACTACGTCAGTCAAAGACTACTGTTCAAATACTATTTTAGCACGTTGAATTAAAAGTACTTTAAATTCAATGTTTTAGCATGTAACTACTATTTAGAAACAGGCTATTATTATAAAGAAAGAAAAACTTGACATATTTTACTTAACCTAACAATATTTTGTTTTTACATTTATTGATATTTGATTTATTACTATGTTCATCCAACAAAAGATCTTCAGTATTATTATTTACAGTTCTTAGTGTTTAATTGAATATGGAGCGAAATAGTAAGGATGAAATCGATATCTACGATGATGTTGTAAGGAATGTTAAACAAGAGCTGATTGAAGAAGCGCCAGCGATGAAAATTCGAGATGAAAACATCAATATTATACATTCAATCAAACAAGAAATAAACGATGATTCAAATACATTCAGAACAGTTGAAAAATTCATGTTTTCTACTAAACCAAAAAAGGACATTTTAAAAACACAGAATATTGGAAACAAACTAAAATATTTAAAAGTTATTCACGGAATGCGTAGCAGATCTAAAAGTGAGTTTATAACAAATTAATATCTGTTTACATGGTTACACTATATAGTATTTAGAAACTAACAGAAAGAGAAATAACATCACACTCTAAAGTCATTAGGTTATTTTGAAGCTTAAAGAGCCCATTTTAATAATTATTATTCCATAAGTGTCCGTATTTTTTCATTTCTGTAATGGTTAGATAAATTGCACTAATATTATTTGCATATATTCATAATTTGTTGATTTTGGTATTTTTATATAAATTTCGATTTTTGAAAAATTGATTTCATTTTTCTTCGATATTTACAGGTCTGTTAAGGCAAGAAAAAAATATTAAATCGATTGCAGGAATAATATTATGTGGATTTTGTGGAAATTTAGTTATAAAAAAATTAGAATTTTTATGTCACTTATATAGAAACCATTTTGTGAAACCAAACAAATCACCCCTTAAAAAAATTAGAAAAATTGAAAGAAATATTGTTGATTCAGATATTTGGAAAAATATAAAAGATGAAATCGAAGTTGTTGATAATGAATTAAAACGTGAAATTATTGATACAGAAGAAAAGACATTCAAATGTGAGCTTTGTTCAAAAACTTTTCCATATAAGAGTATTTTAAATGTACATTTGCGTAGTCACACGGGAGAAAAACCGTTCAAATGTGACATTTGTACAAAAACTTTTTCACAAAAAAGTAATTTGAACACGCATTTTCGTAGTCACACAGGAGAGAAGCCATTCGAATGTAATGTATGTTCTAAAACATTTTCACAGAAAAGTAATTTGAATACACATTTGCGTTGTCATAAAGAAGAGAAACTGATCATGTGTGACGTTTGCTTGAGACCATTTCTATGTGAAGAAGACTTGAAAAGGCATTTTTTGTGCCATTCCGGAGAAAAACAATTTCAATGTGATATTTGCTTAAAATCTTTTTTGAAAAAATATTACCTAACCAAACATTTGCGTTGTCATACGGGAGAAAAACCATTCAAATGTGAAATTTGTTCGAAAACTTTTACACAGAAAAGTAATTTGAAAATGCATTTGCGGGGTCACCAAGGAGAGAAACCATTCGAATGTGAATTTTGCTCAAAAAGATTTTCACATAAAAGTAATATGAAAATACATTTACGTGTACACGCTGGGGAAAAGCCATTCAAATGTGACATTTGTTTGGAAAATTTTTCATTGGAAAATCAATTGAAAACACATTTGAGCAGTCACCCAGAAGAAAAGCCATTCAAATGTGATACTGAAAGTTTTTCACAACAAGAACAATCAAAAGAACATTTACATAGTCACACAGGAGACAAACCGTTCATTTGTAACATTTGCTCAAAACCATTTCTGTGTGAAGAAGATATGGAACGACATTCATTATCTCATTCTGGAGATAAACCATTTCAATGTGATATTTGCTCAAAATCTTTTACGAAAAAATATTATTTAACAAAACATTTGCATTGTCATACAGGAGAAAAACCTTTTAAATGTTACGTTTGTTCAAAAAGTTTTTTACAGCGTTCCAATCTTGATGATCATTTGCGAAGTCACACTGGAGAAAAGCCGTTTAAATGTGACATATGTTCGAAATCGTTTTCACAACAAGGACATTTAAACGAACATTCTCGTATTCATACGGGAGAAAAACCATTCAAATGTTACATTTGCTTTAAATTCTATTCGCGACGTTCTCACCTTAACGAGCATTTGCGCCAGATTCACAAAGAAAACGTATTCAAATGTGAAATCTGTTTGAAATCGTTTTCTCACAAAACTAATTTGAATAAACATTTTCTTCAAGATTGTACGCTAAAAAAATCTTCAAAGAATATTAAAAAATAATAATATATGTATATATATGAGGATAAAGAAACACTATTATGAATACAGTATAAGAATAACATTTCACACAACACCCTGTATCACAATTTATCATAAAGTAATATTTGAAAGTTTAGTTTTATTTGTCTACTTCTTTTACCCAACTGATCTTTTATAAAGTATCATAAACAGCCAAGTAAGTTGAAAATGTGTAACCTCTATATTATTAGTTGTCTATGAAATACTGTTCGTAATTGACATTCCACGCTCAATTCTCAGCATATTCTCCTTCAAAACAGTTAATCGGCCTTTTTTAGAAGCAAAAATCCCACACAAATTCTTCAATCTAGTTATTCGACGTTAGTAGGAACATTCAAAACCAATCCAATTTAACTAGAAACCAAAATCACATAAAAACGTTTTTCACTCACATAATCATCATAGGAGCTAAGATAAAATTTGGTTTTCTTGCTTTGGCTCCGACGTCTCGTATCAACATTAATGTTCAGTCAGAATACAAATAAAATCATTGTCTTTTAGAAAATGAAAACTATCGCTATTATTACTTTACAAGCCTACCAGTTTATCATAAAAGTCAACAAAACGGGAATTTCTTAATGAACAGTAACATGCAAGAAATTAAATACCATAATAATAAACTAATTATTTTAAGTACTTACCGAAGTTGGATTCGTTCACAATGTGTAGATACTACATCACGTTATCTCTTCCATTACTTCAGGTCTATATTTTTGGCAAACTTTTTCAGTAAATAAGATGTTAAATGTAATTATTTTTATTTCGGTAATAAAGTTTTACTTTACAGTGTAATGTTTTCTCAATTATTCAATGTATTTCAAAAATTATACATATACCGGCTTTGTATTTACTACTTCGTTTTGTTAACCTCATAATTCTTCCAAGTATTACAGCACTGCATTAATTTTGAAAAAGTTGGTTTTAAGAACAGTTCGAGATTGTACGAAGTGCGTTCTCACAAACTTGATTGATAATAAATGACATAAGCGAACGCACCACAACGAACCACAAACTTTACTTTACAAAAAAAGACTGAAATCAGCTCAAAGTTTGTGGTTTTTTGTGCGTTCGCTTATGTCATTTATTATCAATTGCATCAGTGTTTTAATTTCTACGCTAACAATAAACAAATTATTAATCTTGATAATTGAAGAAATTATATAAACCACAAATATGCATTTCAAATATCGGATTACTGGTAGAAACGAACCTAAAGACATCTAACAATGTATGTAACTAAGCAGTTTAGTGGGAATAGGCCATCAGAATCGTATATAAGAAGAATGTTTATTGATATTTATCGTTTATTTGTTTTGCTTTTTGGTTAAAATAAGTTTTTCTAATAATAAATGTTATAAGACATAATAAAAATGGATATAAAAACTATTAAAGTAGAAATAGATACCAAAAATGATTTTTTTCCTAATATAAATATTATACAAAAATTAAGTGGTGAATTGGATAAAGTACAAATGCAAAATATACCTATTAAAGTAGAAATAAGGGATGACTTCGAGATCGTTAAAAAAGTCCCCGTAACGAATATCCAAAATATAAATAATATACATTATATTAAACAAGAAATAAATGAGGACTTGAGTACATTTCCTCCGATAGAAGAATGTAGGATTCCAGTTAAAACAGAAAAAGGCATTTTTGATGTTAAAGTCGACGTTAGAAACGAATCAGATTATTTAAAATTGAAGCATGAGCGGAATAAATTAAAAAGTGAGTAAATCGACTATTTAAGTATTCTTTATGTGAACATTTGATAATGTATGTAGTATGTTCACAAAGTATTGTACAGTGAATAGTTTATGCCAAGAAATTGAAAATTTAGCTAATTAATAACCGAAAAGTCTAAGAACAGATACCAAAAATCTATACTAATTTTGAAAGTTGGTGTCAAAATAATTAGTACATAGGCTGTAATAATAACAACACAAGATCATTTTTCTGTAAAATATGCACATGCAATACTATAGTACTGCTAAATTTGAATCCAGTACTGTTTCATTAACTGGTAGGGATTTTTTTATGTAAAAACAAGCATAACCAATAAATTGACGTTCTGGGCATCTGCAGGCAAACTTGGTGTTCATAAGCCACGTCTGCCTGTCGAGTAGATCCTGCAAATACTATTCTATTATGTTAGACAGCTCAGAAGAGCATCTGCTGTGGTAGTAATCAGTAAAACAGAGACAGGTCATAGACCTTTCTTCATGCTCTAAGCTGTCCAAGTTTCTGGTAAACTCTGGGTCGCCTTTAAGTCAAATTACCCTCTTCTGCATCAAGTCAAGCATCCTAAGGGTATACTTAAGAGTCGAGCTCGAGTAATATTCCAAATATGGATGAATCTGGTCCTTATAAAGGAAAAGAAGCCATTGCTCTCCAAGTTTTAGTGAAGCTGACTTAGCTAATTCGGCCACGTGGCTGCCAGGACATATTGTTCCCAACCACAACACCTAACAAGCGAATATGCGGTGATGGTGATTCTTTATATCCAGACAGAACCAAATTCCAAGCTGCAGATTTAGCTTTCTTTGTAAAACAGCAACCTGGGTCTTTGCACACGAGCAAGTTTCCAATCTGCAGAGAAGACACCTCTTTTATATGATTGAGAAGAGTTGGCATAGAGGACTTGTCAGTTTCGATTGGTGGTATTCCATCAGGGCTAGTGAATTTATTGACGTCCAAGCATTTAAGAAGTTTTGCCATATCTCGATGTTGATATTTTATTTTTGGCATCGAATATTGTCATTTAAAATTTTTGTATTTCGATTATTATTTATCAATTAATTTGATAAAAAATTAGTTGAACATGGAAATAATATTTTACAAAGGGATTGGAAAATTTTTTTCCAATTTATTTTTATAAAACTTTGAAAATTCAGTCTGATTTTCTCTTTACAGAATTATTTAAAAAAGGAAAAAGTACCTTTGGTGGTATGATGATATGTAGATGTTGTGGATGTTTATATACAAAAAAAATAGAATTTTTTTGGCATATTTTGTTGAATCATTGTCTGTATGAGTTTAAGAAGAATTTGAGCAATAGAAAAAGGCATTTTATTGAGACTACAATTTTTAAAAAATTAAAAAAACCCAAGATAATTGTAAAGGATGAAATTAATATAAAAAAATATGAATCAAAAGAAGAATTACAAGAAATCAGTGTGGATAACATTAAAAAATTCACATGTGATATTTGTTCAAAATTATTTTCACAGAAAAAGCATTTAAACAGACATTTACTAACCCACACAGGAAAAAGACCATTCAAATGTGATATATGTTCGAAAACGTACATCCATAAACCAGATTTAAACACACATTTACGTATCCACTCAGAAGAAAAGCCGTTCAAATGTGATCTATGCTCAAAACAGTTTATACGCAGAGGAGATTTAAATTCACATTATCGCAATCACACAGGAGAAAAACCATTCAAATGTGACGTATGTCTGAAAGCGTTTAAGCACAAAGGAGATTTAAACAGACACGTACGTACTCATACAAGAGAAAAACCGTTTAAATGTGACATTTGTTTGAAATCATACATCCACAGGGGGAATTTGAAGATACATTTACAAGGTCATTCGGGAGATAAACCGTTCAAATGTGATATGTGCCCGAAAACGTTTACACTGAAAGATTATTTAAAGAAACATTTTTATTATCACATAGGAGAAAAACCATACCAATGTGATTTATGTCCAAAATCATTTTCGCAGAAAGAACATTTGTGCAGGCACTTGTACTACCATACGGGTGAAAAGCCATTCAAATGTCACATTTGTAGGAAATCGTTTTCACAAAAGGAGCATCTAAATGGGCACTTGCGTTGTCACACTGGTGAGAAGCCATTTAAATGTGATATTTGTTCCAAATCGTATACACATAGAGGAGGTTTGAATAGACATTCCCGTAGTCACACCGGTGAAAAGCTTTTCAAATGTGACATTTGTTTGAAATTGTTTATACAGAAGGGAGATTTGAACAGACATTTTCGTAGTCACACAGGGGAAAAACCGTTCAAATGTGATGTTTGTTTGAAACGTTATATACATAAGGGGGATTTGAATAGGCATATGCGTAGTCACACAGGGGGACAGTTCTTTAAATGTGGCTTTTGTTCGAAATTATTTATAAATAAAGGAGATTTAGACGGACATACGAATAGTCATACTATAGCAGAACAAATAATTGATTGTAAACCTTAAAGAAGATAAAAATTGATCAAATACAACTGAAAATTGTATAAAACTGTCAATAATCTACATGTTTTGGTCGTATGAGGTAGAAAGTCGGTTTTTATAGTGAAATATATACTCATCTTCAAGAATCGATGAAAACCTTAATGGATTTTGTCAGTAAAAATGATTGAAGAAGAATTAAATTTGACAACTGAATTGGGAATGATATAAATCTGCAAAAATCCAGGTTTTCAAGGCAAAGAAAATTTGCCTTTAGCTTCACCGCTTCCCTATTCACCTCACTTGAATCCTTGTGATTTCTTCCTCTTTTGGAATTGAAAAATACATCTAGATATGGTTTAAGGAAGTGCTTCGATGATTAGATATATAATGTGAATGTGGCTTTTTAAATAAGTGTTTTGTAAAGAGGAGAACAATGAACTGTAATTTTATTCGAATAAAAACATTGAAAAAATATACTAATTACTTAACGTATACCCCTCGTAAAATATATAATCTTATCTTTAGCAACATTCCAGGAATTACCGTAAGATGTAGTGATTCGAAATCGTTTCAATAAAACGCTATTTGAAGAAATATTCAATTGAATTTTTTTTCAAAAAAATGGGACAGTTTGATGAGAAAGTAAGTTTTCAATATAAAAAAATGTACTTAAATAAATCAGATGTTTGTAAAATTTTGATACTACAGTCTTTCCTTCTCTTTTACTAACAGAAAAAATTTACATTCATGCTTTTCTCACTTAAATGGTATAACTATTAAATCAAGTTAATTTTTTGTTGCTTACCTTATCTTCACTTCCAAACAAATACATTAGCCACTGTTAAAATTCGAAACACTAGTTCAGCACTAATATTACATACAAACCAAATCATTACATTGTTAACTTTTAATGATATAGCAACCTTTAGAAACAATCACAGAACTTGATTAATTTGTCAATTTAATTTATTATTCATTACTTCAAATGGGTTGTTGGTTATATAGTACTTTTCTCATCTTTCTTAATAATAAACTTTTAGTATGATTAGTTAAAATTAGATAACGAAGTTTCCATATACACGTGACATATTTTCTGAACTAACTTCAGACTTAATAATACAATAGACCACATTGTCAAATTTACAAATAGTATAAGTTTATCGAGAAAAAATATAATAGAATAGGAACAATTTAATACCATTTGCGATTAACTTATAAGAAAATAGTGTTTTAATTTATTTTTATGCCAAATTGGTTGATATTAAAATTAAAATGTTCACTATAAAATAATAATTTTATTTTATGAATTATTCATATGAGATTTCTATACTAAAATAAAATGAAACATGACAACACCGTTTACAATTTTACGATCAGTAGTGGCTGGATACGCCATAACGAATGAATTTATTTCTTGCGACGTTGCCTTGCAGAAACTAATTATTTGGATATTTTGGTATATATCTGTGATTTCTCATGAAAAAAATTCAATTATGGTTCGTCCTTGTGTAGTTTGTGGAAAAGTGTATTATTTATTTCCAGATTTAAATTCACAGGTAAGTGTGGTTATGTTTTATATCGGGAAACAAATTTGTTTATCGCCAGTGGCGGGCCATTTTTCTTTGTTGCTATTATTGAAATATTATGTTGCCTCACATTTCTGTTCAACTATTAATACTTTCTTAGTTTACCATCAAAAATAATATGTTGTGTGTGTATTTTCTGTGATTACGCAATACTATAGGCTTGTATCCACTAATAACGAATTTCTTGTTTATAGTTTCTAATTATAAATGAATGGAAATGAAAAAAAAACAATCTATTTCTTATAAAAATCAATATTTTTGAAATTTTAGAAAATAGATCCGATAAAAATAAGAATTTAGTCAAGTGACTGCGAACACCAAACAGAAAGTGTCACGTCACGCGAAACATTAGAATAAAAACCATGATTTGCCTAATGAATTATCGAAAAAATAGGAGAGAACAAATTCTTTTGACTTTGGTTAATTATTTTATACAGAATGTTCAAAAAAAATTGATTCCATCATCAAAACTTGAATCATTCATTGATATTTTCATTTTTAACCACCCCGTAGTAAAAGAACTATGGTAGTCTCATAATTACATGTATTTTTGATATTTACAACTAGAAATGTTGATATAAGTACACAAGATTTATGGAAATGACATGTCATGTCTATTAAATTATCTAATTCTTAATAATGACGTAACGTAATTTTTAAAATTGTGGTTGGCAGATCTGAATTCTTATTTATAGTTTTGTGGTCAAGAATCACTTATTTTCGGTATTAGTGTTAGAACTATACAGATACTAATGCGCAATAGGAAAAGTGCGTGAAAATTTATGGAGAGAACATAGATTTTCCTCTCTTTCTATTTGAAGTGCAAGAAAACGTTGTTAGTGAAGGTTAAGTTACATTAAAACTCATATCACAAAATATCAATCGACTTTATTGTTTTTTGAAAATAAAAAGATAATTATGTACCATAAATATAATTTACATCATTTGAAATGGATGAAAATTCAAAATTTCAACAAACAATTAGTCATACAATTAAAAATCTATCAAATTTATAACAAAATTGAAGGTACACTGAGAAAAAATTATTCGAATACTGATTGTTATAAAAATGAGTAGGTTCATATACGAGGAAGGGTCTGAAAATTTCATATTTTTTTAATGAAAAACAGTTCAAGTATTTTTTATGAATTTATTTCATTGTTGGGATTCAAATAACTCACGCGGGACTAAATCTGATAAGTTGGTTTGATTTTATCCCTCTCGAACATCATCCAACAACGTATTCCAGTAATAGAGACCTCAAATTACAACCTAGAACGTTGGGAATGTTAGATTACAATAAAACGAGTTTGATAAGTGAACGAAGTAGCTTGTTCACGTTTTGACAAGAATCAAATGACAGTTGACGTTTTCGAAAGAATGAAAGGCCTCATTTGAACGCGAGAAAATTTTATCGTGCGACACGACACCGCGTATTGCGGTTGCGCAGCATGGGACGCCCCAACACGGCAGCTGTTTCGCCTGCAACATCACTTATAACATATTATACAGGGGGTATATGTAATATATGACACAGACTTTATCGAAAAAAACTATATACGTCAGAAACAGGTGGTTAGCATGGAAATTTTTGCGGTGATTGGATTCGAGTGGGATAAACGGCACCCACGTTACATATTATACGGGGCGATGAAGATGTTCGGTGTTGTCTATCAAAATCGTTCGAAGGAGACCATGATATACAGGAAGGAGTGAAAAGATCTTGCCCTCGATGAATTTATGAGAAAAATATATCGATTTAGTTCGAAATATAAAAAGATTTTCGCGGGGACGCATATTTCTTGAGCACCTTACGACTTGAAGGTCTCGAATCTATATGACGTCACACTAAAACAATCGAACAAATTTCCCCTCGCATGGAGACGCATATGGGAAGTTAAATTACCTTTATGGGAAAAAGATACTGAACATATATCGCATTCGAAAGGTTTTTCATCGGTATGGAGACAAGAATGTGAGGTTAGATCGCTTTTTTGTCGGAACGATTTCGAACAAATTTCACATTTGAAATGTTTTCCTATTAAGTTCGGATACAAGTGGTGATTGGAAAGTTTTTTCTTGGTGTGGACGCGAGCGTGTAAGTTTAAATTGCTTTTTCGTTGGAAAGATTTCGCACAAATTTCACACTCAAACGGTTTTTCGCCGGTGTGGATCTGCGAATGGGAGTTGAGGGACGATTTTAACTTGAACGTTTTCGAACAAACGTCACATTTGAACGGTCTTTCGTCCGTGTGACACGTCTTATGTTTTTGTAAAGTGCTTTTCGAAGGGAAGGCTTTCGAACAAATATCGCATTTAAACGGTTTTTCCCCCGTGTGTGTTCGTAAATGATACATCAACGAATCTTTGTGTGCGTAGGATTTTAAGCAGATTTCGCATTTGAACAAACCCACCCCCGTATGGACACACATATGCGATTTCAGCTTGCTTTTGCAAAAATACGATTTCGAACAAATTTCGCATTCGAAGGGTTTTTCTTCGGCGTGGATACGAGAGTGCGCGGACGAATCGCCATTTCTTCGATACGAGGGATAATCGATAAGTTTCTTTTGTGTATGGACGCGAGTATGTAGAGTTAAATGGCTTATTCGTTGGAAAGATTTCGAACAAATATCACATTCGAAAGGTTTTTCTTTTACGTGTCGATAGAGGGGGTAATTTGGTTTTTTTTGTGTATGGACGCGGACGTGTGAGGTTAAATTGCATTTTCGTTGGAAAGATTTCGAACAAATTTCGCATTTGAACGGTTTGTCGCCGGTGTGGATCAGCGAATGTGCGTCCAAGCAAGATTTTGTTTTGAATTTTTTCGAACACACGTCACATTCGAACGGTCTTTCGTCTGTATGGCATTTCTTATGTTTTTGTAAGGTGCTGTTGGAAGGGAAGGATTTCGAACAGATGTCGCATTTAAACGGTCTTTCCCCCGTGTGTTTACGTACATGGTAGATCAAAGAAACTTTATGTGCGTAGGATTTCGAACAAATTTCACATTTGAACAAACCTTTTCCCGTATGAACGCGAGTATGCCACTTCAATTCGCTTTTACAGACGAACGGTTTCAAACAAATGTCGCATTTTAACGGTTTTTCTCCCGTATGGCGGAGCAAATGAATGTCCAAGCAATATTTTGTTTTGAAAGCTTTCGAACAAACGTCGCATTTATGTGGTCTTTCGTCCGTGTGACATTTTTGGTGTTTTTGTAAAGTGTTATTGGAAGGGAAGGATTTTGTACATTTATCGCATTTAAATGGTTTTTCCCCCGTATGTTGACGCAAATGATAAGTCAATAAATATTTATAGGCGAATAATTTCGAACAGACATCGCATTTATACGGTTTATCGCTTGTGTGACTGCGTTTATGCTTTTTTAGATTAGATTTAGTTGGAAAATATTTAGAACAAATCTGGCATTTAAAAGAATTTTTCTCAGTGTGTTGACGCAAGTGTATACTCAAATTATTTGGTTGTTCGAAAGTTTTAGAGCAAAAATTACATTTAATTGGGGTATTATCAAAATCGGAGACTGTTTTGATTTCTTTTTTAATCGAAACAGTCGATATTAATTGCGTTTTATCAACGGCTTTCTTTTTTTGTTTAAAAAAATGTTCTGTTGAAGTATGTAGAAGATATTCTTTCATTTTCACACACATTTTTCCACATACTTGACAGATGAATATACCATTAAACTGATTATGCTTATTTATATATTTTCCATCGAATAATTTTCCTGAAATATGAAAATACATAAGAAAATTTCTTTTTTTCTAATAACTGTATTTCTGTTGGCAATAATCATACTGAAGACGATACTGACTCATTCACCAAAAATTTTCTTTCATTCATAGATATTTTTATTTTTAATCACCCTGTAGTATGAAAATTGAAGTTTATCGATTGAATTATTGAAAAAATGAGGGAAAACATATTCCTTTAACTTTTATGACATTTTTTTTACACAGGATTTTCCAAAAAACTGATTCATTCACCAAAATTTCTTTCATTCATAGATATTTTTATTTTCAACCACCCTGTAGTATGAAAATTGAAGTTTATCGATTGAATTATTGAAAAAATGAGGGAAAACATATTCCTTTAACTTTTATGACATTTTTTTTACACAGGATTTTCCAAAAAACTGATTCATTCACCAAAATTTCTTTCATTCATAGATATTTTTATTTTTAATCACCCTGTAGTATGAAAATTGAAGTTTATCGATTGAATTATTGAAAAAATGAGAACAAACATGTTTATTCAACTTTTATGACATTTTTTTTACACAGGATGTTCCAAAAAACTGATTCATTCACCAAAATTTCTTTCATTCATAGATATTTTTAATTTCAACCACCCTGTAGTATGAAAATTGAAGTTTATCGATTGAATTATTGAAAAAATGAGAGCAAACATGTTTATTTAACTTTTATGACATTTTTTTTACACAGGATTTTCCAAAAAACTGATTCATTCACCAAAATTTCTTTTATTCATAGATATTTTTATTTTCAACCACCCTGTAGTATGAAAATTGAAGTTTATCGATTGAATTATTGAAAAAATGAGGGAAAACATGTTTCTTTAACTTTTATGACATTTTTTTTACACAGGATATTCCAAAAAACTGATTCATTCATAGATATTTTTATTTTCAACCACCCTGTAGTATGAAAACTAAAGTTTATCGATTGAATTATTGAAAAAATGAGAGCAAACATGTTTATTTAACTTTTATGACATTTTTTTTACACAGGATTTTCCAAAAAACTGATTCATTCACCAAAATTTCTTTCATTCATAGATATTTTTATTTTTAATCACCCTGTAGTATAAAAACTAAAGTTTACTGATAAAATTATCTAAAAAATGAGGAGAAACGAGTTCTCTTAACTTTTGTGTTATTTTTTAAAGAGGATGTTCCAAAAAACTGAAGAATATGGTTTACACAATGAATTTTCCAAAAAATAGTGTCCATTTGACTTTGCTAACATTTATTTATTCAATTGAAAGTATATATTATAAACTCACCTCTCAATTTAATTGCCCTCCTATATTTACCCGAAGGATATTTCCATTTGTTTTCATTCCTTTCATACTGATTATCTGAGTAATTACAATCTGTTTTGTCCTGAACATTATAATCAATCATAAAATCACTATTTAAATAATAATTTTCCTCTTGTTTAATATTATGTTTATTATTGATTAAAGCACTTGTATGTGGGAATGGTTTCTCATCAAAATCTTGTTCCATATTTTCGTTAAAAATACTGATTTCTTCCTTAAAACTAATTTGATCCATTTCCAATTTAAGATAATCACTGTTTTCCTGTTTTATATAAACCAATTCATTTTCCGTTGAATTCACTATTTGGTCAATGTCTTCCATATTATTTTCCATTTCTTATATTCAAAGGCAACTATTTAGCACTTAACACTCATTTTTGGTTTGCAATTTCATCAATTTTCTCTGAATGTGGAATAAACAAAATGTTACTAGGAATTACTTGATTATGAAGTTAACCTGTCATTTTATGTCTGCATAGAACACAAATACAAGACTGCAGCACGGAATTTTATTTTCTATTCATATTTCTTATGGATCAATCAGATGATGTGAAATGGACGTGCTTCACGTATAAAACAAAACTGTGAAAACCAATCAGCGCAAACATCACTAAATTCCGCAATCAGCAAAGTGAACATGTCCTTAGAATCCACAGAACTTACGGAATGTTCTACTGTATCACCGTTCAGTTTGTTTGAATTTTAATCTTCAGTTTATAATTTGTGTATTAAATAGCGAGTTTAAATATGTAAAAATACATTGTTTTAAACATAAAAAATAGGTGTAGAGAATACATCCTTGAGGGTAAGTAATTCAAACACACTTTATAAGAAAGTTGGGTTATTTTTAAATATAATTACTCTCGAAGGTCAAAAAGCAGACATAACCTCTAAATTTGTTTTATCAATAATAGAACGAAATCGTTCAGAGCATTAAAAGTTCCAGAAAAAAGAAGAATATAGATTGTCGAACATTATTAAACCGAAATGCTATTAACAAATTTTGGGTCCCTTAAATGTGACCAAAGATTTTATTGTTTATAAATTGGGAATATTGAAATAGTATATCATGCAACTATATAGTTCACAAGTACCTGAAATTTAAACAATAAAATTAGCTTTCATATCACCACTTTGAAAAAGAGGAGAAAAATTACATTTGGCTAGTTGAAAACATTTTATTAATTTTTGAAAATCAGATAAAAATTGACGTTTCGGCAACTTTTAGTCTATCAAATTTTCATCTGTCTTCAAAAAATTATAAAAGAAACTAATCTTAATTCAAAAGAGACCTAAAATCAAAAACATTTAGAAGCATAAACATTTTTTTTTCGATTTTGTAAAATTTTGTAAAATCAATGCTCAACAGCAAGTTATCACATTATCTTGAAAGTTATTTTACTTTTGGCAAAGAAAAATCAGGGTTTTTGACTGTAGCTTGAACTAGTAAGAACAATTTAACACCTAGGGAAATGATAAAGTATCAAGTTCATCAGAATACAATTCGGGGCCTTAGTATGAAACAAACAACAGTTTAAGTCCCATGATCATCAAATTGTTTGTTTCATATTAAGGCTTTGAATAGCTCAATGCCCATATTTATTTAACTTTGAAAAACAAGATCTAATACTGATTAGACTGGATTCTTGTGAAATGTTACAAGAAATGGAAGCCCTCAGTCACAATTTTTTTAAACGTATCTGTTTTATCGAAGGGGTCTCATTTACATGACAAAAAATTTTCAATTAACATAATGCTTACTATTTAATAATAATAAATTAATAACTTTATACTCATATATATATAATAATAATAATAATAAAACCATCACATAATTTCGTGAAATTAGTATTTGACAACTTTTTCACTAAAAATATCACTTGCACGAATTATTTCAAGTCACATTTAATGGGTTTTTGACAGATGTGAAAGCGCAAATAGCTACTCGGGGATCGTTTCTGAGAAAAATCTTGCAAGCAAATTTTACATTTAAAGGGGTTGTTTTCATTATGTGAAAACAAATGACTGTTTAGCTTAGACATTGTTTTGAAAGATTCCGGACAAATTTCACATTTATATGCGTGACATTGCATATGTTGTTTTAAACTATGTTTAATTAGAAACGATTTGGCACAAATGTCGCATTTGAAAGGTCTGTCCCCATGTGTACGTAAATGATACATGAACGAATCTTTATGTGTGTAGGATTTTGAACAAATTTCACATTTGAAAGGTCTTTCCCCCGAGTGTGTACGTAAGTGATTTATGAACGGTTCTTTATATGCATATGATTTTAAACAAATTTCACATTCAAAAGGTCTTTCCACAGAGTGTGTTCGTAAGTGACAAATGTAACACTGTTTTTGAGTAAAAGTTTTTGAACAAATTTCACATTTGAAAGGTCTTTCACTTTTGTGTGTACCTACATGATATATTAATGATACTTTATGTACATAGGATTTTGAACAAATATCGCATTTAAACGGTTTCTCGCCAGTATGACGCAGTGAATGTGCATTTAGGGAATATTTTAATTTGAAGGCTTTCAAACAAATATCACATTTATACGGTTTATCACTTGTGTTACTTCGTTTATGCCTTTTTAAATTATATTTACTTGGAAAATATTTAGAACAAATGTCTGGTTTGGAAGATTTTTCTCGAGTGTGTTGACACAAATTATTTGGTAATGATGAAGAATTATAACAAAAATTACATTTAATTGAAGTATTATCAAAATCGGAGACTGTTTTGATTTCTTTTTTCATCAAAACAGTCGATATTAATTGCGTTTTAACGTCTTTCTTTTTCTGTTTTAGAAAATGTTTTGTTGAAATATGTAGATGATATTCCTCCATTTTCACATACATATTTCCACATAATTGACAGATAATAATTCCACTAAACTGATCATAATTTCTCCAATATTTTCCATGGAAAAATTTTCCTGAAATTTGAAAATACTCAAATTTGGTTATAAAGATTCTCAAATCCAAAGTCAAAAGATTGTCTAATGATTCAGTCAGAAAATGCTTTTTACTAAAAACAATATAAAATAAAGCCAATACTGATGAAAACTGACTATGTAACTAAATACATTATTCAACAAATAGTTTATAACTTTCATAGATACAATTTAATGCCATTCTGAACCAACCCTACACACGACTATCAAAGTTCATGCTACTCACCTCTCACTTTAATCGGCCTCCTGTATTTACTAGATAAATATTTCCATTTGTTTTCATCCCTTTGGTATTTTTCATCTAAATAATTACACTCTCCTTTGTCCTGGACATTATATTCATACATAAAATCACTATTTAAATCATTTTCTTGCTTTATAGTATGTATATTTTCGATCAACGCACTTGATATACGTGGAACTGGTTGTTCATCAAAATCTTCCACATTCTCATTGAAAATATTGATACCTTCTTTAAAACTGGTATGATGTATCTCCAATTCAAGATAATCCCTTTTCTCCTGTTTTATACAAACTAATTCATTTTTCGTCGAACTCAATATTTCCTTATTGACTTCCATATTATTATTTATTCAAAGGTAACTATTTAGCACTTAGCACTTCAACATTTGTTGTATGCATTTCTGTGGTACAAGACGATACCACTACGTATTTAGTTTTTTTCTATGCGTTTAGTTCCATGATTTTGTCGAGATTGTGACAAAAGCTGAATTGGTTTATATGAATTTTTAGTATTCGTAAATACTTTTACAAATTTTTTTCCAGTCTTGAATTGGTTCAGAACTTTTTGGTTTTGACTCTTCAATTTTTTAATAAATTCAATAATATTTTTATATTTATGGTTCTAAAGGCTTGTTTTCAAATGAAAGTTGGCCATACTGTTATTCTATCAAAATTTTCATTTGTCACAATTTTCCTGTTGACATTTGATTGAAAATTCAATTTAATTATATGTGTATTTTATTGTTTTTCCTTTATTATTATTAGAAAAATAAATTTAAAACTGCTAATATTTCATGTCTTAGTAGTGGGAGTATGAGGGAATATAAATTGTCAAGACTACCTTTTATCAAATATTATAACGAATTGTTGATTGCTATTTATAAGGTTATTCAGGCATAAAATTGGGTCCATTTAATACGAACAAAGATTTTATTCTCTACAAATTGGTAATATTCGGATAGTTAATCGTGCAATAGTGTAGAAATTGAGATATTTCCAACCAGTTTAGAAGTTCACAAATTAAAATATCAACTTTTTATCATAGTTCGTATATCCAACTTAAGAGTGTTTCGCGAGGAAGTGATAACACACAAATTTAATAATATATAGCAATAAAAACAAGTCCAAAAGCTTTTTGTGAAAAATAGAAACAGTAAACTGCATTTCATCATAAAATATAGTTTTAAAATGATTTAAATTTTGTACATTATTCCTAATACATTTACTCGAGTGACTAATGGATTTAATTAGTTTTCCAATATATGCAGAATAATTTTTACTTATTGAAAAGTATTATCGAGTTCAATTGTATTCATATCCACTCTTGTTTACTACCATTGATGACTAAATTTTCTATAAAATCTTTGTAAGGACTATATGGTAAATAAAAATGCCATTCAAGTGAATATTTCATTTTCTAGTGAAGGATTGTTAGGAAAAGAATCAAAGGATGTAGTAATTAACATTTTATTTCTCAACATTGGATTAAAAAGAATAAAATAATAATTATATTTTAGTATAAATTGATAAAAATATTATGAATTGACAAAGTCTTTTTAATAATCATAAAAAGAATAAACGGCACAAATTTAGTGAAACTATCAATTTTTAACAGATATAGAAACTTGAATAATAATTTGAACATGTGTTAATGTAAAAAGATTTCTCCTATTCACTTATGAAATAATTTCGAAATTCAATATTTCAAAAATATATTCTGCCGTTCCTCAAAGGAGAAAACAATTACTTCCCTGGCTAATGCCTCGACTAATTTTAAATTACAACTCCTCTGAAGAGCGTGATGTCAATCGATCTTTTTGTCGATATCAACATCCCAATGGTTCGCAATTGCAAGGAGAGGTTATAACTACTGACTGTTTTGACGTTATTACATCTCATCGTTCGGATTTGATTCCTCAACTCTTTCTCAGAACAATTTCCTCTGTAAAACAATAATCCTTCGACCCCTGACTGTCCGATGCTTGATCCAATTCTTAATGCCCTAACAGTATGCAATTAACTTAATCCTCCTCAATATACCTGGTGACACGTCCACATTTAATAAGTTTTTCCACAGATGTGAAAGCGCAAATAGCTACTCGGGGAGCGTTTCTTTGAAAAATCTTGCAAGCAAATCTCGCATTTAAAGTTCTTGTTTTCGCTATGCGAAACCAAATGACTGTTTAGGTTAGATATCGTTCTAAAAGATTCCGGACAAATTTCACATTTGAAAGGTCTCTTCTCATGTGTACGTAAATGATATAATAATGATCCTCTGTATGGATAAGATTTTGAACAAATGTCACATTTGAAAGGTCTTTCCCCTGTGTGTGTACGTAAGTGATGAATGAAACACTGTCTTTGGGTATAAGATTTTGAACAAATTTCACATTTGAAAGGTCTCTCCCCTGTGTGTGTTCTTAAGTGATGAATGAAACACTGTTTTTGAGTAAAAGATTTTAAGCAAATTTCACATTTGAAAGGTCTTTCACTTCTGTGAGTACCTACATGATATATTAATGATACTTTATGTACATAGGATTTTGAACAGATATCGCATTTAAACGGTTTCTCGCCAGTGTGACGCAGCGAATGTGCATTTAGGGAATATTTTAATTTGAAGGCTTTCAAACAAATGTCACATTTATACGGTTTATCGCTTGTGTTACTTCGTTTATGCTTTTTTAAATTATATTTACTTGGAAAATATTTAGAACAAATGTCTGGTTTGAAAGAATTTTTCTCAGTGTGTTGACACAAATTATTTGATAATGATGAAGATTTAGAACAAATATTACATTTAATTGGGTCATTATCAAAATCGGAGACCGTTTTGATTTCATTTTTAATCAAAACAGTCGATATTAATTGTGTTTTATCAACGTTTTTCTTTTTCAAAAAATGTTTTGTTGAAATATGTAGACGATATTCTTTCATTTTCACATACATATTTCCACATAATTGACAGATAATAATCCCACTAAATTGATCATGGTTTCTCCAATATTTTCTATGGAAAAATTTTCCTGAAATTTGAAAATACTCAAGTTTGGTTATAAAGATTCTCAAATCTAAAGTCAAAAAATTATTTTTAATTTGTTCCATTGCCTAATAACATAATAAAAATCAATGAGAAAACTCTTTTACTAAAATCAAAACCAAATATATCAAACTGATGAAAACTGACCATGTAACCAAATAAATTATAACTTTCATAGAGATAATTTAATGACATTCAGAACCAACTCTATACATGACTCTCAAAATTTAAAGAAACTTCAATTTGTTTCTATTTTCAAACATAAGGAACTTGACAACTGAGACAAAAATAAAGTGTAAATAATAAAAAAGTTTAATTAGAAATTTAATTTTTTCTATGTAATAAGACAATCATATTTAGTGAAATTATATTTAATTTCCTTAAAAGGTTTATAGTTTTCATGAAACACTCATAATATAAAATATTTAAAATGTTTTTGAATTTTTTCTACTTTATAATAATTCAGCTTATAAATGCTACTCACCTCTCACTTTAATCGGCCTCCTGTATTTACTAGATAAATATTTCCATTTGTTTTTATTCCTTGGGTATTTTTCATCTAAGTAATTACACTCTGCTTTAACCTGGGCATTATATTCATACATAAAATCACTATTTAAATCATCGTTTTTTTCTTGTTTTAAATTATGTATATTTTCGATCAACGCACTTGATATACGTGGAACTGGTTTTTCATCAAAGTCTTCCACATTCTCATTGAAAATATTGATATCTTCTTTAAAACTGGTATGATCTATTTCCGATTCAAGATAATCCCTTTTTTCCTGTTTTATACAAACTAATTCATTCTCTGTCGAACTCAATATTTTCTCATCGATTTCCATATTATTTTCTATTTCTTATATTCAAATAATTAACAGCCATTCATTGTTTGCAATTTTGATTAAATGTGAAGTAACTTTCGATGTCAATCATAATATATAGCAATACATTACGTTCCTTAATAAACAAGAACACAGGACAACTAATCATGAAGTTAACCATTCAAGTCACAGTATGTTCTGTGATTCAAGTTGTCACCAAAGAACATTAATACAAGACCACAGGACATACTCTTAAGATTGACCATGTTCTGTGTACAAGACTATGGCAATATTTAATTTTTTTACCGGTTTATTTCAATAATTTTGTCGGGATTGTGACAAAAGCTGAATTGTTTTATGAATTTTTAGAACTCGCAAATACTCATTTAAAAATCTTTCTCCAGTCTCGAATTGGTTCAGAACTTTTGGTTGTATGTATCTTCAATTTTTTAATAAATTTGAATTCATTATTATAGACATAGTAAATTCAATATTTCTATATCTATGGTTCTAAAGGCTTGTTTTCAAACTAAAAAGACGTTTTAAGTTGGTTATACAGTTGACCTATCAAAACTTTCATTTGTCATATCTTGACATTTGATTGAAAATTCATATTTAATTATATGTGAATTTTATTGTATTTCAATTATTATTAGAAATATAATTTTAATACGGCTAATATTTCATCTCTTAGAATTGGGAATGAGGAAATATAAATTGTCAAGACTACCTTTTATCAAATATTATAACGAATTGTTGATTGCGATTTATAAGGTTATTCAGGCATAAAATTGGACCCATTTAATGCGAACAAAGATTTTATTTTCTACAAATTGGTAATATTCGGATAGTTAATCGTGCAATAGTGTAGAAATTGAGATATCTCCAACCAGCGAGACAAGTTCACAAATTAATATATCCAACTTAACAGTTTTTCGCGAGGAAGTGATAACACATCAGTTTAATAATATGTAGCTATAAAAAGAGTCCAAGAGCTTTTTGTGATAAATAGAAACAGTAAACTGCATCTCATTATAAAATAGGGTTTTTAAATGATTAAATTTCGTAGATTATTCTTCGTATATTTACTAGAGTGACTAATGGGTTTAGTTAGTTTTCCAATATATGCAGAATAATTTTTACTCGTTGAAAAGTACTATCAAGTTCAATTGTATTCATATCAACTCTAGTTTACTACCATTGATGACTAAATTTTCTATAAAATGTTTGTAAGGACTTTGTGGTAAGTAAAAATGCCATTTCATTTTCTATTGAAGGATTGTTAGGAAAAAAAATCAAAGGATGTAGTAATTTACATTTTAATTTTCTACATTGGATTAAAAAGAATTATTATATTTTAATATAAACTACTTTTCGACTTCTATTATTTTGATAAAGACTAAAATACCCGGGTGTAACTTTTGTGAGGGGAGTGAAAAACAAGGGGACCAATTAGAAGAAACAAGCAAGAGAACTATGACAGCAATTATGGCTCTACACTGACTTATGCCGAATCTAGGAGGTCCTCCATCAAATACACGAAGACTAGAGAGCAACGACCAATAATATACTTCCCACGCTCACCAAAACCCCCCAACAGGTTTCCTAAAATAACAAGGTACAGGCGACTAGATCCCCAGTAAGCTCAATACCAGCAGTGAGTGTGTAAGTGTTATTTTTGTTTTGAATGAGGACTTGGAATAAACCAAAAAAGGGGCGAATCGTTTGTGGAGTAGGCAGATTAAGACCACGGAATCGGATCACTTCTTACCAATGAACGAATAACCACCGCTTCTTTTAATAATAGTTTCAAAGTGGAAGCCGAAACGTCGAGAATTTTCAAAATTCCAACGCGGTTCAACCAGTGATTCTAATTGGAAGAAAGAGGGAACGGAACGAACACATATCGAATGAATGACGACAGATTTGTCAAAACCTAACCTGTCTAATAATTAAACGGCAGAGGATACGAGGAAAAACAAGCATTTTGTTTACATTTAAGAAAGAAGAATAACCTAACTACGTTCTTCTACTTTTTTTATGACACCTCCTCCTATTTATATGTACACGAACCCGAGCCAGACGTTTTGCAACGAAGTGTCAAGGTTATTCGGAACGAGCAGATATCGAACGCCTCTTCTAACGGAGCTACGCTGCTCCTAGAGAATAGGCGCGCGCGATTAATGTTTAGTTTTGTGCATATGCTTTGATGGTATGTGTGTATATGTGTAAGTAGTTATCGAAAAGTTTTTATTGGGTTACCTCTTCGCCATTCTCGAACTTAACACTAGCGCCCATATTTGGATGGGTTGGAAAAGTATAAGGGAATAAGGTAATACAAGTTGTAGGTGTAAAAAGCCTAGTTAAGCTCGATATCAACACGCCAATGCAAGGAGAGGGTGTAACTACTGACTAGTTTCGACGTTATTACGTCTCATCGAGCGGTTTAACAACCCTCGTTCGGATTTGAGTCTTTCGACAGTTTCCCGGAACTTAATATACCTGGTGACACGTTTAATAAGTTTTTCCACAGATGTGGAAGCGCAAATAGCTACTCGGGGAGCGTTTCTTTGAAAAATCTTGCAGGCAAATGTCGCATTTAAATGTTTTGTTTTCGCTATGCGAAACCAAATGACTGTTTAGGTTAGACATCGTTCTAAAAGATTCCGGACAAATTTCACATTTGAAAGGTCTGTTCTCGTGTGTGCGTAAATGATATATTAAGGATTCCTTATACGCATACGATTTTGAACAAATATCGCATTCGTACAAATTTTCCCTTGTATGGAGACGCGTATGCGATTTCAAATGGGTTTTGCATAAAAACGACTTTGGACATTTGTCACACTTGAACGGTTTTTCTGCCGCATGGCCACCGACGTGCGCTTTCAAATTTTTTTTGTCGTTAAATGACTCGGAACAAATTTTACAATCGAAAGTTTGTTCGCCGGTATGGAGCTGCGAATGGGAGTTGAGGGACGATTTTAACTTGAACGTTTTCGAACAAACGTCACATTTGAACGATCTTTCGTCCGTGTGACACGTCTTATGTTTCTGTAAAGTTTTGTTGGAAGGAAAGGCTTTCGAACAGATGTCACATTCGAAAGGTCTCTCTCCTGTGTGTGTACGTAAATGGTATACCAACGATTCCTTGTATGCGAAGGATTTTGAACAAATTTCGCAATTAAACGGTTTTTTACCAGTGTGAATACGCGAATGCTTATTCAGGGACGATTTAAATTTGAATGTTGTCGAACAAACGTCACATTTGAACGGTCTTTCGTCCGTGTGACATTTCTTATGTTTTTGTAGAGTGTTATTAGAAGGGAAGGATTTCGAACAAATATCGCATTTAAACGGTTTTTCCCCCGTGTGGGAAAGTAAATGATTTGCCAACGACACTTTTTGCGCAAAGGATTTTGAACAGTAATCACATTCGAAAGATTTTATCCTGGTATGTCTGCGCAAGTGGCCATTGAATAATTGCTTGTGGGCGAAAGATTTCGAACAAATGTCACATTTAAACGGTTTTAACCCGGTGTGGATCTGCGAATGTTTGTTTAGGGAATATTTCGCTTTGAAGGTTACCGAACAAACGTCACATTTGAACGGCCTTTCGTCCGTGTGTGTACGTAAATGATAGATCAACGATCCTCTGTATGGATAAGATTTTGAACAAATGTCACATTTGAAAGGTGTTTCGATCATGTGTGTACTCAAGTTGGAAGGTTTCGAGGAAATATTCAATTCGATTGGGTCGTTATCAAAATCGATTTCTTTTTTAATCGATTTCAATTGCGTTTTATCGACGTCTCTATTTTTATTTTTCAAAAAATGTTCCGTTGAAGTATGTAGAAGATATTCTTCTTTTTTCACGCACATTTTTCCACATACTTGACAAACGAAAATCCCATGTTCACCCGAATATTTACCATCGAATAATTTCCCTGAAATTCGAAAATACTCAAATTTGGATATGAACATTCACAAATCCAAAGTTAAACAATTATTTTGACGATTTGATACAAATAGACGAAAACACCCTTCAAAGCTCCTAACTCTTAAATTGGTTACAACGACATCTATCGGATAATATTTAAACCTCTTGAATCAAAAGTTGCATTTTGCATTCGGTCGTCATTGTTCAAAATACGCTCAATAGTCCAAGAGCCGGGTGTTTTTTTTTTAATAAAAAACGTTCAGAGGTGTCCCTTAAATGTAAATCCAAGTGTGCGTCATGAGGAGGGGGGCTTCACTTCAGCCGCCATCTTGAAAAACACGTTTTATCGAATATCTCACGAACCGCGCATCGTACGACAAAAAATGTTCTGATCATTATTGTAGATAATAATATTTTCCATCTTTTTTATTTGAAACTTTTTTTTATACAACGCATAGGTTTTTAATTATAAAGCTCCAAACTTTTTTCAATATGGTTTTTGCTATAAATGCTACGGGAACAAGTATCCAATGAAATTTATATAAAATTTTATGCTCTACAATTCAGTTACCACCATTTTTAATTGATCATTGACCATTAGATACTAAATATGTAGCAAAAACCATATTGAAAAAAGTTTGGAGCTTTATAATTAAAAATCTATGCGTCATATAAAAAAAAGTTTCAAATAAAAAAGATGGGAAATGTTATTATCTATAATAATGTTCTCCACAATTTTTGTCGTACGATGCGCGGTTCACGAGATATGTAATAAAACGTGTTTTTCAAGATGGCGGCTGAAGTGAAGCCCCCCCCCCTCATGACGCACACTTGGATTTACATTTAAGGGACACCCCTGAACATATTAAAAAAAAATATCTGTTCCCGTACGTTTTTTTTCAGAACGTACTTTTTTGGTTGGAGCCCTTGGACTATATGATGATGATTTTTAACTAAATACTGCGTGGAATACAAAGAAATATTTAAAAAAGTGACTGTTCTATTAAAACATAGGCCATAATTAATTGGAAATGTACACCAGTGGTACCCAAACTGTTTTGTCCATGGACCCACATTAATTTGGAAAATTTGGAAAATTTGACCCACATATCACTACAATAATTAATATTTTTAATTATTATCGCGAAATTTCTCTTCGGACTTGAATAAAAACAAATGTAAAAAAAATGAAGACAAAACAGAGTACGAAAAAACACTTTTAATTCAAAATCTTGAAATTAAACTAATAAATAATAAAAAAAAATTAAAAAAGACTTGTGGGGCTGGTGTTTATGATTTACAAGAAACTCTATGTCTGGATTGAAAGTTTAAAGCTTTTTCTGTAAATATTTTTTAAATATACCAAAGTAGAGGATGCCCTCTCACACAAATAGTGTGTTGAAAACCCCATCAGCTCTTTCAAAGCTATGTTCGAAAGAACTATATACTCCCCCCTGGCCTTTATCCAAAATAGAATCAAGTTTAAGACATCAAAAGCATTTTTTTCCATTTTGTCGGCCCATCTTTCAAGTTTTTTAATGCTTCGATCTTATCTTACACATAGAACGTGTGGACGTCCTTTCCTTGAAGTGTGAAATTGAGAATGTTGAGGGTACTGGAAACGTCACTTTAATATACAAGCTGTATTAGCCAGTTTTCATCATGTAGCATTTCCAAAAATTTTTCCCCATCGTCATTTTCCATCAAAAATAATCTTAATCCATCACGAAGCTCTTGAGAGCCCCCGTACTTCACTATGAAGCAAGTCTTTCTTTCAGGCTCACTCACTCTGGCAATCAAACCTAAGTAGACCCCAGACTTAGCACGAGTCATCAGTCCAACACATTTTGTCCATTTTATTTCATTATCTTTAATAAACTCATCGAAACATTCAAAAATCTCTTCCCCTGTTATTTTTGACTCATTTTGTTTCAAAACTGTAACCACTGACTGTTTTACTGCATCTGACTTTTCATCTATTTTTGTTTTTATAGTTTTATTAGAAAGAGGAATTCGGCTGATTTTTTTGTTTCCTTTTCAGTAAATAAATCTTCAGATATTAATTTTTTCAAAGAAGTATTTTTGATTTTGTAGTTAAAAGTTAAAAATAAGTAAGAAATAAAAAGTGTTTCTAATCATTTGTTTCCTTGACCCATCCAAATTTCTCCTACAACCCATAGTTTGGGAACCACTGATGTAAACTATTAGTTTTTTTGCCTGATTTGACTCATTTGTTGGAAAACGACTTAGGTTTTGATTTACATTGTTTAATGACAAAATATTGATGAAAAACAGACTTCTGAGGCTTTGATTAAAATCTAATTTGCAATATGATTTTTTTTTATTTAATAGTACATTTTTTGTTCTCAACATGTACAGGGGCATGAGAAGGAATGAATTTATAATATCGCTAGTTCCAAATTCAAAAGGAACTAATTGTAGGTCATATTCCTACAGAATAGATAGTACCTAAAATTCAGCATTATCAGAAATGAATAAACTAATTACTAATAATTATGCTCTAGAAAAAAATAAAATCAATACAAATTAAAGAGAAAATTATAGTTTCTAACCAAAAATAAAACAATGTAGACACCCATATTGACAATTGAATCAAAGATATGAAAACTCACACATAAAAAAGCAAATACAAAAAACAGAAGAGAGATTCAAAAGAAAAACAGAGAATAATAAATAAACCACCCCCACAAGCCTTACACCTGAAAAGGTAGAAAGGCATCATAATTAAATAACAAAACAATTGTTCTAGTTGGGAACTATGTTACAAGCTCTCAACAAATCAAATGATTCCAAATATATTTTTATTGAGGATATAATCATGTATGTTACTTACCTCTAAATTTAATAGGCCTCCTATATTTCCATTTGTTTTCATTTCTTCCATACTGTTGATCAAAGTAATTGCAATCTATTTTATATTGAACATTATACTCATTCAAGAAATCGGTAATTAAATCATCATTTTCCTCTTGTTTAAAACTATGCGTATTTTCTATTAAAGCACCCAATACAGGTAAGATTGGTTTTTTATCCAAATCTTCTTTGATATTTTGTTTATTTTCCATTAAAACACATGATGTATGTGGAATTGGTTTTTCATCAGAATCTTTCTCCACATTCTCGTTGAAAATATCGATTTCTTCCTTGAAGCTGTTCTCCTGTTTTATACATAATTCATTTTCCGTCGAATTCACGATTTGGTCATTGTCTTCCATATTATTATCCATTTCATATATTCAAAAGTAACTATTCAACACTTTACGTTTGTTACCAAACATTCTTCCCGTAAACAAGACAATTACAATTAATTATGAAGTTAACCTGTCTCTAAAGACCACAAAAACATAAGAGCATATATCACTGATTATTATTTTCTAGTTTTTTTGTATAGTTCTTTGAAATTATACGAATTACGAATAAAAAATCTTTTCTAGTTATTATATATATAAATATATAAAAACAGGGTATAATTTCCACAAATGCTTATTTGGAATAGTTTATACAGACTTAGATTAATCCAGGTTTATTTGTTGTAACGAACCAGTCTAGTTCTAATCATAAACATAATAATATCACTATAGGTTTGCTCTTGGTAGCTGCACCGGAACTCTACTGAACTGGACCAGTGCGGGCTAGTTCATGAGTGTATAGAATTAGTTCGATCGGATACAAAGAACGATATAGTGCAGAGAGCAATGAGGCATTTGTTGATTTTGTATTTGATGTGATTCAGACCTTGTAGTTTTACTTTTTGATATTTTACATTCGTCTGATGATGAAGGTGTAGTGCCACCGTTTCCAGATTACACTTATTGCACTGCACTGGCTGAACTGACTCTAGACCCAGTGCAAACAGTACAGTGACTGGGTGAGCTAGTTCTCTTGCACTGCTATTAAGAACAGAGACACTAGCACTGGTTCTGCTACAAAGAACGCTTTACTGTACACTTCCTGATTTAGTTCTGCGAGTGTAGCTACCAAGAACCAACCTTATATCTATGATTCTAATAGTCCTTGTTGTGCACTAAAAAAAGTTATTAGGAGGCTATATTGTTTACTTATGATTGTTCTATCCACGATATTAAGGTAGGTTATGTGATATATAACGTCGGCCGAGCACAAAAATTTTAGTTTCAGACTTATTGATTAATTAATATTTATAGACATGTGATGCTGTGAAGACATAGCTTTATGTATGTTCTAAACAACTGTCACTTGTCAAACTTACTAGTGGAAGGAAAGTTTAAATCTAACCGTATAACTTGTGAGTTACGCGTATTAAGATGTTTAGTGAAAAAAATTAATATTGTTATCGTATATCATCATATCATGGGTGTAATAGAGGTAGGATTCAAAATAACGTGTAGTGAATAATATTTTATTTCTACTCAGGATCAAGAAGTACAAGAACTAAAACTTAATAACTAGAAAGAGTTATAATATGGAACATATTCCATAAAATATTTATAGAATAACACACAATTAAATTACCTATAAAGTGAAGAATTTGATTAAATGGATATAAATTTATATCAGAATTAATAATTATACGGTGTTTCTAAAATAGTATGAAATATTTGTGTTGGTTCTATTTTTTTTTTTTTTTGGAAAAAACCGTAAGTACAATTTATTTAACACGTTGACTGCCAAGGCAATTTTATTTATAACAAAAATCTTTTTAATTAAGTTGGCTACTCCTAGAGATTAAGCGCACGCGAAAGTTTAATTTTACGTTTTGTGCATATGTTTTGATGGTATATGTGTACATATGTTTGTTTATTGTGTTACCTCTTGGCTATTCTCGACCCTAACACTAGCGCCCATAGTTTGATGGGTTGGGAAAGAATAAGGGAAGCTAGGGGGGGGGCGAGAAATTTGAAATTATGGGAATGGATAGGGATAGTAAACAAGTTGTCCAGGAAAGGGCTTAGTGAGACCACTCTTCTGGTTTTCGATACTAAATTTCATTACTTGTTCGGATTTATTTAGAGTCGGATTGATCTTCACATTTAATGGGTTTTTCACAAATGTGGAAGCGCAAATAGCTACTCGGGGATCGTTTCTGAGAAAAATCTTGCAAGCAAATGTCGCATTTAAAGGGGTTATTTTCATTATGCGAAAGCAAATGACTGTTTAGGTTAGACATTGTTTTAAAAGTTTCCGAACAAATTTCACATTTATGTGCGTGACATTGCATATGTTGTTTTAAACTATTTTTAAGTAGAAACGATTTCGAACAAATTTCACATTGATACTGTCTTTCCTCCGTGTGTGTATTTAAATGGTGTACCAATGATTCTTTATACGCATAGGTTTTTGAACAAATGTCACATTTGAAAGGATTTTCCTCCTTGTGTGTGAGTAAATGATTTATTAACGATTTTTTATGTGCGTACGATTTAGAACAAATATCACATTTGAAAGGTTTTTCTCCCATGTGCCTACGTAAGTGAAATATGAATAAACGTTTTCGGGTAAAAGATTTTGAACAAACTTCACATTTAAACGGTTTTTCCCCTACATGGATAAGCATATGTGATGTTAGACTGTTTTTTTGTGGGAAAGATTTTGAACAAATTTCACAATTAAACAGTTTCTGATTAGAGTGAATCTGGGAATGTTTGTTTAGGGAATATTTCGCTTTGAAGGTTACCAAACAAACATCACATTTATATGGACTTTCATCTGTGTGACATTTTTCATGTTTTTGTGTAGTGCTTTCACCAGGAAGGGATTTTGAACAAATTTCATATTTGAATGGTGTTTCTTCTGTATGTGTACGTGAATGATATATTAACGATTCTTTATGTGTATAGGATTTCGAACAAATGTCACATTTATATGGTCTTTCCCCCGTGTGTGTATTTAAATGATACTTTAATGATTCTTTATGTGCATAGGTTTTTGAACATATGTCACATTTGAAAGGTTTTTCTTTTTTGTGTGTACGTAAGTGATATATTAATGATTCTTTATGTGCATAAGATTTTGAACAATTATCACATTTGAAAGGTTTTTCCCCCGTGTGCCCACGCAAGTGACGAATGTACAACTGTTTTTGGGTATAAGATTTCAAACAAATTTCACATTTGAAAGGTTTTTCCCCTCTGTGTGTACGTAAATGATATATTAAGGATTCCTTATATGCATACGATTTTGAACAAATATCACATTCGTACAAATTTTCCCTTGTATGGAAACGCGTATGCGATTTCAAATGGCTTTTACATAAAAACGATTTTAGACATTTGTCACATTTAAACGGTTTTTCTCCTATGTGGATACCTATATGCGCCTTTAAATTTTTTTTGTCGCCAAAAGCTTTGGAACAAATTTTACAATCAAAAGGTTTTTTTCCAGTGTGAATCTGCAAATGAACGTTTAAGGACGATTTTAATTTGAATGTTTTCGAACAAACGTCACATTTGAACGGTCTTTCGTCTGTGTGACATGTCTTATGTTTCTGTAAAGTGCTCTTAGCAGGAAAGGATTTCGAACAGATATCACATTTGAAAGGTCTCTCTCCTGTGTGTGTACGTAAATGATATACCAACGATTCCTTGTATGCGAAGGATTTTGAACAAATTTCACAATTAAACGGTTTTTTACCAGTGTGAATGTGTGAATGAGTATTTAAAGAAAATTTTGTTTTGAATGATTCTGAACAAATGTCACATTTATAAGGTCTTTCGCCCGTGTGTGTACGTGAATGGTATACCAACGATTCTTTATGTGCATAGGATTTTGTACATTTATCACATTTGTAAGGTTTTTCCCCCGTGTGCTGACGTAAATGATGTGTCAATAGAAATTTATAGATGAATAATTTCGAACAGACATCACATTCATACGGTTTATCAATTGTGTGCCATCGTTTATGCCTTTTCAAATTATATTTACTTGGAAAATATTTAGAACAAATTTCACATTTGAAAGAATTTTTCTCAGTGTGTTGACACAAGTGTATACTCAAATTATTTGGTTGCTCGAAAGTTTTAGAGCAAATATTACATTTGAATGGAGTATTATCAAAATCGATTTCTTTTTTAATTGAAACAGTCGATATTAATTGCGTTTTATCAACAACTTTCTTTTTAGTTTTCACAAAATGTTTTGTTGAAATATGTAGATGATATTCCTCCATTTTTACATACATATTTCCACATCCTTGACACACAAAAATCCCATTAAACTTATCATGTTTACTCAAATATTTTCCATCGAATAATTTTCCTAAAATTTGGAAATATGTAAGAAGTTTTTCTAATAATTACATATGCTTAGTCCATATCTTAGCCTAACATGAAAAGGCAATCTAAAGAGTTAATTGAAATGACATAGAAAATCCTAGAATACAGAGTTATAGAAGAAAAACTAATAAACAGAATAGGAGCTTTATGTAAAGAAGAATACACATAAGATAAAATTAAAAGAATTAAAAATAGAGTTTTAAATACATCGAAACAGAAATGAGATTTATAAGAAAAACACAGTATAAATAAATAAATCACCCCCACAAGCCTTACACCTGAGAAGGTAGGAAGACATCAGAATTAACTAGCATGACTGTACTAGTTGGAAACAAGCTCTCAATAAATCAAGTGATTCCAAATAAAATGTATGTTGCTTACCTCTAAATTTAATTGGCCCGCTATATTTCCTTTTGTTTTCATTTCTTCGATACTGTTCATCAAAGTAATTGCAATCTGATTTATATTGAACATTATATTCATTCACGAAATCGGTAATTAAATCATTTTCCTCTTGTTTAATACTATGCGTATTTTCTATTAAAGCACCCCATACAGGCAAAATTGTTTTTTTATCCAAATCTTCTTTGATATATTGAGTATTTTCAATTAAAACACTTGAAGTTTGTGGAATTGGTTTTGCAACAAAATCTTTCTCCACATTCTCTTTAAAAATATTGATTTCTTCTTTGAAGCTAGTTTGATCTATTCCCAATTCAAGATCGTCACTATTCTCCTGTTTTACACAAATTAATTCATTTTCCGTCGAACTCACTATTAGGTCATTGTCTTCCATATTATTTTCCATTTCATATATTCAAAAGCAACTATTTAACACTTGACACACATTTGTAGTTTCTATTTTTTAATAATTTTCTTTATATGTAAAATAATTTATGATGTGAATCTTAATACAGCATAAACATTACAGTTGTTACCAAACATTCTTCCCGTAAACAATTTACAACTACAATTAATTATGAAGTTAACCTGTCACTAAAGACCACAAAAATAAGAACATCTAACAGATTATTTTCTTTATGTGCCTATTGTATAGTTCTATATAACTGACCACAGACCACAGTGTGGTCTGTGTAACTGACGAATCAGGAATATATCCCAACAAGAAGTTTGTAAGGTGAATAGTATTTTGTCATCGCTTCCAATTTAGTAACTTTTCTAGTGATTTATAGTAGTGTGATTCAGGTTTCCTAAAATTGTCCTCCTAGTTTAAAAACATAGTATTCGCAAATGCTAATTTTGAATCATTTATATAGTCTTGAATTAATCCACGTTTATTTGTTGTAACGAACATTCAATTTTTCAATAAAATTGATTGTTCCAATCATAGACATATTAATAATATTACTATTTCTATGATTCTTAGGCTTAATTCGATAGATTGAATGACATAATGTTGATATCTATGGTTTTAATATACCTAATTTTTACATTAAAAAAGTTATTCTAAGTTGGCTATTCGGATTTCTCCAATCTACGATATTTACAACGTCTGACGAGCCTCAAAAAGAAATTAACGATATTTATAGGCATTTGATATCCGTAGCTTTATGTACGTTTAAATCAACTGTCATCTGTCAAACTTTCTAATGGAAGGGATGTTCAAATTTAACAATATCACTTGTTAGTTTCAAGTATTAAGACGTTAAGTGAATAAAATTGATATTGTTATCATATATGGATGTAATAGAGGTAGAATTCAAAATAACGTGTAGTGAATAATATTTTATTTCTACTCAGGATAAAGAAATACAAGAACTAAAACTTAATAACTAGAAAGAGTTATAATATGGAAAACATTTCATAAAATATTAATAGACTAACAAACACACAATTAAATTACCTATAAAGTGAATAATTTGATTAAATAGATATAAATTTATATCAAAATTTATAATTATACAGTGTTTCTGAAATAGTATGGAATATTTGTGTTGGTTCCATCTTTTTTTTTTGGAAAAAACCGTAAGTAAAATTTATTTAACACGTTGACTGCCAAGGCAATTTTATTTATAACATTTCAATGAAGTTAATTATTCTGCAGTTAGCAGTTAAATTTTATTTTTGTAACCTGTTGGGTTTTTAAAATTATATCACACTGGATTGTTTTCTCCAAAAATCTACCTTCAAAATATAGTTACTCGTGATTAATTTCGCTTTTGAGGGGTTTTTCACCATTATGTAAAAACAAATGTCTGTTTAGGTTAGACTTTGTTGTAAAAGAGCGTGAACAAATGCCGCATTTGTATGTAGTGTCGTTTAAGTGACACTGCATATGTTTTTTTAAATTATGTTCAGCTGGGAACGATTTGGAACAAACGTTACATTTAAAAAATCTTTCTCCCGTGTGTTTATGTGAATGATATATTAACGATTCTTTATATGCATAGGATTTTGTACAAATGTCACATTTAAAAGGTTTTTCACCCGTGTGTTTCCGTAAGTGGTCGGCCAACGAATGCTTATTGGCATAAACTTTTGAACAAAATTGACATTTCACCAAATTTTCTCCGGTGTGAAGTCGCATGTGTGAATTTAAATTACTTTTGTGGAAAAAAGATTTGGAACAAATGTCACATTTGAAGGGTTTCTCTCCTGTGTGCTGCCTCATGTGGTTGGTCAATAAATATTTATAAGGGAATGATTTTGAACAAATTTCACATTTGAACGAATTTTCCCCTGTATGAAAACGCATATGTGAATTTAATTGCCCTTTAAATTGGAACGATTTCGAACAAATTTCACATTTAAACGGTTCTTCTCCATTGTGCCAAAGCAAATGGCTGTTCAAAGTAGATATTCTTGCGAAAGATTTTGAACAAATTTCACATTTATGTCGGGTTCTAGCCCCGTGACTTTGCTCATGTTTATTTAAATTTTCCTTAGCTGGAAAACATTTCGAACAAACGTCACATTTAAATGGGTTTTCACCGGTGTGTTTCCGTATATGATTTATCAACAAATATTTATGAGCATAGGACTTCAAACAAGTTTCACATTGATACAAATTCTTCCCAGTATGAATTTTCATGTGGGAATTCAAATTACCTTTGTGAAAAAAAGATTTTGAACAAATTTCACATTTAAACGGTTTTTCTCCAGTGTGCTGTAATAAATGCTTGTTCAAGGAGGATACAGTTTGGAAATATCTTGAACAAATATCACATTTATGTAGGTTTTCATTCAGTGAATTATCTTCAACTGGAAGATATTTAGGACAAGTATTTAATACGGGAGATCTTGATCTCGAATTTTCTTCATTTGGAGAAGATTTTGAACAAACTTCACATTTAAATGGATAATTTCCAGTATGATAACTTGAGTCATTGTCAAACAAATACTCCTGGGAGAAGAATTTTGAACAAATTTGACATTTTAACAGTTTTTCTTCTGTATGTAAACTCATATGAGATTTCAATTCTCTTTTAAATACAAAATTTTTTAAGCAAACTTCACACCGATGCTTTTCACCTGTATGATATTGTTTAATATGCTTTTGTAAATTCTCTTTAGCTGGAAAACCTTTGAAACAAATGTCACATTTGAATGGTTTTTCCCCAGTGTGCTGTCGCAAGTGGTTGATCAACAGATATTTATGAGTGTATATTTTCAAACAAGTTTGACATTTAAATAAATTTTTTCCAGTATGGAATTTCATGTGTGAAGTCAAATTCGATTTGTGTAAAAAAGATTTTGAACAAATTTCACATTTGAATCGTTTTTTTCCTATGTGTTGAGACAAATGTGCATTCGAATTTTTCCTCATACAAACGTTACCTTCAATTGATATATCATCGATACCTTGTGTACTATTTTCAATATCTGGTATTTCCTTCTTTAACTCTTCTTTAATTGAATCAGATCTTGTAATTATTTGCCTTCTTTCAACTTTTTTCTTCTTAACTTCATTTTCATAACATTTCTTCTTTTTTAAATAAAGCTTTGTAGACACATGTAAAAGAAATTCTTCTTTTTTCACGTACATATTTCCACATAATTGACAGATAATAACCCCTTTAATTTCCGCATATTTTCCATTGTACAACGTTCCTGAATTATTGAAAAGATATAAGAAAAGTTGTGAAGAAATTGTTTTAAATTTCACGCTGAAAAAATCATTCAAAAAACACTAATGTATAAATTTTTGAATTCAAATTTTTTGTAATAACCTGGTAAAGTAACACATGCTGCAAACTCGCATAATATATGAGTTAACTTGTACACAAAATTAAATCCATACACCTTGGTAATTAAATTTTTAATTCAATTTATTTGATAATTAATTATTACGTTCAACAAATGCAATAATAAAATTTTAAATTAATTTATTCATATAACTAATGATCACTAGGTGAAAATTTTTTAATAATCGGATAACTAATTTGTTATTCATAAGTTTAGCTGACGACTAGACACTTGATGAAAAAAAAAATGATTCCAAGAGTATCAGGATTATTTAACAACTAACTACTAGCAACTAACTAACAACAAGCTAATTAAAAAAATTTAATTCAAGTTATTATCATCATATATTACAAATAAACTTACCTTCTAATCTAATTTGTCTCATATATGAATCTTTTAATTTGTTTTCATTGCATTCATATCGATAATCAGAAATATTATATTCTCTTTCAATTTCTTCATTGCTTTTATCTATTAAATCAGTATTTTCATCGATAGTTTCTTGTTTAACATTAACATTTTGTTCAATTAAAATTGGTTTTTCGTCCACATCTTCCTTCACATTCTCGTTACAAATATTCTCTTCCTTAAAAATAGTTTGTCCGTTCAAATCCAGCTCTTGATAAGCACAGTTTTCCTGTTTTATAAAAACTAATCCATTTTCCGTAGAGCTCTCGATTTGTTTACCAATTTTCTTATTATTTTCCATTTCTTACACTCCTTAAGTAGTTATTAAAATCATAAATTTGTTACCTTCGCTTCAATTTTTCTATTTTTGTCAAAATTCGACTTTTCATTATTATTTAAATATAGTTGTTTAGCACGAGTTAACAACAACTTAACAATAAATCTAACTAAATAAACAAGCACTAATGATGTCGACGTCAGGTTATGCGTTTCACTTGTCATTTTACGTTACCATAGAATACAATATCACAGAACTACTTTTCAGAATGTTGATTAATCCAATGTTCAGGAAGTAATTCGAATCGAAGTGAACGCATCATGGGCACGAAACCCATTAGATCGACGCTTATGACTTTGGCACACAAACTAATTATTTGTTGTAGTGTCCGAAATACAAGTTACTTTATTAACTGACTATAAAATACGAATACACGTCTTTGAAACTATACATCTCACTATCTTAGTCTTATTAGTAAACATAAGAATTTGAAATGAATGTTCTCATAACGTCAATTCTACAATTTGTGTATAAAACACAATTTTAAAGCTCGTGGAGCACCCATGTTTTCGAAAATAACACATAAGAGTTACTTTATATGTACTTTGTGGAACGCATAAGATACCAAAAGTACACATAACCTTAAAACTTAAAACGTTTTGAACACGATCCAAAAAAGTTGGTAATTTAGAGGTAGTAGGGGCTTTAAACTTTGCTTTGAAATGGGCTGAAGATAACGAATTTGATAGCCACGAAGTCGTTTTTCCGTCGATTTAGAGACGGGGCTTTTAATATGAAGTGCGAATGTAAAAAATTGATTAAAAAAACTAAAGTTAAACATGTGTTTTAGGGTCTTGTTTTTTCCCTCCGGATTACCGAGGCCCTAGTGTATAACATCTTAAATGTATTAATGGTAAGCGACACTGTATATGTTTTTTTATATATATTTAAGAGGTTCCCCTGTATGAAAACGCATATGTGAATTTAATTCGTCTTCAAATTGAAACGATGTCGAACAAAGATCACAATTTAACGGTTCATCTACTTCATGAGAAATCAAATGACAGTTCAGAGTAGATACACTTGAGAAACATTTTGAACAAATATCACATTTATATCGGTTTTTAGCCCAGTGACTTTGCTCGTGTTTACTTAAATTTACCTTAGCAGGGAAGGACTTCAAACAAATGTCACATTTAAATGGTTTTTCCCCAGTGTGTTTCCGTACATGATTTATCAACAAATATTTATGAACATAAGATTTGGAACAAGTTTCACATCGATACAAATTCTTCCCAGTATGAATTTTCATATGAGAATTCAAATTACCTTTGTGAAAAAAAGATTTTGAACACATTTCACATTTAAACGGTTTTTCTCCAGTGTGCTGTAATAAATGCTTGTTCAGGGATGATAGAGTTTGGAAATATCTTGAACAAACATCACATTTATGTAGGTTTTCAAAACTTTGTGAATTATCTTCAACCGGAAGAGATTTAGAACAAGTATTTATTACGGGGGATCTTGATCTCGTCTTTTCTTCATTTGGAGAAGATTTTGAACAAATTTCACATTTAAATGGTTTTTCTTCAGTGTGATCATTGGGAAACAAATAATCCTGGGAAAATAATTTTGAACAAATTTGACATTTCAACAGGTTCTCATCTTTATGTAAACTCATATGTGATTTAAATTCTCTTTTAAATACAAATTTTTTTAAGCAAACTTCACATTGATGTTTATGCTTTTCACCTGTATGACAATATTTAATATGCTTTTGTAAATTCTCTTTAGCTGGAAAACCTTTTGAACAAATGTCACACTTAAATGGTTTTTCCCCAGTATGTTTCCGTATATGATTTATCAACAAATATTTATGAGCATAGGACTTCGAACAATTTTCACATTGATATAAATTCTTCCCAGTATGAAATTTCATGTGAGAAGATAAATTCGATTTGTATAAGAAAGATTTTGAACAAATTTCACATTTAAACGGTTTTTTTCCTATGTGTTGAGACAAGTGTACATTTGAATAATTTCTCCTTATACAAACTTTACCTTCAATTGATATATCATCGATACCTTGTGTACTATTTTCAATATCTGGTTTTTCCTTCTTTAATTCATCTTTGGATATTATTTCTTCTTTAATGGAATCAGATCTTGTAATTGTTTGCCTTCTTTCACCTTTTTTCTTCTTAACTTCATTTTTATAACATTTCTTCTTTTTTAAATGAAGTTTTGTTGACGCATGTAAAAGAAATTCTTCTTTTTTCACGTACATATTTCCACATAATTGACAGATAATAACCCCTTTAATTTCCGCATATTTTTCATTATACAATGTTCCTGAATTATTGAAAATATATAAGAAAAGTTGTGACGAAATCTTGGAAATTGTTTTGGATTAGAAGAACGCCGGAAGAGATATAGAGATACTATGGATAATTTTTGGTTGGGATTAGGGAAGTTTAAGGTCCTGGAAAAACAAAAACCTTGTGTTCTTAATAGAGAGTAACCATAAAAGAAGGGCCTCCTTCTCTATAATTGGGAAGAAAGTAGCTTCAAAACTGTCTCTACCAAAGAGCCCAACAAAAAAACATTTTCAATCATACGGGTATGATTTTTCATAGCTCCCGTCAAGAAATTAAATACATTTTTTTTTTTTCAATTCCTTTTCAAAAATGCATTCAGAAAATAATTATTTTCATAAATATGTAAAAATTGTAAAACTTTCAAAAAGCAAATTTTTTTGGAACGAAGCTCTTCAGAACAATTTAGAACTATTAAAACAAAAAATGATTTTCCTCAAATTTCGTGAAAAATAATTTTTTCAACGGCATAGAACAAACCCAGCACAATCCAGAACAACTGTATAAATCACGATACCTTAAAAGGTCGGTGCCAGCTGATAACAAACATAAGTTGCTGATTTATAATTCAACAAAAATTTCACAGAACTGATAATCTTTGCAAAATTATATATATTTAGTTGGTTGCTATTGTAATTTTAGTTGTTAATAGTGTCTTTTCGCTGTTCTAATAAAGTATCTTTTTAAAAAGTGACCTTTGAGGTAGTAACTATTAATTCACATATAAGAACTTCATAAATTTTATGTATGACATCAGAAACTTGTACTGCAATGCTTTAACCTTGTATAAATGCTCTAAATAATGATTTGATCGAAATTGAAATATTATATAGTTTATGTCCAACAAAAATGAAAAAAGTCACATTAGCAATATCCAGATTTGACCAACTAAATAAATCAACAAAGAAAACAAGAAACTCGAAAGAAATTGATTTCAACAGCATCATGGTTATTTAACATCTTCTATTCTCTACTTGGGGCAATAGATGTTAGACTTATTTAAAATAATAAAAAAATTTCAATTTAAATTATCATCATCACATATTACAAATAAACTTACCTTTTAATCTAATTCGTCTCCTATATGAATCTTTTGATTTGTTTTCATTGCATTCATATTTATAATAAGAAATATTATATTCTCTTTCAATTTCTTCATTGCTATTATCTATTAAATCAGTATTTTCATCGATAGTTTCTTGTTTAAAGTTATTTAAATTTATAATTAGATCATTTTGTTCAATTAAAATTGGTTTTTCCTCCAAATCTTCCCTCACATTCTCGTTACAAATATTCTCTTCCTTATTAATAATTTCTTCATTCAAATCCAGCTCATGATAAGCGCAATTTTCCTGTTTTATAAAAGCCAATCCATTTTCCTCTATTTGGTTTTCAACTTTCATATTATTTTCCATTTCTTACATTATGAGAGTACAATCCATTACATCCATTATTAAAACTATAAATTTGCTACCTTGGCTTTTGTTTTTATTTTTGTATTTACATTCAATTGTTTAAATGTTTGAGGTGAAGAGAATTTTGAAATTGCTTAACACGAAACAACAACAACGCCTTTCCAACAATAAAAGTTAATTGTGAAAACAAACATTAATAACGTCAACATCAAATTATGTCATTTCATGTTACCATAGAACAACAACAGTATCATAGAACAACTTTTCAGATTGATTGATAAATCATTTCAATAATTTGTTCGCGAGTCTGATTCAGAATCAGTTTATAAACCGATTGAATCGCACTAGAAGTGTTCAGAAAGTAATTCGAATCAAAGTGAACGGATCATAGTCATATGATACAATCCTTGTATATCAATTGACAAATTCGATTAGCTGATGGTTTTTTTGACCTTTTTATAATTTAATTACATTATATATATATATATATATATATATATATATATATATATATATATATATATATATATATATATATATATATATATATATATATTCCTCTAATAATTCAAAAATAAGGAAACTATGAAAACGTCACTAATATTCACTCATATCGATATCACAAAGAACATCATATGTCATATGTCAATCCCATGATTATTATTATCATCAACGACGTGCCAAGAGACAAGAATAACTTAAATAAAATAAACGTAGTAAAGTTTTCTATTATATATACACTCTTTATGAACAACACATAACAACGTTGTCAACCCATTCTTGAAAACGGCGAACTATTTAGATGATAAATTCATTAATGTTTAATGCAAATTTATACTTAACTTTCTTGATATTGGTTTCAATTAAGTTTAACACTAAAATTTGAGAGACAGAAAAAGATTGGAATATTTCAGGTAAAATTAATTAGATATTAGTGGTAAATACGGACAGAAATTTGGGCAAATTCGGCCAGATGTTAGGGTGCTATTTTCAAACAAAAAAAACTGAATTAGATATTAAAATATTTTAATTAGGTCGGTTCAGATCCCGCAGTCGATGTAAATTTGGTTAGAAGGAATAACATTGTCATGATCTTGTTTTTTTTATCATACATGGCATTATATCATATCGCCGTTGAAATAGTGTCATAAGTCAAAAAAAAACTATGGAGTAAAAAGCGGTGGAAATTAATTCTAATTTTATTCATCACTTTTTGGATGATAGCTAAAAACTGACAAAGTTCTGCAATGGCAACTATTTATATGAAATTATTTGAGATGAGATTTTTTAGTTTTCTAGCACCAATAGTACAATAAAAGAAATTTTTTGAGTTATAACACTATTTAGGCGAAGAAAATCACTTAGTCTATATTTAATATCGACCAAAATGGGTATACCAGAGCAATTTTTCTTAGAACGTGCACTTGTACCCGTTTGTGCATACTACCAAAACTATATAAAATTTTTTCAGTGCGATTTTTTTTTATAAACTCGTAAAAATAAAGATTTTAGAAAAAAATTGATTAAAACCAATAAATTGTGAGTCATTTAAATTTTATTTAACTATATAAATCAAAGCAATAAGTCAAAAGTCACATTTTTAAGGCTTTTGCCCCGAATGTTTCAACAAATGTCTTTGGAAATAATCATTCCTCACAAACGATTTAAAACAAACATCACATTTAAACGGTTTCTCACCATGATGACAAATTGTATGTCTTTTTAAATCCTGATTCCGTAAAAACGATTTTGAACATATAAAGCATTCGAATGGCTTTTCACCTGAATGCTTCGACAAATGTGTCTCTAAATAATCGTTTCTTACAAATGTTTTCAAGCAAATGTCACATCGGAATGGTTTTTCACTTTCGTGACTGAGTAAATGCCTCTTTAAATCCTGACTCCAAGAAAACGATTTCAAACAAATATCACACCGGAATTTTTTCTCTTCCGTGTGATTCAACAAGTGTCTCTTCATGTATGCTTTTTGTGAAAATGATTTCAAACAAATATCACATTTGAAATGTTTTTCTCCTCTGTGAATAAGCAAGTGTTTGTTTAAATATCCCTTAAGTGAAAACGATTTCATACAAATATCACATCGGAATGGTTTTTCTTCATTGTGGGTCTGTAGGTGGATGTAGAAATCTCCCCTCTTGGTAAACTGTTTCATGCAAATGTTACATTTAAACGGTTTTTCTCCTGTATGAAGAAACAGATGTCTCATTAAACTTCCTTTACATATAAATAATTTCGAACATAAATTGCATTTGAATGTTTTTTCATCTACTTGTTTACACTCATGTCTGTTTAAATCTTCTTCGTTAATAAAATATTCCATACAAACATCACATTTCAATGGCTTTTCTACTTTATGAGTAAAAAGAAAATGTCGGTTCAAATTACTTTTTCGTGAAAACGGTTTCAAACAAACGTAACATTCAAATGGCTTTTCTCCTGTATGAGTAAGTGAATGTCTTTTTAAATCAAATAATCTTTGAAAGGATTTCGAACAAATCTCACATTGGAATCGTTTTTCTGATTTGCATAAATTCAAATCAGTGTTTTTGTTAATAGAATTAACACTAATATTGAGTTCAAATATGCTGCTTCCTCGAAATTCTTCCTTTAAATCATATTCAGTTACTTCAATTTCATCTTTAACATCTCTATCAAAATTTCTAGATATATTAAGATCAGTAATGGATTTTTTTGTGTTATTTTTCTTGTTAAATTTAATTTGATATGTTTTCTTTATTTTTATATGGTGATTAATTGAGATATGGCTAGTAAATTCTTCTTTTTTTGTATATAAATTTCCACAAAATCTACATATCATTATCCCACTACACACTTTTCCATTCCTCGATGCTTCTGTAAGTAAATAAAAACTGCTTTTTCAAAATGTACATTCTACATAGAAAAACGTAGCAGCAAAATCAATAATCTTTCAATTATAAAAATACTCTAGATATTATAGTAGATGATACCTGTAGAATTTCCTTCATAAATAGCACATTCAAAAACATAATATTTGTAGGTTATGAGCCAAATAAACATATCACAATTAGAAAATATGCAAATACTAAATACATAAGTAACAATCAAATAATCGTTTTACTCACTTCTCATTTTACTTCGTTTTCGTATCTCTTTAAAATATTCATTTCTAAGATGTGTATTAACATCAGAAATAATATCCTGTTCTGATTTAACATCAACCAATATTTGAATAGTATTAAAGTCCTCACTTTTTTCTTGGTTAATAGAATGCATACTAATCATATTATCATTTATATTTTGAATATTTTCCACAAGATTTTTATCAAATACAGTATTCATATCACAGAGAAATTCCTCTTTAATGTCTAGTTCATCCTTTAAAACCATTTTATCTTTCTCCATTATGTATGGATTATCACATTAACAATTAAAAAGTTATTTTAACAAAATCACGACATAAATAAACATTAACATGAGTCTACTTGTCATTTATTAAAATGGCCTAGTTTGCATAGCTAAGCTAGCCACTGTAACTCTATAAGTTGTCTGAGACAGTGGTGTGGTGACGCCATCTTTTATTTGAAAGGATAATTAATGATTACCGCTCACAATACACTGTCTTACGCGTTTCGATAACCAAGTTATCGTCTTCAGATGTTGACTGTTTGGTTTCTAAAAGAGATGTTAAATGTATCTATGATGTCCTCTCAACACCATGAAACAACTTATTCTACCGAAAAAACCAAGAAAAACAAGATAAAATCAAATATATACTCCACTGCCGTTAGTTTGACATAAAACAGCTGTTTTCTCAGATTGCCTAACTGTAGAAAACCTAATAGCAATCGTCTAGTCACCATGGTAAAATCGATAAATTGATTATCAAAATGCAAATTAAGCATTATAACTGTTGTAGTGGTAATTAAATTCGGAATCAATATCACCAACGCTTCCAAAAATTCTTAGTTTGTATTTAAACAAACTATCCACAACACTACACTTCATAATGTTTGGCTGTATAGCCTATTACATTTTAGTTATAACCTTAGCGAAAAAGAACAGAAAACGCACGTGGTTAAATTTATCAGTTTTATATTATAAATTTGTAAACTAATATGACGTGAAACAATTATCTACATAAAAATGATAGGAATGGTAAATTAATTGAATTTTGATAATTTGTATTGATCTATAATATATATAAAAATTTATTTACTAGAAGAAATTACAATAAAAAATATGTACAATAATGGTGGGAACAGTTGATTGATCAGTAAGAACATTTTATTTTTTTTATTTACTAGTTAGTTTAGGTTGGAATATGGAATGGAAATCTTGTTTTTTATTTTTAATTAGAAGAGTTAAAAACGGTTTTATACATACATACAACGTGCTTTTGATAGTGTGAACTAATATCGGTTAGGGTTAAATGTCATTGAACCTTTATAACGAAAAATATCAATTGAATGGTTTTTTGTTTGTTTGAAGAAGAATATGTGGATTTTTATAACGTTCCACTTTTACGTTGGAATCATTTCTCCTGCTTATGACAAGCCATATGTCTATTCAATGAGAAGTTATGTTTGAAAGATTTTGAGCAAACTCCACATTTAAATGGTTTTTCGTCAGAGTGAGATCGTTTATGAGTTACTAAATTACTTTTATCGCTAAAAAGTTTGAAACAAACTTCACATTCGAATGGTTTTTCGTTTGTATGATTTCTAGTGTGTAACACTAAATTCTTTTTGGCACTAAACGTTTTCGAACAGATCTCGCATTTAAACGGTTTTTCGCCAGTATGAATTCGCATGTGTCGGACTAAATTGCTATTAATTTTGAACGATTTCGAACAAATTTGACAACTAAATGGTGTTTCTCTAGTGTGAACACGTGTGTGTGCAGTAAAATGACTTTTAACCACAAACGATTTCGAACAAATTTCACATTTAAAAGGTTTTTCGTTTGTATGATATCGAATGTGTGAAACTAAATATTCCTTAACTGGAAATGATTTTGAACAAATTTCGCATTTGAATGGTTTTTCGCCAGTATGAATCCGTATGTGTTGGACCAACTTAGTTTTAAATTTGAAGGTTTTCAAACAAAGTTCACAACTGAACGGTTTTTCGCCTGTGTGAACACGTGCGTGTTCAGTTAAATGACTTTTAACAACAAACGATTTTGAACAAATTTCACATTTATATGGTTTTTCCCCCGTATGTGTGCGTGAATGATATACCAACGATTCTTTGTGTGCATAGGATTTTGAACAAATTTCACAACTAAATGGTTTTTTACCAGTGTGAATCAGCATGTGTTGAGTTAAACTAATACTATGTTTAAACAATTTCGAGCAAAGATTACATTTGAACGGTTTTCCTCCCTCATGTACATTCAAACTGTTTTTCTTTCTAAAAGATTTTGAACAACTTGTACGCTTGAATGATTTTTCAATATCATTAGATGGATTTTGTAATTCATTTTTCAATAATATTGAAATTGTATTCGTTGGTTCAAGTACCCTATACTCCAAATTATCATTTGTACTCTGATTCATGTCACAACTTCGCTTTAAACACAATTTTTTGACAAGATGTTTTGACAGATGACAGAAGAAATCAAATTTCTTAGTGTAGAAATTTCCACATAATTTACAAATGATTATACCGTTGGGCAAAATACTATGCTTCATAGAGTCGCTTTTTGCAAAAGTTTCTGTAAATAATAGATCTTATTATACGAGATTATCTCGAAAAGTTCTATGATAAAAATATAAAGAAATATTCAATATAGATATCAAAGTAAAGATTATATCAGAATATAACCTCGAAATTTTGTTTATTTTTGTTCCTAAAAAATATTAGAAATGACTTATAAGTCAGCAACAACATTCATACGAATCAAATCATGACTAATATTCCAATGGACGGCCTATTACGAATTGGTCATTTAAGAAGAACTCTCACTTTTAGTTCGAACAAAAAAGTTATCAACATTCAAAACATCGAATCGATGAGCCATCCTCCCTACAGTCCCTGTTTGTTACCCAATGATCAAAAATAAATTGCGAGATCAAGGTTTTTCTATAGAAGTGGTTGGCACGTTCAAATCACATGTTTTCGAGGGAAACATGCTTGGATAATTAGTTCAATCGCATGCAAATATGTATTGATATTAGTGGAGGAATATTTTGAAAAACAATAAAGAAATATCCAATTATAAATATTCGTTATTATTTGTCTACCTTAAAACTTTTAATAGCAACCCTCAAATTTAGATTCTCTTCTATTAAATTAATGTATTAACAATGTATATGAGGAGTTAAATAACTAGGAAAAATTTCTTTTCTCCCATCTTATAATTTTATAGATAAAAATTTCAGTTAAACTAATAACAAACTGTTTAAATATTCAATATTTATGAATAACTGTTAAATACTTCATCACTTGTATTAAATATATAAGAAATTTACATACCTTTGCTAAGTTTCTTGAACCCTTTTCCTTGGTATTTATTGTTATTTGATGCATAAAACTTTTGATTGGATTCACTTTTAAAGTTTGCAAGTGGTTGCATAAAGCCAACTGGTGAGTTAACATCATTTTCCTGTCTTATTAACTCTAACTCTTTTTTTATGTCATTACTTATTTGGTAGCCTTCGGGATTCGTCCGCAAGTCTTCAACATTATTTTCCTGTTTGATTATAGTTGGTTTCTCACTTATTTGGTTTTGTTTATTGATCAACACATTTTCATTCAGCATAATATATTCCATATTATGTTTTAGTTCATCAAAAAAGGGATCGTAAGGTTCTTGTTTCACTTCCATTGCATAGATCATAAAAATTTACTTTTTAAATCCAATTATTTATCACCATAACAAACGAATATTAAAAATCAAACAGATTTAATAGAATTTCCATTAATATAGAATAAATTTAAATAATTCTCTAATATTTTCTTCGATGTTGAATAAAGTCTGAGATAGCACTATTTATGTCAACAATAAATCAACAACTTGTTTTTGTAGAAAAATCATAATACAAGCACCTTGAAATTCAGGCAGCCTAGACGATACCATAGAGAAAGTAAAAGTAAATTATAGCATTTATTTAATATGTTTTTATTGATACTTACATAATCTGATGCACGGTAAATTACTACATTATTTTTAATTAGATACTATGATTTTATATTGGTTTAGTTGTAACAATTCTTTGTAATATAAATATAATCAAAGGGTTCCAGGCCATTTTCTTCTTCTTTTTATAATGACACATTTTTAAATATAGTTGATTGCAGAAATGTTAACTTAGCTGGGTGGATACTGTTCTAAGGATTTAGCCCATAATCACAAAGAAAAAGAAATTCACTATTAAAAGTTCGTATTTCTGATAATTACAATTAGAATTTTATCATTGTTTCCATAGTGCAGTATATATTGAAAATTTGAAAAACCGAGTTGACAATGCGTTTTCAAGTTAAAATTTATTTTGTTTTTTCTATTTACATATAATATGTATAAATATTGCTACACAAGATAATGTAAATATGTATTTACAAATTGGTGGTAAGTGAATAAGTTTTGTTTTATTAAAAAGTGTGATAACTTCTAAATAGTATTTGTACATTTCCTTAATTTTTTTATCAGTGTAACAACAATGTATGTCTATTCAATTGACTGACATCTCTGAACGCTTTCAAGCAAAATTCACATTTAAATGGTTTTTCGCCAGTGTGACTACGCATGTGAGTATCTAAATGACTTTTACGTGTGAAAATTTTCAAACAAATTTCACATTTGAATAGTTTCTCTCCAGTATGCACACGCATATGATGATTTAAATTACTTCGATTTTTGTACAAATTGGAACAAATTTCACACTTGAAGCGCTTTTCTGTTCCATGAGAATACATATGCTTTTTTAATAACGATTTTTGTTTGAAAGTTTTTAAACAAATTTCGCATTTAAATTGTTTGTCGTTTGTGTGGGACAACATGTGAGTGACTAAATTTCTTAGCCTTATGAAAACTTTTAAACAAATTTCGCATTTATATGGTTTTTCTTCGGTGTGCGAACTCATGTGTCTGTCTAAATTATTTTGATTTTTGAATAATTTAGAACAAATTTCACATTTGAATCGCTTTTCTGTTCCATGAGAATACATATGTTTTTTTAATAACGATTTTTGTTTAAAAGATTTCAAACAAACTTCACATTCAAATTGTTTCTCGACTGTATGGGAGATCATGTGAGTGACTAGATTTCTTTCAAGTATAAAATTTTTTTGACAAATCTCACATTTTATTGGTTCTTCTTCTGTGTGAGAACGCACGTGTCGATCTAAATTACTTTTATTTATGTACAGTTTGGAACAAATTTCACATTTGAATCGTTTGTCTGGTTCATGACAATACATATGTTTATTCAATGAATATTTTTGTCTAAACGATTTCAGACATATTTCACATTTAAATCGTCTTTCATCGGTGTGACATCGTCTATGAGATATCAAATTACTTTTGTCTCTAAAACTTTTCAAGCAAATTTCACACTGAAATGGTTTTTCATTTGTGTGACAACGAATATGTGAAACCAAATGATTCTTCACTGTAAACGATTTCGCACAAATTTCACACTTAAATGGTTTTTCGCCGGTATGAATTCGCATGTGCTGGACTAAATTGGTTTTAATTTTGAATGATTTTGAACAAACTTGGCAAGTGAATGGTTTTTCACCAGTGTGGACACGTGTGTGTTCAATCAAATAACGTTTAACTGCAAACACTTTCGAACAAATTTCACATTTAAATGGTTTCACACCGGTGTGTATAAACATGTGTCGGGTTAAACTAACACTATGTTTAAACAATTTCGAGCAAAGTTCACATTTGAATGGCTTTTCTCCTGTGTGTATGCGCACGTGTTCGTTCAAACGGGTTTTCTTTCTAAAAGATTTCAAACAAATTGTACACTTGAATGGTTTTTCTATCTTTATAGTATTATCAGTGTTATCGTAGGATAATTCTTTTAATTTATCATTTATTTGACTATTTATTGACGTAACATTTGCTGGTTCAATTACTCTATACTCCAAATTATCACTAATACCTTGTTTCATACCGTAGCTTCGTTTTAAGAGTGATTTTTTCACAAGATGTCTTGAAAGATGATAAAATTCAAATTTCTTAGTGTAGAAATTTCCACATAATTTACAAATAATTATACCATTGGGCAAAATGCTGTGTTTAATGGAGTTGTGTTTTTTAGAAATTCCTGTAAATCATAAACCTCAATATACAAGGTTGTCTCAAAACAATTGAGAATAAAATATTAAATAAGTAATAGAATTCGAATCTACCCAAAGCTATAGATATTAGTAGGAATTGAGATATTGACAGAATATAAATATTTTCATCAAAAGATCAGATATTTCATTTCCTATTTTCACTCCAAAAACTCTTCTTATACAGGGTGGTCCACGACTTCTTATTCACATATAAACTGTCATTGAGACATCTCTCTTGTGCAGCCGGCAGTGGTTGTTTGACATTCATACTCTCTGGTTTGACCTACGATAGAGATCAAACTTCCAGAAATAGATATTCTCTTTTCATTATAAGGTACAACGTCCCTCGCCGATAGAATCCCTGAATGGGGACGTCGATTCCAGAGAAGCCTGCCCCACACCACCCACAGTTTTATTAATTCCCATTTAATTGTGACGCTATGAGGCAGAACTTTGGAATTCTCTTTCAAGTTCAAATAAATATTCTCCATAGACTCCAGAAGTGTGTAGTGGTGCTATATTTAGATTGTACAGGTTATCCCTGTAAAAGTTACAAATTCTTTAGCTTTAAAGGCTTATAACTCAGAAACGAGGAGTCGTATGAGAATTTTTTTATGTCACAGTATTATTTTCACGTCACCTACTCACTCCAAATTTTTTGCATCAAGTACCAGAACACCCTGTATACCAGATTGTTGAGTTTTATTTTATTATGTTATGTTTAATATACAAATATGATTAATTTACATTTTTTAATGAGTTTTAACCCTGACCAATAGTGGATTTGGCAGGCTGATTAGAGTGTAGCCCAGGGCAGCAAATTTAGTTCAAAAATCTTTTAGTCGGATTTACAATATCAGAAAAGATAATTATGATGCACATAAAGATGACAAGTTTTGAAATTTTTACCGAAATTAAAGTAATTTAAGAAAAATTGCATATATGATACATATTTCTACTACATTGTTCACAATTTATGATTTGATATACATACATACCTTTACTGAACTTGGTCATATTTTTTCGAAAAGCTTTATTATTAGTTCTGTAAATATGAAACTTCTCATTAGATTCACTTTTATAGTTGTGTGGTTTCGAATAATCAATTTGTATATTATCATTTTCTTGTTTTATTGAAAGCAGTTCCTCTTTTATGGTTACATTACTTATTTGGTAATCATCCTGATTCATCCACAGATCTTCAATATTATTCTCTTCTTTTATCGTTATCAATTCCTCATTTTTTTTTTCGTTTTGTTGATTTATCAACCCGTTTTCAACAATTTCATTCTGCATAAGATATTCCTGTGTCTCATATTTTAGCTCAGCAATTAAAGGATCGTAAGCCTCTTGTTTTACTTCCATTGTACAGATAAATTCACTTTTAATTAAAAATAGATTACCACATCCAAAAATGTTTACTATGTGGATATTGGTTTTATAAATTATAATAGGATGCCGTTATACATAAGTTTGAATATGATTTTCTATTATAATTATAGAATTTTTTCTACTGTTGTACATAAATGTTTGCTTAATACATTTTGCTACACTTATTACAATTTACTTTTAGTGTGGACTTCGGTCTTTATATAAAAGAGGCTAGTTTTGCCATAGATCAAGTAAAACTATTACATATTTTCTCTGCAGGCACTTCATGTATTATACGTCGTCGAAAACTTTATCTGGGCGACTGTAAAACTATTATAAATAGATGGCGCGCTATGGTTTCATTTTCTTTCACGTTTGGTCCTTTATTGCTATATAAGATAAACTATCTGTTTTAATGTCGATATAGGTGAATAATTTAAATTCTTTTCTTGATAAATAGCATTGATTTTGGGTATCTTGTGATAAAAATTGGTTTCAAAAAACAAGTAAAAATTGAGGATTGAACATATTTCGCACGAAAATATTACTTGACATTGACAATTTGCAAGTTGTCAATGTCAGTATTACATATATGGTAAAACGTTAGTATTATGATGTTATACATCAATTTCTTCTTCGTAGTATTTCTTGTTTGTGTTAAGTGATACGATGTCATTAGATAACAAGTGGTGCTTTTTTGGTAACAAAATATTATAGGTATTTACAATTATGTTCAGTTTTAATATCAAAAGTTATTTTCCCTTTAGTAAAAGCAGTTTCCTAAATCTTCTCTTTTTGTACCTGTTTGAGCTAGATAATTTAGCCACAATATAAATATATAATTTATCTATGGTTTTATTACATCAATATATATCAATTACCATTATACGGCAATATATGATGTTCCAAATATATTTTTTGATATTAATTACTTGCAGAATTCTATAAATTATAGAAATAAAATGAAATTCTGTAATGGAAAATTTCCATACTTTCGAAATATTCTGATGAATTCAAATTAAGTTGTCTGTGAATTATTGAAGTAATAATCTTATCCAGCAACTTGAAATATTTTTATTTTCAAAAAATAATCTTTCTTCTATAAGACATATGGTTTCTAATATTTAAATCGATAGAGATATTACCAATCTGTAATATCTCTATGATTTAAATAGGCATTTATATAACATACTTAAGGTATGTTCTGTGTTTATACTATGAAACAGAAATAGAAGAAGAATTGACTGTTCAATATTTACTACGATTTGCTTACATGTTTTGTTTAAATAACTTATAATTAATTAATAATTGGATATAACGCCGAAAGAATGGATACGGAGCAAAACACCGTTAAGGAAGTAGATACTTTCCAAAATGATTTTGTTTGGAATATTAATGTTAAACAAGAATTGAGTGAGGAAGTGTCTATCCATGATTTTTCTAATGTAAATACAATTAATATGCGTCATATTAAAAAAGAAGTAAATGATGAATTAAGCACAGTTCAAATATTTGGAGAATCTACGGTTGTTACTAAAACAGAAAAGGACAGTTCTCGTAAGGTTATACCTAAAATTCGAAATAAATTTAAAGGTAAAAAACGGAATCATAGAAGACCAACTAAATCAAGAGGTGAGTTGAAATTATTGTTGGTTATATTTTTACATTTCCATATCTCAAGGTTTTTATATAAGCAAAATATCATAAAAAATTGTAAATAATATCTACAAATTTTTAACAGTTTATAAGAATTGTAATTTTTAGTGTTATATAGAAACATTTTTGTGATTTGTACAACTATGGATTGGCGAAAAATCTTTAATTTCCGTTACAGGACTGCTTAAAAGTGGGAAACATCTAAAACCAAATACTATTTCTGGTATTGTGATCTGTATGTTTTGTGGAAATTTATATTTACATCAAATTGAATTCTTTTGCCATTTTTCTGCAAATCATTGTATGAAACAAAAGAAATTACTATATAAAAAGAAATTTCACCAGAAAAAAATAAGTTATAATGAAAAGCAAGGAACTGACCTTTCCATATTCAAAAATCTTGATGAAAATGTGAAAATTGAAATAGATGATATAAAACCAGAATTACAAGATATCAGATTTACTGATAATTTAAAGTTGAGTTTAGATGACATTCAGAAGTTGAAGAGGGGTGATTTGAATAGACATTTGCGTATCCGACGAGAAGAAAAGACTTTTAAATGTGTGGTTTGTTCTAAAAGTTTTTCAAGGAGAAGTAATCTGAATGCACATTTCCGTATACATGCTGGAGAAAAACCATTCAAATGTGACATTTGTTTGAAAACTTTTTCGTTGAAAGGTAATTTGAACGTACATTTTCGTAGCCACGCGGGTGAAAAACCATACAAATGTGACGTTTGTCTGAAAACTTTTACTCAAAAAACTAATTTAAATGCACATTCACGTAGTCATACAGGAGAGAAACCATTCAAATGTGACATTTGTTTGAGATCTTTTTCCCAAAAAACTAATTTGAATGCACATTTGGGTAAACTAACAGAAGGAAAACTGATTAAATGTGACATTTGTTTGAAAATTTTTGAAAACAAATGTAATTTAAATACACATTTGCTTGTCCACGCTAAGGAGAAGCTGTTTAAATGTGATGTTTGCTTAAAAAGTTTTTCACAAAAAAGTAATTTACATGCACACTTACGTATCCACCAAAGACAAAGTTCTTTCAAATGTGATTTTTGTCTGAAAACTTTTCCACTGAAACGTGATTTGAATGCGCACTTACGTAGTCACACAGGAGAAAAACCGTTTAAATGTGACGTTTGTTTGAAACATTTTTCACGGAAAAGCAATTTGAATGCACATTTTCGTACCCACGCAGGAGAGAAGCCTTTCAAATGTGACATTTGCTTCAAAACATTTTCACTTAAAATTCATTTGAAAGTACATATGCGTATTCACACAGGAGAAAAGCCATTCAAGTGCGACATTTGTTTGGAATATTTCACATGGAAAACCAGTTTGATGACACATATGCAAAGTCACACGAACGAAAAGCCGTACAAATGCGACGTTTGTTTGAAAACTTTTTCACAGAAAAGTAATTTGAACACACATTTCCGTAGTCACACAGGAGAGAAGCCGTTTAAATGTGACATTTGCTCGAAAACTTTTTCAAGGAAAAGTAATTTGGATGCACATTTGCGTAGCCACGCAGGGGAAAAACCATTCCAGTGTGACATTTGTTTTAAAACGTTTTCATTGATAGGTAATTTGAATGTACATTTACGTAGCCACGCTGGAGAAAAACCATTCAAATGTGAGATTTGTTTGAAAACTTTTTCACAAAAAAATAATTTAAACGCACATTATCGTATCCATTCGGGTGAAAAGCCATTCAAATGCGACGTTTGTTTGAAAACTTTTTCGCAGAAAAATAATTTGAATTCACATTCGCGCATTCACACAGGAGAAAAGCCGTTCAAGTGTGACATTTGTTTAAATACTTTTTCGCTTAAAATTCACCTGAAAGTGCATATGCGTATTCACACAGGGGAAAAGCCGTTCAAATGCGACATTTGCTTGGAAGACTTTACATGGAAAGCTAGTTTAATGACACATCTGCGTAGCCACTCAAAAGAAAAGCCATTCAAATGTGACATTTGTCCGAAAACTTTTTCCCAGAAAAGTAATTTGAATACTCATCTACGCAGTCACACCGAAGAAAATACCATTCACGTGTGACATTTGTTTGGAAACGTTTTAATGTGAAATGTAATGGAAAATTTTTTCATTGAAAAGTAGTTTTTCAAACTTGACAGGATAAAAGACATTCAGATTAAATCATAAATTTGAAACCTTATACATAACCATAAACTGGGGGGAAAGGACATGGATGTAGAAGGATTGTTTGTCAGTTTTTCTACAAAGAAATGATAAAAAACTTGGAGTCATTTAGTAAAACTGCGTATTGTCATTTTGTTAAAAAAACATAACCTCCAAACTGTTAACTGAATCAATCAGGTGTGTAAAAAAACAAAAACGGATATTTGATATCTATTTATGTGTTTAATATTTTGTTTTGATATTATCATCATTTATTGACAGGCATTTAGACAATTTCTCTAACAGATAAAAAAATTTAAGCATTTCACTCATTTTTTTGGTGCAACTACTATTCGATTTTATTTTGTACTAATATGTGTTTAGCATTGTCTCGAATAATTTTAATATATTCAAACATTATTACTTTTATCGTAATTTTTATTTCAACCTTATCTTTGTTAATAAATATAAAGGTACCTGATTGGGTATGGACTGCTTCAAAGCCCACTGTGTCTGATATTGAGACTGAACCTTCTACTTCGACACATCTGACTGACCGATACCTGACCCAGGGAATTCCATGTAACCTTCTTAATGACCAAGTAGTATACAACAAAATTTATCCTACCCAATATACCTGATTTTGGGGAAATCCAAAAACCTTCTCTCTGCTATTTTGATTTGATAACAACGAAAGTCTATAGCAAAGGAAACGTTTGGATAAGCTTGCCCCAATAAGAGCAATATTTGACATTTTTGTAGAAAATTGTTTAGAGGTCTACACTCCAATCGAATATCTTACAATTGATGAAAAGTTGGAAGCATTCATGTTGTAGTTTCCGCCAAGTTATCCCAAATAAGCCGCCATCAAAATATTTGCAATAGTTGATGCAAGAACATTATATCTTATCTTAACCCCGTATATTCGTCGGACAATTGTTTTTTTCGAATTTCTTGTCATATTAGCTACCGAAAGAATTAAGATTAAGCATATATTCATCACAAAACAACATGTTTTTAGCTCTAAAAAGCAGATGTTTCCAAAAAAAAGTCATAGATATAAAGTTTGACGTGCTCTATACTGTGAACTAATATATTATCTAATGAAAAAGGATCAAAAGTATCAATTAATTCTCACGTGGAAATTATACTGCTTATTCGAATAAATAACCGTGGCTAAATGAATTTTCTTTAATAAAAATTATATATTATAAACAAAAAAACCATCCGATTCGAGGGTTTTAAATTTGTAGTGTTCGGTAACCTCATAATTCAAATCAAATTTTGTGTCACGGGATTGCGAATTCACTCACAAATAAAAACGAAGCAAACTGAAGAAAATAGTATAAATATACAATTCAAAACAAAAGTGATAATAACATAAATATGGCGATTACTAGTTTATGACATACGTCAATAAGATAAGTTCGTTCGTTTGTTTTGATTCGCATTGACTTTTTCTAATGATTAAACATCCACTTAAAGTAAAGTTCAATATTATTAGACGTAAGTATTTATATGTATTTTGTTATTATTTTACAAAATCCGTTTCAATTCGGCGATAAATACTATAAAAGATATCAACAAACCTGACAAGTAAACAAAAAACGTTGTCTTCAAACTATGTAAACTCAAATCATTGTATTTAACGTTCCTTTCGAATTGAATTAAAGCCATAGCTTTCTCGTAGTTTCCTTCAATTTTACGGTAAAAGTAATTGACAAATCCATTTTCTTTTAAAATCATAATCTTTCTGTTGAATCGTTCAAACAATGGGTGACCTTTTTGAAAACACATACCGAAATATAAGGTCATAGAAATTTCAGTTCCTATTATATTCAACAACGATTTACCGTTATTATCGAGAAAAACTTTCGGTATAAGATATCGTATACCCCTTCTATATCTACGAATAGTTATATCTTTTTGAAAAGCCGTTCTGTTAGAACACGACGCATAGCCACCACAAATAACGATCATATTTTTATGAAACAATAACTTTGGAATCGATTCGCCGTTTTTTAACGTATCAATTAGTAATTCTTCAGAGGGAAATCCTAATTTGAAATTATATTTCAAAATATCCTGCGGTTCTTTTATTAATTGAGAAGAACCATCACTACGTATCAAATCGAACATTTTAGTTTTATAACTAGTCGTGATGAGCAAACCGAATATTGTTAAATGGAATAGCAGCACTGTGAACGATACACTTTTCGCAGTGACTTGAGCTAAGCCCTCGAACATCACTCCGAACATAACTGTTAGAACGCAAATATTTTTATCGGGCGCCATTAGACGTACTATAAACTTAAATAACGTCCAAGTTAACAACATTGATCCGATAAAATAACACCAAACAATGTTCTCGAACTCCAAATAAAATACTTTCCATTCTTTGGTTTTCATTATATTCGGAACAGCGTAAATTAAGTTGTCTTCGATGAAACGTGTGGTTATATCGAATTTCCTCGAAGCTATAGCGACAGGTAAAGCGTATAAATCACCTTTATTTATCAAAAATTCCGGATGAACTGAATTCGAATTGGGAATTTGTTCTATTTTGATATATTTGATTAACAAATTCATATTAGATGCAATTATTTTGATAATATCCATGTGAATACCTTCGTTGGAATTGATTATAAATGGTATTTGTTCTTCCCACACGACTTTTAGTGTCTTGATCTTTTTCATACTTCTTCTTATTTCGTGTAGTTTTTTATATTCTTCATTTATAATAATCACTTTATGAATAAAATATTTACTCAAAATATTTTTATCTAAACTGTTTGTAATAAAAATAAATGAAGCTTTATTATTTAATAAGGAATTTTTGAAAAGTTCGTCCATAACTTGTGTAACATTTCCTGAAATTATATATGTACTGGGATAATCACTATTAATAACTGTTAGATTATACAGTGTGTCGTAGTAAATAGCTGGTTGTTTTACAATTATATTTGTATTTATTAAATACAAGGTATCTTTGTTTGAAATAGTTTTTGATAAAATTTCATCTAAACGTTGTTGTTTGTCGTTTGGGTTTATCGGAACTCTAATTGAACTTTTTGTAATTGTTATGTTCACTAACAATACCCCAATACTCATAATTAACTTATTCATTTTCTTTTCAATGTTATTTTCTCAATAAAACTACGAATTTGTGACAACATAAAGGGTGAATAATGGCCGTTAATAATTTATTAGATTAAGTAACGAGTTTATTTTTGATTATAGTAAATGCAATGTACAATGGAATCAATTTTGATTGTCTAGTTGGTTTTCTAGATAACATTAGGAAAATGTTTGCCATGACAAACTATTTTTGAATATCTGGTAATTTTTTAGGCTTTTCATCTAAATGAAGATCTAATCTTTAAACATATAGAGTGTCCCCAATTCTCACTTTAAACAGTTTAACATAGAAAACTGTTTGCAGTGGTCAACTATTTTCAATATTTTTCATTTTCCAAACTTGTCATGAAGAGATGCCTGTGGATGTTGATCATGAACTTCTGTAGGTTGTAGTGCTGATTCTACAGGCATGCACTTCTTCAAAAAATGGAGCCCCGATAAATTGACGTTCTGGGAGTCACGCCTACCTGTCGAGTAGGTCTTGCTGTGTGTAAGATTTTGTACAAATATGACATTTGTACGGCTTCTCCCCTTTGTGACTGCGTAGATGTGCAACTAAATTATTTTTCCACAAGAAAGATTTCGAACAAACATCACATCCGAAAGGCTTTTCCCCTATATGACTCAGTTTGTGTCTATCCAAATGATATTTTCGTGAAAAATTTCTTGATTTCGCCGCATGTGATTTGATTTGATTGAAGGAATCTTGCAGTTTATTTTTAATTGCAGCCTACATCTGAAGAATATTTATTGTTTGACATGATTTGTTTACTAAATTTCTTTTTTGAATTGCGTTTCGACGAGATTTCTTAACGAAATGTGTAAATTTATGATAGTGGAGTTGATAATCTCTAACATACAAGTTTCCACATAACTTACAGATGAAAATACTTCCAGGCAATTTACTGTGTTTGAAATAGTTCCGATGAAAGGATCTTCCTGCAAATAATAATTGTGTGGACACATTATTTCATTCTTAAAATCAAAAGGCTAAGGTGAAATAAGGAAAAATTCATTAGTGAATAATAAAATGTTACTAGAGAGAGAGAAAGAAATGCTTTATTGTCAAAAAATTGTTACAATTTGTAGACAAAAGCTTGTTTACAGAGTAAAAAGCACTGTCCAGTAAATATGCTCTAAAATTATTGTGAAATACGGGAAAAGATGTTATAGATTTTATTTCAATTGGCAAATGATTGTGCATTTTTTTGTGTTGTAAAATATTGTGCTATTAATAGCCATGCAACAACCTTTCTGAAATTGCAGAAACTCGCTTACATAGTGGAAGGGCACATCGGAGATGCCACTCAATAAGGGCATAATAAACTGTTAAGAAGGTGGATAAGTTCAGTTCTTTGGAAACTGATCTCAGCACAAAACAGGAGGAATTTAATTTTTTAGGTAAGGTGACAATATGCAACCCAATTTCAAGGAATTGTCGACGACAAGCCTTGAAGGCTGCTATTTATTTTTATATGATGAAACTTTAATCTTAAAAATGTTGAGACAAAGATTAGAATCACACCATGATTTAAGGGTGATTACGTCACTAATTACGGTCCTATAAAGTGCCGTGATATCAGGGTTGCTCCAAGAGAAACTAGTGTTGTCTGTTGTCTTCTTTGAATCATTTATTTTAATCAAGTGGCGTTTTACATCTTCGTCATCAATCATTTCGTTTATTTCATCTTTGATTTAATCACAAATTTATCTTAGATAATAAGAGTTGCTTTTTTTGCTTGATTGAATCTACTGGCTCAGTTTTTATGTTACATACTTGAATATTGTTTGTATCAACAATTAGATTCGAATTACTAGAATCGTCGAAATCAAATTTTTGTTTATTAATAAAAGAATCATCTGGTTCTTGTTTTACTTCCATTGTAGATACTATAATTACAATTTTACGTTATTATCAATCTAAAGTTGTACTTTCTGTTTAAACAATGACATTTCGTGATCTTCTTTTTTTATTGTTGTGTTAAATATATTTAAACCGACTATTTACCCAAAAATTCACGCCATAGATTTAAAAAGCATCTTAATCATAATAGGAAAAGGAAATAAATTGAGACGAGATAGTTTTATTTTAAAAACAAATTTCAGTACTAATGAGTAAATACTAACTTCAAATTGTATAGCCATCGCATTGACATCGAGATATTTACATTGCTAACTTCATGTTTATTTAAAATTGTTTATTCACGAAATAGATTCTGCAAAATAATAAGAAGATAGGTACTAAATAAGACTAATTTTAAATTGAAATACGTATTTATAAAATATTTGTAGAATAGTGGCATTTGAAATAAATCTCATATAGTAGCCACATTGCAATTATTATCAAGTATGTCGTGTTGAATAGTGTATAATGTAAAATCGATCTGAAGTTCCAATTCGGGGGGGTGTCCGTTGAGACATAAATAAAATAACTGAAGTACTTTGATTAATTAATTTGAATTAAGATACTTGGCGGAATGAATGAAAATAATAGATAAGACTTCTTATGTGTTATGTTAACTAGACAGAGATTGTTGAAGGTAGGTTAGGTGCAACAATTAAAAGCAATTTATTAATTCATTTTATCATTTATTATTACAAAATATAAACTTAATTTACAGCAAATAATTAAATTCTAAAAGAAAATAACAATATATTGGAAACTGTGTATCAGAATGTTGTGAATATGGTGCTTCAAACAATATGGAAAAATTGGAAGTTTTAAACTTAATCAGGTCAAAAATTGGTTTTTCTAAGTTCAATTGGTCCAAAATGGTGTTTTATGGGTTTAATATAATCAAAAATTGAACGTTCTTTATCAAAATTGGATTCTATAAATTTATTTCAACTTTCTTGAACCATTTAGGAGATTGAGAAGTTTGCTTTTCACTCTCTCATTGTATGCGTCTATGATCTGCTTGTATGTATTTCTGGATACTAGAATTTGTGCTCCTTTTATGATAAGCAGCAATTTTGTTTTTGATTGACTCGAATGAGTGATTACTCTTAAAATCCCGTTTGCTCACAGTAAGAGGCCATTGGAATTAAAGCAAACATTCCAAGGAAATCCTTTAGATGCTTCTATTTGACCTATAATGACAAACTTTACATATTCTAGGTGGATCCTAAGTTTGGATTTCCAGTTCACACGTTGCTGTAATTAACTAGTGATTTGATGTTCCAATTGGTGTATATACAGTCGCATTGTGCAGATCAGGGTCTGTTGTTAGAAATAGGTCTAAGAAGCTAGCAAAGTCACATGATTGGGAACTTTGGTTGGTTTGTTGATAAGTTATTGTCAGTTCCGTTGGAAACATTTGTTTGCCAAGATCTTGGCTTGTTTTCTAGAATTTAATCTCTCGGTTATCACAAACGAATCTAACAAATTCATGAAACAGAATACTGCATCATGTTAACTTAAGGAACAATGTTTGTAAGCTCTCCACAAACTGAGATGTCTTTGTCCCTCAAAACCGTCAACTGAAGGCGGTGTAATTTTCCTGGGGTTTTCTCAGTTGTTTCTTGTTGTACAAACTCCGCTTTTCTGGATATTTAGATGCAAAAGATTTTGAACAAACATCAAACATCACATTTGAATGGCCTTTCTCTAGTGTGACTTGGAAAATGTATTTTCAATTTATGTTTTTCTGAGAAAGTTTTTGAACAAATGTCACATTTGAATGGCTTTTCTTCGGTGTGACTTAACAGATGTCTGTTTAAAGAAAATTTCTGTGGAAAAGTTTTGGAACAAACATGGCATTTGAATGGTTTTTCTTTAGTGTGACTTAGAAAATGTATTTTCAATTTATGCTTTTCTGAAAAAGTTTTGAAACAAACTTCACATTTGAATGGCTTTTCTTCGGTGTGACTTAACAAATGTCTGTTTAAAGAAAATTTCTGCGAGAAAGTTTTTAAACAAACATCGCATTTAAATGGCTTTTCTTTAGTGTGACTTAGAAAATGTATTTTCAATTTATGTTTTTCTGAAAATGTTTTCAAACAAATGTCACATTTGAATGGTTTTTCTTCAGTGTGACTTAACAAATGTCTATTTAAAGAAAATTTCTGCGAGAATGTTTTTAAACAAATATCACATTTAAATGGCTTTTCTTTAGTGTGACTTAGAAAATGTGTTTTCAATTTATGTTTTTCTGAAAAAGTTTTGAAACAAACATCACATTTGAATGGTTTTTCTTCAGTGTGACTCAACATATGTCTATTTAAGGGAAATTTCTGTGAGAAAGTTTTTAAGCAAACATCACATTTGAATGGTTTTTCTATAGTGTGACTGAGCTGATGTTCATTCAAATGACGTTTCTGCGAAAAAGTTTGCAAGCAAAGTTCACATTTAAATGTTTTTTTATCAATATTTTCAACTAAACTTGTAGACGTTGTAAGAGATTTTGGAGAAATATCAGAATTCAGTGGTTTTTCAACAGTGTGTTTCTGGAAATTGTCATTACTAATATCTCCAATTGAAATAGAAAAAAACTTAGGATAAATGCGTCTGTTACGTAAATGTTGAACTAAACTAGTAGTTTTAGAAAACGGCATTAAACTAAAATTACATTTTAACGGTTTTTGTTTCTGAATTACGTTTCGACGAGATTTCTTAATAAAATGTGTGAAATTATGATGGAGGATGTCAAATTTTTTAGTGTATAAGTTTCCACAAAACTTACAAATGAAAATACCTTTGAGCTTTATATAGATCCGACGAGATAAAGTTCCTGTAAGTAATAATCATTATATAGTGTGAATCTACCTTAAAAATTCCATATGAACATATACAGTGTGGAACAGTCAAGTTATTGATGAAACTTCACATTAGAATTATAAAGAGTGATTTTTGCTGGTATCTTTTTGGCAACATTATTTTTATACGCGTGAATCGTGTCTTGTATTATTGTCAAACTTATTCAGTTTGGTCTATAATTTAATCATGAATGCCCAAAATGGAAGAATTGGACGTGTCCAACATGTGGTTTCAACAAGACGATGTCACACGAAACAATGGCTAAATTGAGAGACAAATATTTAGAAATACTTTGTAATGTGAGTAATGTCTTTCGAAAACCTATTGTGATAATCAAGACAGTATATATATACTGTTGTAAATAGGTTAGTTTTTATACTCCTCATCAAAACATCTTTAAAATTAATATGAAAACTTATGTGTTTCTTAACGTTTTTTTTTATAGGAATTATTATATAGCTACTAAAACTTTATTAAAAACAATTTTATTGTTAATAACAGATATATTATCCTTATTCACATATATATCACCATGTTGAGCCCAAAGATTTTTCACAATTAGATTCAATATCAACAGTAAATATCAACTTACCTTCCTTTAAACAGTTAATTTGATCATAGGTGAATAACTTTAGATTCTTTTGTAGTCTCCTTTTAATAAATAATCTCGCCTGATCATTGACTGACCCCATACTCGAGCTGGCATTAAAATTGTCACCATAGTTTGTAACATCCAAGAGCATCCCATCTATTTCATATATTGAATGGTTATAGTAAGATCGTTATAAAATAGTGACTTTTAAATACCTGTTTCCAATTTACACTCTAGGTCATCATCATAAATCATCTCATTAATTTTAACATCATCACATGTTTGTTGTAAATAGTATGCGTCGTTTTCCTGTTTGATATTATGTTCTTCAATATTAAATTTTTGCTCTTCAATAAAAATATCTTCCAGTTCTTGTTTCACTTCCATAATTAAAACTAATTATTTTTACAGTTTTATATTATGAAAATATATATGTTTGGTTGTCTTACGTTTAAACTATGATATTTATAGATCTTCTTTTTTATTTCTATGCTGATTGTATCTGGAACTACTGGTAACCGCACTATAGGCGCCATAGAATTAACGTAATAATAGCTTTGTTGGCAAAGCAGTCATTATTAATAATGATTAATAATTAGCATTTAATGTAGGGATTCTGCGAACGCCAAAAGACTAGTACCCATGCGTTGGACAATTTCTGACATCTTTATGAACAAAGCTATTATAACGTTAACTCTATGGTGCAGTGAATAGTAGTTCCAGATGCAATCAACATTAAAATAAGAAAGAAGATTTATAAATGTCTTAGTTTAAACTTGTTTATATTAACATATATATTTATAGTTGTGTGCTCATGGCATAGATTCTCCAAAATATGAATGTAGGTACTAAATAAAACTAAGTCCAAATTAAAATGAGTACTGAGAAATATTTGTAGGTTAGAGGTATATGATTGATTTGAATTAAGGTATCTGGGCGGAATGAATCAAAATAATAAGAAAGACTTCTCATTTGTTATATTAACTAGACAGATTGTTTAATGTACGTGTGCAAAAATTAAAAGCAATATATTTTGTCATTTTATCATTTATTATTACAAAATATAAATTTAATGTACAGCAAACTATATTATATAATTATATTCTAATAGAAAATAACAATCTACTGGAAACCCTGTACCAAAATGTTGTGGATATGTCTCTCCAAACTGAAGAGCCTTAGAGCTGACCAGTGTCTTGGGTCTTCAGATTGTGACAGCATGGTTCCGTAGTAAGCCAAAATTATGGGAAATTCAAATGTGGGTTGGGCATAGGGGTACAACAAATTATGTCAAATCCCTTAAAAAATCATTTTAATTTGAAAATGTGTTTAACCCTCGGTTTGTCACGCATAGAACTGAACGTTTATGAACAACCAAACAATATTTAGATGCAATCAAATCTGAACAAACATCACATTTGATATGTTTTTATACAGTGTGACTCGGCAAATGTCTATTCAAATGATATTTTTTTGAGAATGTTTTCAAACAAATGTCACATTTGAATGGCCTTTCTCCAGTGTGACTTAACAAATGTTCTTTCAGATAAGATTTTAGTGAGAAAGTTTTTGAACAAATTTCGCATTTGAATGGTTTTTCTCCACTGTGACATAGCAAGTGTACATTCAAATTAGATTTTTGTGAGAAAGTTTTTGAACAAATTTCGCATTTAAAAAGGTTTTTCCCAGTATGACTTTGCAAATGTACATTCAAACTAGATTTCCGTGATAGAGTTTTTAAACAAATGTCGCATTTGAAAGGTTTTTCCCCTGTGTGACTACGTATATGAGTATTCAAACTAGATTTATATGAGAAAGTTTTTAAACAAATGTCACATTTGAATGGTTTTTCTGCAGTGTGACTTAGCAAATGTTTTTTGAAATTATCTTTCCTTGAGAAAGATTTTGAACAAATGTCGCATTTGAATGGTTTTTCTCCAGTGTGACTTAGCAAATGTACTTTCAGGTAATGTGTTTGTGAGAAAGTTTTTGAACAATTGTCGCATTTGAATGGCTTTTCCTCGGTGTGACTTAGCAAATGAATTTTGAAATTATTTTTCCGTGAGAAAGTTTTCAAACAAATGTCGCACTTGAATGGTTTTTCTCCGGTGTGACTTAGCAAATGGACATTTAAATGAGATTTTTGTGAGAAAGTTTTCAAACAAATGTCGCATTTAAATGGTTTTTCCCCAGTGTGAGTACGAACATGTTTTGTTAAACATACTTTTTCTGGAAACTGTTTTAAACAAATGTCACATTTAAATGGCTTCTCCCCTGTATGATATCGCTTATGTGTTGTTAAATTATTTTTTTGTGAAAAAGTTTTTGAGCAAATGTCGCATTTGTATGGTTTTACTCCAGTGTGACTCAACAAATGTACATTCAAACTAGATTTTCGTGAGAAAATTTTTAAACAAATGTCGCATTTGTATGGTTTTTCCCCAGTGTGACAACGAACATGTCTTGTTAAACTTACTTTTTCTGAAAATTGTTTTAAACATATGTTACATTCAAATGGCTTTTCCCCTGTATGATAACGTAAATGTGTGGTTAAACTATTTTTATGTGAAAAAGTTCTTGGACAAATATCACATTTGAATGGTTTTTCCCCCGTGTGACTACGTATATGAGTATTCAAAGTACTTTTAAATGTAAAAGTTCTCAAACAAATGTCACATTTGAATGGCTTTTTTCCTGTGTGAATTAGCAAATGTCTACTCAAATAAGATTTCTGCAAGAAACTTTTTGAACATATATTACATTCAAATGTTTTTCTGCCAATGCAAATATTCTTGTATTCAACTAAACTGGAAGATGTAGAAAATTTTGGAGGAATATCACTTCTGGATTTTGTTGCACATGATTTAATTTGATTAATCAAATCCTGCAACCGATCCACATGAAATTTATTTTTATTTGCATGTTTCATCTTTAATATACTCATTGTTTGAACAGATTTGTTTACTACATTTTGTTTTAATCTGAACTTTTGTTTCTGAATTATGTTACAAAGAGGTTTCTTGACAAGATGTTGAGTAAAATGGTGATGGTAGAGGTAAAATTTTCTTACATACAAGTTTCCACATAACTTACAAATGGAAATACCTTCAAGCTTTATATGCTTCCGACGAGATACAGTTCCTGTAAGTGATAATCATTATATAGTGTGATTTTACCATAAAAATTTTGCAGGAACATATACAGTATGAAGTTCAATATGTAGACTCGTTTGTGTATTGAATTATTTTCTTTGTTTAATAACGAATACTCATCCTTATCAACATATATTTTATCATGTTGTCTTCAAACATTTTTTACAAATAGATTCAATATCAACTTACCTTCCTTTAAACAGTCAATTTGGTCTTCAGTAAACAAAGTTCGATTCATTTTAAATAATAATCTTGCCTGATCATTAACTGGACCTATACTCGAACCAGCATTAAAATGATTACCAGAGTTAGTTTCATCCGAGTGCATCCCATTCTCATCTATTTCATATATTCAATAGTTATAGTAAGTTCGTTATAAAATAGTAATTTTTAAGTACCTGTTTCCAATTTACACCTTAGGTCTCCGTCATAAATCATCTCATTCATTTTAATTTTAACATTATCACATGTTTGTTGTAAATAGTATGCGTCGTTTTCCTGTTTGATTTCATGTTCTTTGAAATCAAATTTCTCCTCTTTAATTAAAACATCTTCTAGTTCTTGCTTCACATCCATTATAAACGCTGTGATTATTAGCGTTTTATATCAATTTGAGAATAAACGTGTTTATTTATCTTCAGCTTGAACTAGACATTTAGAAATCTTCTTTTTTATTTTTATGTTGATTGTATCTGGAACTACTGTTTACCCCACTATAGATGCCATAGAATTGTTATAATTTTACAGAACAAACGCAAATATAAAAATTTTGTATTCTGAGTTAAAAATAAATTTCAGTAGGGCAAGCAATTAGCACAGAATAGTACTACATCCATCTATTTAAAAGTAAAGGAAGGAGCAATAAACACAGAATAGTTCTAGCATATGGCGGACGGCAATATCCGCTTTACCATAGGCGTGCTGTATAAAAATTATTTTGTAGGGAATTAAGGAAAAAATTCTATTCGTAGGGTGAATTGATAAACAATGTCTCTTATGTTCTTAATTTATTCAAAAACCTTTCACTACACTCAACTAATTTATATAATTCACTCATCACTCAACAATATGTTCACCAGTATGAAAACATTTACGAACAACCGAACAATATCTAGATACAAACATCATATTTGAAAGGCTTTTCTCTAGTGAGACTAGGCAAATGTCTAAGCAAATGCTATTTTTTTGAGAATGTTTTTAAGCAAATGTCGCATTTGAATGGGTTTTTTCAGTGTGAATTAAAGAATGTACACTTAAACTAGATTTATGTGAGAAAGTTTTTAAACAAATGTCACATTTAAATGGCTTCTCCCCTGTATGATATCGCTTATGTGTTGTTAAATTATTTTTTTGTGAGAAAGTTTTTGAACAAATGTCGCATTTAAATGGTTTTTCTCCAGTGTGAATTAGTAAATGTACATTCAATTTAGATTTGCATGAGAAAGTTTTTAAACAAATGTCGCATTCAAATGGGTTTTTTCCAGTGTGACTATGAACATGCCTTGTTAAACATACTTTTTCTGAAAACTGTTTTGAACAAATGTGACATTTAAATGGCTTTTCCCCTGTATGATAACGCAAATGGGTAGTTAAACTCTTTTTTTGTGAAAAAGTTTTTGAACAAATATCACAGTTGAATGATTTTTCTCCAGTGTGACTTAGCAAATGTCTTTTCAAATTATATTTCTTGGGGAAAGTTTTTAAACAAATGTCGCATTTGAAAGGTTTTTCCCCACTATGACTACGGATATGTATTGTTAAAGATACTTTTCCTGAGAATTGTGTTGAACAAATGTCACATTTAAATGGTTTTTCCCCTGTATGGTAACGCAAATGTGTGGTTAAACTATTTTTTTGTGAAAAAGTTTTTGGACAAACATCACATTTGAATGGTTTTTCTCCTGTGTGACTCGGCAAATGTCTATTCAAATTAGATTTGTGTGAGAAAGTTTTCAAACAAAATTCACATTTGAAAGGTTTTTCCCCAGTGTGACTACGCAAATGTACTTTTAAAGATACTTTTTCTGAAAATTGTTTTAAGCAAATGTCACATTTAAATGGTTTCTCCCCTGTATGATAACGCAAATGTGTGGTTAAACTATTTTTATATAAAAAAGTTTTTGGACAAATGTCGCATTTGAATGGTTTTACTCCAGTGTGACTTAGCAAATGTATATTCAAACTAGATTTATGTGAGAAACTTTTCAAACATATGTCGCATTTGAATGGTTTTTCCCCAGTGTGAATTAGCAAATGTATATCCAATTTAGATTTGCATGAGAAAGTTTTTAAACAAATGTCGCATTTGAATGGGTTTTTTCCAGTATGACTTTGCAAATGTACATTCAAACTAGATTTGTGTGAGAAAGTTTTTAAACAAATGTCACATTTGATGTTTTCTCCGTTATGAATACGAGACTTTCTAATTGAACTACTTTCACTAGTGGATTTGGTTGCACGTGATTTGATTTGATTAAACGACTCTCGCAACTGATCCATACATAATTTACTTTTATTGGCACCCTTCATCTTTAATATACTCATTGTTTGAACAGATTCGTTTACTGCATTTTGTTTTAATCTGAACTTTTGTTTCTGAATTATGTTACGAAGCGGTTTCTTGACAAGATGTTGTGTAAAATGATGATGGTAGAGGTGAAATTTTCTAACACACAAGTTTCCACAAAACTTACAAATGAAAATACCTTCAAGCTTCATATGCTTCTGTTGAGATAAAGTTCCTGTAAGTAATAATCATTATATAGTGCGAATCTACCTTAAAAATTAAACCATATGAACATATACAGTGTGGAACAGCCAAATAGCATAAACTCAATAATAAATATATAAGGGTGTTTTAGAAAAACAATTGGATCTGTAACACTTGTCAATACCAACTTTCTTATCCTAAATGTGTCTGTGTATTATTGATTTTTTGATATTTTAAAATATTTTGGACATAATTCCTGTACAATGTCCTTTACTAGGATTGCTACTTAAGTTTTAAAATATGTCAAATCTGACATTGCCATCATAAAGTTTGACATTTTTAATAATTAATGGAATTGAATCACAAAAATTTTTGTACAATAGTTTTATATGATTATCAACGTGGATTAAAAAACCAAAAGTAGTGTGCCAATAACTCACTTCAATGTTTGGTAATGAAGCACCAAATTGAGCCACAATATTAAGCTGGTGAAGGTCGTCCAACATCGGCTATTGTGCGAAAAAACATCAAGCTGTGCAAAAACTGATAATGCAATATCATCATGTTATATACTGTGTTTTTTGAAATGCTTCAAAATACTAAACAACAAAGGACTGTATTGGTTTTTCAAGATGAGCAAAATCCTACAAAAGTTGTTCTTGCACGATGCTCTTTGAAGCAAAAAACAGGGGAACCAATCACAGAAATTGAATCATTCTACCCATCAATTCACAATTTTTTTTTACAAGAATTATGATTTAGCTACTAAAACTATGATATTCAATGATATGGTATTCAATATCAACTATATCCATAGGAATATGCATATAAGTTAATAAATGTCAACTTACCTTTCTTTGAACAGTCAATTTGAGCATCAGAGAAAGTTGTTTGATTCTTTTTCAATATTAATCTTGCCTGATCATTAACTGGGCATATATTCGAACCAACATTAAAATTATCACCAGAGTAAGTTTCATCTGAATGCATCTCATATATTTTTTGGCCTGAAACAATTAGTAAAATACTGAAATAGCTACAGCAAAGTTCATTATGAAATAGTTATTTTCAAGTACCTGTCTCTAATTTACTCTCTAGGTCATCGTCATAAATCATCTCATTCATTTTAATGTTAAAATCATCGTTTTCCTGTTTGATATCATGTTCTTCGATATCAAATTTTTCTTTTTTAATGGAAGCATCTTCTAGCTCTTGTTTCACATTCATTACAAAGAATGTAAATACCGTTTTAGTGTATTTTGAGATAAATGTGTTTACTAATTAATCCCTAGTTTAATCTACGACAATTCGAAATCTTCTTTTTTATTTCTACGTTGAATGTATTTGGAACTACTGTTTACCCCAATACAGACTCTATAGAACACAGAACAAACGCGATATATATTTTTATGACTTCAATTTTGCATATGACGGACGGCGATATCTATTTTACCATAGGCGTAGTAAAAAAAATTAAAATAAAGAACAGAAATTTAATTTTCTTTTTAATTAATTTGTAATTATTAAATAAATGTAAATAAACCTTTACCAATATAGAAAAAACAATTTTGATATGATTATGATCAATGCAGTTTCTTAGAAAACAGTGGTTTTTTCTTCGTGTCTATCCAAAATTGTTTATGTTATGAAATTCAAGTTATGAACCGACATTAATTTCAAGTTTAAATATTAACTAATAAAATATTTGACGTGAGGTTAAATAGTATATAATGTAAAATCAGGGGGTGTCCGTTTGTACTTTGATTAATCGGTTTCAATTAAGGTACCTGGCGGAATTAAGGGAATATCTGATAATTTTTTAGGCTTTTCATCTAAATGAAGATCTAATCTTTAAATGTATAGAGTGTCCCCAATTCCCACTTTAAATAGTTTAACATAGAAAATCGTTTGCAGTAGTCAACTATTTTCAGTATTTGGTCATTTTCTAAACTTGTATATACTATCGAATAGGTCTTGCAAAGACTGTTTTAAGTGGGATTATGTTGGAAAAGTCGACAGAGCATGACGAATTTGGGCCTCGGATACAATTAGAAGCTACCTTAACTAAATTAACCATGTAACTATGCCAGGACATATTATTCACGATGATGGTGGTATTTTATGTTCAGACAGGACCTGCTGCAGTGCTAGTCTTATTTGCTAGATGATTTGAGAGGAGTTATTAGAAAAAGAATTTGATATTTCTTTCAAAAATGACTTTATTTATTGTGAAAATTCAGATGGGGATCACTTTTTTTTATATTCGGGGTGATATTCTTTAATGACTGGGTGCAGAGGCACTTCAACCAAATTAAAAATACAAAAATAGAGCATACACTAAGAAAAATACTGCATTCGAATAGTTTTCTTGCCAATATGGATTCGCTTATGGTTAACCATATTTTTTTTTTCTTTGAACGGTTTAGAACAGATATCGCATTTGAAGGGTTTCTCTCCAGTGTGACTGCGCATATGTACAGTCAAATTCCATTGCTGTGTGTAAGATTTTGTACAAATATGACATTTGTACGGCTTCTCCCCTTTGTGACTGCGTAGATGCGCAACTAAATTATTTTTCCACAAGAAAGATTTCGAACAAGCATTACATTTGAATGGTTTTTTCCCAGTGTGAATACCCATGTGTCTAACTAAACTATCTTTGACTAAAAACTTGGAACATATATCACATTGAACAATATTTTCTCGAGTGTGAATACGCTTATGAACAACCATGCGTTCCTTAAACGCGAACGATTTCGAACAAATATCACATCCGAAAGGCTTTTCCCCTGTATGACTCAGTTTGTGTCTATCCAAATGATATTTTCGCGAAAAATTTTTTAAACAAACGTCACACTTAAATGGCTTGACTCCCATATGACAGAGCAAATGTCTACTCAAGGAACGTTTCTGCGAGAAAGTTGTTGAGCACATGTCACATTTAAATGTTATCGGATAAATGCGACTTTCACGCTTTTTTTGAGCTAAATCAGAAAACGGCAAATGAATACGAGGTTTTCTAATTGAACTACTTTCACTTCTTGATTTCGCCGCATGTGATTTGATTTGATTAAAGGAATCTTGCAGTTTATTTTTAATTGCAGCCTTCATCTGAAGAATATTTATTGTTTGACATGATTTGTTTACTAAATTTCTTTTTTGAATTGCGTTTCGACGAGATTTCTTAACGAAATGTGTAAATTTATGATGGTGGAGTTGATAATCTCTAACATACAAGTTTCCACATAACTTACAGATGAAAATACTTCCAGGCAATTTACTGTGTTTGAAATAGTTCCGATGAAAGGATCTTCCTGCAATTAATAATTGTGTGAACACATTATTTCATTCTTAAAATCAAAAGGCTAAGGTGAAATAAGGAAAAATTCATTAGTGAATAATGAAATGTTACTAGAGAGAGAGAAAGAAATGCTTTATTGTCAAAAAATTGTTACAATTTGTAGACAAAAGCTTGTTTACAGAGTAAAAAGCACTGTCCAGTAAATATGCTCTAAAATTATTGTGAAATACGGGAAAAGATGTTATAGATTTTATTTCAATTGGCAAATGATTGTGCATTTTTTTGTGTTGTAAAATATTGTGCTATTAATAGCCATGCAACAACCTTTCTGAAATTGCAGAAGCTCGCTTACATAGTGGAAGGGCACATCGGAGATGCCACTCAATAAGGGCATAATAAACTGTTAAGAAGGTGGATAAGTTCAGTTCTTTGGAAACTGATCTCAGCACAAAACAGGAGGAATTTAATTTTTTAGGTAAGGTGACAATATGCAACCCAATTTCAAGGAATTGTCGACGACAAGCCTTGAAGGCTGCTATTTATTTTTATATGATGAAACTTTAATCTTAAAAATGTTGAGACAAAGATTAGAATCATGATTTAAGGAAGATTAGGTCACTAGATACGGTCCTATGAAGTACCATGAGATCAGGGTTGCTCCGAGAGAAGCTAGTGTTGTCTGCAATTAGACATGTTTTACCACTTTTTATTTGAAATTGTTTTTTTAAATAAATATTTACATACCTAAACTCAATTTCTTGGAATCATTTATTTTAATCAAGTGACGTTTTACATCTTCGTCATCAATCATCTCGTTTATTTCATCTTTAATATTATCACATATTTGTCTTAGATAATAAGAGTCGTTTTCTTGCTTGATTGTATCTACTGGCTCAGTTTTTATGTTACATACTTGAATATTGTTTGTATCAACAATTAGATTCGAATTACCAGAATGGTCGAAATCAAATTTTTGTTTATTAATAAAAAAATCTTCTGGTTCTTGTTTTATTTCCATTGTAGATACTATAATTACAGTTTTACATTATTATCAATCTAAAGTTGTACTTTCTGTTCAAACAATGACATTTCGTTATCTTCTTTTTTATTGTTGTGTTAAATATATTTAAACCGACTATTTACCCAAATATTCACGTCATAGATTTAAAAAACATCATAATCATAAATAGAGAAATAAATTGAGACGAGATAGTTTTATTTTAAAAACAAATTTCAGTACTAATGAGTAAACACTAACTTCAAATTGTATAGCCATCGCATTGACTTTAACGTTTGTATCGAGATATATCAGAAAATAATCGATGTATAATAGCGAAATTAATTTAAAAATATCGAGATATTTACATTGCTAACTTCATGTTTATTAAAATTTTTTATTCACGAAATAGATTCTGCAAAATAATAAGAAGATAGGTACTAAATAAGACTAATTTTAAATTGAAATACGTATTTATAAAATATTTGTAAAATAGTGGCATTTGAAATAAATCTCATATAGTAGCCACATTGCAATTATTATCAAGTAAGTCGTGTTGAATAGTGTATAATGTAAAATCGATCTGAAGTTCCAATTCGGGGGGGTGTCCGTTGAGACATAAATAAAATAACTGAAGTACTTTGATTAATTAATTTGAATTAAGATACTTGGCGGAATGAATGAAAATAATAGATAAGACTTCTTATTTGTTATGTTAACTAGACAGAGATTGTTGAAGGTAGGATAGGTGCAACAATTAAAAGCAATTTATTAATTCATTTTATCATTTATTATTACAAAATATAAACTTAATTTACAGCAAATAATTAAATTCTAAAAGAAAATAACAATATATTGGAAACTGTGTATCACAATGTTGTGGATATGGCGCTTCAAACAATATGGAAAAATTGGAAGTTTTAAACTTAATTAGGTCAAAAATTGGTTTTTCTAAGTTCAATTGGTCCAAAATGGTGTTTTATGGGTTTAATATAATCAAAAATTGAACGTTCTTGGTCAAAATTGGATTCTATAAATTTATTTCGACTTTCTTGAACCATTTAGGAGATTGAGAAGTTTGCTTTTCACTCTCTCATTGTATGCAAAAGATTTTGAACAAACATCAAACATCACATTTGAATGGCTTTTCTTCGGTGTGACTTGACAAATGTCTATTTAAAGAAAATTTCTGCGAGAAAGTTTTTAAACAAACATCGCATTTAAATGGCTTTTCTTTAGTGTGACTTAGAAAATGTATTTTTAATTTATGTTTTTCTGAAAATGTTTTCAAACAAACGTCACATTTGAATGGTTTTTCTCCAGTGTGACTTAACAAATGTCTATTTAAAGAAAATTTCTGCGAGAATGTTTTTAAACAAATATCACATTTGAATGGCTTTTCTTTAGTGTGACTTAGCAAATGTACATTCAAATTAGATTTATGTAAGAAAGTTTTTAAGCAAATGTCGCACTTGAATGGTTTTTCTCCGGTGTGACTTGGCAAATGTATTTTCAGGTATGATTTTAGTAAGAAAGTTTTTGAACAAATATCACATTTGAATGGTTTTTCTCCAGTGTGAATTAGCAAATGTACATTCAAATTAGATTTATGTAAAAAAGTTTTTAAACAAATGTCACATTTGAATCGTTTTTCTCCAGTGTGAATTAGCAAATGTACATTTAAATGAGATTTCTGTGAAAAAGTTTTTAAACATATGTCGCATTTGAATGGTTTTTCCCCAGTGTGAATTAGCAAATGTATATCCAATTTAGATTTGTGTGAGAAAGTTTTTAAACAAATGTCACATTTGATGTTTTCTCCGTTATGAATACGAGACTTTCTAATTGAACTACTTTCACTAGTGGATTTTGTTGCACGTGATTTAATTTGATTAAATGACCCTTGCAACCGATCCACACATAATTTACTTTTATTGGCACCCTTCATCTTTAATATATTTATTGTTTGAACAGATTCATTTACTGCATTTTGTTTTAATCTAACCTTTTGTTTCTGAATTATGTTACGAAGGGGTTTCTTGACAAGATGTTGTGTAAAATGGTGATCGTAGAGGTGAAATTTTCTAACATACAAGTTTCCACATAACTTACAAATGGAAATACCTTCAAGCTTTATATGCTTCTGTTGAGATAAAGTTCCTGTAAGTGATAATCATTATATAGTGAGAATCTACCTTAAAAATTCCATATTAACATTTACAGTGTGGAACAGCCAAAAAAAACATCAAGCTGTACGAAAACTGATAATGCAATATCATGTTATATACCGTGTTTTTTTAATTGCTTCAAAAAACTAAACAACAAAGGACTGTATTGGTTTTTGAAGACGAGCAAAATCCTACAAAAGTTGTTCTTGCACGATGCTCTTTGAAGCAAAAAACAGGGAAACCAATCACAGAAATTGAATAATTCTACCCATCAATTCACATAGAAACGAAATTTTTTTTACAAGAATTATGATTTAGCTACTAAAACTATGATATTCACTTCTATGTTTAATAACGGGTTCTCTTTTATCCTTATATTAATATATATTTTACCATGTTGTGTCTAAACATGTTCACAATTGTATTCAATATCAACTATATCCATAGGAATATGCATATAAGTTAATAAATGTCAACTTACCTTTCTTTGAACAGTCAATTTGAGCATCAGAGAAAGTTGTTTTATTCTTTTTCAATATTAATCTTGTCTGATCATTAACTGGGCATATATTCGAACCAACATTAAAATTATCACCAGAGTAAGTTTCATCTGAATGCATCTCATATATTTTTTGGCCTGAAACAATTAGTAAAATACTGAAATAGCTATGGCAAAGTTCATTATGAAATAGTTATTTTCAAGTACCTGTTTCTAATTTACATTCTAGGCCATCGTCATAAATCATCTCATTCATTTTAATTTTAACATCATCGCATGCTAGTTGTAAATAATTTACATCATTTTCCTGTTTGATATCATGTTCTTCAATATCAAATTTTTCCTCTTTAATGGAAGCATCTTCTAGCTCTTGTTTCACATTCATTACAAAGAATGTAAATACTGTTTTAGTGTACTTTGAGATAAATGTGTTTACTAATCCCTAGTTTAAACTACGACAATTCGAAATCTTCTTTTTTATTTATACGTTGAATGTATTTGGGACTACTGTTTACCCCAATACAGACTCTATAGAACACAGAACGGAATATATATTTACATGAATTCAATTTTGCATATGGCGGACGGCGATATCCGTTTTACCATAGGCGTACTAAAAAAAAGAACAGAAAATTAATTTTCTTTTTAGTTCATTTGTAATTATTAAATAAATGTAAATAAACCTTTACCAACATAGAAAAAACAATTTTGATATGATTAATGCAGTTTCTTAGAAAACAGAGGTTTTTTCTTTATGTCTATCCAAAATTGTTTATGTTATGAAAGTCAAGTTATGAATCGATATTAATTTCAAGTTTAAATATTAACTAATAAAATATTTAACGTGAGGTTAAATAGTATATAATGTAAAATCAGGGGGTGTCCGTTTGTACTTTGATTAATCGGTTTCAATTAAGGTACCTGGCGGAATTAAGGGAAGTAATAGATAGCAATTTTTTTCATTTTATCATTTATTATTACAAAATATCAACTTAATTTACATCAAACTATATCATATAATCATGTAATAAAAGAAAATAACAATATATTGGAAACTGTAAGTCAAAATGTTGTAGATTTGTCTCTCCAAATAATATCGAAGAAGATCAGGAATGAGCACTGTCTTGGGTCATCAGATTGTGACTCCACAGTTTCATAATTTATTGGTATGAGGTTATTTTTGGGTGAAGAAATTGCATGCAATTCCTTGCACAACAAACAGCACATTTGAAAAGCTTTTCTCCCGTGTGAGAACGCAAATGTTCCTTTAAATGATATTTTATTGAGAATGTTTTTAAATAAATGTCGCATTTTCTCCAGTGTGACTTAGCAAATGTCTATTCAAATTACATTTGTGTGTGAAAGTTTTTGAGCAAATATCGCATTTGAATGGCTTTTCTCCTGTGTGAATTATCAAATGTCTATTGAAATGATATTTTTTTGAGAATGCTTTCAAACAAATGTTGCACTTGAATGGTTTTTCTCCAGTGTGAATTAGCAAATGTTCCTTCAAATGATGTTTATGTGAGTAACTTTTGAAACAAATATTACATTTGAATGGTTTCACTTCTTTATGGTTTTGTAAATGTACATTCAAATTATATTTTCTTGTGAATGTTTTTAAACAAATGTCGCATTTTAATAGTTTTTCTCCGGTATGACTCAGAAAATGTTTATTCAAATCATATTTTCTTGAGAATGTTTTTAAACAAATGTCGCATTTGATTGGTTTTTCTTCGGTGTGAGTTAGCAAATGTATTTTCAGGTATGATTTTAGTAAGAAAGTTTTTGAACAAATATCACATTTGAATGGTTTTTCTCCAGTGTGAATTAGCAAATGTACATTCAAATTAGATTTATGTGAGAAAGTTTTTAAGCAAATGTCACATTTGAATGGTTTTTCTCCAGTGTGAATTAGCAAATGTACATTTAAATGAGATTTCTGTGAAAAAGTTTTTAAACATATGTCGCATTTGAATGGTTTTTCCCCGGTGTGACTTAGGAAATGTCTACTCAAATAAGATTTCTGTGAAAAACTTTTTAAACAAACATTACATTCAAATAGTTTTCTGCCAATGCAAATACTCTTGTATTCATCTAAACTTGAAGATGTAGAAGATTTTGTAAGAATATCACTTCTGGATTTTGTTGCAAATGATTTAATTTGATTAATCAAATCCTGCAACTGATCCACACGAAATTCATTTTTATTTGCATGTTTCGTCTTTAATATACTCATTGTTTGAACAGATTCGTTTACTACATTTTGTTTTAATCTGAACTTTTGTTTCTGAATTATGTTACGAAGAGGTTTCTTGACAAGATGTTGAGTAAAATGGTGATGGTAGAGGTAAAATTTTCTTACATACAAGTTCCCACATAACTTACAAATGAAAATACCTTCAAGCTTTATATGCTTCCAACAAGATACAGTTCCTGTAAGTGATAATCATTATAAAGTGTGAATTTACCTTAAAAATTTTGCAGGAACATATAAAGTATGGAGCTCAATAAGTATTGTTTACTGAATGAAATCAATATGTAGACTCATTTGTGTATTAATATTCTAGAAGTTGCACTTTCTTTTACAGGAATTATGATTTAGCTACTAAAATTTCAATATATTAATTTCTATGTTTAATAACGGATACTCTATTATCCTTATTAATATATATTTTACCATGTTGTCTTCAAACATTTTTCACAATTAGATTCAATATCAACTGTATCCATACGAATATACATATAGGTTTGTAAATATCAACTTACCTTCCTTCAAATAGTCAATTTGGTCTTCAGTAAACAACGTTCGATTCGTTTTAAATAATAATCTTGCCTGATCATTAACTGGACCTATACTCGAACCAGCAATAAAATTACCAGAGTTAGTTTCATCAAAGTGCATCCGATCTACTTCTATGTCTGAAACAATTAGTAAAATACTGAATAGTTATAGCAAATTTATTATAAAATAGTTATTTTTAGGTACCTGTTTCCAATTTACACTTTAGGTCTCCGTCATAAATCATCTCATTCATTTTAACATCATCACATGTTTGTATTAAATAATTGTCGTTCTCCTGTTTGATATCGTGTTCTTTGATATAAAATTTTTCCTCTTTAATGAAAGCATCTTCTAGCTCTTGTTTCTCATCCATTATATAGACTTATACTGTTTTATATCAATTTGAGGATAAAATTGTTTATTTATCCACAATTTGAACTATGACATTTAGAAATCTTCTTTTTTATTACTATGTTGATTGTATCTGGAACTACTGATTACCGCTCTACGGATGCCATAGAATTTTTATAATTACCCAGAACAAACGCAATTTTTTAAATTTTGTATACTGATTGAAAAACAAATTTGAATAGGGCAAGCAACTAGCCCGATATAGTACAACATCTATTTATTTAAAAGTAGAAGGAGGAGCAATAAATAAGTTTTATGCCAAAGTTGGTTCTAGCATATGGGAGAAGGCAATATTCGCTTTACCATAGGCGTGCTATATAAAAATTAGTGTATAGGGGATACTAAAAAAATTAAAATTTAGAAAAACGTTTTACATTGTTAATATAATAAATGTAATGTTTTCTTCAGTTGATTTGTAATTATTAAATACATGTGAATCAACATTAACCAATATAGAAATTTTTGATATGATTATAAAAAATTACAATACAAATGAAATCTTGTAGAAAAAACATGTGACTGCAATCTAACTTTGAGCTTTGGGGTTCGATAAAAACATACATTAATGAAATGTTGAGAACATGAAACACTTATTCTTGTAGATAAATGGCAGAAGATAGTTTTTTAAAAGAAACTGTTTGGAACTATTGGAAATTTAATTTGAATTAAGATACTTGGAAGAAAAAATAAAAATAATAGGTAAAACTTCTTGTTTTTTATTTTAACCAGGCAGAGATTATTGAAGGTACGTGTGCAAAAATTAAAATCAATTCCTTTTCTCATATAATCGTTTATTATTACAAAACATAAATTTAATTTACAGCAAATTATATACAAAAAGAAAATCACAATATATAAGAAACTTTTAATTAAAATGTTGTATATTTGTCTCTCCATGTGTCATTTAAGACCAAAAAGTATCTTCCGCGGATATTAATTAGCCATTAAAGCAGATTATGCAAGATTCTGGCGATACTCTCTCTGACTTATCACTTCGAACAGATGATACATTAAACAATATGTTCACTAGTGTGAAAACGTTTATGAACAACCAAACGATATTTAGATACAAACGATTCTGAACAAACATCACATTTGAAAGGCTTTTCTCCAGTGTGATTTACCAAATGTTCATTCAAATAATCTTTCCGCGTGTAAGTTTTTGAACAAATGTCACATTTGAATGGTTTTTCTCCTGTGTGACTTAACAAATGTCTATTCAAAGGAAACTTCTGTGAGAAAATTTTTAAACAAATGTCACATTTGAATGCTGTTTCTCTAGTGTGGCTTAGCAAATGTCTATTTAGATAAGATTTCTGTGTGAAACTTTTCAAACAAACATCACATTTGAACGGCTTTTCTCCAGTGTGACTTAGCAAATGTATTTTCAAATGATGTTTCTGCGAGAAAGATTTTAAACAAATGTCGCATTTGAATGGTTTTTCCCCGGTGTGACTTAGCAAATGCACTTTCAAATTAGGTTTTTGCGCGAAAGTTTTCAAACACATATCACATTTAAATGGTTTTTCTATGGTGTGACTTACATAATGTCTATTCATATGATGTTTCCATGAGAAAGTCTTCAAACAAACATCACATTTGAAAGGCTTTTCTGTAGTGTGACTTAACAAATGTTTATTCAAATTAGATTTCTTTGTAAAAGTTTTCGAACAAATGTCACATTTAAATGTTTTTCTGTCTATGCTAATACCTTTGTGTTCAACTAAACTTGAAGACGTAAGAGATTTTGTGGAAATATCAGAGTACGGTAATTTTCCGCCAGTATGTTGGAGTAAAGTAGATTTCGGAGAAATATTACAAAAAACGGGTTTTTTGGAAGTTGCACTACGTTTATATACACTTAAAGTGCCACAATCTTTTTGGACAAGTTTTTTTCGAATTAAACTAGTACTTTTAGAAAACGGCATTAAACTAAAACCACATTTCAACAGTCTTTCTTTCTGAATTAGGTTTCGACGAGGTTTCTTAACAAAATGTGTGAAAATATGATGGAGGATGTCAAATTTCTTAGCGCATAAGTTTCCACAAATCTTACAAATGAAAATACCTTCAAGCTTCATATAGTTCTGACGAGATAAATTTCCTGTAAGTAATAATCATTATATAGTGTGAGTCTACCTTAAAAATTTCGTGTGGATACATATTTTGGCAGTTATAAAAATTATACGAGAGAAGTGAAGGTCTTATGAATAACTGAAGGATTTGTATATATACCCATCAATAATAAGATCCTTAAAGGCTTAAAAAGATGCCTGGTAAATAGATAGAAGAAGAAAAAGTACATAATCACAACCTGTGGAAAAGAATCATGAAATCAGTTGAAGACTGATAGAAAAAGAGAGATAAGTTAACATATTACTTCATCATTAGAATCAATCAAAAGCAAAATTAGAAAAAAAATCATTTATCAGTGATAAAATTATATAAATATACTACTGAGTTTAAACTTTGACTGGGGGTGGTCACTTATGAAAAATTTATTTCTATATGTACTATGCTCTAAAATTATAGATAGTATACAAAGTCTAGTTACTAAATCTTTTCTGACATGTAAATTGTGTGTTGGTAGTATATAGAATAAGAATTAGCTATCAAAATTTTATTATATCCAAATTATATTTACTCTATTATCTTAACATATATTTTACCATGTTATATCCAAGTTTGTAAATATCAACTAACCTTCCTTTAATAAGACAATTTGGTAATCTGTGAACGACGTTCGATTTCTTTGTAGTTTTCTTTTTAATATTCTTGCCTGATAATTAACTAGACCTTTTTTCAAACCATCATTAAAATTATCATTAGAGTAAGTTTCATCTGAATGGATCTCATCTATTTTTAAACTCGAAACAATTAGTAAAATACTGAATAGTTCATTATAAAATAGTGATTTTTAGTTACCTGTTTCCAATTTAAACTTCAATTCTTCTTCATAAATCATCTCATTCATTTTAACATTATGAGATGTTAGTTTGTCGTTTTCTTGTTTGATATTATGTTCTTTGATATCAAATTTTTCCTCTTCAATGAAAGCATCTTCTAGCTCTTGTTTCACATCCATTACATAGACTAATACTGTTTCATATTAATTTAAGAATAAATTTGTTTATTTATCCAAAAATTGAACTATGACATTCAGGAATCTTCTTTTTTATTTCTATGTTGATGGAATCTGGAACTACTGTTGACACCATAGAAAAATTACGTATAACAAATGCAATGTACATGAACGAAATTTTCTTATTTTGTAGCTCTGATTGAAAAACATATTTCAGAAGGACTAGTAATTAGTACTACATCCATTTATTTAAGAATGAAAGAAGGTGCAAAGAATAAGTTTTATGTCAAGATATGATGATAAGAAATTGAAAAATGATGTAGAAAGAATATGTGACTGGCGTCTTGCTTTTACTTTTGGGGTTCGATGCCGAGCATTCCATTTTTTCAACTACTTTCTTTTTTTTGCTCTTTGTATTCTATTCCACTTAACCCTCTTCTACTAAGGTAAATCCATCACAACTCACAACCTCGATACAGAGTTTAGAAAAAAACAACGTTTTCGCTTGTGATATAATTTAATGTTTTCCAACATTTAGTTGTAATAATTGAATACACGTAATAAATCAACATTAACAAATATAGAATAAATAATTTTGGTATCATTATAAAAAGTCAACAAATAATACAAGTACTGTAGGAAGAGCATGTGACTTGGTTTCAGGTTCGATAAAAAAATATATTTAATATTTCATTAGTATCTACTTAATATTTCAATTCAAAAAAATAAATTGAAAATTAGTTCAACTAATAAAAACAATAGGTGGAATGTACAGAGTTGTTTAGGAAAAAAATACCTGCAGTGGTCTTCTAAATATGAAAAAGTTTCTTATACTCTAATATTTGTCTCATTTTAGTTTCTATGACAAATCAAATGTCTTTCCAAACTTTGTTTTGTTAAAAAAGATTTGGTGCAAATGTCACATTTGAATGGCTTTTCTCCTGTATGAGTTCGTAGATGTGTATTTAAATTACATCTCTGTGAAAAAGGTTTAAGACAAATATCACATTTGAATGGTTCGCCTCCTATGTGACTGTGCAAATGCATATTAAGACTATGTTTCAGAGGAAAACTTTTCGAACAGATGTCACATTTGAATGGTTTCTCTCCGGTGTGATTTCGGAAATGAGTATTCAAACTACCTTTTAATTTGAAAGTTTTCAAACAAATGTCACATTTGAATGGTTTTTCTCCTGTATGACCACGCAAATGTGTATTCAAATTACATTTTTGTGAAAATGATTTAAAGCAGATGTCACATTTGAATGGTTCTTCTCCAGTGTGACTACGAAAATGGATTTTCAATCTGCTTTTCAGTGGGAAAGTTTTTGAGCAAATGTCACATTTGAATGGTTTCTCTCCTGTGTGACTACGCAAATGTGTATTCAAACTATTTTTCAGTGGAAAAGTTTTCGAACATACGTCACATTTGTATGGCTTTTCTCCAGTATGACTATGAGAATGTCCAATTAAACTAGTTTTCCACGAAAAAGTTTTCAAGCAAATGTCGCATTTATATGGTTTTTCTCCTGTGTGACTACGCAAATGTGTGATTAAACTAGTTTTCCATGAAAAACATTTTGAGCAAATATCACATTTAAATGGTTTCTCTCCTGTGTGTCTACGCAAATGTCTTGTTAAACATACTTTTTCTGAATATACTTTTGAGCATATGTCACATCTGTAAGGTTTCTCTCCTGTATGATAACGCAAATGTGTCATTAAACTAGTTTTATGTAAAAAAGTTTTCAAGCAAATCTCACATTCAAATGGTTTCACACCAGTGTGACTAAATAAATGTTTATTTAAATCCCTTTTCACTGGAAAAGTTTTTGAACAAATGTCACATTTGAAGGGCTTGTCTCCAGTATGACTGATTGAATGTGTTTTCAAATTACATTTCTTTGAAAATGATTTTGAACAAATTAAACATTTAAATGGTTTTTCGCCTGTGTGACAAAACAAATGCCTCTCTAGTAATTGTTTTGTCATAAACGATTTGAGACAAATATCACATTTGAATGGTTTTATTCCTGTATGACCACGTAAATGCGCATTTAAATTAGATTTCAGTGAAAAGGTTTTCAAACAAATGTCACATTTGAAAGGCCTTTCTCCAGTATGACAAAGTAAATGTGTTGTTAAATTATATTTCTTTGAGAAGGATTTCAAACAAATGTCACATGTGAATGGCTTTTCACCAGTGTTAATATACAAATATCTATTTGAGTTAATTGTCACATTGAATACATTCCCAGTTCCCTGCATCCTTGAATTCAATGCATTTTCTGCCATATTAATATCATTTTTAATATCTTCATCAAGATTTCTAGGAATTTTAGTTCGTTTTTTAGTATAACTTCTATTTTTGTGGTTAAATTTAGTCTTATAATATAATTTATTTTCTTTTATAAAATGATTTGTTGAAAAATGGCAATGAAATTCTACTTGTTTCGTATATAAATTTCCACAAAACCCACAGATCATAAATCTAGCAATACTATTTGGATTTAGGCGTTTTCCATTTTTTAATAACCCTGCAAGGAAATTTAAGCCAATCTTTAGTCCCACAAATTTGTATAAAAAGGATAAAAAATGTATCATTTGAAATGGAATGATACCAATATTAGAAATAGAAAATATTTTGATTAGATAACAGACATAAGTTAATGATAGGACATAAATATTAGTTTTTATAATAGGGAATGGAAAGTAATATCTAATAGAAAAGAATAAGTAACTTTAATACTTCTGAGTTACTACAAAAACGGCTTTATTCGATATAAAGTGTGATTATTAAGCCTATAATGACTGATTGTGTTTTCTTTAAGTAAACTAGTAAAACCAAAAACAGTATAAAATAATGACTTTTACATACCCAATCTCAATTTTTTATCATTTATTTTAACCAAGTCGAACTTTGGTTCTTTGCCATCAATAATCTCGTTCTGTTCTAAATTATACGTGTCGTTTTCCTGCTTTATTGAAACCGACTCGATTTTAATATTACATTGTTGTATAATATTACTTTTATCAACAATTAAATTCGGAAAACTACTTTTTTTGATATCAATCTTCTCCTCTTCTGTGGAACAATTTTCTGGTTCTCGTTTTACTTCCATTGTAAAATTTATTATTACAGTTCTATTTTATTATTTCTACTACATTACGAGATTAATTTTGTTGTTGTACATTGTTCAAGCTGCCATCTTGAATTCTTCTTATTTTTTCACTGATAAGACTATTTACCCAAATTAAAATCCTTCATAGACAAATTAAATACTAAGCTAACAATCCATTAGTTGAAAAAAATGTTTTGAATAAACTTGGAAAAAAATTGAGTTAGTTTCTAACATTGCTATTATTTAAACAGTTTCTTCTTGTTTTGGTTCCAACAGTATAATTTTCGAATATCCAACTAATTCTTGGTTGATTGTATGTATACTATTTATTTCCCCATTTTACAAAGAAAACCATCGTAATTATCCATTTTTTAACATTTTGGACATCCATTTCTTTCTAAATTTCCATTGTGTAGAATGAATAAATGAAATTAATTTTTGTTTGTAACCTATATGAAATAAATTCTTCTTCTCTTTAATTATTCGTTAAACGTCATTTGTCATAAATTGCGATTCCTTAGATAATCGTTGAAATAAAAATGCAAGTTGAAGTTATAAAAAGTGATACTTTATTTAAAAAATAATAAAATTAAATTGTTTTCTTTTCAATTAATCTTTTATAGGTTCATTGAGGCACTGGATTGTTGATGAAATCACCTAATTTCATCATCAGAAAATTAATCAAGACAATAGAATGTCACGGTACAACAGTTGAAGCAACACTTTTGGGAGAGATGGAGCAAGGAATATTTAGCTGAATTTGGTGGTATTAATAACTGATGCCGATTACCACTTCCTAAGGAAGAGTCTCCTGCTGAGGAATTAAGGTTATATGTACCTCTTCATAGCGAGGGGTTATGTTAGGAACTTTATTTCAATAACTCTCTCGCTCGCTCCGCTCCTGTCGCATAGTGCAAATTCAACGGCGCCGGCGCAAAAGACGAGTGTTAGTAGGAAAGGAACAAAAGAAGATTAAGTGGTAAGTCAAAAAATTAATGTTTATGTAAAATAAACAATCATATTCAGTCATCTTATTTAAATCAACAAACATTGGGCATGAGCATCGACCGTTAAAAATTCATAATGTTCGAATTTAGTTTTGAAAATTAGTTTTGATTTCGCAACTTTAAATGCCTATAACTCAGAAACGAGGGGTCGTACGAGAATTTTTTTGTCACAGCATTATTTTTACGTTATCTACTCATTCCCGAATTTGTTGCATTAAGAAACACCTTGTAGATTATAGGAAAGTGTCGTATAATCAGTATCATATAATTTGCTGTGAAGTTTTCAAGCAAACACCACATTTGAATGGTTTTTTTCACACGTGCCTAAATGTGTCTTCAAGTAACCTTTTTGTGAAAAAGTTTTTGAACAAACGTCACATTTGAATGGTTTTTCTCCCGTGTGACCACGCAAATGTATATTCAAACTAGATTTGTGCGTGAATGTTTTTAAACAAATATCACATTTGTACGGATTTTTTTCTGGTGTGTTTGCATAGATGTATATTCAAATTACGTTTCATTAAAAAAGTTTTCTGACAAATGTCACATCTGAATGGCTTTTTTCCAGTGTGAGTACGAACGTGTGAATTTCTCTTCTCTTCAGTGTGACTACACAAATGCGTTTTCAAACCACTTTTTGGCGAAAAATTTTTTAAGCAAATGTCACATTTGAAGAAGTTTTTTGTTGTGTTTGCATCATTTCTCTTCAAGTTCTGACATTCATATATACTTGACGTGAAGTTAGCAGCAAATCTAATATCTTCTTCTTTTTTCCAACCATCTTCAACTGTTTCATTTTTAACATCCACATCGACATTTCTGTTGACAGCAGTGTCTGTTTTTTCCTTTTTTTTAGAACATTTATTTGTCTGGTAAAATTCCTGTTTCGTACAATGTTTAATAGAAAAGTGTCGAATGAATTCTATTCGTTTCGTGTATAAATTTCCACACAACTCACAGATTATAATCCCATTGATACTATTCAGAATCAGATGTTTTAAACATTTTTGCGACCCTACAAAAAAACTAATTGGTATGAATTTGAAATCTGTGTACCTAAAACTCTCACTCTTTGTAAATAACGCATTAAACAAAAATTTTCGATACAAAATTTTGTAGAGAAATTTTAAAACAACGAAACAATTCATTGACATAAAAACAATTATTTATAATTGGATATTTTTCAAAATAATATTCATTAACATCAATACAACTTTTGCAAACGTTTGAATCAATTACAAAAGTATGTTTTCCATTCTGAATCAGATACATTCAAAATATGTGATTTGAACGCATCAACCACACCTTCAGATACGGCAAAACTTTGACCACATTTATTTTAGACCTGTGGTAATAAGAAGAAATCATCCGGTGCCAAACGAAGAGTGTCTGACCCATCAAATCAACAAACAACAACAACAAACATTAAAAAACTATTAAACTTAATTGAACTTCAACGATAATTTGGTTATCAAAACTAGAGTTAGAGAATTTAATGTAATGTGAGTGTTGGTGTATGTAATTGAAGATGGAGAAGGTCTAGAATAGGCAAATGGGCTGTTTAAAGTTGAAGAATAACTGAAAGACTCTATTTTATTTCAATATTTAGTTTAAATAAATATCATTCATATTTACTAAGGTCCTTTTGATTATTCCTAAGTAAAAAGTGTTTAAAATGGCCTAAGTACTAAGGAAAATGAAAGTATACAAGAAATTCTAAGTAAAACATTAATAGCACATCAATGAGTGTGACTTACCTTGTGATTTAGTTTTCTTTCCGGATTTTATTCTGGAATATTCAAAGTTGTTTGGAATTTTGGGTTTATCAACCATATTAGGGCATTCCTCTGTTTTTATGGTGACCATAGATTGTTCAAATAGTTGAATTGTGTTTAGATCGTCACTTATTTCTTGTTTAATAGGACGCGTACTAATTGTATTTACATTTTGAAATGCGACACTATAAACTTCATCACTCAATTCTTGTTTGACTTTCGTATTGCAAATAAAATCATCGTGAATCTCGATTTCGTCCTTAATTACTGTTTGCTTCATATCCACTCGGTCTGGATTGTATAAAATTAAGAATAAAATAAAAGTTATTTCAACAAAAATTGTGGGATCATGCAGTACCGCGACGTGAGTAAACATTCTTCTTCTATTTCTATAATTAAATCTAAGTGTGCAGTTAAGAAAGTCACAATCTAATAACCATAGAAAAATATATGTCAGAATAACGGCCGTGGGTGTGTCGGTTAAATTTAAATGAGAAAGTTTTGAAGCAAATATCACATTTCCAATTAAAATCATCGCGAATCTCGATTTCGTCCTTAATTACTTTTAGTTCCATATTCATTCTGTCTTGATTAGATTAAATAAAAAACTCTTCTTCTTTTTTTTTAATATAGTACAGGCTAACTCCGATTTTCCATGAACCTGCATCGAAATTTTGACAGCCTGTAGGAAATGACAAAATCTACCCCACGCCGATGAGGACGTTTTACCCTAGGGGTGAGTTCCACCCCGACTATGATGAAAATAACCGCGAAAATTAAGAGAATACAAAATTTTAAGAAGAAAACGTTCTTAGAATTTTATTTGAAAAATCAATAATTTTTTAGTTATGCGCCATTGAAAAAAAAAAAACACGTTTTTGAACGATTTTTTATGAATAACTCAAAATTTTTGATTTTATCACAAAAAGTGTGAGAACCAAAAATGAAGGTTATAAAAAAACAAAGAAATTTGTTGTATGATATTTTCTTTAGGCATAATAAAAACCGAGTTATCATTTATTGCAGATTATTTTTATCGAATGAAAATTTTTTTAAAATTCAAACTCGAGTAACGGATAATCGATCAACTTTTCGAGGAAATTGCATATGATCTTTTTTGAAATACTTTTAAAAAGCTTTAAAATAAGGGTTGGTACAATTCTCTAACATAAAAACTGAGAAAGTTATAAATATCGATAAAATCGATTTAATAATTTTTTTTTATTCAATTTCACCCTTAGCAATAGTACCCATATTGCAATAAAATATATATATATACAGTGATAATTCATTTTATTTACATACTAATAATGATTTATGGAAGTTTAAACGATTTAGAATACATCAGTTCGAAAAAAATTACGTTTTAAGTAGAAATTTCTGAGAAACTATAGGATATACATAAAAATTGACGGGGAACAAAAAGTTGGTATTTTTTTCAAAAAATATTTCGCTTTTTCAAAATTTTTTGTAACTTCTAAATTAACTGAGAAATGACCTTACAAATCGTACCCTGACGTATAACTAGTACCATTTTGGAACCCTTCAAACGTTGCCCTTAAAAAAATAGAGGACTAAAGGAATTTAAAACTTATAGGTTATAGAATTCCCTTCATATCCACGTTTTAAGCGACTAATTTGCTTGAAAATTGAACGAGATATGGCAAAAAAACTAAATACTAATACTAAATTTATGATAATTTTCTTCAGAGAGTCTCTTTAGGGCGAAAAATCGACCAAAAAATTAATTTTTCATACCTTCAACTTCTACAAGTTGTTCCTGTAAAACTTACGTATTGTTAACCATTGGGCATGAGCCGTCCCTGGTCTTCAGATAGTAGTGTAGAATTTTTTATTCCTTCAAACACACTACATGGACATACATAACCATCCATTAAAAATTAATAATGTTCTAAAGTATAATTTAGAAAATATACTTAAAAATAAATTCTGATTTGCAACTTTAAAGGACTGTAACTCAGAAACGAAGGGTCGTATACGAAAATTTTTTGCATACAGTCCCGCAAGTACTCTGTATAAATAGATAAAAATGTTTTTATATGGCCCAATTTCTAGTAGAGAGCAAATTTTTATAAAAGATTGTGTAAAACTAAACATCCAGAAATTTTTTTATCTGTTAATATAGGTGAAGATATTTTCAACAAATCGATGAGAAGATAAGGTGAGTTAAGTACTTTTCTTTCACTAAAAACAAGTGATGAAAACAAATGTGCTTACGGGAAAGTCATCGACAAAATACTCAACAAGTCCTGGAACACCCTGTATATCTATTATAATATTATTTGCTTTTCAATTGTATTATTATTGCAAAGAAGAAATTTATACTAGTTACTTTTCAATTCTTCTAAAACTATATGAAAAATAAGGAAAGTAATTCCATTATTCTAATCGCTATTTGGTTAAAAACAAATTTTATTTCTAAATAGATGGTTTATCCAAAAAAAAAACATATACAAGGATCTAAAAAGTGAAAATATTTCTGTATAACGGATATTTACCTTTTGATGGTCCTACTGGAGGGTCTAGTACGTCATCAACAGCTTGAGAAGTTGACGGTTGAAGCATAAATGCAGTTTCTGTAAAATAAAAAAAGAAAAATGCAGTATGCTCCTTACGCAATATTCACATGTGTAAAAATTAAAAGGTTTACCTTAAACTTACCAGAGTCTATGAAGGGCTGACTTCTTCGTCCATATACTCTAATAGGGATTTGAACTTTCAACTCAGTGGAGGTAGATGGGGTCAAAGACGTTTGGCCTAATGGAAAACTCGTAAGTATATCTACAAATATTATTAGACACACTTATTACGAACATCTTGTAAGTACACCCACCTTTAATTTTTTCTGGTATTCGAACGTTTTGTTGTGGTGGAAACCAGAAATTATCTGTGGAGTTTCCAACAACAGAGTAGCCTATAAATAGTGTTTATGCGTTTTTGAACATTAATAATAAATAAAAAATAAAATACTTTACTTTACCAGGTAAATGAAGGGATGGCACTGCACCTTTCACTAACCCCAAACCTTTGCCGTCTTGTTTCAAACATAAAGGATTGAAATGCTTTGGACATACTTTCAAATTTCCTGTTATGTTGCCCTTAAAACCTGCCCTGGTTAACCAAACAGTTTTTAACTGGGCATCAGTAGGAAGAGCAAAACTAAAATAAGTCCAACTTCAACATAACCTCTACTTTCCTTTTATATATCGTCAACTAGAGTGGTAAATTTCCATAGCATCAAATTTAACGATTAAAAAAATAGTGGCGAGTTGTAAAATTTTGGAAACATAATGAAAAAAAAATCAATTCAAGTAAATAAACACTGAGTGCGGATGTGTCCAAAATTGGGGTTAGGAATGCGGAATTTTTATCTGTTAGATGCGTTCGGAAATTATCTACCTAATGATATCAAAATACTCATATTGGAGAAAAAACAGAGTTATGAGATTTACGACATAAGCCGAAGATATATAATATAGAAATATAGATTAGTAAACATTTGCATCCTTACGTTTTAGTTGCCTGGCCACAAATTGACACTAAACACTTTTGCATACCCATTTTAGGTATCAAAATAACTGTATCATTAAATAAACAAAAATGCTTCTTTACAACTTAACACTTTTAACCAGAGACATAGATAACCTTTATATGAAACAAAGATCCACCAACTCCTTTAGAATGTCAACTCGAGTTTCCGTTTCAGCGCCATCTCTTGGTGCATGAGCAGTACTATACATATATGAAACAACAGTTTCCTTTATGCTTTTGACGGCATACTTCGAAACAATTTGAAATATGCCGCCAAAAAAGCAGAAAGGGAACTATTATTTCCATATACGATTAGTACAGCTAAAGAACCCTCTAGTTGTCTGTCTAAATGTCAATGTGTTCTGTGATTGAGTGTAGACCATAGCCACTGGTGTCACCTAACGTCAAATCTATAAAATGTATTGACGTATTAGTTTTGCTCATGTACCCAGGAAGCGCGCTACTTTTCATTTTCCCCTTCCTCATCGGCGAGTTTCTTTATCCTGATTGAGGTTATGCCCTAAGACTGATTCATAAACTTGAAATTCTTAGCAAATTCTACACCCTATTTATAAATTTGACGATGCTACCGCTAACCTAAAAATTTTGTCATTCTTTTTGACGTGTGAACTGCTTTTTGTTTTCGTGATGTTTTTGTTCGTAAACCGGCATTTAACGACGATATTATAGAAAATAACAAGGAATTTTTTTATTCTATCGGATCCATAATAAAAAACACAAAACACAACAAAAGAAAATAATCATTTAAGATATAAACGCATGTACCATTGTTTATTTTTTTATCATAAGGGTATGGGGATGAGGATCTTAAAACATTGCGTTACATAATACGTGAACGCTCCCTTAAGGGTGAAATATCATTCTTCATTTATTGTTATACGAGGGTATTTCAAATTTAAACCGGAATTTTGCTTTAAAAAATTTTATTTACAAGTTACAGAGCTGATATTTTTCACAGTTTTTCTAAACAGTACCCTTTACACTCTTTGTTACCTCTTTCGGATGCATTTTTGTCAGATTTGACATTTCCCATTAGTGTTCACATCATATCTTAAAACTTAAGTAGCGACCCTCGTATGAACTATTTTATTTGCAAAAATTGTTTTCAATCATCAACTTTTGAAGGGTTGTAAAATGATGTCGATGACATTAACAGAATAAATTAATATAGAGTTGAAAATTTAATCATTAGAATTTTATTATTAAAGATAATTAGGGAATATTTAACTTGAAGGGTATGTTCTGACTGACTGCTTTTTCAAAATCACTATTATGGCGTTATGATTTCTTTAGAAAGTGATTAGAAACAGAAAGGAAGTTCGAATGACTATTATCTAAAATATTTCTCAGAAAGAGATAAAAAAAGAAACGAAAAAATGTTTAATTAAACTACTTTAGGTATAAATTCTTTTCGTAAATAAAACTTTCTGAAATAAAATAATAAATACGAAACACTTTACAAACAATTAACATCTTTTAAACACAAATCTAACTTTAATGAGTTTCTTTCATGAAATAGTTTCATTTGAATGGTTTCCACTATGTATCCACACATTTTTTCAAAGAATATTTACTTTTAATAGATTTCCACCAAACTTTACGTTTGAATTGTTTTCTCCTGCATGACTATGCAAATGTCTCTTCAAATTACTCCTATCTGAAAAAGTTTTTGAGCAGTTTTCGCATTTGAATGGGTTTTCTCCTGTGTGGGTACGCATATGTCTATCAGCTTACAATTCCGTGTAAAAGTTTTTAGGCACATGTCACATTTGAGTGGCTTCACCCCTGTATGGATACTCAAACGTGTCTTTAAATTACTTGTATGTGGAATAATTTTGAGCAAATTTCACATTTGAAAGGCTTCTCTTCTTTGTGATTGAGCGAATGTCTGAGTAAAGTGTTTTTATGAGAAAAAGTTTTTAAACAAATGTCACATTTGAACGGTTTTTCTCCTGTATGACTACGCATGTGTATAATTAAATTATTTTTATAAGGAAAAGGTTTAAAACAAATGTCACACTTAAATGACTTTTCTGTGTGACTACGCAAATGTAATTTCAAAGTATTTTTCTTCTAGAAAGTTTTTAGACAAAAGTCACATTTGAATAGCTTTTCTTCACTGTGACTGTCCAAATGTATATTTAAAGAATATTTCTCGGTAAAAGCTTTTTCGTGGAAAACTTTTCAGGCAAATGTCACAATTGCATAAATTTTTTCTAGATTTTGAATCATATCTTTTCAAATTTTGTCTTTGTCAAGTTGAAATTATCAGCAGATCTAATATATTCTTACTTTTTCCAACCATCTTCAATTATTTCAATTTCATCTTTCACATCCTCGTTTACAGCAATGTCTGTTTTCTATAACATTTATTCTTCTGGGAAAATTTCTTTTTCATATAATGAATTGTAGAAAAGTGCTTGCTTTGTGTCTAAATTTCCACACAACTCACAGATTATAATCTCACCAATTCTATTGAGATATTTTTTAACAGCACTGTAAAAAAATTAAAACTAATTCTTACAAATTTGAAATTTGTGGTCCAATAGTAACAATTACTTTAGTGAACATCTTTAATTATTGCCAAATAAACAGTATTTAAATTGTCCTGAGTATTGAAGAAAATAAAAAATATGAAATCAAAATTGCTACATCTAAATAGCATATCAATCAATGTTACTCACCTCGTGATTTAGTTCCCTTTTCAGTTTTTATGCTGCACGATTTAAATTTGTTTAGAATATTGGGGTTTTCAACCCTATTAGGGCATTCCTCTGTTTTTACGGCGACCATAGATTCTTCAAATACTCCAACTGTGTTTAGATCATCACTTATTTCTTGTTTAATAGAATTCGTACTAATTGTTTTACATTTTGAAATGCGACACTAGAAATTTCATCACTCAATTCTTATTTAATATTCGTATTCCAAATAAAATCATCGTGAATCTCAATTTCGTCCTTAATTACTGTTTGCTCCATATCCATTCTGCATGGATTATATCAAAAATAAAGTATTAAGCAACAGTCATTTGAAGAAAAAAATATGATAAGCAACGAACGTGATTATAAATTATTCTTCTATTCTTTTAATAAGGTCTACTTCTCTGGTTAAACAAGTCACCATTTAGAAATAATGGGTTTGTTCCAACCAGTTAAATCGGAGCATTTTTGAAATGGTTTAAATGATATCTATTCAACAATACTTGTTATCGAAAGGATCCTCCTGAAAACGGTTCACGAACGATGCCTAACGGCTCATTCACTACTATCGCGGAACGTAGCGAGCCAATCATCACCTTGGCGCATGCGTCACTGAATTCCACATCCAATTCGTACGTTATGAAAGTGATAAACGTCAAATAGTTCACTTTGTATTTTGATGTTTGGTGTATCATATGTGTATTGAATAATGAGTACTAATATTTAAAAGTATCAATTGCAGACAGAGCTGATCTAGAATTAATAAATTAATTCTCAAGCAGGGTCTGTGCACTGGAATAGGAGAGAAACGCTTACTTTTTTGTGTTTTATTTTTAAATGTTTGTCAATCTGGATTCTGAAACTAAGTTGCATTCATGCATCGAGAAACAACCAAGATTATTGAATGAACAACGTCCATCTTGCTAAGGTGTTTGATATTGTTTGTTTATTAGCTATTAGCATTTTTGTGCATTTAAGTTATTATTTGTTGCGAATTGTGCTGTTGTGTTTACTTACTCAATATGAGTAAACGAGTAAAGGCCTGCTGTGTACCAGGATGCACGAATAAGCAAGCGAAAAGGTGAGAGTAATATTTACTATTTATCAACATAAAAATATTTGAATTGAAATCAAGTTCATATCTAAACGGGAATAATTCTTTTCTTCCTAACTTCATTAATTTGTATTTAGGAAATCATTTTGTTAAATGGTTAAATGTGTTGATGATTTTATCCCTATTTTACTTTTTTATATTCCTATGAATGAAGACGTTTGCAAAATTTGGTTGCAAAGAATAAATAACCCCAAGTTAATGCTTGCAGATACAGTATTATCATCACATAGAATATGTGATATTCATTTTGAACCAATTTGTAGAAACCCCAATGGCAGGTTAAAAAAAGTTTCCCTGCCAACTCTACATGTACCTGGTAAGTACTTATATTTACTGTGACAATAAACCTCTTATGAATCATAGTGAAAAGTTATGCAGAGGAAAAGAATTGCTATTTTTGTTTGTAGGTTACGAAAAAGGTGAAAATGATATTTTTTGGGTACAGGAGCAACCATTTTCATTTTAAACTCCAAAAAAGCTGATAGGTAGATATTAATTGTAATATATTATTTCCACAAAAATCTGCCTGTTAATTTTTCTAGTCATGTAATCAAGATGGTAAATTGTTTGAATCATTGTACATTTGGGTATAGGCATGACTCAACTGTTTAACTCTAAAAGTTTTTCTGATAAAATCTTCGAAAGATTGCCCCAGTTAATCAATTCGTTAGACATAAAGAAACAAATATTTCGTTTGGAGGAGTTGACAGACATTTCCTCAATATTTTATTCAGATCATAAGGATTATGTAAATATGTTCATAAATATATTAGTTTTAACATATGCATCTTTCATTACCTAGGTATAATTAATAAAATTACCTGTCACAGTCGAGCGTCCTCCAAGTTTATCTGTTTCCACATTAGTCGATATTGATGGTTCATACAGGATACTCGAGGAGCTACCTACAAATTATATAAATTCATGACTTCAGGTTCAATTCAAATTTATTATATGGACAGTGTGAATAGTTGTGACTACAACTATTACAATTATATATAAAAATATTGCCATTTTGAATTCATACTTACAAGGTTCTTCAACAAGGGCTTGAAATAATCGCTTCCTTGTGTAGACCTTAACAGGTTTTTTTGTTCCCTCTATTGGGCTGTTGCCAGAAAAGATGTTGATAGATGAACTAGTCCTTACAATCAATTCTAAAAAATGTCTCAATTAATCTCAATAGAGAAAAGAAATCCGTAAGCAAAAATAAACAATTGGACAACTACAATATACAAAATATACATTTATCTTTCACCTAAATTATTATTGAATATTACTGAATAATCCTTTTGGTTAATAGATGTTAAACAAATCAATCCATTTCTCTTTGTTTTTAAATAACTACCTGCTTATAACTGCCATAAATGTTTGAGTCATGCCTATACCCAAAATGTACAATGATTCATACAATTCAGCATCTTGTATACATGACTAGAAGAATTAACAGGCAGATTTTTGTGGAAATAATATATTACAATTCATACCTACCTATCAGCTTTTTTGGAGTTGAAAATGAATATGGTTGCTCCTGTACCCAAAAAATATCATTTTCACCTTTTTTGTAACCTACAAACAAAAATAGCAATTCTTTTCCTCTGCATAACTTTTCACTATGATTCATAAGAGGTTTATTGTCACAGTAAATATAAGTACTTACTAGGTAAATGTAGAGTTGGCAGGGAAACTTTTTTTAACCTGCCATTGGGGTTTCTACAAATTGGTTCAAAATGAATATCACATATTCTATGTGATGATAATACTGTATCTGCAAGCATTAACTTGGGGTTATTAATTCTTTGCAACCAAATTCTGCAAACGTCTTCATTCGTAGGAATGGAATGTCTATAAAAAAGTAAAATAAGGATAAAATCATCAACACTTTTAACCATTCAACAAAATGATTTCATAAATACAAATTAATAAAGTTAGGGAGAAAAGAGTTATTCTCGTTTAGATATGAAGTTGATTTCAATTTAAATATTTTTATGTTGATAAATAGTAAATATTACTCTCACCTTTTCGCTTGCTTATTTGTGCATCCTGGTACACAACAGGCCTTTACTCGTTTACTCATATTGAGTAAGTAAACACGACAACACAATTCGCAACAAATAATAAGTATTAAATGCACAAAAATGCAAATAGCTAATAAACAAACAATATCAAACACCTTAGCAAGATGGACGTTGTTCATTCAATAATCTTGGTTATTTCTCGATGCATGATTGCAACTTAGTTTCAGAATCCAGATTGACAAACTTCAAAAATAAAACACCAAAAAGTAAGCTTTTAGATGTAAACCGATAACATAGATGGCGTTGAAAATCGTCCTGAACTTCTCCTATTCCAGTGCACAGGCCCTAATCATTTAGAATAAACCGTTCAGTTTCAAGTTTATGCGCATCTATGATTCGTCGACTGTCACGATCTTATAGACGTCTTTTGAAGCACTGCTATTGATGGTTTTCAGCATTTCTTTGCACCAATCGGCACATTGCTGTTGGTTTAATCCACGTCGAAAATCGTTAAAAATCATTGAAGAAATTGAATTAATTAATATAGAGTTAATAATTTAATAAATAGAATTTTATTATTAAAGATAATTACGAATATTTAACTTGAACGGTATGTTGTGACTGACTGATTACTTTTTTAAAGTCACTATTTTGGCCTTGATTTCTTGTAGAAAGAAAAAAGTGGTGATTAGAAAAGGAAAGGAAATTCGAATGACTATTATCTAAAATATTTCTCAGAGAGGGATAAAAAAGGGGCTGAGAAGATTAAGTCATAAATTTAAACTGAATAGTCATTTAATTAACGTTCAAGTTTTACAATTTTTATAAATGTGCTTTACAAATGTTGACAACTATACGAAAAAATATTTAATTAAAATACTTTAGGTATAAAGGTTTTATAAACTGGATTCGTAAATATAACTTTCTGAAATAAAATAATAAATAAGAAACACTTTACAAACGATTAACATTTTTAAACACAAATCAAACTTCGATGAGTTTCTTTCATGAAATAGTTTCATTTGAATGGTTTTCCTCTGTGTATCTACATAAATGTTTTTCCAGAGAATATCTACTTTTAAACGATTTCCAGCAAACTTCACACTTGAATTGTTTTCCTTTAGTATGACCGCTTAAATGTACATTTAAAGTATATTTCTGTGAAAATTTTTTGGAGCAAATTTCACACTCGAATGGTTTGTCTCCAATGTGACTGCGCAAATGTACATTTAAAATATATTTCTGTGTGAAACTTTTCAAACAAACTTCACATTCGAATGGTTTTTCTCCTGTGTGAGTAAGTACATGCTCTTTCAGTTTATATTTCTTCACAAAACTTTTTGAACATATTTCACATTTGAATGGCTTTTCTTCATTGTGACTTAGCAAATGCCTGACTAAAGTATTCTTATATGAAAAAGTACTAAAGCAAATGTCACATTTGAATGGTTTTTCTCCAGTGTGACTGAAGGAATGCTCTTTTAGCTCAGATTTCTGCACAAAACCTTTCGAACAAATTTCACATTTGAAAGGCTTCTCTTCTTTGTGATTGAGCGAATGTCTGAGTAAAGTGTTCTTATAAGAAAAAGTTTTTAAACAAATATCACATTTGAATGGCTTTTCTCCAGTGTGACTAAACATATGTGATTTTAGCTTATTTTCCTGCCAAAAAGTTTTTGGGCAAATTTCACATTTTAAGAGGTTTTCTCCGGTATGACTACGAAAATGTAAAGTTAAATGACTTTTCTGTGAGAAATTTTTTGCGCAAACGTTACATGTAAAAGGCTTTTCTCCAGTGTGACTACGCATATGTATAATCAATTTATTTTTATAAGGAAAAGGTTTAAAACAAATGTCACATTTGAATTGCATTTTTTCTTTGTATGGCTTTTCTTCGCCGTGACTGTGCAAATGTTTATTTAAAGTATATTTCTGTGAAAAAACTTGTGAACAAATTTCACATTTAAAAGGCTTTTCTCCTGTATGAATAAATAAATGTTTGTTTAAATTACTTTTTCGTGAAAAAGTTTTTAAACAAATGTCACATTTGAATAAGTTTTTTCTAGAGTTTAAATCGTTTCTTTTCAATATACTTGACTTGGAATTATCAGCAAATTTAATATCTTCTTCCTTTTTCAAACTTTCTTCAACTATTTCAGAGTCTGTTGTTTGCATTTTTATTGAACATTTATTTTTCTGATAAAATTCCTGTTTCATACAATGATTTGTAGAAAAATGACCAAGGAATTCTCTTTGTTTCGTATACAAATTTCCACACAACTCACATATTATAATCCCACCAATTGTATTCAGATGTTTTCCATTTTTCAACAACCCTGTAAAGAAAACTACAACTAGTTTTTATAAATTAGAAATTTGTGTATCTTCTGAACATTTTTACTCTTTTTAAAATAATTAGAGGCACAGCAAGATTTCATATAAAATATTGATTATAGTTCTTACAATATCAATTGCAGAAGACAGTTATGCGAGAAAAAATCAATATTTCATAAATATGCACGCACTAATACCACAATAAGAAATGAAAAGTAATGTTTACTCAGCAAACCGCCAAAAGCTCTGGAAAAACTGTGTTATTAAAGAAGAAAATGAGTATATGGTATCACCGTCTTCACAACTCTTCATAATTCAATCAAATTAAGACTCTAGTTAATAAGATTCTAATTACAATTATTACTGATATTGATGAAAATAAAAGTACATAAAAATATGAATATAAATAGCATATCAATGTAACTCACCTCGTGATTTAGTTACATTTTCAGTTTTTATTCTTAAAGATTTAAATTTGTTTTGATTTTTGGGTTTATTAACAATATCCTCTGTTTTTGCGGCCACCATAAAGTCTTCAAATACTTGAACTGTGTTTAGATCGTCAATTATTTCTTGTTTTATAGGATGCATACTAATTATATTTACATTTTGAAAAGCGACATTACAAATTTCATCACTAAATTCTTGTTTAACATTCATTTTCCAAATAACATCATTTCGAATCTCGATTTCGTTCTTAGTTACTTTTTGCTCCACATCCATTCTGTCTGGATTATATCAAATCAAGGATTAAATAATATTTATTTGATCACAAAATGTAATATACACTGAACGTGAGTATACATTCTTCTTCTTTTCTATAATATGGTCTACGTATCTAGTTAAGCAATCACCATTTAGAAACAATAGGTTTGTTCCAACCTATCTAAACTGTATTTGTAAAGGTAACGAAATGCATATATGATGAAGGACCATTATAGGAAAAAGAAAGGACATGTCACGTTAAAAGATTGTGTTAGGTTAGGTTGTTAGAATCCACTTACCCAAATTTGAAAAAAAAATACCGACGACTCTGAGCTCTACCTACTGTAGAATTAGGCTCTTTATATATCAGGGTTCCCAACTTAGGGGTTTGCCTTCAAATTTAGAGGAAAAATTGTGGGATGTTTTTAGGGGTGTTTATAACTTCAAATATTCATTTTTTTGGTGTAATAGAGGTACTGGGAAATTATTTAATGTCTTTATGCATGATTTTAAAAAATCCCAATCCGAGGAAAATGATTTGTTACTTGATAATTTATGAAAAATTAAGAAAAATTGTTGCCGAATAAAATTATTTATTATTGTTTGAAATTTATAATTTATTTAATATTTCCATGTATTATTCATTTTATAAAAAATAAATCTTTTTTTATTTCTATAGTTATGACAAGGGTAGAGCCTTTAAAAATGATGATGAAAAAATTTTTGTCCTTTCCGAAAAAATTTACCATGGTGATGGTTACCCAGTACACAATAGAGATCCTTTGAGTGTATATGATATCCCAAATCTACTTACATACATAAAGTGCTTTTTCGATATTTATTAATAGGTCAAAATAAAGTTGAAATATGAATATTTCAAATCATAAAAATTACAGTATATTTGAGACATAAAAAGGTAAGTTCTCACCAAATTTCGAGAGAAAACAATGTTTTTTGTAAAAGATAAAAATAAAAAACCAAGAAATTCAGTTAAATTGGAATTTCTGGAACCGTTGGTGATATTCAATTGCCCACAACTATGACATTTTTCCATTATTTCTGAATTCTCTTCATTTCAGGGTGAATGCCAAAGTGTCTATTGAAGCTACATTTGTTTGTGAAAGTTGCGGAACAATTGTCACATTTTAATGAGTTTCTTTCTTTGCGACTACCCAAATGTACATTTAATTGAGATTTTTGTGCAAAGGTTTTTGCACAGATGTCACATTTGTACGGCTTTTCTCCTGTGTGACCACGCATATGTATAATCAAATTATTTTTCACCAAAAAGGCTTTCAAACAAATGTCGCATTTGAATGGTTTTTCTCCCGAATGCCGTTGCAAATGTGTATTTAAAATAGATTTCTGTGTGAAAGTTTTTGCACAGATGTCACATTTAAATGGCTTTTCTCCTGTGTGACTACGCATGTGTCTAATCAAATGATTTTTATAAGGAAATGGTTTAAAACAAATGTCACATTTGAATGACTTCTCTGTGTGAGTAATCAGATGTACTTTCAAACTATTTTTCACCAAAAAGGTTTTATAACAAATGTCACATTTGAATGATTTTTCTCCTGAATGCCGTTGCAAATGTGTTTTTAAATTAGATTTCTGTGTGAAAGTTTTTGAACAAATGTCACATTTGTAAGGCTTTTCTCCTGTGTGACTACGCATATGCATAATCAAAGGATTTTTATAAGAAAATTGTTTACAACAAATGTCACACTTGAATGACTTTTCTGTGTGACTGAGAAAATGCATTTGTAAACTTTTTTTCAGTGAAAAGGTTTTTAGACAAATTTTACATTTGAATACTTCTCCTCTTGAATGCCCTTGCACATGTGCTTTCAAATTACTTTTCTGTGAAAAAGCTTTCAAACAAATATCACATTTGAATTTTGAATTTTCTCCTTTCTCTCCTAAGTGCCTTTGCAAATGTGCATTTAAGTTACTTTTCCATAAAAATGATTTTGAACAAATGTCACATTTAAATGGTTCTCCAGTGTGAATTTTAATATGTGACTTCAATTGAGTTTTTAGTAAAAAAGTTTTTGAGCAAATTTTACATTTGAATGGCTTTTCTCCAATATGACCACGAAAATGTAATTCAAAACTACTGCTATATGAGAAACTTTTTGCACAATAAATACATTTAAACGGCTTTTCTCCTGTGTGTCTACGAAAATGAAACTTTAAACTTATTTTTCGTAAAAAAGTTTTTGAACAAATGTCACATTTAAAAGGCTTTTCCCCTGTATGAATACGTGAATGCGTTTTTAAACTATCTTTTCTTGTAAAAGTTTTCAAGCAAATGTCACATTTGAAGTTTTTTCTTGCAATTGAATAATTTCGCTTTAATTTATGAGCAGCATATATACTTGACTTGATATTATCAGACCCTTCGATATTTTTCTTTTTTTGCCACTCATCTTCAACTATTTCAATTTCATTTTTCACATTCTCATCAAGGTTTGTTCTCCTTTTATTACTCTTGTAAAATTCCTGTTTTGTATAATGACTTGTAGAAAAATGGAAAAGGAATTCTCTTCGTTTCTTGTATAAATTTCCACACAATTCACAGATTACAATCCTACCAATCATATTCAGATTAAGATGTTTTCCATTTTTTAGCAACACTGTAAAGAAAATTAAAACTAGTTTTTATCAATTTAAAATTTGTGAACATTTTACTCTTTTTAAATAGCTACACACCAGAAATACAAGGTCCTTAATAAAAAAGCAGCTGTTGAAATGTGAAAGAGATCACAACTACTATAGAATTATGTCTTCTCTGAATAACATGATGAAAGTCAACCCTGTATGATATGATATTAACATGTTCAATGATTCTACTTGTGCATTGCTAAGAAAATTTCAACTTTTATGTCCATATAATAGTCCAAAAATGCTTTTTAAAATTATCATAAACTGAAGAAAAACAGCACATCAATAAATGTAACTCACCCAGTGATTTAATTCGCTTTCCAGTTTTTATTCTAAAATATTGCAATTTGTTTGGAATTTTGTGTTTATCAACCATATTAGTACATTGCTCTATTTTTGCGGCGACCATAGATTCTTCAAATACTTGATCTGTGTTTAGATCGTCACTTATTTCTTGTTTAATAGGATGCATACTAATTGTATTTACATTTTTCAAAAAGACACTAGGAATTTCATCACTGAATTCTTGTTTAATATTCATATTGTTAATAACATCATGGTGAATCTCGATTTCGTCCTTAATCACCGTTAGCTCCATATCCATTATGCCTGGATTATAGCAAATTAATAATTAAATAAAAGTTGTTTGAACAAAAATTGTAATATTGTTCAACGTGGACAAACATTCTTCTTCTATTTTCACAATATAGTCTAAGATATTCACCTATGGTCTAAGGTATCTAGTTAAGCAAGTCACCATTTGAAAATCATTGATGTATAAATGTTCATAGAATATTTGAAATAGAAATCATACCACAGCATTATATTATCTGACAATCTAATTAATTTTTTCAATTCAAATTTTGATAAGATAACTTTTATTAAAAACTGTAGTTGCCTTTTTAGTTACTCAATTTTGGTAATGTAGATAAAAAAGAAGATGATGGTGCGATTTGGAACAAGTATAAAAAGACAAGTTTTCTTTGGTTTCAGTGGAAATCCCGTCTCACGCCGAGAAAACAGACGGGAGGAGAGATGAAATGGCAAAAAATCAAATCGCAGAAAACTATAAATAACCCTGGTGCAACAGCGGAACAGGAAGATCGGAAATGAGTAACATACCTATAAAAAGACGAGAAAACCAAGCGGAAAGGCAATATCAAATAATAATAATAATTTGGTTTCAGATTGTGACTTGAGGTTTGCTCTTTGTAGCTGCAGGCCAGTTCATGAGTATATAGAATTAATTATATCAAATACAAAGAACGATGTAGTATAGGAGACCAAAATGCATTTGTTGATTGTTGTATTTGATGTGATTCATGATTCACCCCTTGTAGTATTAACAATAATGGAAAAGAATTTAGTACTTTTTGATATTTTACAATTGTCCGATGACGGAGATATAGTGCCACCGTTTCCAGATTACAAAAATTAATAAATGTTATAAGAAAGATCCATATATGTGATGGCCGTCATTTAATTTTAATTCATACCAATAAATACATAAAAAAATAAGTATAATGTAATTTTTTTAACTAAAGTAGTTGGGTCGTTATGAGACACCCTGTATAATAAAATTATTACAATGTAACTTGTGTGGTCATTCAAATGTACATATTTCTGTGAGAGGGTTTTCAAGAAAATTTCAGATTGGATCGTTTGTGATGAAGCAAATGTCCAATTAAACTATTTTTATATAAGAAAGTTTTTAAACAGATGTCACATTTGAATGGTTTGTCTCCTGTGTGACTAAGCGAATGTGTTTTCAACCTATATTTTTGAGAAAAACTTTTGAAGCAAAGTTCACATTTGAAGGGCTTTTCTTCAGTGTGATTAATTAAATGTACATTTAAACTTTTTTTCTGTGTGAATGTTTTTAAACAAATATCACATTTAAATGGCTTTTCTCCTGTGTGACTACGCAGATGTCTATTTAAATGATGTTTGTGTAAAAAAGTTTTCGAGCAGATTTCACATTTAAACAGCTTTTCTTTTGTATAACTTAGCAAATGTGTATTCAAATGAATTTTTTGTGAGAAACTTTTCAAACAAATTTCACATTTGAAAGGCTTTTCGTTTTTGTGAGTAATCGAATGTGTTTTTAAAGAAGATTTCTGTGAAAATGTTTTCAAACAAATTTCACATTTGAATGGCTTTTCTTTTTTATGAGTAATCGAATGTGTTTTCAAAGAAGATTTTCGTGGAAAACTTTTAAAACAAATTTCACATTTGAATGGTTTTTCTTCAGTGTGATTTAGTAAATGTACATTCAAACTATTTTTCTTTGTGAAAGTTTTTAAACATATATCACATCTAAAAGGCTTTTCTTCAGAGTGATTACTGAAATGTCTATATAAATTATGTTTATTTAAAAAACTTTTCGAGCAGGTTTCACATTTAAACGGCTTTTCTCCTGTGTGACTGTATAAATGTTCCTTCAAACTAACATTTTGCGAAAATTTTTTAAAACAAATATCACATTCGAATGGCTTTTCTCCAGTGTGACTGCGCAAATGTGTCTTCAGACCACTTATCTGAGAAAAATTTTTTAAACAAATTTCACATTTAAATTTTTTTTCTCCCGTATGTACACACAAATGTTGAATCAAATGAAATTTCCGTAGGAACGATTTCGAACAAATGTCACATTTAAAAGGCTTTACCCCTGTATGAATACGTGAATGTTTATTTAAACTATATTTTCGTGCAAAAGTTTTTGAGCAAATGTCACATTTGAATAAGTTTAAATCATTTCTTTCAAGACCAACATATATATTTGACTTGGAATTTTCGTTTTTCCAACCATCTTCAAATGTTTGAATTTCATTTTTTACACTACTGTTAACAGCACTGCTCGTTGTTCGCTTTTTTCTAAAACATTTATTCTTCTGGTAAAATTTCTTCTTCATATAATAACTTGTAGAAAAGTGTCGAATGAATTCTATTCGTTTCGTGTATAAATTTCCACATAACTCACAGATTATAATACCACCAATCCTATTAAGATGTTTTCCATTTTTTAACAACCCTATAAGAAGAATTAAAACTAGTTTTTTATAAATTCGAAATTTTTGTACCTAAACACATATAGTAAATGAAAACTCTTGAATTAAATTTGTGAAAAGTACAGTAGAACCACTTTATTCGAAACCAATTGGTAGTACTATTTAAAAAGCTGGATTTATTTTGAAAAAATAAGATACAGAAAAACTACAGTACATATTTAGATAGAATAGGGTATTTGATAGTAATATAAAATAAAAAATTCAATCCAAGAATTCTCAAAAATTCACTAAATTCATTCTAATGCGATTGACAGACAAATTCATGAATTGATACCTAAATTAAGTTTGGTTCTGTGAGATTTTTTTTCAATTAAAAACATTTACAATTAAAAAAGCTGATAATTCCAACTGCTAATGCTAGATGTAATTGTAGCATCAGACTTCTGTACTGCTGATATTAACATCAGTACATCGCCATAATAGTAACAAAATTTTTTAGTAGAAAGTTTAAACCAAAATTGTAGAAACTTTATTTTAAATTTGATGATAATATGAAATTATATGTATACATCAAGCCAAACTTAGAAATTCTTAACTAATTTGTTCCCTTATAGTGAATATATAAGTATTCGAAAGCTCTGAATTTATTATAGTTAGTACACTTTGGTGTTTAATTTTGCTAAAATCCCACTAACAAAACGCTCATTATCTAGCTGGCGCAGACTTTGTTTTATGTACAATTTACAAACATTCATGACAACTACTGATACCACTAATAATTTCTTTAGAAAATATTTAAAGAGATAAGGAAAAATATAAGATTCATGAGCATTCCTCAAAAGAGAACTAATTCTTGGTTAATAACGTGACAAATTTAGAATTACACCATTTTGTTTACTGTCTTGTAATTAAAAAAAAATTATCTAATTCAAGATGAGGAAAGATTAAGGGCTAAAATAGGCGACAACTAATACAAAATAATAATGTATAAATCAAGTATATGTATTAGCAATACCACATTTTCTGTTAATGAAAATTTAAGTATTGCTATTTAAAGTTATTCTTAACTGACAGAATAAGAACAGGAAGTCTTTTCAGTGAATTCTCACTAATACAAAAAAAAATTAATTAGAATATAAAATCTTATGTATTTATTTATTTAGAATGCTACAGGGACCATGAGAACTAAAAAATTTGACACTATTTCAGTATTGGTATCTACCTATTGGAATCAATAAACAAAAAATAACTGAAAGACTTAATTCCATTTTTCCATTGATTAAAAAAATTATATCATTAACCTTTCTTAATAAACAGTATTTAAAATCTCCAAAGTATTGAAGAAAATCAATATATAAAAAAATATTGACATAAAATTGTTACATCTAAATAGTATAACAATGAGTGAGTATAACTCACCTTGTGATTCAGTTTCTTTTACAGTTTTTATTCTCTCCGATTTATATTTGCTTTCAATATTGGGCTTCTCAACCCTATTAGAGCATTCCTCTATTTTTGCTGCGACCATAAATTCTTCAAATACTTGAACTGTGTTTAGATCGTCATTTATTTCTTGTTTAATAGGATGTATACTAATTTTATATACATTTTGAAAAGCGACGCAAGGCTTTTCATCACTTAATTCTTGTTTAACGTTCATATTCCAAATAAAATCATCGTGAACCTCGATTTCATCCTTGATTACTTTTTGCTCCATATCAATTCTGTCGGGATTAAATCAAATTAAGAATTAAACTTATTTGAATAATTTATTGTGCCATGGACCCCTGAATCGAGTATATAATCTTTGCCACTGAACATACATGTAAGACCGCGACATAGGCAAACATTCTTCTATTTCTATAAAATGGTCTAAGTGTCTAGTTAAACAAGTCACATTCTGAAAACTATAGAGCAAGTTAGGTATCAGCTGATTTACGTCAGAATAGCGGCCGTGGGGTAGGCAACGATTTTCTGGTATATGATTTAGCTGTGTTTGAGGTTGTTTTATAGACGTTTCACACAGATAGTTCAAGGTTTAATCATTTTTGTAATTCAAATTCAGAGCTCTAGATAGATCGGCTAGCATAATTATATATTAAGTTGGCGAACTTGTGACAAAATTTGATAATTTAATGTTGGTAAACACTGTGCAATTTATCATGACTCATTACTGTTGTGTTATGCTCGTGTTTTTGTGTCCTTTCGTTCTTACTGTAGTTAATTTTTCAAAATTGCTTTCAATGAATGTTGTGTATCACATTGATAATCTTCATAAAAAGTTAAAATGATTTAAATAGATGGCTGTCATCTATAAACAATACTTAATTAACTGCATGGGATGTATTATGAAGTTCAAGTGATGAAATTTATCAAAATTATATCTATACTTAAGGTGTAACATTTTAATTAGTTATTTTTGTATAATATATTTTGTTTAAAAAGATATATATTTTCTCCAAGTTTAATTTTGAACTTATTAATAAATACACGCGGGTTATGTTTAGAATATTAATATAATTAAAGGATTATCAAAGAAATTTTTGTCTTCATGTTTCTTGGGTATAACTTAATATTTTTCTCTTAATAAGATTACAACTAATAAATTTACAAATTTTTTTCATAATAGTCTCCAAAATTTCATCTTTGGTGATCGTGCTAGAATGAGATTAACAAGTTGTTGTGGGTAGGCATCCGCCCCAGAGAGTTTCCATGCCTTGGATTGTGCATTAACAAGTTGTTGTTGGTAAGCATTCGCCTCGATTTTCTGAAGTCAACCCATATAATGACTGGACTTTATGTAAATCACGTTTTTGTCTCCTAAAACTTTATTTTTAAAAAAGCAAATTTATTTAATACTGAAAAATTACAAATTGCGAGCTTCTATAACAGATTCACTACTAGACTTCCAACATCTTACAATACTTCCTCATATTTATAGATAAAAACTCAACTTGCACAATTACAATTAACAATAATTTTATCGAAAGTGTTAACAAATAATTTATTTGAAGAGATTCCTGGTGAAATGGTTTTTCTCAAATGTAATTTTGAACTATTTTTATATAAAAAGTTTTTAAATAAATGTCACAATTGTTAGTCTCCAGCGTGACTAAGTAAATGTTTTTTCAACTTATATTTCTGGGAAAAACTTTTTAAACAAATGTCACATTTGAAAGGCCTTTTTTCTGTGTGATTAATTGAATGTCTATTCAAATTATTTTTTTGTGTAAAAGTTTTTGAACAAATGTCACATTTAAACGGCTTTTCTCCTGTGTGACTACGCATATGTCTATTTAAATGATGTTTATGTAAAAAACTTTTCGAACAAATATCACATTTGAATGGTTTTACTCCTGCGTGACTAAGCAAATGTGTATTCAAATTGATTTTCTGGGAAAAAGTCTTTGAACAAATGTGACATTTGTGTGAATTATCTGCAGTGTGTCCAAGCAAATGTATTTTCAAACTATAATTCTGTGAAAAAGTTTTCGAACAGATGTCACACTTAAATGGCTTTTCCCTTGTGTGAACGCGCAAATGTCTATTTAATTGATGTTTATGAGAAAATTTTCTTAAACAGATTTCACATTTAAATGATTTTTCTTTTTCATGACCTTTCAAATGTATGTTAAAATTAAATTTATGGAAAAAACTTTTCAAACAAATGTCACATTTGAATGTCTTTTCTTCTTTGTGAGTTATCAAATGTTTTTTCAAACAAGATTTCCGTAGAAAGCTTCTCAAACAAATGTCACATTTGAATGGTTTTTCTCCTGTGTGCGTACGCAAATGTTCCATCAAACTACCTTTCTGTGTGAAAGATTTTGCACAAATATCACATTCGAATGGCTTTTCTCCTGCGTGAAGCAGCAAATGTGTCTTCAAACCACCTTTCTGAGAAAAATTTTTCATACAAATATCACACTTAAATTTTTTTTCTCCCGTATGTACACACAAATGTTGAATCAGATTGAATTTCCATAAGAAAGATTTCGAACAAATGTCGCATTTAAATGGCTTCTCCCCAGTATGAATACGTGAATGTTTATTTAAACTGTATTTTCGTGAAAAAGTTTTCGAACAAATGTCACATTCGAATAAGTTTAAATCATTTATCTTTTGACCACCACATATACTTGACTTGAAATTATCACATTTTCTGTTATATTTTTCGATTTTCCAACCATCCTCAACAGTTTCAATTTCATTTTTCGCATTACTGTTAACAGCACTGTCTGTCATTCCTTTTTTTCTACAAGATTCATTCTTCATACAATAACATGTGGAAAAGTGCCAAAGGAATTCGATTTGTTTCGTATATAATAATCCACACAACTCACAGATTATAATCCCATTAATAATATTCAGATTAAGACGTTTTCCATTTTTTAGCAACACTGTAAAAAAAATATTAAAGTAGTTTTTATACATTCGAAATTTGTGTGTACTGAAAACTCTATTTTTTTCCAAGTTTAACGTGCACCAAATAAAGGACTGGTACAAAAACTATTACAACACTTAAATTATTTATATTTTCTTATACAGCTTGATGGCTTGATGAAGTTTTTTTAACAAATCTCATTGTTTGCGCTGAATACATTTTTATTTATTACGTTAAGAAATTATATTTACTTGTAAAGGCGGCAACGTCGTCTGGTTGCGTGCTGGTCGCTAGGCCGGCAAGGTGTAAAAAAGAAGAGCAGAGTTGAATAAGTCACGTGTTTGTATTCATTATTCGCAAATTTAATTTTGATTTAGGTTATTTAATAGTGCAAGTATAAACTCTCAACACTCATATTTGAATGGATTTTCTCCTGTGTGACTAAGCAAATGTCTATTTAAATGATGTTTGTGTAAAAAACTTTTCAAGCAGATTTCGCATTTGAATAGCTTTTCTTTTGTATGACTTATAAAATGTGTATTCAGATGAATTTTTTGCGAGAAACTTTTAAAACAAATGTCACATTGGTATGGCTTTTCTTCTTTGTGAGTAATTGAATGTGTTTTCAAAGAAGATTTCCTGGAAAAACTTTTCGAACAAATTTCACATTTGAATGGTTTTTCTCCTGTGTGACTTAGCAAATGTGTATTCAAATTGATTTTCTGGGAAAAAGTCTTTGAACAAATGTGACATTTGTGTGAATTATCTGCAGTGTGTCCAAGCAAATGTCTTTTCATACTAGAATTTTGTGAAAAAGTTTTTGAACAGATGTCACATTTAAATGGCTTTTCTTTTGTGTGAATGCGCAAATGTCTATTTAAATGATGTTTATGCAAAAAAATTTTCAAGCAGATTTCACATTCGAATAGCTTTTCTTTTGTATGACTTTGCAAATGCGTATTAAAAGTAAATTTATGTGAAAAACTTTTCAAACAAATTTCACATTTGAACGGTTTTTCTGTTTCGTGAGAAATTGAATGTATTTTCAGAGAAGATTTCTGTGTGAACTTTCTCAAACAAATATCACATTCAAACGGCTTTTCTCCAGTGTGACTACGTAAATGTCTGTTTAAATGATGTTTATGTAAAAATGTTTTTGAGCAGATTTCACATTTGAATAGTTTTTCTATTGAATGGCTTTTTAAATGTATATTAAAATTAAATTTATGGAAAAAACTTTTTAAACAAATGTCGCATTTGAATGTCTTTTCTTCTTTGTGAGTTATCAAATGTTTTTTCAAACAAGATTTTCGTGAAAAACTTATCAAACACATTTCACATTTAAACGGCTTTTCTCCTGTGTGATTACGTAAATGTTCCATCAAACTACCTTTCTGTGTAAAAGTTTTTGCACAAATATCACATTCGAATGGCTTTTCTCCAGTGTGACTACGCAAATGTGTCTTCAAACCAACTTTCTGAGCAAAATTTTTTAAACAAATATCACACTTAAATTTTTTGGTTCCTGTGTGTGTACACAAATGTTCAATCAAATGAAATTTCCGTAGGAATGATTTCAAACAAATGTCACATTTAAAAGGCTTTTCCCCTGTATGAATACGTGAATGTTTGTTTAAACTATATTTTCGTGGAAAACTTTTCAAGCAAATGTCACAATTGAATGAGTTTTTGCTTGCATTTAAATCATTTTTCTTCTGACCATCACATATACTTGACTTGGAATTATCAGATTTTTCGTTTTTCCAACCATCCTTAACAGTTTCAATGTCATTTTTCGCATTACTGTTAACAGCAGATTCTATTGTTCGATTTTTTCTACAACATTCATTTTTCTGGTAAAATTCCTGTTTCATACAATGACTTGTGGAAAAGTGCCAAAAGATTTCGATTCGTTTTGTGTATAAATTTCCACATAACTCACAGATTATAATCCCATTAATAGTATTCAGATTAAGATGTTTTCCATTTTTTAGCAACACTGTAAAGAAAATTAAAACTAGTTTTTATCAATTTAAAATTTGTGAACATTTTTATGAATTCAAAATTTATGTACCTAAAACTTCTCTGAATTTTTGTTTCTTTTTAAATACAATCAAAATAGAAAATTATTAATTGAAAAGCAGCAGTTGAAATACGTTTTCCTAAAATGTTTACTATGTTCATTAAAATGTATATTACTGAAACTTTGTTGCTTGAAATTTGGGGAATTATGTGTCAAATTCGGTAGTTTTAATGAATAATTTAAGCTTTTGACCTGGAGAGCTGACCACAACTTTGTCAAACATCGAAAAAGCAGCAAAGAAATCGCAATTTTTCAAAATTGTGGTGATTATAACTTTAAAGAACTAGTTTTTGATGTTCTGATTTCTTGCAGGTTTGTTTATAATGTTGGCCCAATGAATAATCTAAGTTTGTGACCTCGAGAGCTGACCGAAACTTTGACAATATACGAAAAAACCGCTATTTTTATCAAATTTTGCCGATTATAACCCTAAAGAACTAGTTTTCCAAATCCGGTAATTCTTATTTCTGTAGAAATGTACAAACATTCATTACAAATACTGATTTTTAATAATATATGGAAAAAAATAACAGATAAGCATAAACAAACTATTTAAAGCTGAACAAATTTTTCATTTCAGTTAAAATAAATATTGATTATATAAAAATATTGACAAAAAATTGTTACATCTTAATATTATAACAATGAGTGTAACATACCTCGTGATTTAGTTCCCTTTTCAGTTTTTATTCTCAAAGATTTAAATTTCTTTTGATTATTGGGTTTATCAACTATATTAAAGTTTTTCTCTTTTTTTGCGGCCACGATAAAGTCTTCAAATACTTGAACTGTGTTTAGATCGTCACTTATTTCTTGTTTAATAGGATGCATATTAATTATATCTACATTTTGAAAAGCGACAAAATGTTTTTCATCACTTAATTCTTGTTTAACATTCGTATTCCAAATAGAATCATCGCGAATATCGATTTCATCCTTAATAACTTTTTGATTCTTATCCATTCTGTCCGTATTATATCAAATTAGAATTAAAGTTATTTGAACAAAAATTGTAAGATATAGTTAACATGGACCGTGGTCTTACACACAGGCTACATGCGAGACAATGACGTTAGGCAAACATTCTTCTTCTATTTCTATAATATGATCTAAGTGTCTAGTTAAGCAAAGATTTGCTCTTGGTAGCTACCAAAGATTATAAACTCGCTGCGCTGGCAAAACTAGTTCATGGAGCGTTCTTTGTAGCAGAACCAGTGCTAGTGTCGCTGTTCTTAGTAGTAGTGCAAGAGAACCAGTTCACTGTGCTGCTTTCACTGGGTCTAGAGTTAGTGCATTAAGTGTAATCTGGAAACGGTGGCACTACATCTCCGTCATCGGACAAATGTAAAATATTAAAAAGTACTAAATCGTTCTCCATTATTGTTAATACTACAAAGCCTGAATCAATTAAATTCAACAAAAGCTCCTTTGTTCTCTGCACAATATCGTTCTTTGTATCCGATGTATTCTATACACTCATGAAATGGTCTGCACTGTTTCAGTTCGTTTACAGATCCAGTGTAACTACCAAGAACAAACCTCAAGTCACAATCTGAAACCATAGAAAAATTTAGAAAACAGCTGACTTACATCAGAATAGCGGCCGTGTGGTAATTGACTTTCTCGTATTTACCGTGTACTATTTTTTGGGTAGTGAGAGTTGTTTTTTTGATTTATGGTGTTAATAAGACCCCATAGATACTTTTTAGATCAATTCCAGTGAAACTAATACAGCTGAAGATGAATATTGTTTAGTCTATCTGCAAGTAAAGTTTCAAGCAGTATACAAAATTTTGAACACTTGTGTCAGTTTTGTTTTTAACTTTGAAATCGATTAATGCCGATCATGAAATAAATATTAATAATGTAAAATTGTAGAAAAATGTATCCGATATTATTGGATGTATTTGGAAGCATTGAACTTGTTAAATGTAAGGACAGATTAAATACATAGGGCCAATTCATTACAGCTTTATTAGTTGAGGATTAAAAGATTCCCGCTGGAATTAAATTCGCGGGGGAAGGTTCAGTGTGACTTTGTTATTTAGTTGATATTATTGTGGATGTTGAAGAAGATGAAAGAAAAATGAAAAACCTGATATGGTATGAATGTAGAAGTTGTAAATGAATTAGAGTATGCAGATTTAAAAAAATATAACCCTTAAGATAGATTTTCACAAAACTTTTAATTAGAGTGATTTTATTACGTATTTTTTCATTAATAATATTAAGCAATTCCATTAAAATTTATCATGATGTTGATGTATTTATTTAAGCATTTTAATGGTCTCTTCATACACAAATTATTCTCCTTCTTCTTACCCTCCATACTTGAAAACCAATAGAACTAAACTTGTTAAGAGAACTACTAAAAATCTGTACACTGTTGACAAAGATTTCGGACAAGGTGAAAAATTATTAAAAGTAAAACAAATCAAGTTGAAACAAGTTTTATTTTAAAAATATTGAAATATAACACTCTTTGATTGATGGACACATTTTGTCTCTTTCATTTTATATTGCTGCACTCTATGCAACTAATTTTTTAACTACACATGACATTCTTTTTATAAGTTTTTTAATAAACTTTGTGGTATATTATTCCAAGTCGTTTGAAGAGCCTTCCAAAGATCATCCAAAGAAGTGGGATTCAATTTTCTACTTTCAACTTTCTGATCCAGTTCATCCCACAATAATTCTATTGGGATTAGATCCGGAGATTGTGGGGGTCATTTAATTATTTCTAACTTACCACTATCTTCTTTATTATTTAAATTGTAGTTTTTAATAAGTAATGGTAACCATTTCTGTCCAGGGTTCACCTACTCTAGCATATGAAAAACAACCCCCCCCCCCCCACACTATCATACAGCCGCAGTACATTTGAAATATTTTTATATAAAAAAAGTTTTTAAACAAATGACACTTTTGAATTGTTAGTCTCCAGTGTGGCTAAGCAAATGTGTTTTCAAATTATATTTCAGGGAAAAACTTTTTGAACAAATGTCACATTTAAAAGGCCTTTTTTTTGTGTGATTACGTAAATGTGCATTTAAACTATTTTTTTGTGTGAAAGTTTTTAAGCAAATATCACATTTAAACGGTTTTTCTCCCGTGTGAGTAAGTAAATGTCTATTTAATTGATATTTATATAAGAATGTTTTTGAACAGATTTGACATTTGAACAGCTTTTCTTTTGTATGACTTAGCAAATGTGGTTTCAAAGAAGATTTCTGTGAAAAACTTTTCAAACAAATTTCACATTTGAATGTCTTTTCTTCTGTGTGATTAAGTAAATGTACACTTAAACTTCTTTTCTGTTTGAATGTTTTTAAACAAATATCACATTTAAACGGCTTTTCTCCTGTATGACTATGCAAATGTCTATTTAAATGATGTTTATGTAAAAAAGTTTTCATGCAGATTTCACACTTGAATGGCTTTTCTTCAGTGTGACTTCGCAAATGTGTATTAAAATTAAATTTATGTGAAAAACTTTTCGAACAAATATCACATTTGAATGTCTTCTCTTCTTTGTGAGTAATCAAATGCTTTCTCAAATAAGATGTTCGTGAAAAACTTCTCAAACACATTTCACATTTAAACGGCTTTTTTCCTGCGTGACTATATAAATGTTCCTTCAATCTACTTTTCTGTAAAAATGTTTTTAAACAAATATCACATTTGAATGGCTTTTCTCCAGTGTGATTGCGCAAATGTAAATTCAAACTACTTTTCAGTGAGAAAGTTTTTGCACACATATCACATTTAAACGGCTTTTCTCCAGTATGACTACGCAAATGTGTCTTCAAACCATTTATCTGAGAAAATTTTTTCAAACAAATATCACATTCAAATTTTTTTTCTCCTGTATGTACACACAAATGTTGAATCAAATGAAATTTCCGTAAGAACGATTTTGAACAAATGTCGCATTTAAATGGCTTTTCTCCTGTATGACTACACAAATGTCTCTTGAAATCACTTGTCTGTGAAAAAGTTTTCATGTTACATTGGAACAAGTTTTTGCTTGTGTTTAAATCATTTATCTTTTGACCACCACATATACTTGATTTGGTATTATCAGATTTGCTGTTATATTTTTCGTTCCTCCAACCATCCTCAACTATTTCAATTTCAGTTTTCACATTATCGTTGAGATTTCTATTAACAGAAATGTCTGTTGTTCCTTCTTTTCTACGTCTATTTTTTTTCATATAATGACTTGTAAAAAAGTGCCAAAGGAATTCTCTTAGTTTTGTGTATAAATTTCCACACAATTCACAGATTATAATCCCACCCATTCTATTCAGATTCAAATATTTTCCATTTTTTAGCATTCCTATAAAAAAAAACTGAAACTAATTTTGATAAATTCGAAATTTGTGTACCTAAAGCTTCTCTGAATATTTTATCTTTATTTAAATAATTAACCACAACCAAATTTGGAAAAGCTGAAATTCATATGTAATTGTATACCAGACAGGCTTCAAAGATGATGTAATTCAATATTCGTCAAAGTATTAGCCAGGAAAGCAGTTATTTTCTCCATTGAAGAATGGCAGAATACATTTTTGAAATATCAAATTTTGAAATTATTTCAGAGGTGAATAGTAGAAATAATTTATTATGATATATACTTATATATAAATAAAATTTGATACTAATCAAATATTGGTATCTACATTTTGGAATCCATAAACAAAAAAGAGCTGTTTAAAGTTGAAGAAATAACTGAAAAACTTTTCTTATGGTCCTTCTGATTATTTCCAAATAAACATTATTCAAAATATCTAAAGTATTGAGGAAAATCAAAATATATAAAAATATTAACATAAAATTGTTACATAAAAAGAATATACCATTGAGTATAACTCACCTTGTGATTTAGTTTCCTCTTCAGTTTTTATACTCCGCGATTTAAATTTATTCGATATATTGAGTTTATCAACCCTATTAGAACATTCCTCTGTTTTTACGACGACAGTAGATTTTTCAAATACTTGAGTTGTGTTAAAATCATTACTTATTTCTTGTTTAATAGGATGCGTACTAATTGTATTTACATTTTGAAATGCGACACTATAAATTTCATCACTCAATTCTTGTTTAATATTCGTATAACAAATAAAATCATTATGAATCTCGATTTCGTCCTTAATTACTGTTTGCTCCATATCCATTCGGTCTGGATTGTATAAAATTAAGAATAAAATGAACTTTATTTCAACAAAAATTGTTGGATAATGGTGTTACAAACATGCAATGCCGTGAGTAAACATTCTTCTTCTATTTCTATAATTAAATCTAAGTATGCAGTTAAGCAGCTCACAATCAAATAACCATAGAAAAATATGTTAGAATAGCGGACGTGGAGTTAGTCGGTTCAAGTTAAATTTAAGTGAGAAAGTTTTAAAGTAAATTAAAGTAACTTTTTTTCTTCATGAACACGCACATTTCTTCTGTTATTTTTCTGATCTTCATTTATATAAGACTTTAAATTCTTAATGAATCTCATATCTTGCAACTTGGTTTTCAAATTATGTTCATTTTTAATACCTTCATTGAGATTTCTATAAGTGGGTAGATGTATTATTTGATTTTCTCTACAATTTTCATTTTTCTGGCTAAACTTCATTTTATAGTGAAATTTCTTTTGATTCATAAAATGATTTGTATAAAAGTGCTTAGTATTTCTATTGGTTTTGTGTATAAATTTCCACAATATACACAGATTTTAATCCCGAAAATATTCTTTGAGTTGAAGCATTTTCCAGAATTTAGCAGTAAGGAAAATTAGAACCATTCTTTCACAAAACTTTTGAAGGGATGGCAGCATTATTAGTATTTGAAATTTTTTCAAGAATATATGTACTAGCAAAATCTGTGATTATAAGGTAGTACTTGAAATACCTTCATGTTCCAAATATTCTGGTTTCCGGACCAAAATGCGCTGGAACGGCAGTAAAAGGCTCCACTCAATCTTTATGGAAATTGAGTTTTAGCCCTTTTTTCTAAGATTTGGTACAATTATTGTTTGAAGTGTCACTGGGTCATCAATGGGGTAAGTTGCTTTAGAAACTTCATAAACATTCATCAATCAATTAAGGTAAGATGAAATAGTCCTGGCCATTAAAGACAAGAAAGTGCAGTGGTGGTTTTGGGGATATCGTCAAATTTTTAATCAGCTTGCTTCAAATTATCATTGTGTGAAAAATTGAAAGAAACCCAGAAAATGAAATTGAAAAAGTTTCATAAAAGCTGCAAAAGTAATTATAGGTACATCTGATATTAACAGAATGAAATTTACAGATTATTCTAACAGCTACTAAATACTTGAACAAAAAATAATTATTTAAACAGATTAAATACCCGAAAGAAATCATGTAACTTTTACGGTTTAAAAATTATAATTGTATCATTTATCAAGAATATCTTTAGTAAGTCAATTACGGTTCAAATAATATTCATAATTACTATTCACTATTAAAAATCAAGCTAAAAAATGAATTATTCTAGAGATTACTTGCATTTTTTATGTCAAAAACTCAAAATTCTTAGAATATGACAACAATGATGTGAAATATGTTAAACCAAAATTAGGATGCTATTCACCTTTTGATTTAATTCGCTTTTCGGAATATTTCAATTTGTTCTTAATACTGGGTAATCCTAACCTCATAAAAACTGTTATTTTCTTATTTAGTTGCAAATATAGATTCTCTAAAGATTGAATTGTGTTGAAGTCATTTATCTCCTCTTTAATACGAGGCATACTACTAGTATTTTCACTCAATTCTCGTTTAACATCCATATAACCATCAAAATAATCTTTAATTTTTTGCACCAAATCTTGATTTTATCAAATTGAGTTTTTTTCAATATAAAGCAAATTATAATAAATGCCAACATAAATTCTTCTTCTATTTTTGAAGCAAAATGGAAATCTTTAATTAAACAAGCCAACGTTGTGAACCTCGTACCTTATTATAATCAGTTATTAGTTGCTGTATGTTGTATAGAAAAAGGCAAAGTATAAATTATAGAAATAACAAAACATACCAAACTTAGCGCTAATGTAATAAAAATGTGTCATTACTGTCAATGTCAATATATTAAAATTCTTATTTCTGATCATTTTTTAAAACAGAAGAATGTAATGTATTGCAGAATGGTTGATTATGATTTTTTCTTTCAAGTGCAGAATTTGTGAAAAAAAAAAACGTTAAAAAAGCAACATAATATACGAAAATACATATTTGATTACTTACTTTAATCGCACTTAAATAAATAAATAAAACAAATTGGATTTATGTATGTTTATATAGTTTCGGTGTCTCGTATACACCGAGACTCAAGGAATCTATTTTGTCCTCTTTTCTCGCTGCGATACTGCAGACCCCAGCGTTTACAACAGATCCATTGATGATTTTTTTAAAAAACAATATTGTTAAAAGCTTCAGGGGAATTGAGTGCTGTTACGAGGGAGGTTCATATTGTTTCGATTGATACGTGGTTGGTTCAATAAAAACTCCCGTCTTTTTCCGGTTGTCAAGGCGGGTTGTAATAAAAGTCTCGTTTAGAATGAATATTTAATCTCTGCTAATATAGCTCACAATAATTAATTTCGCTTGAAGTAGTACAGTGGTTTTTAGGTAGGTAAAAAGACTGGGGGAAGGGGTTGAAAAATAATTTGTCGACAAAAGTTGTTTAAATGGTTGTTATTTCTGTGTGACTTTGTAAGTGTTTATTCAAATTTCTTTTATATGAGAAAGGTTTCGAGCAAACATCGCATTTAAATGGTTTTTCTTTCGTGTGAATTCGAAAATGTTTATTGAAACAAAATTTTTGTAGAAAAGTCTTGGAACAAACTTCGCATTTATACGACTCCTCCCCCGCGTGACTAAGAACGTGTCTTTTCAAATTATAATTCTGCGTATAAGATTTGAAACAAACGTCGCACTTGAACGGTTTCTCCCCCGTGTGGCTGCGCATGTGTATATTGAAATAACATCGAGTTGAATAATCTTTCGAACAAATTTCACACTTGAACGGTTTTTCTTCGTTGTGATTGATCAAATGCTTTTTCAAACTAGATTTGTCCGTAAAATGCTTCGAGCAAATCTCGCACTGAAATGGTTTTTCTTTTGTGTGAACTCGAGAATGTCTATTCAAACAAAATTTTTGCGGAAAAGTCTTGAAACAAATGTCGCACTTGTAAGGATTCTCTCCCGTGTGGCTGAGCAAATGTCTTTGCACGCCGCATCTCTGCGAATAAGTTTTCAAGCAGATGTCGCACTTGAACGGCTTCTCTTTCGTATGGCTGCGCATGTGCACGTTCAAACCGGTTTTCAGAAGGAAACTTTTCAAACAAACATCACATTTGAACGGTTTTTCTCCAGAGTGCTTCAGTATGTGTATCTTCAAATTGCCCTTCTGCGTAAACATTTTGAAGCAAATGTCGCATTTGAATGGCTTCTCTCCTGTGTGGACACGCGAATGTTTGCCTAAATCAGTTTTCTTTGAAAAGGTTTTCAGGCAAATGTGACACTCGAATGATTTTCTTCCTTTTCTATTCAATTTTCCACCGTTTTTTATATCCAACTCTGAATTATCGACGGATCTAATATATTGCGTCTCCGTTTTCAAATTGTGTTCGACTATATCAATTTCGTTCTTGACATTTTCATCAAATTTTCTTTGACTAACCAATTCAATTAATTGTCTTTTTTTAAAATTTTCATTTTTCTTATGAAATTTCGTTTTATATCGCTTCGCAAAATGATTCGTACAAAAGTGCCTAAGCAATTCCATCTGTTTTGTGTATAAATTTCCACACAATCCACAGATCTTAATCCCCGCAATAATATTTACATTCGAATATTTCCCATTTTTTAGCAATCCTGTAAGAGAAATTAGAACTGTCCTTTCACAAAATCAAAATATTCAAATTTTCTTTGTACCTAATATATATGAGGACCGTTTTTTCTTCAACCTCCGATAGGCTACAAATAAAAGACATATTTATATGAAACAACAATTTTATCACCAAAATATTGGTACAATCGTTGAACCAGGTCATCCGAAACGACAGATTCGCGTCCTTTGCCCCCTACGGCCATCTTTAAACTTCCGACGCCATTCACGCACAACACCATCCACTCATGAAGTTTTCCCCATACACACGATGAATTTCTGCAGCTCTACGGCCTGTAGAAAACGAATCACACTTGGCGAGAGCATCAATAATGGCGGAAATGTCATAGTACAACGCCGACTGACGTCCGAATGGCGGAGTGTGTCGTCTACAGCGCATGCCCGCGTAGCGTTTGCACGGAGCGATCGGAGATTTAAAAAAAAACGGCCCTCGTAAAATAATATGATTGGATGATTTAAGCTAATTCGTCAACATTCTTGTTCTCGGAGCGAAATAGGAGTGAAGACATGAAATCGAAAAATCGTGTGCAATATGTACAAAAGACAAGCCCTTCATGGGACCCGAATCCTTCTGTGGTATCAGCTACCAAGCATTGGAAAAACCACTGGAAAAGAAGGTAGATCTAACCTAACCTAACCAATTATTAGGACAACCTACATGGGCTAAGACAGTCAAGACAAAGACTCTTCTGAGAAACTATAACCAGAGAAGATCTGCTGAATGTATCAACCTAAGTAAGAACAATCTACGAATACTAACAGGAGTCCTATCGGGGTACTGTCGCCTCAACAAACACCTGAAGATGCTAGACTTGGCAACCTCTATCTATATTGTCTCAAAAGGTGAAAAAGTAAGGAACTCCTGAGCACTACACCTGGGAGCCTATGAAATAGGAGACAAAGATCTCTGGCGATAAAAGTAATCCCACATTCTAGAGTTTTTGAAAAGAGTGGGATTGATAGATCACACTGGGTTCTCCAGTATCGCAGCAAGAAAGGGGGGACACAATAGATTTTTTGGGTTGCAGTGTATACTAGACCCCAAACATATATCTACACAAAACACAACTGTTATTATCCAACCAATGGACCAATGAATGAATTAGCTTTGTTTATCAACTTTAGTAATTTTTCTTCAACAACAAATAAATGAACGATAGATTATGTTACATTAAATATGTCATATCATATCATTCTATTTGAAAATGCTCTCTATTGCTTCCACTATCACATGATTGACTTAAATATGATATGAAAATTAAAGGAATTTCTTCTGACACTCTTCACTACTGTTGCAATTTATTCAAAACCATCCATAAAATGATCATTCCTAAACATATACGTCCCCTTAGGCTAGTAATTGTCTCCCAGATTGAAAAAGAATAAAATAATGGATTTAAGCAAACAAAAAAATAATTCATTAAATGTATTATGTAACTAAATAAATATCAGTTTAGGTTTAAATAATATTCTTAAATCGTAATACTATAAATTAAACAAAATATTTAAGCTACTTATATAAATTTGCAATTATTAGGCTAGTGAATAACCCTACAAATTTAGAGTTTATTCATTACCTTTGATTTTGTCAAGAACTCATAACTATTAGCATATAAAAATAATTCCAAAATAATGATGCCACTTACCTTTTGATTTAATTCGCTTTCCAGGATAGTTGAATTTGTTTTGAATATTTGGTATATGAACTTCATGAAAACTGTCTTTTTCTGATTTAGTTGCAATAAAAGATTCTCCTAACAAATCAACTGTATTAAGCTCATCATTTATTTCTTGTTTAATACTACGAGTATTCATATTTTGAAAAACCATCTTCGGCGCTTCGTCATCCATTTCTCGTTCGACATGTATATTCCAATCATTCTGAATATCGATTTCATTCTTGAAGATTCTTTCCATCGTATCCATTGTCTTGATTTTATCAAACTGATTAACAAGTGTTATTTAAACAAAACATTCGTAACCAACGTAGAGATAATTCTTCTTCTATTTCTATTAATCAAGACATTGTTTCGCATATATGTAATACATATATGCCAAATTCCCAGTAAGTATATCAAGGATCATAGAAAAATAAAAAATCCGTTAATTCTACTCGCATATTTTTGAAATTAATTTGGATTCTGGTTAATAATCTCAATACTTCTAATATTGGCAATGTAATTAATGTCTTTAAAATAATTTGGTTTCCAAAATTTCAAGTGCTTGTATGAACTAAAAATCTTAATCAAAGAAAAAATATTGCTTTTGACTTGCTTTGTTTTAGAATTGTCAAACAAAAAGAAGATGAAAAGAAACTTAATAACACCTATCATTTAAAGCAAGGATACTATACACAACTTCGAAAAAATAAAAGTTAAAAAACAGAACATATATTTATATTATATATGCAAGAAAGGCAATGACATATTGGAATTGTTTATTTTTGCAACATACATGGTATTTATAATGCAATTTATACTACAAGTAGATTTTTTTGTTATATAATTACATTTTTCTAATCGAATATTTTAGTAGTTACAAACATATAATTTTTACTTTGCTTGTGCATTCGAACTTTTTGTGGAAAAAATATAAAATATATATTTAAATATCTCTCGAATGCCTATTTAAATTAGTTTCCAGTGTGAAAACTTTCAAACAAATGTTACATTTAAATGATTTTTGTCCTACATAACTACACAAATGAGTATTCAAATTATTTTCCAGTAAGAAAGTTTTTGAACAAATGTCACATTTGAACGGTTTTTCTCTTGTGTGACTACTCAACTCAAATGGCACATTTAAACGAATTTTCTCCCTTATTATCAAGTAAATGCTTATTTAAAACAATTTTTTTCCATTTCTGACCTTCATTTATATTTGATTTAAAACTATCAATGAATTTCATATCTGACAATTCTGATTCTTTAACTATTTCAAAATCATTTTTCACATTTACATTGAGATTTTTGGAAATGGGAAAGTTAATTATTTGCTTTTTTCTACAATTTCTATTTTTCGGACACAATTTGATTTTGTAATTTCTGCTGATTCATACAAGGATTTACAGAAAATGATGAAGGAATTCTATTTGTTTTGTGTATAAGTTTCCACAAAAACCACACATCATAATACCAGCAATAGTATTTGAGTTTAGGTTTTTTCCATTTTTTATCAGTCCTACAAGGAAAATTAGAACCATTTCTTCAGTTGAATAATACTGTTCCTGGAGCAAAATGGGGTAGAGAAAATGGTCAGAATGTTAGATGCATTTATCAAATTTTAGTTGAGGAAGTTATCAGGTGAAGGTTGAAGGACTATAATGCACGAATAGGTAAAAAGAAACTATACTAGCAAAAGAATATATCATGCAAGTAGATCTGGTGCAAAACAAAATTAAATATTTCCAGTCCGCCTACCCCAAAACAATAAAAAAAATCACAAGAACAATTCACTTAAGAAAATCTCGTTAGGGAGAAGAACTGATAGTTGACATACATCCGAAGAAAGCTAGAATTTGTTGACAACTGATGATAGTTTAACAGTCAAAGATTAATTAATCAAACGACCACTTAATAACAATTTTGATCAAAAATTGTTTGGAAATCGACTTCCTTAACAACTTTTTGCTTCACATTCATTTCGTCTTTATTAGATTTTATAATGTTATTTGATTGAAGAATATAAGTAAATAAATAATGAATTGTGAAACTATTTCTTCTTTTATTTCTAAATTCAGTGTTATGTTAATGAGAACTTAAATGCGAAAGAAGCAATCTGGTTTAAAAGTAGTTCTAATAAAAACAAAAAAAGAAGAAGACATATAACCATAATATTAAAAATTGATAATTTATGGAAAAAATATCACAAAAATTACAATCAAAATAAAATTAGAAAATCAATACAAATTTAATGAAGAAATATAGTCTGAATGGTGTGTATGTAAAAAATGTCAGATAATTTGAACTCGGTCAATTTTACTCAAATCAGATAAAATGAGATATTCACCTCCCCTCTTACTGATGCAGCAAACTTTTGTTTTATGGAAATACCTCATATCAGTTTGACGAATTATTGAGAAGTTTGAGAATATAATTACTTGTTTTTTGATTTCATAATTAAGATTTTTGAATCATTTTTTTATGCGTGACAGCGCAAATGTATATTGAAATTATTTTTTAGTGCAAACGTCATATATAAATGGCTTTATTCTTGTATGACTGCGCACATGTGTAATTAAATTATGTTTTAGTGAAAAAGTTTTGAAGCAAATGTCGCATTTGAATGGCTTCTCTCCCGTGTGACTACGTAAATGTGTATTCAAATTATTTTTCAGTGAAAAGGTTTTAGAACAGATTTCACATTTAAATGACTTTTCACCTGTGTGACTTCGTGAATGTGTATTCAAACTACTTTTATGCGAAAACGTTTTTGAACAGATTTGGCATTTGAATGGTTTTTCTCCTGTATGATTACGCTCATGAGTTATCAAATTATTTTTCAATGAAAAAGTTTTCAAGCAAAATTCACATTTGTATGGCTTTTCTCCTGTGTGAATACGCAAATGTATATTCACACTACTTTTTTGAGAAAAGGTTTTAGTGCAAATTTTGCAATTAAACGGTTTTTCTCCTGTGTGACTACGCAAATGTCTATTCAAATTATTTTTCAGTGAAAAAGTTTTCAAACAAATGTCACATTTGAACGGCTTTTCTCCAGTGTGACTACGCAAATGATCATTCAAATGAATTTTCTGTGAAAAATATTTTGAACAAATGCCACATTTGAATGGTTTTTCTCCTGTGTGAATACGAGAATGTATCTTCAAACTACCTTTATGTGAAAACCTTTTTAAACAAATTTCACAGTTGAACTGTTTCTCTCTAAAGCGTTTACATAAATGTCTGTTAAAGACACTTTTTATTTCTAATCCTGAATTTTTAGTGGAACTCTTTTCTTGCAATTCCATTTTCAAATTGTGTTCATCTATTTCTATTTCATTTTTCACATCTTCATCAAGTTTTCTATGAATGGCAAGATCCTTTTGCCTTTTGTTTTTCTGGTAAAATTTCTTTTCATACAGGAATTTCTTGTGCTCCATACAATGATTTGTAATAAAGTGGTAACGGAATTCTATTCGTTTTGTATATAAATTACCACAAAACCCACAGATCTTAATCCCAATAACAGAATTTGAGTTTAGGTGTAGTCCTGTAAGGAAAAATAAAACTGGTGTTTGAAGACCAGAAAATAAAAAAAAAAAATTTTTTTAAATACACACAACACAATTGTACTACCAGAAAATCTGTAGACCGAACCTGATCTATCAGTTTTCATCTGTAAATGTGTAGTGCCTACAATGGTTTACATTGATAAGGGTTGATATAGGAGTTTTGAGATAGACAAACAGAATCTTATAATTGGATATGGCTTTATTGTTTTTCAAAATATCCTCTATTCAGATCAATTGTTAAAGCATTTGTTCCATGTCCAAAACATGTGATTTGAACACATCAACCTACTTCTTCAGGTGTAGAAATATGAGTGAGTGCTCGCATTATCATGGTGGAGAATGATTTGTGCGGCAACAGCTTTTGTTGAATTTGTCTTGTTTTCAAAGACCTATACAGTCAATTGTTGTTTATTTTGGGGCCGTCGCCTAACGCGACCTTATAAACGAATTTTCTCAACATTTCTTTGCACCAAGCAACACGAGCTTTTTTTGAGCGATTTCCAAATTATGCGGTACCCAACACGACAGCCAAATGTTCACGCAATTTGAATGTATGCGAGCGGAACTAATGCCCAAGTATGCCTTAATAAGTATGTCTACAAATATTCATTTATTTGCTCCATCCCACAGCCTCAGGGACAATTGAAAGGTGGGAAAAATATTATAAAAGTAAATTCCACGTTGTCTACTAAATACTAATATGAAAATTATGAAACTGTAAAAATTTTTGGTTTTTATGTATCAATATCATAGAAGAAATAAAAATTTTGTGATATTATTTCGTGGGTTGTTTATCTATGGTCATCAAACTAAACAAGGAGAGCACTTTTGCAAATTTGGAACACTATTGTTATTATAAGCATAACATGAATTTTCAATAAATTTATGTTAAAATAATCGGAACATTAAAATAATATAAAGTATGTGACTTTGAAATAACTATTATTTATTGTAACTCACCATTAAATTTGATACGCCTTCCATATTTCACTTTTAAATATTTCAATTTGTTTTGAACATATGGTACATCAACATAATGAAAGCTTTCCATATCAGTTTCGACTGTGTTTAGATCTCCATTAATTTCTTGCTTAATATTATACGTACTATAAGTATTCACATTATGAGAATCAGTCATAGGTACTCCATCACTCAATTCTTGTTTGACATTCATATTCCAAATAAAATCCTTTTGGATGTCAATCTCTTTCTTAACAGCTTTTTGCTCTAAATCCATTATGTCTCGATTATATCAAATTAATGATAAATATTTGAAGAGAAACTTATAAATAAGTTCTATTTCCATATTATAGCCTAAACATCTGGAGTTGAGCAAGTCCCAGTAAGTTATGTTATGGTTCGTAAAAAAACAAGCTCAATATTCACTTCCTTAGCAATACTTTGCTTGAAATAAATTTTATCCAAATTATGTTGAATTAATCATAATTGAACTATTTTCAATCGAAGAACAACCCAAGAAAATATATAAACAACTTGTAAGTAAATTCTTCTTATCTTTTTACATAGTAGTCTGAACGCCTGGTTTAGCAAGTCTCAGTTGAAAACAGGCTAGTAAAAAAAGCTGGACTATTTAATATTCATTTTTCTTATTGAAAACGAGAAAAACCAACAATTTATTTAAAAAATCATTTGGAAACCATATTCACCAATCAGCTGATTACGGAGCCCAGAACCATAGACATAGTAATATTAGACGACGCAAATCATGCAATGTCTATTTTGAAGGAGAGGTTCGATGGGTTTTTTGTGATTGGATTGAAGATATTATTCATGTGAAGGACGGGATTTATTATGTGTCTGATATAGGAATTTCCTCTACATGATTCTATATTGAAATTTTCCAAATTCATAAAGAAACAGCCTTTGTTCTACTGTGCGGTGATTGGTGTAACAAGAACAGAGAAATTGTGCGGTGGAAGTAGGATACAAGAAATTTAAGTGTAAAGGTACTTCTATCCACCATACCGTAACTTCTTTTAATATTGAAACACGAATTTAACCGAATGCGTAGTCTAGTATTACTAAGTCTATACCCAGAATATGGAGTACACTTCATATCTAAGAACAATTTCTGGTCACTCTGCATATGAAGATTATCTATGGTGTCTTTGTCAAACTTCTGTTCCATATGACGTTCTAGACGTTAATTAAGTGCAGAATCCCATGGGCTCGACGCTCATGAACTTGCAACACAAGTAACGATTGGAACAAACTTCGGTCGGTCGGACAAGTTTTGTGTCAAGTGTCAAATTTGAAAAAATGTCATACACTAATTGTTAATTTGTTGTCGTCTTCCTAATACAAGATGTTTGATTAATTGAATATAAAATACAAATACACTTCTTTGAAACTATATTTTTCACTATAAATATATACCTTCCTAAGCCCTTTTATGGCCTTCTTTACTAAGTAATAATGTATATACTCAATTTGTCTCTGAATCCAATCATATAACAAAATTTGGTTGTAAGCAAACACAAATGTAAAACTAAATAAATCGAAATGAGTTTGAGTACAAATCTTAAAAACGACAATTTGGAACATCGGTTTGACGCATTGTGCACCCATGTGATTGATTGGGTGCTCAAACTGTATAATTTGAAAGGAACTTTTATTAACTGTGTTAGTATTTATTGAACATCAATTGTAGTTATCAAATTGTACAATTTACGAACCCAATAGAGCACATGAATGTTTAAAATTTTTGAGATTTGTGGGTCAAACTTTGTGAGCTACCAACACAAACTGTAGAATTGAGATTATGTAGAAGGTAAACCATAGTAAAAAATATAGTTACAAAGAAGTTCTTTCCATCATATTGGTATTTTGTATTCATTTAATCGAGTATCTTATATTTTGGACATGGTAGTAAATAATTTGCTGTATGTTTTAAAATTTGACACTTGACCGAAGTTTGTTTTAATTGATTCATGCATGCCAAGTTTATGAGCGTCTAGCTCGAGAGATTCGTGAACAAAGTGCTTAATAAATTCGAAAGCAAGTGATAAGATTTTGTGTTTACAAAAAATGCATTAACATAACATGACAGTATTTTTTTTATATTTTATGTTATCACAAACGAGCCTCCCTAGGTTAGGTTTTCATTTGAATTACCTAGGAACTGGAATTTTATACCCTAAAAAAAACAACAAGTATATATAATAAATAATTATATTTTGTTAACAAAAATGTATTTAATAATTTCTCTTTACTTTTTATTAAAGAAGTTTCCAAACAAACATGACACTGAATTTTTGCTTTGGCTTGACTGAAAAATTTATATTCAAACTATTTTATGTGAAAACGTTTCCAAACAAATCACAATTCAATTGTTTATTTCCCTGATGACTGTGATAATGTCTGTTTAAATTACTTTTCTGGGAGAAAGTTTTTAAACAAACGTCACATTTGAACGGCTTTTCTCCAGTGTGACTACGCAAATGGGTTTTCAAATTATTTTTCGACGCAAAAGACTTGGAACAAATGTCACATTTGAATGGCTTTTCTCCTGTGTAACTACGCATATGACTATCCAAAGAATCCTTCAGAGAGAAAGTTTTTAAACAAATATCACATTTGAATGGTTTTAGTCCTGTGTGACTACGAGAATGTCTATTCAAATGAATTTTCTGTGAAAAACTTTTCAAACAAATGTAACATTTGAATGGTTTTTCTCCAGTGTGACTCAAATTATTTTTACGTGAAAAAGGTTTAGAACAGATGTCACATTTTAATGGCTTCTTTCCTATGTGATTGAGCAAATGATTATTCAGTTGATTTTTCTGTGAAAAAGTTTTTGAACAAACGCCGCATTTGATTGACTTTCCTCCTATGTGAATAGAAAAATGTTTATCCAAACTATTTTTATGCAAAATGGTTTTTGAACAAATTTCACATTTTAATGATTTTTCTTCTGTGTAATTGCACCAATTTCCGTCACTTTTCCTCAATTCCTGACGTTCTACATTGAAATAATTATTTAAGCTGGCATCTTGTTTTAGATCATGTTCAACTATTTCAATTTTTACATTTTCCTTTAAATTTCTGAACACAGAAAGGTCAGTTACTTGTTCCTCCTTTTTGCAACTCACATTTTTTTGGTTGAATTTCTTTTTATTTAGCAATTTCTTCTGTTTTACACAATGGTTTGTGAAAAAGTGGTGTAGTAATTCTATACGTTTTGTATATAAACGTCCACATAACCCACATACCATAATCCCAGTAATAGTATTTACTTTCCAGGGTTTCCAATTTTTTAGAAGTCCTGTAAGGAAGATTCAAGCTGGTTTTTAAAGGGTTCAAATTTTTCATGCAAAACTAATCAAAAAATTAGATGATTATAACGTTTTAATGAGAGGGATGACAATAATAAAGCGAAATACATGGAACTTAACTTAAACTGTCAATGCATTAAATTGGAACCACTACTTTGTTCTTAATTCTCAAGAATTACAACCGGAATAATAATCTATATATTCTGATATTAAAAGTTATAATGAATTTGTACCAAAAATTATTACATGGAGTTAGAATATAAAATTTGAATCAAAATCTGAAAAACTATGTAAGGGTCCATTTTAATAGCACATATTCAACCCTCTTGACAGCATTTGGGCTTCCAATCTCATATCTGATTTTATTCGACCTTAGCATTAATAATTTGTCATACTAATTAATAGCGCTCAAGAATGTAATACAAACATACATAACTTAATAAGATTAATTGTAACTTACCTTTAAATTTTCTTTTGATGTTAGACATGTCAAATCTATAAGATCCATATCCCTTCATTCCATTTGCAAATTTAGATTCTTCCAATATTTGCACCATGTTTATATCTTCATCAATTTCTTGTTTAATTTTCACATTTTGAAAAATTACGGTATCCACCTCGTCACACAATTCTTGTTTTATGTCTGTGTTATTAATTTCATTTTGAAAGGTCTTAGGTGCTTCCTCATTTAATTCTTGTTTAATGTCTATATTCCACAATAAATCATTTTGGATGTCGATTTCTTCCTTAACGAGTATTTGCTCCATATCTATTCTGTCTGAATGAATTAAATAATGTTATTACTTGGATAAAAACTAATAGAACTTTAAAATTGTATCAATAAAATCTACTTCTTTTTTAATATCAGTTTGTCGCCTAAACAAGCAAGTCAATAATTCGTTTTGAAAAGGTCATTTCCTTAACAATAATTAAAAACCAATAATGCTAAATTAAATACTTAAGAATTAAACCGTACTTGTTTTTTTCTGTTCGGATTAGTCACTACTGAATTATAAAAGATAGAATTCTAAAATTTTGTATTGGGTAATTCTTCGCTATAAATATTTTGGTAGAAAATGCCATCGAATATTTTTGACATGGATTTGTTTAGTTATCTTGTCTTTAATATTTTTTGAGGAATCTGTTAACACAGTCGCAAATTATCTTGTGCTTTTTAGTTAGTAAGTTTTGGTATAGTTAAGAAAGCGAAGAAGATTGGACATATGTCAAAGAATGACAGTTTGAAAACTAACAACATTAGTAAATACAATAACAATACATCCAATCAAATGTAAATTAAAACATAATCTCAAAAAAAAAATAACAGAACGCGGACTTATGGTAGATTTTTCATTTAGTATTTTCGTGATTTTCTAAATTTCTTATAACCACAGTAAAAGATATCCTTCTAAAAATCATTATGTGACTGATAAAACAGTGATGACAATATAATTAAAAGTGTAGACGAATTTAAAAAGGTTATTCTATGATGTAGGGGTTATAAGATTAAATAACAATAAACTAAAATCTTCATACAAGTATGGGAAGAATTATCTGGATAAAATATTTGCAAAAAATGTTTCATCTGTATATGGTATGGTATAAATAATTTGTTTTTTCCAAACTTCTAATTTTATATTTAAATTTTCGCTTCATTTATTTTACAATGGAATATATTACACATGTAATGTAATTATAAATACAAGAGAAAGAAAATAAACATCAATTTATGCAATAAGATTATTTTACTTTCGTGAAGCCGGATTTTTTATTGTAATTCTAGAACTGAATGATCGAGAAAATCGTTTTGTATAAATAATCGCTTGTTAATCTGCGAAGAATTCTGTCTGAATAATTTGATGTCATATTGAAATAGTAAAAAGTAAACAATGAATTTAAGTAAATTATATAAGTTAGTGAATACTAAGTCTTACTGGATAAATAGCGAGTAGTTTAGTCCATAGTTTATTGTTATTAGTGTTTCAGATGCACCTCTTAATACCCATTATCGGTTGAATGAAAATCTACAGTTTATAGTACATCTTCTAACAAGTATCGCATTTAAATCGTTGTCCGCCAATATGACTACGTTTGTGAATCGTCAAATAACTCGATCTTGTAAAATATTTCGAACAGATATCGCATTTGAAGGGTTTTTCGCCTGTGTGTACACGCACGTGTCTTATTAAATCGCTCCTATAATTGAACATTTTTGAACAAACTTCGCATTTAAATCGTTGTTCGCCGGTGTGACTACGTTTGTGTTTCATCAAATAACTCGATTTTGTGAAAGTTTTCGAACAACTGTCACATTTGAACGGTCTTTCGTCCGGTTTTTCTTCTGTGTCGATACGCACGCTATGTGTGTAAATGTGTTTTAGTAAGTTACTTTTTCTATAATACAATTTAGAGCATATTTCACACTTGAATCGTTTTTCTCCTGTATGTACAAACATATGTTGTACCAAACTACTTTTAGCTGTGTAACTTTTGTAACAAACTTCACAGTGATAATAAGGTTTTTCACCAGTGTGATTGCGAATGTGTTTAACCAAACTTCTTTTGAGTGTGAAAGATTTCAAACAAGTTTCACATTTAAATGGTTTTGCCCTAGTGTGACAACTCATATGTTTAACTAAACTACTTTGGACTGTGAACAGTTTGGAACAAATTTCGCATTCAAACGATTTTTCATTTGTGTGAATCTTTTTATGATTGAATAAATAACTTGATTCTGTGAAAGATTTTGAACAAATTTCACATTTGAAAGGCTTTTCAGTACTATGAATTCTCTTTGTGTGGCTTATTAAATTTATTTTTCTAGTGAAAAATTTAGTACAACTCTCACATTTGAATGGCTTCTCCCCAGTGTGACAAAGCATATGTTGAACTAAGCTGCTTCGAACTGAGAACAATTTGGAACAAATTTCACATTGATATGGTTTTTCGCCGGTGTGAATGCGCATGTGATGAACTAAATTTCGTTTGCAACTGAGCAATTTAGAACAAACTTTACAAGTAAATGTTTTTTTGCCAGTGTGACTGCTCATGTGTCTGGCTAAACTAGTTTCAAGTGTAAACCATTTGAAACAAGTTTCACATTTGAATGGTTTTTCATTTGCATGAATTTTGTTGTGTTTAACTAAATGACTTAATTTTGCTAATAATTTAGAACGAATTTCACATTTTAATGATTTTTCTTCTGTGTAATTGCACCAATTTCCGTCACTTTTCCTCAATTCCTGACGTTCTACATTGAAATAATTATTTAAGCTGGCATCTTGTTTTAGATCATGTTCAACTATTTCAATTTTTACATTTTCCTTTAAATTTCTGAACACAGAAAGGTCAGTTACTTGTTCCTCCTTTTTGCAACTCACATTTTTTTGGTTGAATTTCTTTTTATTTAGCAATTTCTTCTGTTTTACACAATGGTTTGTGAAAAAGTGGTGTAGTAATTCTATACGTTTTGTATATAAACGTCCACATAACCCACATACCATAATCCCAGTAATAGTATTTACTTTCCAGGGTTTCCAATTTTTTAGAAGTCCTGTAAGGAAGATTCAAGCTGGTTTTTAAAGGGTTCAAATTTTTCATGCAAAACTAATCAAAAAATTAGATGATTATAACGTTTTAATGAGAGGGATGACAATAATAAAGCGAAATACATGGAACTTAACTTAAACTGTCAATGCATTAAATTGGAACCACTACTTTGTTCTTAATTCTCAAGAATTACAACCGGAATAATAATCTATATATTCTGATATTAAAAGTTATAATGAATTTGTACCAAAAATTATTACATGGAGTTAGAATATAAAATTTGAATCAAAATCTGAAAAACTATGTAAGGGTCCATTTTAATAGCACATATTCAACCCTCTTGACAGCATTTGGGCTTCCAATCTCATATCTGATTTTATTCGACCTTAGCATTAATAATTTGTCATACTAATTAATAGCGCTCAAGAATGTAATACAAACATACATAACTTAATAAGATTAATTGTAACTTACCTTTAAATTTTCTTTTGATGTTAGGCACGTCAAATCTATAAGATCCATATCCCTTCATTCCATTTGCAAATTTAGACTCTTCCAATATTTGCACCGTGTTTATATCTTCATCAATTTCTTGTTTAATTTTCACATTTTGAAAAATTACAGTATCCACCTCGTCACACAATTCTTGTTTTATGTCTGTGTTATTAATTTCATTTTGAAAGAAGGTCTTAGGTGCTTCCTCATTAAATTCTTGTTTAATGTCTATATTCCACAATAAATCATTTTGGATGTCGATTTCTTCCTTAACGAGTATTTGCTCCATATCTATTCTGTCTGAATGAATTAAATAATGTTATTACTTGGATAAAAACTAATAGAACTTTAAAATTGTATCAATAAAATCTATTCTTTTTTAATATCAGTTTGTCGCCTAAACAAGCAAGTCAATAATTCGTTTTGAAAAGGTCATTTCCTTAACAATAATTAAAAACCAATAATGCTAAATTGAATACTTAAGAATTAAACCGTACTTGTTTTTTTCTGTTCGGATTAGTCACTACTGAATTATAAAAGATAGAATTCTAAAATTTTGTATTGGGTAATTCTTCGCTATAAATATTTTGGTAGAAAATGCCATCGAACCAGAAATTATACACATATTAAAATAAACAAGGAGCCAAACAAAAATGAACACATATGGACGTGATCTTGAAGACTATGCATCCATGTTTCTAACCTTTTCAATTTTACTAGTCTTTTTATTGGGCAGCATATAATCCCACGGTTTTTCAGCTTTAAACATTTTTGACATGGATTAGTTTAGTTATCTTCTCTTTAATAGTTTTTGAGGAATCTGTTAACACAGTCGCAAATTATCTTGTGTTTTTTAGTAAGTTTTGGTATATTTAAGAAAGCGAAGAAGATTGGACATATGTCAAAGAATGACAGTTTGAAAACTAACAACATTAGTAAATACAATAACAATACATCCAATCAAATGTAAATTAAAACATAATCTCAAAAAAAAAGAACAGAACGCGGACTTTTGGCAGCTTTATTTAAAGTTATGGTAGATTTTTCATGATTTTTTAAATTTCTTATAACCACATTAAAAGATATCCTTCTAAAAACCATTTGGTGACAGAAAAAACAGTGATGACAATATAATTAAAATTGTAGACGAATTTAAAAAGGTTATTCTATGATGTAGGAGTTATAAGATTAAATAACAATAAACTAAAATCTCCATATAAGTATTGGAAAAATTATCTAGATAAAATGTATGCAAAAAATGTTTCATCTGTATTTGGTAACATAATTCTAATTAATGTTTATTCATTTAATATTACGAAAAACATTTTATTTCGTTAATTAGAAATGAACAACTGTACTGCAGTTTAAATATTTTTTTTTAATTAATAAATAAAACTAAATATATGTTCATATTTTAAACTTTCAAATAATTTGAAATCTTTTGAGTAATCCTACGATATTTATCAATATATTTCTTCATTTGTTCATCTCTCAACTGAAGCAAACTCTAAAACTTGTAACCTTACTTCTTCTTTTTTTATTATTATTAAAAAAACGTCAACTATCACAGATCTGCCTATATTTTGGCGTAATTTTAAAATGGAGGCACATTTAATACACTCAAATTGAGGTTAGATGAATTCGTCTAAGAATATTTGGTACAAGTACCATCAAATAAAGGACGTCACGCTGGGTAATTGAAAGGTAAATTAAATGCTTAATAGAACAAATAATAAAAGAGTGTGCAAATGTAGTTAAATTAGTAAGAAAAAATAGTAACTATTTGGACAAAGGACAAGTATCATTGATGATGTAATAATTATGGATTGGATGTTTATAAATAATTTGTTTTTTCCAAACTTTCAATTTTATATTTAAATTTTCGCTTCATTTATTTTACAACGGAATATATTACACATGTAATGTAATTATAAATACAAGAGAAAGAAAATAAATATCAATTTATGCAATAAGATTATTTTACTATTTCCAATTTGCAATTTATGATGAATTTGTGGTAATGAGTTAAAACATAGAAATGATAAAAAACTATAAAGCACTACATCATATGAAACTACAATTACGAACTCGTCCACTGACGTAGATCGTGAAGCCGGAATTTTGTAATTTTAGAAGCGAATTATCCAGAAATTCGTTTTGTATAAATAATCGCTTGTTAATCTTCGACGAAGTCTGTCTCTATAAGTTAGTGAATACTAAGTCTTACTGGATAAATAGCGAGTAGTTTAGTCCATAGTTTATTGTTACAAGTGTGAGTGCATAAATAAATAAAAACGATTATAAAATCTGTAAATAAGTTAAGGAGTTTGACGCCATTCCGTTCTGAGAACGTACTCCGCGCGTCCACCAAATTTTAGATTCTATTAATACAATAGAACAGGACAGACTTCACGATCAATGTCAGTGGACGAGTTCGTAACACTATTTTTTTCTTAAATTGAACCTAATCAGCTTTTAAATAAAATCGAATTATGGTGGTCAATGTCGATTCGAAAATAACAAGTAGTAAATAAACATACGAGGTTTGTCGAAAAGTTCGGTGACTGGCATTAGAAAAAAAAAAAAACAGAGGATATAAGTTATTTTTTCTAGCCACTTTTTGACCGTATATCGGAAGTCGCAAGTCTCCGGATGGCCGAAATGTCCGCGAAACGTCTCTCTCCATCTTGTAGGGAAACGAGAAGTTCGCAAATGGCAGGTCAGGGGAATACGGTGGACGATCAACGCCACTACGAGCCAAGAATTGGTGCGAACAGAAACGTTATCGTGCAGAATGACCCACTCCCAAGTACTGCCGGATACGTCGTTGCAACAGTTTCAAAACTTCCTAGTACAAAGCGACGTTCACGGAAACGAATTCCAGATCGATAAACTCCATCGTTGTATTCACTTTCGAGCCTCGCTTTTTTAGTGCCTTTCGAGACATTCGTTTCGTTTGTCTTTGCGATGCCGTTCCATGGAATCTCTTTTGGATTACGGATCATAGAAACTTGCTCGATCTTCGCGGCAAAGCTCTAAAAATCGCTCACATTCTACTCGACGCCGCTTTCTTTGGTCTGTGCTACAATTTTCTGGAGTAATCACCTTACGTCGATCATCTTCGGATGATTCTCGTCCCCAGTGAAACTTAAGTAACAGCGAACAGCCTCCGATCTGCTTTTTTTTTGATTTGTCGTGGTGTTACTCGATCGTGGTCGTTTGTGTCAAGGATGTTGAGACTTGTCGCACTCATGGTACGTCTACCGGTGTATTTCTAAGAGGCGCATCGAATGACATAACGTTTAACTCGTATGAATACGCAGGTGTTGAATTAAACCGTCTCGTATTGCGAACGATTTTAAGCACGTTTCACATTCGTACGGTTTTTCGTCTGCGTGACGACGCACGTGTCTGATTAAATTACCGCGGTTCGCAAAACATTTCGAACAAATATCACATTCGAACGGTTTTTCTCCGGTGTGTACACGCACGTGTCTTATTAAATCGCTCCTATAATTGAACATTTTTGAACAAACGTCGCACTTCAATTGTTGTTCGCCGGTGTGAGTACGTTGGTGAATGATCAAATAACTCGACCTTGTAAATAATTTCGAACAAATATCGCATTTGAATTGTTTTTCTCCGGTGTGAATACGCGCGTGTCTATCTAAATCACTTCTAAAATTGAACGCGTTCAAACAAGTATCGCATTTAAATCGTTGTCCGCCAATGTGAGTACGTTTGTGATTCATCAAATAACTCGATCTTGTGAAAGTTTTCGAACAATTATCGCATTTGAACGGTTTTTCTCCTGTGTGTACACGCGCGTGTCTGATTAAACCGTCTTTTATTGCGAACGATTCCAGACACGTTTCACATTCGTACGGTTTTTCGCCCGTGTGGCGGCGCACGTGTACCATCAAATTATCACGTTTAGTAAAAGATTTCGAACAGATATCGCATTTGAAGGGTTTTTCGCCCGTGTGTACACGCTCGTGTCGAATTAAATCGCTCCTATAATTGAACTTTTTTGAACAAACGTCGCACTTCAATTGTTGTTCGCCGGTGTGAGTACGTTTGTGAATCGTCAAGTAACTCGATCTTGTGAAAGTTTTCGAACAATTATCGCATTCGAACGGTTTTTCTTCCGTGTGAATACGCGCGTGTCTGATTAAATCGTATTTGATTGCGAACGATTTTAAGCACGTTTCACATTCGTGCGGTTTTTCGCCCGTGTGACGACGCACGTGTCTGATTAAATCGCTCCTATAATTGAACTTTTTTGAACAAACGTCGCACTTCAATTGTTGTTCGCCGGTGTGGGTACGTTTGTGAATCGTCAAGTAACTCGATCTTGTGAAAGTTTTCGAACAACTGTCACATTCGAACGGTTTTTCTTCCGTGTGAATACGCGCGTGTCTGATTAAATCGTATTTGATTGCGAACGATTTTAAGCACGTTTCACATTCGTACGGTTTTTCGCCCGTGTGGCGGCGCACGTGTTCCATTAAATTGTCACGTTTAGAAAAAGATTTCGAACAGATATCACATTCGAACGGTTTTTCTCCAGTGTGTACACGCACGTGTCTTATTAAATCGCTCCTATAATTGAACATTTTTGAACAAACGTCGCATTTCAGTTGTTGTTCGCCGGTGTGGGTACGTTTGTGAATGATCAAATAACTCGACCTTGTGAACGATTTCGAACAAATTTCACATTCGAACGGTTTTTCTCCAGTGTGAATACGCACGTGTCGAACTAAACTATTTTTAAGCTTGAAGGATTTTACACAAATATCACATTTGAATGGTTTTTCGCTGTTATGGATCGACATATGTTCAACTAAATTTTCTTTAACGGTGAATAATTCAAAACAGGTTTCGCATTTAAAAGTTTTCTCTCCTGTATGAATCCGCATGTGTTCGATTAAATAATTCCTCTTTCTAAACAATTTGAAACAAGTTTTACATTTATATAGTTTGTTACGGTGAGATTGTATATTTTGTTTTTGTCTGTAGTCCCTCGAGTGAATATTAAAACGAGTATTTTTCACAAAATGTCGCTTTACATGATTACAAAGATCAAATTTTTTTATGTACAAATTTCCGCATATTTTACAGATAGAAATACCTCCAGGTAAAACAGAATGATTCATAAGTTGCCTTTTCCTTACAATTCCTGTAAATAATAGGAATCAAATCAGATATTACAAGCTTTGTCAGGGTCGAAAATTATATAATAAAGAGCTATTGCTAATATTAAACACATTCACTGCCGTGAAATGGATATTCTTTAATAAATGTGCTGGGAACATCGAATTTAGAGAGGGTATAGTGACCCCGAGCACTTAAGGGCCCTGCAAAATTACTAATTCGCATTTTTTTCCAAAAATTGTTTGGAAATTTCAACCCGAATTGATTAATAATACAAATAAAAAATGTACATCGTTCTACAATGTTAGATGAGCGATTGTCATCATTAACATGGCTGTGCATTATAATTTATATTTAATTTGAAACTAATATATTACATTTGAAAGAGTTCGAGCTTATTTTGATTTCCTTAAGTGAATCCCTTGTCTAGCAGATAATGTGGCGTGTAGATTTTGTGTGAAGTGTGAAACATTACAGAACTCCAGAGCACTACACCTGGAGATGTATGAAATAGGAGATGAAGATCCTGGCAATTACAGCCATTCCACATTCTAGATCCTTTGGGTGACAGTGTGATGACACCCCAATATCTACATACATAGATCATCCTTCAATTGTTCCCCAGGCTCACCCTATTGAAAATTATCTACATACATACATACATACATATCAAGCTAGAATTTGAATTTCCTAAACTTATTACTTATGTACTTAATTTGAACAATTCTTAGAAAACACAGGAAAATCAACTTATTTTACAGAGTTCAATTGATATTAAGTACTATATTGGAGTGAAATAGAACTATATAAATAACGAGGGCTTTCAATTATTTTAGAAACCTAAATCTTCTATACATAATAATTTCCATGAATTTTATTATTATTAAAGTGCAATTTTTCAGGATCTTTTCTGTGTGCTGAGATTTAGTTTTTTGCTACAGTGAAAATTAGTGAATTTTGATAATATATTGCACAGTTAAGCAATTAAATGTTTATATGTGGACTTTATTATTCTTATGAAAATTTATCTACTAACAACATCAAATTACCTTGAAATTTTTATTCATAAAGTAGTTGCTGTGGAATTATTTAAAGCAGTTTCAGTAACTTCTAAAATATTACAATTATGGTATATATAAATCATGAATTTTATATCAAGCCTATTTATTTCTGTTTTATGGTTATTAGGTATATATCTGGATAAGTCTTGTAATTAAATAAAATCTACATACCAATTTTTGATGTTTGTATATTATTTTTTAAAACCATATCGCATTTTAGATCTACATCATTCTCTTCGATTTCACTTTTAATATTTTCACATATTTGTTCTAATAATTCTGCATTATTCTCATATTTTACAAGCACTGGAAATTCGTTTTTTATAACATTACATATGTTAGGATCATTCGTTTCTTCAATAATTCTATTAAAACAAAGATTATCCTCAACAGGCACTTCAATTTCTTTGACAAAAGTATATTCTGGTTCTTTCTTTACTTCCATTATAATTTTTTTTTATATAAACTGAAAGCAACAAAACATCTGATTTGAATATTTATGACATCATCATCAGTCTTCTTTTTTTTCATATTTATATGGACTCCGTATTGTATAACTACTTAAAGATTTATGCTCGATTCTAAGGTTACAATTCTCCAATTGATAAGGATGTGTTTGAATATTCCCTTGTTGATACATTTAACTAATTTTGTAGGTGTAAAGCATTTTTTCTATGAATATCTAGATTCAAAATTATTTATTATTGATATGTCAAAAAAGGCCAACATATATCTGGGTAAACTATTTACCACATCAATTGAAAAATAAGAAGTGCAATTTCGCCATCTCTTAATTTTTCATTGTTACTGTCAATCACTGTCAATATACATGTAAAGAGATTTGTATCCACTGTTTGTTTATTTAGCTAGTAATAGTGAAAGAAAAACTCAATTTATTTATAATTTACCTAATAATGGAGGTGAAACAGGAGCCGGAAAATGTTTTAATTGAAGCGACAACAATTGAAATGAATAAATGTTTTATACCAAATAAAAACGTCGAAGAAATTTATAACAAAAAACACACTGAAAGTAATATGACGGCAAAGGCAAACGAATTGTTATCAATAAAACAAGAACTTGATATTGATCTATTACCTGATTATTCACAGCAAACGTGTATATATAGTCAAAGTGAAATTAATACCATTGTTGATTGTGTCAAATTAAAAGACAATTTGGTTAAAATAAAGAACGCTAAACATTCAAGAGCAGGTATGTACTGTACTGCAATTTATAATGAATAATGAGGCATATAGTGATGTGAAATGTGGTTAATTTACAAATTGCCTTTGTATGAGGTCTAAATTAATTATAATAATGTTCAAAATGAATCCAGAATTTTTTCAAATAATAAAAAACATTAGTATTCATATTTATTCAAAATTAAAACTTTGTATATTTATTTTTAACTAGTTTTTGATTAGTAATTCTCTATTCTTTGTGTTGAGTAATGTTTTGGTCATTAAAATACTAAAGGAAAAAAGTTTTTACATTATTTCGTCAAAAGTGACTAGGATAAGATTAGTACCAACATCTGATTTAGATGAAACTTTACATGTGAGATGTGTTGGCGGTTGGGGTAATGCTATAGAAATTCGCGACTGTGGAAACGCTCCCTAGTGGAGAGGAAAATGAATTCCTGTACCCTGGATGGGTTTTGTAATCGGACAAAAAGGATTTTGGGCTCAGAGCTCGAGGGTATTTGAAAAAAAAGTTGTTAAACTGAGAGTGTAGAGACAAGATTGATACGCAACTAGGAAACTGAGTTAATTTTATCGCAAAAGCATGGAAATCACATTTACCTATCATAAATCAACCTAACCTGTTTGTATTGATTCTATCTCAGTGAGAACAGCTGACAACACTTGAAGGTGAGGTTTGGAGCAACCCTTTTTAAGTGGTTACCTGTCCTCGTTTCTTTTTGAAGGTCACGGTAGTTGAATAGCTGCTTTACTTGACCATTGAGGCATACTGTGGGCAATATCTGGTTACCTTCGCGTCCATTTCACCGTGGTTTCTAATTCTCCACGGGAAAAGCTTTCATGATTGCAAAAAATGGGTCATTGAAGGTGTCCATACCATTCTTTTTGCACCGTCGACACCAGAGGTATTTAACGCGGATTCTACTGCATCTTTCAGCGTTATAAAGCTTCCCAGGATAAACCTTTGGGGAGTACGAGACTCCCCTAGATATTTTTACGAAAAAGGCATTTGAAAACTTCTAGAGAAGTAGCAAAAATTCATCTCTGTAACTTGATATATAAAATTTTTTATATCAAAATATCTCTATTTTTCTTTTATTGATAATATTTTTGTCATATTTACTGGTGAGTTGAAAAAATAGTGTTATTATTATTTACAGGAGCTTCAGTTAGAAGAAGTATGAAACTTTGGGTCTTACCTGGTGGTATATTAATTTGTAAGTTGTGCGGAATCTTGTACATTAGAAAAATCGAGTTATGCCACCACATAACCCAACATATCGTCAATAAAAAACAACTTGGTACACGTAAACATACAAACTACACCATTGAACAAAATAACAAAGAATCGGAACCCATTGAATTTGCCATAAAAGATCGATATGAAAATAAATTAACTAAGGAAAGTTTGCAAGATTCCTCCAACGAAATAACCGCCGATACCGGAAAGGGACGTTTCAAGTGCGATTTTTGTTTGCTATTTTTCAAGGTTAAAAGCCATTTTGTGAAACACGTGCGCACTCATACGGGCGAAAAACCTTTCAAATGCGATATTTGTTTGAAACGTTTCAACCAACGTGGCACATTGAACATACACATACGCAGTCACACCGGCGAAAAACCGTTCAAATGCGAAATTTGTTCGAGAAAATTTTCGGTTAAAAGTAGCGTGGTGATACACATGCGCCGCCACACCGGCGAAAAACCGTTCGAATGCGAATTTTGCCCGAAGCGGTTCACGGTTAAAAATCATTTAATCAAACACACGCGTACCCACACCGGCGATAAACCGTACCAGTGCGAATTCTGTTCCAAAGTTTTCACAGTCGAAAATCATTTAGTCGAACATAAGCGTAGTCACACCGGCGAGAAACCTTACAAATGCGATATTTGTTTGAAAATATTCGCGCGCAGAACGCATCTAGTTCGACACAAGCGTTGCCACACGGGAGAGAAACCGTTCAAATGCGAACTATGCCAGAAATGTTTTTGCGAAAAGGGCGCTTTAAATAAACATTTGCGTCGACACGCCGGCGATAAGCCGCACAAATGCGACATTTGTCTGAAATCGTTTACGGAAAGAGGCACTTTGAATAAACACATGCTGTGGCATACCGGCGAAAAACCGTTCAAATGCGACGTCTGTTTCAAATCGTTCACGTGTAAAAGAAGTTTGGGTAGACACGTCCCAATACACACCGGCGAGAAACCTTTCAAATGCGAATCTTGTCCAAAAGCCTTCATACTTAAAAGTCATTTGATCCAACACTTGAACGGTCACAGAGACAACAAACGATTCCAATGTAAAATTTGTATGAAACATTTCACCCAGCGAGGCACTTTGAATGTCCACACGCGCATCCATACCGGCGAAAAACCATTCAAATGTGACACGTGTCCGAAGATTTTCGCCTGTAGGAGTCATTTGGTGCGACACACGCGTTGCCATACCGGCGAAAAACCGTACAAATGTGAAATTTGTTCGAAATCTTTCGGCGAACGGGGTTCTTTGAATGGACACAAGCGCGGTCATACCGGCGAGAAACCCTTCAAATGCGACATTTGTTCGAAATATTTCACTCAGAGAAGTAGTTTGAATAAACATATGCGGTATCACACTGGCGAAAAATCCTTCAAATGTGATATTTGTTTCAAAATTTTCATACGTTCAACTCATTTGGATCAACATATGCTTTGTCATACCGGCGAGAAACCCTTCAAATGCGACGTTTGTTCTAAATCGTTCAGGTGCAAGAGTAATTTGACTCAACACTTTCGGTGTCATACCGGCGAAAAACCATTCAAATGCGACATTTGCTCAAAATTCTTCAGGTGCAAAAGTAATTTAGTGCAACACGCGCGACGTCATAATGTTGAATGAAATATCACATTTACACATAAATAAGAAGGTTGCCACTTAAGTTTTGACATTGACATATGTCGTTGTCAAATCACAAAAGACGATCGCCCTTCCTCCAAAACATCCCTAAACCAAAATTGATGATTCTGAGCAGTGTTTGGAGATGTACAATCGTAATAAACCCGATTTTTGGGTCGACGTACGGCAATGGGTGAAATATGGCTGTATCTTTTCACAACGGAGTCCAATCGACATTTAAAAGAGTGGATTGCACGTGATAAACCGACTCCAAAGCGTGAAAACACGCAAAAATCGACTGGCAAAGTTATAGCTCAAGTATTTAAGGATCGCGCATCGTATAATATTCATCGATTATCTTTAAAAGGAGAAATCCACAAACATCGGTTAATACTTAGCGTTGTTGGAACATTTGAATGACGAAATCGTGGAAAAACGTCTCTATTTGAAGAAAAATAAAGTGCTGTTTCATCAAGAGAATGCATCGCGCCATAAATCAATGGAAACTAATTAATTGAGCGTCAAATTGCTCCCACATTCACCGTATTCTCCATATCTGAGCCCCAGCGATTTTTTCTTGTTCTCAGAACTTGGAGGATACTCGCCAGACGGACATTTTGCGACTATGGAGTGGTTATCACCAAAATGGCGATAACCACTCTAATTTGAGGCTAAAAATAAATCGCTCTATCAAAAAATGTCTTTAAAGTAAATCACAGAAAATAGTTCCGATCACAATCCTGTCATTTTGACCTTGAAAAGTGCTCTGTACATTTTAAGCAGACTGCCGCTCTAAAAGGGCTCAATTTCGAGGCTTCCGAATGCGAGAATTATCGTTCTGAAGACTGTGTCGGGTCGTGATCAATTCTGGCGTGCTACAGAACCTCCTGACCTGAGTTTTTTGACCAAACAGGAAAATGGAGACGGAAATCAGCAACAAACTGAAAGAGGTAGACCTGCACGAGCATGGAGAGGAACTATCGATAAAGAACTGCAACAGGTAAACTTAACATGGAAATATGCCAAAGAAATAGCAAAAACAGAAGAAAATGGAGAGCCTTCGTCAACTAAATTGGAAGGAATTTACAAACCACGACCTCTACAATCTGTAGTTGGTATATATTGAAATTTTTTAAGCAACGATGAAACCTCTTGCATAATTTTGGCACTCTCCAAAGATGTGGAGTGAAAGTAGGACATTGCTGTTTGACTTTCCTGTCAAATTTGTCTCACAACTCAACTCAAGTACTCTGCGTAGCTTCGGATCGTTGTATCAGTCGCTCTTCCTCCAAAACATCCCCATACCATCGCCGTGTTTTACAGTTGAAATTACACATGGATTTAACATCCGTTCTTCCTTTGGCCTGCGCACAAACTCTCTTCTTTTAGACCCAAAAACCTCAAACTATCTCCCAATCGCCTTATCGCCTTTCCACTATTGAAGTACCCAAAGGTAAATCCCTAGATAGATAGGACTAAACTACAATCATAAACACAGTTAAAAAATAATAAACAATTGAGCCTGTATTGTACTAACAGAGGCTGTGAAAATGGACTACAGACTAAGCAACTGCTCTGGACGAAAACATGTGATGGATCAGGACAAGTGTCCGAAGAAAGCATTGATGTATCGATCGCAGAATAGAAGAAGACGAGGAAGACCTTCCAGGAACTGGAAGGAAGGAATTGTACAGACCAAGAAAGACAGAGCTATCGAGGAACGTGTATTTTGAAAGTTTTGGCAGGTATTAGAAACCTAGGATTCTGGACTATTAGATTGTTTAATGTATAATTGGATATCATATCATTTTTGGAAATGGAGATAAACATGTTTCAAGTCGAAAAATATTTTATACACCTCAATTGGAAAGTGAATAAATAACGTCTCTTTGTAGATAACATTCAGTATTATTCCAATAATTGTTATAATAAGATTTAATACTCAAGTATTAGTAAGTAACTTAAGTATTTCGTAGTATTAATTTTAAGCATCCTCAAATGACATGACAAGCTTCTAAAAAATAATTTGTATCGGAAATTCTGGAATAAAAATTTTATATATATATTTCTAATCTTTCATTTTCCAGTTAATATCATTTCTTATTATATTAAAATGGTACGGTCAATTCCAATACGTATAAAAGTTGAATAATAACTTCACTCAAGAAGTTGCAAGAGCCGCCATGTTGCACTGTTCCTTTATCCAGCGCTCAGTTCTAGTCAGAGCGCTCTGCGTGTAAATAGGAGTGAGCCGCTGCTTATTAAAAGTTAACCTTTCAACAACCGTTGACATGAAGCCGTCTCTGATTAAGGAACAGCACATAAACACCAAGCTAGGCAAAAATGGCCGAAGGAACCAACCGTGAACAACGGGTTCCGGGAAGGCCGAGGACGCTCGTCGTCATCGAGTTTGATGAAAATGTTCGGGGTTGTGACCATAGACAATCAGACTGACAGTTGACGTGCTGTCAATCCCCAAAACACGAAATTCTGACACAAAACCTTGAAATAAAGAAATTGTGTGCGAAAATCGTACCGAAGCTTGATTCTAGGTGTATAGTTCATGAGGAATTTGTACCTACCTCTCGGCCATAAAGTGAACGGAAATTTTGAGGTGTCTCAGAAGCTCTTGTGTCCCGATTTCGATCGGATTTGGCACAAGGAGGCAGGTGGATCTCTCATCAAGAAAATGCGCCCGGTCACTCGTTGTTCATGAGACAATCCGCCTAATTCACACGATTTAACTCCTTGTGACTCATTCTTGTTGCAAAGTGGTTCTTCGAGGGCGGCATTTGGGAGATGTGGAAGTCATCAAGGCAGAAACGACACTGCAACTGAACAGCATCACAACTGGAGGCTTTCAGCCAGTGGAAACGGCGTTAAAAGAAGTGAATCTTGTCTCAGGGAGAGTACTTCGAGGAATGCCTGAATCGTTGTAGAAATAAAGTTTAGATTTTCGACGCGGATTAAACCAACAGCGGTGTGTCGATCAACTCGCTTCGACTTTTGTTGATGGAGCACCATATCTAGCACTGTGTTGAGCTAGTTATCCGAATTCAATCAGGGTCGCACTTCGTTACAGTATAAATTTCGTCGTCGTCGTCCAAAACCGGCTGTTTTCATAAAACATCGGTGCTGTGCATAAACTGTTATTGCAAGATTGACATGTGACATATCGTGCGATTGAGGCATACTTTGGCGTTAGTTCCACTCGCATACAGTCGAGAATGCATGAACAATTGGCGTTCAAAAAGATTTGTTCGCGTTGGATATCGCATTATTTGACAATCGCTCAATAAAGATCGTGTCATTTGGTGCAAAAAATGTTTAAAAACTTTAATCGCCAGGCTTCAAAAGACGTGACAGGCGGCGAATCATGTATCTGAACCCGAAACTAAACAACAATCGACTGTATGGATCTTTCAGGAAGAGTCAAATCCAGTAAAAGCTGTTCGCGCACGAAACACTTCCAAGAAAATAGACAAAGTGTTGAGAATAGAGGTAAATTTTATAAAACAAAACAACATGTCTTAGATTAGTGATTTTATTAAAGTGTGACATTGATGTCTAAAAAAGAAGAAGAAGACAATTAACCGCCTTTTTTAATTACAAAAATTGTGTGTTGTTTAATTTAGCTGCGAAAATTTGTATCGTAAGGATTTAGCAGTTTTAATCATCACAATGTCAGTCTAGATTTAAAGTAACCATTTTGCTTAGACGATTTTGCGTCTCTTCTTCTTTCGAATGATATTCATAAATAATTTGAGATCCAAAATGGATTTAGTGGGTTCACAAGCGATGATATGTGATTTTAAACATTTTTATTTATTAGTAAACATTCTAAAATTCAAATTTCAACAACGTTTTCGTTAGTTTTACAACTAGGAGGACTGATTTGATTATGTCTTGGCAATCCTGTAGATTTCTGATAGGTTAGCCGGTTTTACACAACACTTTTGACATATGATTGACAATTGAAACCAAATAGTGTCAATTTTGTTCCTTCTTGCGTTCTTGTTATATTTTATTGAAATATAATAACAATATAATAACACTTGTGCAAATGGACCCTGATATAAGTACTAGCAGAAATATTTACCCCCTTCCCCAAAAAAAAGGAGCTCAGTAATTTTTAAATTAGGAACGCCATTTTAGAAAACCTGAATCACACCACTAGAAAATTTACTAGCAAAATTGTTCGTTAACAACAGTTTTGATCCTCAAGTTGGTGTAAACTATAAATTTTTCGGTTTTTTTTTATTTTTCAATACTTTTTAACTATTTATTCATTGAAAAAACAAAATAAAAGCACCCCAAGTTACGTGAGTTTGCCCTATTGATTTAATTTTGTTTCGAGGAAAAATAATTGGGTGGACACTCTATAAGGAGGTGTCCACTTATTTTTAGGGGGCGTCAAGACACCCTGGATACCCCCAATTGTTGCGCTCCTGAATCTATCAGTGTCCAGTTGAATGTGATGAAGTTCTTGGTCGTTTATTTATGTAGTAATAATGGGGAAATTGGGGAAAATAGTTTATTCATCTTGGATACAATCATAATTGTATGTACCTATAATATAGATTTATTAAAAAATGCACACAAATTAAAAATTACAATGCGATAAAATTACAGGTTAGGTTAGGTTAGGTTACACAGTACAAAAATAAAGAATGTGTGTGTGACATTGTTTACTGAACGTGAAGTAGTCTTAAAAAAGCGACGTCGTTGATAGTTTCTTTGCATCAAAGAATTCTATAGATTTGAAAATTAATAATTTCATTTTGATTCAAAATTATCAAGTGAAGCTTCAAATATGGTCTTTGTTATGAGTTATCTAGAGAACCTTCTTCTAAAATTGGACAAAAACTAGAACTAGAAACTGAACTTTTATTGTCAAAGCCGGATTAAGTTGGGGGCTTGGGGGGCTATAGCCCAGGGCCCCATCATTTGGAAAACATTCTGTAGTACTCAAAACAGCATATAAATGTATATATTGTTATTGAGTTTCTAAAATATAGTTATAATAAATACTTTTGAAATAATATATGTAACAATTATTTGTACAGGAAATATGTAGTATAATTAATTTATTGGAAATGTTTTTCCGGGTTTTCGAATTCCTTAAGGGGGCCCCATCATTATTCCAGCCCCGGGCCTTATAAATCTATTTTTGTACATGCCTAAACAAATTTCTCACATTTCAAACTATGTGTGCGAATGTGTTTAAGTAAGTTACTTTTAATGTTGAACAATTTAGAGCATATTTCACACTTGAATGGTTTTTCTCCTGTATGTACAAACATGTGACGCACCAAACTACTTTTAATTGAGAAATTTTTGTAACAAATTTCACAGTGATAAGGCTTTTCACCAGTGTGATTGCGGATATGTCTAATTAAACTACTTTTGACCGTGAAACATTTCAAACAAGTTTCACATTTAAATGGTTTTTCACCAGTGTGACAACGCATATGTTTAACTAAGCTGCTTTGGACTGTGAACAATTTGGAACAAATTTCACATTTATGTGGTTTTTCTCCGGTGTGACAGCGCATGTGATAAACTAAACTTCCTTTCCATGTGAACAATTTGGAACAAATTTCACATTTATGTGGTTTTTCTCCGGTGTGACTGCGCATGTGTCTGGATAAATTACTTTTGAGTGTGAACAATTTGAAACAAATTTCACATTTGAATGGTTCTTCCCTTGTATGAGTTCTGTTATGTTTAACTAAATCATTTGATACTGAGAATAATTTAGAACAAATTTCACATTTGAAAGGTTTTTCTTTAATATGAATTCTCTTTGTGTGCCTTACTAAATCTCTTCTTCTAGCGAAAAACTTTGTGCAAATATCACATTTGAATGGTTTTTCCTCGGTATGACAACTCATATGTTCAACCAAACCACTTCGAACTGTGAATAATTTTAAACAAATTTCACATTTGAATGGTTTTTCTCCTGTGTGACGAAGCATATGGTGAATTAAATTTCGTTTGCATGTGAACGATTTGGAACAAATTTTACAAGTAAATGGTTTTTCTCCAGTGTGAATACGTGTGTGTCTAACTAACTTACTTTTACATTTGAACATTTTTAAACAAATGTCGCATTCAAATAATTTTTTATCATCTACATTATACAATTTGTCTTTTATATTTTTTGATATATCCAGTGATTTAGAATCAAATAATTCACATTTAATACGACGATTCATTGTTTCAATTGATTTTATACTTTTATTAGTTGTATGAAAACGTCTTTTCTTGACAAAATGTCGTGCAACATGATAAATGAGTTGAAATTTCTTAGCGAATAAATTTCCACAGAGCCTACAAATTGATATACCACCGAGGAGGACCCAGTTCTTCATATGGTTTAGTTGGAAAGTTTCTGTGGATAAATATTTTAGATTTAGTTAGCTTTAATTCACTAACAAAAAAATATATAACATTTTTGAATTATGAAAAATATTAACAGAACTTACTTCAACAGGGTTTTGATGTGTTTTAAGGGGGATTTAAAAAGTTTTAACCAATTTTCTATAAACATTGTAACAAGTTCAATACCATGTACAATATAAGAGAAATTCAAGAATGAAGATCTGTTAGAGCTGAAGATTAAGTTTATGTACTAATAATTGATATTGTTATTATTTAAGAAATTTTACTGAATCACTAGTTTTTACATACCTTTTTGTAACCAATTTTTTCTGGTCAATTTGCCATTTTGATTGATGTCCAATTTAAGTGGCCGCTGTGAATGGTTAGTACCTTGATAAACATCCTTCTCTTGTTTAATTCCAACAAAACTTTTTAGATTATTGTCAATTTCATTTGGACAAAATTGCTCTACTGTTTCAGCTTTTTGATGAATAACTGCATTGTCTAGTTTTGTGCTTGATAGCTGTGTATCTTCCTTTTGATCCCTATCAATGTTCAAGTCTTCTTGTTTTATTGAAACTAGCTCATATTTCGTGAAATTAATCATGTTATTATCATATTTTCCACCAAGAAAGAGTTGTTTGTTTTGTTCATGTTTGTAATTCTCATCAAATATATCATTTGATTCTTGTTTCACATCCATGTTACAGAAAAATGGAATTTATTGCCAATTTTTTCAGATAAATAACTTTATTTTAAAAAGTAAAAAGAACATCTTGGAATCCTTGGATTATATTAAGATTAAGTAAATCCTCAACTCCTTTGGCACATCTGGCAAATTTTAGTGGTAGAAAGTGCCTAAGAAATTACGAAAAAATTAATTTTCCCAGATCAATCATACACCACTTATGTTGTATAATTTTTGGTATTACTACTTATTATAAACATGTGTTTATTGAAATAAATACAATTTTTTTTGAACTTCAGAAAATCTCGGTCTGGGTTAGGATTCTCAATCTATTTCATCCAAGATTTTAGTTTAGAAAATTCCTAACATATCATTTATATGTTGGCTATAGAAGTTTTTACCTACCTAGTGAATATAAATTTTTATCTATTTTATATTTCTCCATTTTTCAAAAACTATAATGTCTGTGGTTTTTAATTTAGACCTAAAGTCGTTTAATTATCTTAATATTTAATAAAATTTTTATTCCCAATATTTACAAACAAGCACCTCCACAATTTAGAAACAAAATATTATGTTCGTTTCAACAACTGTCAAAAGTGATCCGAGCAAAAGCACGGAATTGAAAATTCTGTGACAATAGGCACATCCATTTTGAGCGTTCCAAAATGCAATGACTACTCTGTTTCAACGAGCCTTTTAATTAATTTTGGACTATTCTTAAATCGTAAGAAACGTTGGTGGTATTTTCTGGAATTCGGAATTCTTACTCAAAATAAATTTCTATATAGACTTTGTTTCTAATTAGAAATTGTTAAATTTGTTCCTCTATATCATACACACGGTACTTTGTCGATGGTCTATTTCTATACATAGATTTACTAAAACTATGATCGGTTCAACCAATCATGATCTAAATGTTCGGAAAGTAATCCCGATCCAGTTCACTGTTTGAAATTTGAACCTAGTAAACATTTTATTGTTTTTTTCGTTTAATTTTGGATCTTAAAACTTATCAATACATTAAACTTGCTTATCGGTATAGAAAGTCGTAAAGTGCTTGTGTGATGGTAAAGTTTACAAAGTGACTTGAATGTAGGCTGGCAATCGTGTATAAGTCTTGTCAGTTGATTCAAATGACAAGCCTCTTTAATTTGTAAACAATGTATTTTGTCAGAAATAATTGTATAAATTTTGAATATTAAATCGAGATATACGGTTTCAAGAACCAATCTATCCGCAAAAAATAATATAAATTTTTATTACACAGTATCCAGATGTTTTAGGGTAAGTTATCGGGGATTGTAACTAACTCGTAATAATAATGAAATTCAGGAGAATAGTTTATTCATTTTAGATATAATCATAATGTACCTATAATATAGATTCAATAAAAAGTGAATACAAATTACAATGCAACAAAATGACAGATAACACTGTAAAAAAATAGAAATTTTCATTGGTATAAACTTTTTCTATACTAATTTATAAATATTTACAGTGCTGCCACATATTTTTTGAGAGTCATTTCTTACTGAACATGAAGTAATCTTGAAAAAGCTACGACACTGATTTAGTTTTTTTGCATAAAGATCATATTTTTCATTCTGAATAAAAAAAATCATGTGAAGCTTCGAGCCTGCTCTTTGTTCATGTTGTAAAGAGAAACTACTTCTAAAATTGGACAAAAGAATTTTTTTCTAAAAAACCAGTCACTGAACTTTTGTTGTACATGCTTAAACCAATTTCTCACATTTCAAACTATGTGTGCAAATGTGTTTTAGTAAGTTACTTTTTCTATAAAACAATTTAGAGCATATTTCACACTTGAATGGTTTTTCTCCTGTATGTACAAACATATGTTGTACCAAACTACTTTTAGCTGAGAAACTTTTGTAACAAACTTCACAGTGATAAGGTTTTTCACCAGTGTGATTGCGGATATGTCTAACCAAGTTACTTTTGAGTGTGAAAGATTTCAAACAAGTTTCACATTTAAATGGTTTTTCCCCAGTGTGACAACCCATATGTTTAACTAAGCTGCTTTGGACTGTGAACAGTTTGGAACAAATTTCGCATTCAAACGATTTTTCATTTGTGTGAATCTTTTTATGATTGAATAAATAACTTGATTCTGTGAAAGATTTTGAACAAATGTCACATTTGAAAGTTTTTTCTCTAATGTGAATTCTCTTTGCGTGTCTTATTAAATCTCTTCTTCTAGCGAAAAATTTAGTGCAACTATCACATTTAAATGGTTTTTCCCCAGTGTGACAACGCATATGTTGAACTAAGCTGCTTCGGACTGAGAACAATTTGGAACAAATTTCACAAGTAAATGGTTTTTCGCCGGTGTGACTGCGCATGTGATGAACTAAATTCCGTTTGCAAGTGAACAATTTAGAACAAAGTTTACAAGTAAATGGTTTTTCGCCAGTGTGACTCCGCATGTGTCTGGCTAAATTAGTTTTAAGTGTAAACCGTTTGCAACAAGTTTCACAGTTGAATGGTTTTTCACTTGCATGAATTTTGTTGTGTTTAACTAAATCACTTGATTCTGCGAATAATTTAGAACAAATTTCACATTTGAAAGGTTTTTCTGTACTATGGATTCTCTTTGTGTGCCTTACTAAATCTCTTTTTCTAGCGAATAACTTTGTGCAAATATCACATTTGAATGGCTTTTCCTCTGTATGACAACTCATATGTTCAACCAAACCACTTCGAACTGTGAATAATTTTAAACAAATGTCACACTTAAACGGCTTATCTCCTGTGTGACAAAGCATATGTTGAGTTAAAATTCGTTTGCACTGGAACGTTTTGGAACAAATTTTACAAGATAATAATTTTTCTCCAGTGTGAATACGCGTGTGACTAACTAACTTACTTTTACATTTAAACATTTTTAAACAAATGTCACATTGGAATAATTTTTTATCACCTATATTATACAGTTTGTCTTTTATATTTTTTGATATATCCAGTGATTTACAATCAAATAATTCACGTTTAATATGACGATTCATTGTTTCAATTGATGTTATACTGTTATTAGTTGTAAGAAAACGTCTTTTCTTGACAAAATGTCGTGCAACGTGATAATTGAGTTGAAATTTCTTAGCGAATAAATTTCCACAGAGCCTACAAATTGATATACCACCCAAGAGGACCCAGCTCTTCATATGGTTTACTTGTAAAGTTTCTGTGGATAAATATTTTAGATTTAGTTAGAATATATTATTATAATATAAATTAATAGAACTTACTTCATCAGCATATTGAAGAAAAATTCCTTCCATTTACACATTTCTCAAGATATTGACATGCAAATTTGGCTGTTTCAATATTAATTCAGTTTACTTTTAATACTTTTAGAAGACCTACTTAAACTTTTATGCTTATATTCAAATTTGTTTATTTCTTTAATATTTATTGAATCAGTGAATAAAAATATCAATATTTATATTCTCAGCTTTATCAAACGAATCATATTTTATGAGAGTATCGAAAATTACTATGGAGCATGATAAACAGAGACTTCCCATTTGAAATGGTAACAATGACCTCTAATCATGGGTTAATGAAGATCTTGAGCAAGTTTGAAATGTATTTCTTAAGTATATAGCTAGTACAAGGTGATGGACTAGGTATTTTTGGATCAAAATGCAGGCTCTCTATACTGTTATGAAAAACACTCACTATTCTACAAGCACAGTTGCTAGCAATAAACATATGTGCTCAAAAGAATTTGAGTAGAAACCTCGCTAGAAAGCACATTTACATTATCACCAATAACCAAGAGCTATGAAGACCCTAGATGCTGTTGAGTGCATATCTGAGCTGGTATGGAAATATAAACAAACTCTAAAATCACTAACCAGGTACCAGAAATAAAGTAACCCTAATGTGACTACAGAGGTGTACCAGGTAATGAGGAAGCAGACAGTTTGGCCAATAAAGGGACAACTACACAATACTTTGGAACAAGAGCCCTATAAAAATAGCCTCTTTGAGAGGGATCTTTTCTTTTTAGGAAAAACAATGAAACGCAGAGTGATGCACAAAATATTTCTTTAGGTATAGGTGCAGAGTGGCTGGAAAACCAAAATGAATCCTCAATACAATCTAAATCTAACAGACTGGAAAGCAGGTTCAAACTTGTTGCTATGAAAGTTAATTCACAGTATTTTTCCATCATACCTCATATGTATAAATGAGATTGTGTATGTAATTGTGAAAATAAATCATCAACAAATAAAAATATAAAATGAATTTGACTTCATTATATTAGTATTAGATATTAATTATAATTTAAGAAATTTTACTGAATTATTAGTTTTTACGTACCTTTTTGTAACCAATTTTTTCTGGTCAATTTGCCTTTTTGATTGATGTCCAATTTAAATGGCCGCTGTGAATGGTTAGTACCTTTATAAACATCCTTCTCTTGTTTAATTCCAACAAAACTTTTTAGATTATTGCCAATTTCATTTGGACAAAATTGCTCTACTGTTTCAGCTTTTTGATGAATTACTGCATTGTCTAGGTTTGTGCTTGAGAGCTGTGTATCTTCCTTTTGATCCCTATCGATGTCCAAGTCTTCTTGTTTTATTGAAACTAGCTCATATTTGGTGAAATTAATCATGTGATTATCATCTTTTCCACCAAGAAAGAGTTGTTTGTTTTGTTCATGTTTGTAATTTTCATCACATATATCAATTGGTTCTTGTTTCACATCCATGTTACAGAAAAATGGAATTTATTGCCAATTTTTTCAGATAAATAACTTTATTTTAAAAAGTAAAAACAACATCTTGGAACCTTAGAAATTACAAAAAAAAATTAATTTTCGGAGATCAATTGTACACCACTTATGTTGCATAATAATGTGGAATTGCACATCAAATATAAAACTATTTTAATAATGAAATTTGAAAATAAATTACATAATTTTGGTATTACTAGTTAATACGAACATAAGTTTATTGAAGTAAATACAATTTTTTGTATTAAACTTCAGTAAAACTCAATCTGAGTTAGAATCTACAATCTATTTTATCCAAGATTTTTCAAACATTTTGATAAAGAATGTGGTTTTTAATTTGATTTTTCATTAAGTATATCTGAATATTTAGATAGTATAGGATCTAATTTGCTCATATTAGTTTTCAGGATACAATACTAATTTGATTGACAATTATTACTCACCTAGATTGGTTAATTTATTTTAATATTAAATATTCAATAAAACCTCATAGTATTTTAATTCCCAATTTTAACAAACAACAATACATATATTCTACATACCACAGAATATATCTTCGTTGGGTATGTTTTTTTGTTGCACACTTCAGACACATATATGTTCGTTTCAAAAACTGTCAAAAACATTGTGAGCAATACGCGTATCCATTTGGAGCGTTCCAAAATGCAATGAATGAATATTTAGATGATAATCGGGTAAATCCGATTTTAGTTTCCGAGAAATGTTTGTGTGATGCTAAATCGCCGATAATTGTTCAATTTATTAAAGTCTATAAACACACAAAAGCTATACAGTTAACGCACGAAACTAAAGTAATAAAAATGAGAGATTTTTTCAGTTGTTTCAGTTTGTTTTCAAATTGAACGCCATGTTCGGAAAGTGATCAAAATCATTTGGTGTTTCCACTAAAGTACTTTGACAATTGATGAAATAAAAAGGATTTCCTTCAAACAGAAAAATGAAATTCGACTTATCACATGAAATTATAGAATATGCACATGTTTATTTCAAAATCTCAGTCTCAACTTTGTCCTAGATTTCTTATTGGAATGAACATATATATATATATATATATATATATATATATATATATGGTTTGAAATCCACAATGTGATTTGAATGTAGGTTGGCAATCGTGTAGATTTCTTGTCAGCTGATTCAAATTAGTGTAGTTAATTTTACTATTTGTAAGCAATGTATACGTTATTGAATGTCTTGTGAGTAATTGTATTTACATTTTGAACATTAAATGTAGATATTCGGTTTCAACTATCAATCTACCCGCAAAAAAATGATATAAATTTGTCCAACAAACTTTCCGTGATCAGAGGCAAAGTAACTAAAGTATGCAAATGTTTTAAGGTAAGTTTTCGGCAATTGGATGAAATTAACGTAAATAACTCAATTTTTTATATAATTTCTAAAGGTAAAGGAACCAACGATATTCAAAACAGTTTTCATATTATTAAACTCAAATTGAAATATGTAATAGTCATGTGTGTGTCTAACTAACTTTTACATTTAAACATTTTTAAACAAATATCGCAATCAAATAATTTTTTATCACCGATATTATACAGTTTGTCTTTTATATTTTTTGATATATCCAGTGATTTAGAATCAAATAATTCACATTTAATATGACGATTCATTGTTTCAATTAATTTTATACTGTTATTAGTTGTATGAAAACTTCTTTTCTTGACAAAATGTCGTGCAACATGATAATTTAGTTGAAATTTCTTAGTGAATAAATTTCCACAGAGCCTACAAATTGATATACCACCCAAGAGGACCCAGCTCTTCATATGGTTTACTTGCAAAGTTTCTGTGGATAAACATTTTAGATTCATGTAATATCCATGACAAAATAACAACAATAATTATTCTATGTCTCTATAAAACAATACTAAGAACCCAAGTGTTTCTTCAACTTTTTCCCTTTGTCTAAACTTTAGATTATGGACGTCGAATAGAATGTTTGGTCCATAATCTAAATATTTACCGAAATAAAACTTTTCATATACCTGTTCTTGGTTTTTTTCTATCATTTATTTTAACCAATTTGTTTTTGATATCTGCAGAATTGAAGTTATTCTCCTTTTTAAATAATTGTTGTGAATTCTCAGTTTGTTGGTCAGTATCAATAATCTCCCGTTTAATATATAAGGGTTGGATGTCATTATTATATTTATCATTGGTCCAAATTTTTTCAACAGTTTCATCTTCAGCTTTGAACTTTTGTTCTTTAATGAATACAGTGTTCCATTGTTCAATATTTTTCATTTGAAAAGAATTACAGTTATAAGAATTTTCCTGAGTTAATAAGTTTTTGTTTTCCATTTTGCTTATATTTTTTATTATACTAGATTTGTGTAACAATTTTATCTTGAAATCAGTGTTTAATATTGAGGATTTTTATATTCAATATCGTGTTGTTCTTTTTTCATTTCTTTCATTAAATATTAATTATATTTTCAAATTCAATTTTCATTTTTTATTCAATTATTCCACTAGCTTCCTTTAACCTCATTTTTGTATTATGGCTGCAATAAAATTCTTCTTGTCTTCTTTGAGAGAGAGATAGAGAATTTACCCAGTTTACAATATTCATGATTTTAGTCCGTACCTATCGCGATAATTTATTTATCTTAAATTTCTACGAAGATATAGTCCTAATTTATTATCAATTGATTTACATTGTTTGAAATATATATCTAGGAAATATTTTTTTTTCGCCGCCCCACTATGAGAGAATTTGTAAATTATCTATGTTCCAACTATAGCTGATATAAAGAAATTTTAAATTTATTGTATTTTAGGGTATAATCAAGTTGACAAAAAAATGAAAATAATTTTTAATTGTCTTTGACCCAGACCTCCATTTTGTCTATAACTCAATGATTGGAATTATGCTTTCAACTGTCAAAATTGTGTCACTTTGCTTAGATTTAAATATAAAATATATAATCTTTGGTTACATGAAGTAGTCTTGTATATGTTTTATATTTTCTACAATCATTTGATTGAATTGGAATTCAGTGTGGTATTGTCTAATAATTTTTTTTTCAGCGTTATCTAGTACAATTAGCTGTCTCTAGGTAAGTTTTATTTGTAAACCCAAACTATATATTTACTATTACTCGCATTGTATCATCCTTTTCAAAGCTGTTTAGTTCGTTACAAATTATAAAGGTGAATGCTTTTTTTCATTTATGTTCGTTTAGGATTTGAAAAATCGTGTATGAAATTGTTAATTAAAATGTAATGAACTAGGTATGGTTTAATGACCAACGGTTGGTTGTAGCAATAACAATAACAAATAAAGCAAAAACTATTAATCTAATATAAGATACTTTAGTTTTTCGACTTCTAAGTATATACGATATTTGCGGGTGCAAGTGTTGTCACACATTTTGCAGATGATGATTTTTGTGACAAAGAAAAAATGTTGCGATTACCAAAGAATAAGTGGAAGTTGAAAATTTATGCTCTACCTTCACTAAATACGGCTTTACCTGTGACACCTATGAAACCTGAATAAAAAATCGTGATGCAACATTAAAGAAAAATAATCTAAATGAGAAAATTCATGTAGCCAAAACTATTTTTCAGACACAAAATATGTTTAATATAAGAATTCTTAATAAAGCGATAAATATGAAAACATATAGAAACGAGAATAATCAATTGATTAACGGTTGTTTTTCTGTCTGTCTGTCTGTAGCAGTGATATTTTCTCACCAGAAACATGTAACGGGCTCGGGTTTTTTGTATTTAATTATTGTATAGCTGTAGATGTGCAGAGACAAAAGAAATTTTGAGCATTATAATGAAAAAGTTTGTTGATTAAACTCACTAAAATGTGATTTTTCCCATACAAAATTTAGTTTAAATTTGCTATAGATCAACACAAAATTTTTTAAATCATGATTTGATAATTTTTTGGAAGCAATATCGATTTAGTATCTTCAAGAGAATCTGTAACAAATGCAAACATAACAATTGATAATTATTATAAGAATTGTCAAAAATAATGAAGATAAAATTATTGAAATTTTTCTTGTTTTATTTTTCATTGAAATTTCCTTTTATAGATCAACATTTTTCAGAGTGTGATGATTTTTTTACTTATTTATTCCATGTCTTACTTTAAAGCTTCCTTTATTGATCATTATTATTATTAATAGTATTTTTGGGGAAATTCCAGTTGAGTATGTTATGAGTTTTTAAGTTCTCAGATAGGGAAATAATCACCAAATTTTCTGATACAATTTTACAATTTGTTTTTCTTGTGAAAATCAATGTGCTTCCAAGATTTTTATAGTTGACAACAAATTCTAGCTTTATGGCAGTTCTCAGTCACCATAAACTAGTTAGAGTGCGGATATGTCATTAATTGCTTTTATTATTAAATTAGGATGGATGAAGTAGCAGGTTCAAGCAACTCAAAACCAAGTAGCCGGAAATTTCTGTCAAAAGAAGAGAAACAAATGGTGTATAGGGTGTACAAAGGTTTAAAATGTACACTTCCTACAATAGAAGCTGTGTGTCGATGCTCATTTCTGACGGGGGTGTCAGTAGCGACAGTTTTTGGCATTATGAATGAAAAGAAGGTGACTGGAACAGTACAATCACGTGTTTACAGTAGAAAAAAGAAAAAATTAGATAGCTCTCAAGATGATATGGTAAGCAAAACGAATTTGATCTGTTAAATCATTTTTTGGGTTTTAAATTGCTATTAATTAAACTTTTGAAATATCTGTACTCAAAATTAAGCTAAAACACCCATTAGTTTTTGTATAATCATGTTATTTCAATTACAAGGCCTGCCGGAAACTACTGTTTGCATTGTTGCCCCACCCAAGCCCTTCTAAAATTCTTATGCCTCCCTATGTAACTAATACATAATTTTTAATATTTAAAAATTGAATTGTTCAATTAAGAAACTTAAATGCAATGTTTAGGTATATATATATATATATATATATATATATATATATATATATATATATATATATATATATATATATATAATATTTTAATTATGTTATATTTGCTAAAAAGTAATATAAACTTCTTTACATTTTAGATATTGCATCTTGATGACACTGAACAAGAACCCAACAATGATTTCACTGAAGAGCTAAAACTTGATATCGAAGAACACCATTTGGATGAAACATGGAAAAATCTACAAGACAACGATCAAAACAGTAACGTTACTACTGAATTCGTTTCAGTAAAGGAAGAACTTTTTGAGTTAGCTTCAATTAAACAAGAAAATAATGAACTAGTTTTGACAAAACAAGAAAATAATGCAGGGGACAAACTCGTGAAACAGGAAATTGGATTAATAGACGAACTTGTTCAAATGAGACAAGAAAATGATATAACTATAGAAATTATTCCAGTGGAACACGAAAATGGAGCTAGAGATCATTCAATTCCATGTATAAACTCCAAAAGAAAAGCTATTGATTATCCAGATGGAAAATCTGATTTTGTTTCTGTGAAAAATTCCAAGCCTACATGAATAGGTCTGTAAATTACTTCGAAATGTACCAGAACATAACTGAAACTGATGGATTATGGAAAAATTCGTATTCAGCATGAAGTTGAAGATGACAATATTGTACAACAACAAGAATAATAAAGCAAATAGATACCTGAATGTTTCTTTCGCAAATTTATGTTGGTTACAAGAAATAAATATATTAAATTGCCAAAATTATTGTAAATTTTGAAACGAAATTTTTATTGTGGGATTTGATGAGACGAACAATATCAAACTGAATAAATCCTCCTACCAATCTCCATTCCAATTGATACCTTTAACTCATTTATTGTTCCCATGCACAAATGAGTTAAATCCTTATTACAGTTTGGTTTCTATTTTTTTCTTGTGTAGTTAAAATGTACTTCAATCAATTTGCATTGAATACATAACCAAATTAAATGTACTTTGTAATAAAAAAGGAGATCCAAAAATTTTGACGATGTGTGTACATGTGATTATGACTCTTTCATTGCTCTTCTCTCATTCATAATGAACTCATTGGTTACTACCACTCCGCCAACACTCATTGATTCGTGTCTGTTTATTCAACCACTTTAATACTATCATTATTAATAGTGAGATTTAATAATGTCTAAAAATGAATCTCTAGGTGTAAAATCCGAACCGTAATGTGGCTGGTTAACTATAATTTCCCTGTTATACTGTAAATACATTATTTAAATGAATGTGAACGAGTAAGACACTATTCAAACGTGCTCTATCCCGCTTCCAATATTAATATTGTAACATACCAGTTTTTACTCTCATGTAAATAGACAAGTTTTGAGAGCTGCCGCCAATAACGGCCATTATCGTACCCGTACATATTGTACTCAACATTTTTTGCAATTAGTTTTTAATCAAATCTGAAATGTATATGTGTTTGATAAAAGTACGGGTTTTATTATTGCGAAAGTTGAGTTAAATAATAAGCAAACGAAAAACTGTTTTTCACAAATAGTATTTTAATTTTATTTATTTATAGGTTATATATACAGTCAGCGATGCCAACAAGACGCAAAGGGACTAATTTGAATCGTCGGACAATCAAATCTAGAGTCAAGCAAGATATAAGAGCACAAAGATCAATCGAACAAATCGAATAAAACAATACAGATAGCTACCAAGAATTTTCGTCACTTTCATAAAGTTTACTTTGTTAACATTTCCTAGATATAATTTATATAACAAAACAACTTTTGCCGGGTCAGCCATCCGCCCTTGTACAGACAACGTTGTCAGACGGCTTGCAGCTATGACAATCTCGATATACATAGCGACAAATTGAAAATGAAGATAAATAAAAGGATATTTATGTATTACATTTGCCGTTTATTCACGAAAATTATATTTTTAAGTAATTTATTCATAATGTAATAAGTAATTGTCGGACTTAGTCAGTTAGACATTTATTTAGTATAACAGCATATTAACTATTAAGGTCAAATTTTGACGAATGAAACATTTGATCTATATATTTGATGTCGTTTCTTCTTCCAGCCGTCCAATATTCATAATATTCCGGATGATATCCTACCGGTCTGTCACTTTCTCTTCTAAAGTTATTTTGAATAAAACAGATCTATAAATGATATAAAAGAGTGTTTAACATGGTATTATCAGTAACTTATTATTATAAGTTTGTTATTATTATCATAAGGTCCCTAATCGAAACGTATCGACCCACAATCGTTTTCTTATATTTTCTAATATATTTCGTTGAAGCTAGCGAGAAATTCAAGTGCCTTTTTCGATAGAAAAACTCGTGCTCTACTCGGTTCTGTGCCGTCACCAGAAATTGTCGTCTTTCACCTGCCAAAAGGAATAAAAAAAACTGGGCGCACCAATCACCTGTGCAATCGGAGGTCGAAAAAAAAAACCTTCAAAAGTTTGTTGCCCTGGACAGTTTTTTAAAGATAAAAAATGGAGAAGTAAAATATAGTAAAGATTCCTGTCATTACGAAATTGAAGAACTACAAACACTAGATTTTAGAATAAAAAAATTTTAGGTAACGTTACCTCGTCCACGTCGACAATTCTTCGCATCTTACCATCTTTCGAAAATATAACTCTCATATCATGATCGTAATACCCTTCCTCACCGACGTCGTAACTACCTGGAGGATATTTTTCGTCAAATTTTCTACCAGTTAGATGTTCCGCGCCTGGAGCTTTGAAACCCTCTTTCAATTCAATCTTATACGCTCTATCGGGCAGAGCGAGATAATTCCAAGGGTGGGTATGTTGCAAACCATCTTTATATTTGTAAAACCAAGTTTTAAGCCTAACAAATCGTATGGGTTCCATCAGTAAAGGACAGTTTTAACTATAACATTAGGTTTAACTATAACATTAGGTAAGGAATTAGTCACCCATGTGCTCGAAAAGCGTTTTGCGGCAAAGAATTAGTAGTCAAGGAATGAATGTGAAGATTCCCGCCAAGGAGTTTTTCCCGCTTGGATTATTTTTCGCGGCAAAAGGTTAATTAATGGAAAATTTGATATAAAAAAAGTAAATCAAGTCGTCGGATAGTGTAATTGTGAGTGTTGGAGTAGTGGTGGAATAAAGAGTGTGTTCATTATGCTTACATGATAATAATTGTAGTATCAGATCTAAAAAAGTATTACCACTTTTTTGATACGGATTATTGGAGAATATGTCGAGACATAACCTCGAATAGCAAAACTTTTCATTATGTATTACATAACACACCTGGTTTCATTGACGCAAATAAAAATATTTTCCTTCACTCACTTTCCTTTGCGCCAATTGCCTTCTACTTGTTGTCCATTTGGGTATATCAGCGTCCCGGAACCGTGAAACTCGCCATCGTGGAATTCCCCTTCATAAATAACACCATGGGGAAATTTGTAAATGCCAATTCCCGAAAAACCCAACAAATCGTGTGTTCCCTGATAAGTACTACCAGTTATATGATATTGCAAAGGTCTTTCCACTAGCGAACCTACAAAATACAACGCTGTATATTTGAGCGCGCGCGGCCCTCAAGCATCGCTCATAACTAGTGTCAGGGGGCAGAATTTCGAATTTCTCCGTACCCATTGAGCATAGGGACGGGTAATGGGCAGCATTAGCATCGTGCGGATTATTTAGTCGCAGTTGTCGGATGAACAACGTACGTTTGCCAATTGCAAAGCCAATGATTCGTGTGCAATTGCTCGTCGAACATTTTTTAACGGTCCAAGTGATTCGATCATGGGTGCGAGGCTCCTAATAACAAATTCAGCAGAAAATAACCTAACCTAACCTAAGCAAACGCGGCAAATTTACGTGATAATCCGCGTCAGTCCGTTCGCAAGAGAGCGGCTGCCAATTGTGCAAGAGCTTAAGCCTAATGATCACAATAAGCGTAAAAATTTCTGTGAGACAATCTTGGAACGATTTCGCCCATAGAACATTAACTTTTGGAGTGATGGAAGCGTAAACAACAACAAATTGTCGTTATTGGTCTCCTAAAAGATAAGACTCCCGCGAAAATAACTAAGCAGGACGTCAAGAACGAATGAAAACGCGGCAAATTTGCGTGACAATCCGCGTTAGTCCGTTCGCAAGAGAGCGGCTGCCAATTGTGCAAGAGCTTAAGCCTAATGATCACAATAAGCGTAAAAATTTCTGTGAGACAATCTTGGAACGATTTCGCCCATAGAACATTAACTTTTGGTGTGATGGAAGTGTAAACAACAACAAAACCCCCGCTTAAAACGTCAACAGCCACTTGACAGTCCCAAAGTGACGGTTTGGTGTGCGTTGTCAAGCAGGGGAATAATTGAACTCTATTTTTGTGAAAATCGTAAGTTATTTCCGTAGGCGGTGTTTTGAGAAAATATCCTGCGTTCACTTCACAAACATGGTTTCGGCAACTTGCGCGACGCCACACACTGCTAGACAGACCACGGCGCTGCTTCGTGATTTCTTCCCTAGCAAATTGATAAGCCGTTTCGGTGACATCCTTTGGCCACCCAGGTCCCCGGATCTTATCCCAGTGGACTTTTTTCTGTGGGGGTATCTCAAAAGTGAAGTGTAAGAAACAAGCCCGGCGACAATATCTGAACTGAAAGAAAATATCGTTCGCAAAGTTAATGTCGTCTCGACGGCACTTCTCCAGCGAGTGGCAAGAAATACCGAAGATTATCATGTGACATACCGTGAGATTGAGACGTACTTGGGCATTGGACACCACATAATTTGACAATCGCCCAAAGAAAAAGCTCGTGTCGATTGGTGTGAAGAAATACTGAAAAAATTCAATCGTGGTGCTTCAGAAGACGTCTCTAAGATCGTGACAGACGACGAATCATGGTTATTTTACTGCCTTCATCCAGAGATAAATATCGATTCATTCAACACCTTTCGCATTTCGCAAAATGGAAAATAAAATGAAAATTTGAACCTACCTATAGCAGACGATACAGATCTATATTTTGGTAATGATTTTGCTAAGATTTTTTTGGATATCTCGTTTTCCCAATCCACGCCTAGCCTTTGATGGATATATTGAAAGCTCTCCATAACGCTAATCGATACTTCTTTATTAGGATCTGTTTTTAAACACGGTTTACTGTAAGATACTTGGCATACAGTTACGTTACCGTCTTGAACCATTTCCGTTTTTTGTTTATCATTCATTATAATGAATTTTACATATACAAAAAATAAAAGAATATAAAGAAATGTATTTATAACAAACTAAAATAATGAAAAAATATTGTTTTGACCGTTTTCAAAAATGTCATAATGTCAAATGATCTTTATCAGTGTTCTCAACCATCAAAAATTTATTTTCCCAAAGTCCTAAATAAAGTTTATTATTTATAATATAAAAGATTAAATATCTTTTTCTACGCCCATGTCTGTAAACGTCAAAAATCGCACTGTCAACATTCCTTGTAAATGACATTTAACAATAACATGTAGGTAATTAGATCTCACAACATACACGTGCGTTTTGAGAAGAAAACTTAAACTTCTTTATTCAATTAAATTACAATCAAATTTTTATTTACGTAAGAATTTTTTTGGTTTATTTACAAAAATTTAGTCAATTAAAAAATATAAAAACTTTTAGCATTAACGAGATACTATTATGATTGGAAGAGTGATGCCCCTAAATGTAGGCAGCACATTATGCAATTTCTTTAAAAATAAGACACGTTTTCTTAAGTAGCATTCACGGGTTACTTACAGCTCTTGTTACTATTAAATCAATAATATATTGAAAATAATAAAGTACCATTATATCGTCTACGTGTGCTAAAATTTTAAGCTTTCTGTGATAGTTTAAACTTTATATCTGTATTCGCATGGAAGGTTGGAAAGTAAAGTTGATTGAGGGATTCTCCTGCCTCAACACCCTTTTTCTGATAACCTTCCTTCATATACTTTGATCTCAGTTCTCTTCAAAGACAGTTTCACCACTCTCAAAAGTTTTTTGGTGACACCTAAAAGCTTTGAGGCCTTATATAACTTAAGATTGTTTAAAATCTATAAACAGTAAGTGTAGTTCTAGATTTTGGGCTTGATTATAGCTCTGTATTGTCTTTAAGATAAAAATCTGGTCCATACCCTAAATATTCACAAACTTCTTGGTAATGATTTGGTTCCAGATTGCTTCTTTTTATTCTGGTCAAAACTTTGTTGGTCGCAATCCAGTGGTGGTATGCTCATGCAGCAAGTTTTATCAGATAGGATAGATAAGCAGTTTAAATAACATTAAAATGATTTTAACATAATTATATTTTACGTAAAATACAAATTCAGTTAATTAACATCTTATACAATACTAATTTCGCGATTAATGATGGTATAATTAAACTCATGGCATAATTTACACCATCTAAAATCTAAAAACAAAATTTTTATCATAATGAAAGGTCTCAAAAGGTGCCGAAAGAATTCGGGCACGTAAAAATTAAACAAATAAATATACGCAATATTCAAATATACAAAATTTTTTAGTAAAATATAATATTTTGAATTATTGACATATTACGTAACATCTGTTATCAGTTCTAAATTCTTATCATTAAAACGGTAGATGAAAACCATTATAAAATGTTTGTCCAAGATCCTTATAAATATTAGATGCAATTTCACATTTATAGTGAATGATGTGTGGTCGAAATAAAAAAATAATGATCAATTATTGAATAAAAAAAAAACATTATAAGGACAAAATTAGATCTGTCGCTTTTGTAGTGAGGAAAACTACAGAATGGAAACTTGGACACCAAAGCATAACAAAATATCTGCAAGACAACAAGGAAAAATATACCTTGATACGAATAATCAGATGGTAGGAACACATAATCAAAAAGGAAAGCAGCTTAGCAGTGAGAGATATTACAGAATGGAAACCTCAACTATAATTAACCAAAAGCAAAGAAGACGAATGGATAACCGGACAGAATGGAGAATAATGATTAATGCATACCAGAAATCTATTAAGACAACAAGGAAAAATGTGGTTTGATCCATATAATCAGATGTAATGGAAAGAAAAACAGCTGGCATTGAGGAAGATAACAGAATGGAAACAACAAGTACAAAAGGTAAATCAAAATATAGAAAATACTAATGAATGGGAATAATAAAAACCAATCAAAATTTTCGGTGGCGATTCATGTGGTTTGATCACCACAGAATTTAAGAGAGAGAAGCGACGCACCAACGAAGAAAATTATTGAAACTGTTAGTGGAATGTCCAAGCAAAATCTAATTTGAAGGATCAAGTGGAAGAGTAAATCAAATTGGTGAGAATGAAAGTGGGAAGAATGGAGAATAGTCACCACAAAGTGTGTCAGTCAACAGTTGAAGGATTATGATATAAAAAATTGGAGAAAAAAATATAATGAGAATAAAGGAAGCCTAAGAAAAGTATAACCGAAATAGAAAATTTGTAGAATCGAAACTACAAAATGGAAAAGACAAAGGAAAGAGAAGATTAGAAGGATGATGATAACAAATTGGAGAAAAAAATATATAATAGGAATAAATTGAAATGTTTCGAGAGAAAGGAAACTTATGAATTATCTAGAATGAAAGTTATCGTTAAATTTCAGTTTGACACATACTGAAATAATTCCAGTACCAATAATTTCCGATTTTAAAGTATTTTTGGAAACAAAATATCAACGTTATTATTTTTAGAGACGAACCGAAATTATACTACCGTTTTTTTTTTAATAAGAATTTATTAAAATAACATCGACGCTTATTGGAATCTATAATCTAAATTAAATTGAATATCACGTTTATGGAATACATTCATAATGAAGATTCACAAGTTCATTTGGTAAATTAACTATAAAACTAATAATAATGCTATTTTTTTAACATTAACAGCAGTTACATTCCATTGAGTTCATAATGGAGCCTAAAATTTCCTCCAGATATTTTGCTTAACGTGGTAACAAGAAAATATCGGTGAAATTAGATCACATAGTCGATATCTAGTCGTTTAAACGAAATTAAAATACCAAAAGTATAATGATCATGAGAATTATCAGGTAGAATGAGAAAATAAAGTGAAAAAAATTGAAGTAAATTCAAAATAAAAGGATATACGAGACAAGTGTCTTGAAATCAAATCATGTTTGGCAATAGAAATAAAGAGAGTGATCAAAATAACATATATCTAATATATGAGACGTGTATAGCTGAAGATTTAGAGGACCGGATTAGATCTCAAACAATAGTAACGGAATATACAACAATCCATCCCTGTAAAATCTATTTCTAAACGTATACTGTTATTGAAATTTTCTAGTAAAATAATAGATGGTACAAAAAAGTTTTATTAACAAAATTAATTTGAGACTTTTGAAAAATCTGGACACATATTAAAATAAATAATTTTTTTCTAATAAAAAGAATTTTTTGTATAAAAAATATCAATTTTGACGAGCAGGATTTTTGGGCAACACTATATACTCTAAACTGGGCCAACTGGGTTCAAAAAAATTATATATATATATTGTGAAAAAAACAAGAATTTCACTTTAACTTCCAACTTTGAATTACTTTCAAAGGAATTAATTTAACTAAAAATATTATTAATTCAAAATTAAATTCACTTCAAGAATATTTTTGTCTCCAGATTTGATAATATTTATGACAAAAACGCTTCGGAGTCGGTCCTGCTTGGATATAATGGAAATCTAAAATTCGGCGAAGGCGTCGCTTTTGAGAAATACCCGGAATTCGTTTGATCTTCGTTTTTATGTCAGTTTATCTAGCAAGCGGTTTATTTACATTGTTTCTTTTGAATAACTTTTAGGAAGGTCTATTCATTTGTTTCGTTTCTTTCTTATTCTAGAACCTTTGGGATTTATATATATATATATATATATATATATGAATTGAAAATTATTGATGAAAATAGGATATGGGATCGAAAAATATTAAAAAAGTGAAGAGAATTGAAAGAGGTAATAAATAAATAAGTGAATAGTTCTGACAAAAAATTTGGGGTAAAGGAATGGAATTAATACAAATAATAAAAAAACAAATTGCAAGAAAAATTGGCTAAATTTGAAAATAAGAAGATATTTAGATGATGAATAGAAAACAAAAGACCAAAATTTCTGCAGAATATACTAGTGAAACAAACAAGTATATTCTGGAAAAATATTAATTGGAAATTTATAGGAGATTGTTTATAAGTTTGAAAAATTTATAGCTAATGTAATTTACAACATATTTAATGGAATTTTTCATTACAATAACAAATGTTGTGTTTGATTTTTTCATGATTCATATCAATAAGTCATTAAATTATGAATAGCCCATTAAAATAAAGGTTCCATGAGGAGGTGAATGAAAAAATGATGACGAAAAAGTTAAGAGAGAATATTTCCAATATCAGTTTAACTTTGAGATAAAATTAACAAACAATTGACGTACCCAAATGAGTAGAAAGAAATAAAAATGCCGGACAAAGATTATTCCACCGTAATAACTATTCCAGAATGCCATTTTAACTTCATCCGCGCCATTTTGTTGTGATTATATAAAATCATTTAACTAGCGTGTGACGTCTACAACACGTGACCAACGGAAAGACAGAAATATTGTTTTTGGCGCGCGGTTTCGAAACTTTGACCTTCATCATTGTTTTCTTGAGATGTTGCAGGAGATTTTCCGGAAATTTCAATGTGAAATTGGCGATTTAGTTTTAAATAGATACGAAGACGTATCTGTGATTGTATGTATTTTTCAACGAGGACGATGAAATGTATGAGAAGTGATCGAATTTGAAATTTGACCGATAGTATAGTTCAGGACTGATCTTAATCAGGGGCCACTCGGACCCCGCGGGCTTCAACTCGAAAGAAAAATACTTTTTCTACAACCAAGTGTCTATTATTGTTTTAGTTTTTGCAACTTTTGAGTAATGCTAAGAATAGGGGTGGATTATATGTGATTTCGGTAGAAGGCTCCGCGTCAATGGCTTGTCAAAGACCCCCCAATGGCTAGAACCGGCCCTGATATATTTGGACTACTCTAGACAATACTTTAATAGATATCTGAGGAAAACTGTTACCACAACTATAAAATATCTGTAAAATAATTGGCATTGGCAATTTTTGTGCTTAACGAAATTTGATTTATTTAGAGATTCAAATAAATATTCTGGAAAACAGTCTCTATACAAAAATTATTTAATGTTTATAATATATATGACATTTGTTAAAAATTTACTTTATGACGATCTGTTCGAAATACGACTAGGATAGAATGTTGTGCATTTCGCTTAAAGTATCTCGTACAGGTCGTCGGAACAATATAGTGTACGACACGCAAACTATTCATATATGTTTGACAATATGATAATTGCATTATTTTCGAAACAAACTATTTCGAATTTGTTGAAAATAAATTGAAATTTGATATAATTTGTGTTTCACACATTCACAGTTAGTAATTCTAACCCTAAAAATAAATATTTATATTTTCTAGTTATCAAAAATCAATTAAATCCAATTTTCCTCGAACCAGTTTGTTAATTTGTACCAAATACGAAAATTTCATTGCAGACAATGTTTAATTGATTTTTTTTTTGGATTATTATGAAATAGTTGGTCGAAAGTACAATCCACGTCCCCTAAAAATTATTTTAATCTTCTATTGTTGTTTCCTGTACATTATTGTGGCATCTTCGTAATCCTCTTTGCTTTGGTCTTTGTCTCCCCATCCCCAAATTTCGTGAGAACCGTCACCTGTACGTAAAACTCTTTTCTTGATCATTTCCGGAGATACGGTTCTCAAATCGTACGCCCAACCGATTCTGGCGAAGAAATCAATAAACGCGACAGAAAAATTTGAACAGTACTTTCCCAGTTCGGACGCCTTGTAGTCCCAGGGGAACGTGTGATGGTAATTGTGCCATCCTTCGCCCAAAGCGAGAACGGAAACCGTAGCGTGTTCTGTTGAAGTGATAAATCTGGAAAGAAAAAGCCATTATGTCACAACAATGTATACAACCCGAAAAGCAATGGATAATATTGTTATTTCTTTCTTATTACGTGATTTGTCACACGCGACGTGTCATTTGTCAGACGCGACGTGTCATTTGTCACACGCGACGTGTCATTTGTCAGACGCGACGTGTCATTTGTCATGAAAATAAAATTTTGAATATGAAGAACAGAGAGATTGAGGAGTATATCATTTGGGAGAAACGATGAATAAGTATCCAGCTGTGTACGATAAATAACAGATCAAAACCCTTCCGGAATGGCGGTAGAAACCAAAGGATATGGTATAAATGTAGCAATTCTAGATGAATTGAATAACGTAGTTGAAAAATTTATTTTCATAGTTCATTTTTGAAAATTTTAACCACTTGCGTTGTTCATGAGTGTCGCCACCCTTATTCAACACATTTCAACGTCATTTGACACGTTCATCTTTATTGCGTCATGTGTCATCTGTTTATGTCATGTGTCATCTGTCTAACATCATAAATGATAATTATTTGGTTGTATAATAGATTCCGCTCAAGCAAATTACTTGTAGACGGCCATTTAAGGAAAATAAATAATTTTTCAAGTTCACAGAACCATAGACAAATGAAAAAACCCATCATAATCACATTCACCCACCGGTTTACCATGATAGAAAGGATCATATCATATGACTACGATTCAAACAACGCAGCCGGTGTCTTATTGTCATCTGTCACTTGTCATGGTAACCGAGCGCCATGGATCTCAAATTGCCCGGGTTTTAAGTGTTTAAAATAGCCATAAAGGAGCTGACAGCATTATTTAACTTGTCAATGTCTTCGGGGTCAGTACCCAGTGAGTGGAAAACCATCATCACCATCCCAATTTATAAGAAAGGAAAGAGAAAAGACCCAAATAGTTACCGATCTTAGCACCAAAATGAAACTTCTAACAAGGATATTGAAACAATAAAAAAGTAGTCAAAGAACAGCACAACCCACAGATGACATTCCCATAACAATAGGAACTAGACGGGGCGACAGTTTAAGCAAAATGGTTTTCAACCATGCTGCAGTTCAATATGAAGGTATCTAGCTCCAAGACAAAGTCTATGGCAAGTGAAGACCCAATAGAAACATCTACGATCAAATTTATGTCCACCTCAAGCAAGATGGGTGTATACAAAACAGTTGTACGTCCCATATTAACCTATACAGCCGAAATGAAAGCGGATACAAGCAGGACAAAACAATTCGTCCGAACAACGAAGATGAAAACCCGAAGTAACTCTCTGGATCATAAATTGGCAGTTCCGACATTAGACAAGCCTGCGACCAGATAACAGATGTAGTCAGATGGGTGAAGAGGAGAAGAAGAGTGATCGGATGGCGAAGAAACTAACCACCGGAAGATCAACAGGCAGACCTCCGAAAAGATGGGCCGAATGATGCCCATCGTCATCCCCAGATCGAGACTGACGAAATTGGAGGATACAAGGCAAGAAAATTGTTTTTTTCCCGAAGTTATTCAGCTTTTGGAACAGTCTGATGTTCGAGACCCCAAACGGTTCGATTGAAAAGGATTAATACATTTTTTTAATAGTTTTTTTTTTGTGAATTTGATCATTTTTGAGTTTTCTTTGTATTGATAAAAGTTGAATTGTCGTAACTTACTTGTCATACGGTTTTTGTCCAAACATATGCGCGGCTGAGTTGACCAACCAAGTGGCGTTTAAAGTGAAAACGAACCGGAAAATATTGACCGAATAGGATGTTACGAAACTTTCGTCCCAAAAGTACATTGGAATCAATGTGGGTAACAAGAAGCACAACACAGGCATCAAAATGAGATAATATTTATCTTGGAACGCCAAAATCGGATCCGATTCCAAATCCGACATGTCGATTCCTTTGCCCTTGCTCTTAACCTCTGGATGTTTGCGACATAGAAGCCAACCGACGTGAGAGAAGAAGAAACCTCTTTTCACGTTGTGCGGATCCGCGTCGGTTTCACAAAATTTGTGATGTACTCTGTGATCTCTGGCCCATTCGATAACCGAGTTCTGAAAATACATGTTTGGTTAATATCATAATCTAGGATTAAATTTGTTTGTAGCTCACTTGAAAGGCGATAGTGTTGAAGATAGTAAGTATGAGTCTCAGCGGCCATTTAGCTTGGTAAGCGCGATGCGACCATAACCTATGTGCTCCAGCTGTTATCCCAAGACCAGACGCGATGTAAAATAAAACATCTGGAAGCAATAAATACAAAACTCAAGTACAAATTCCAATAATCATAAAATTATTATTTATATGGAAAGTTTTATTAGTGAGCTAGGTCAGTCGGCGTGGATACGTGGTGAGTACGTGTAAAAAAAAATGATTAACGCGTATGTGTAGTCAACAGGAAAAGATGATGTAACCCCTGATTCATATTTCAATCACGATTTAGTTTATTGAATGATAAACATTCTGTCGTAAAACAATTTATCGCTTAAATATTTTGTACTGTATCATCGGCTACGAAATTCATGGGCGTACGTGTTGGTTTTGCACCTGCGAGCAACAAATAACGTACGAGGGGTGATGGAAATTTATACCGATAAGATTTGATTAGTTGTGGTTCGTAGTAAAAAATTTGAGGGTTGTTGCAACGTTTCCAAAATAAATATAATTCGTACGTTATCGTTTTTAACGATTACCGCGCTAGAAAAATATTAATCAAGAACCACAACTTACAGTTTAGGAAAAAGCGGATTAATTCGCAAGTTCACTTCTTGAATTTTGTCGCATAAATTTAGAAACACCCTGTAGTTCAGATTAGAATCGTATTTGCAAGAAATATATTTTAAATGATGAATTAAGGACGATAAAGGATGGATTTAATGAAATGTAAATATTCAATTTTGCGGTTTTATTTTGAAAAAAAATTTCGTACAATTCCAGCAACGAGACGGTTTTAATTTATTTGGATTTAAAGATAATTTAAAGAAAATACGATTAACGTCCACTTTCATTTATTTAGAGGTTATCGAAAATTATTATAAAACACTTATCAAAAAAAAAATTGATAACTGAATATATCTTTAAACTTTATCTCGTTTAATTTTTTTATTATAATTGTTATCAGCTTTTTCCTCCACAGCTTCATTAAATCTCTATACGTACATTATATTTTTAGGAACGAAAGATAAAAAAAAACCTGCATTTTTGACGCTTAGAAAATTGATTATTCCAAGATATATAAAAAAAAAACATTTAAAAGGTAGTTTCATAATTTATTGAAGAAAAAAGATACAAAAATGAATAAAATGTCCACAGGGACAGGATTGTTAGTGATATTTACGTACTTTACACGATTTTTAAACAATTTTCTTTGTTGTTAACTTCCTTTTCAAAAAAGGCAAGATAAAGAAAAATCGAAAAAAGAGTGAAGACTGAGTAGAATTGAAGAAAAAAATATCTACTCAGAAACGTTTCCTTTCTCGACGGAAACTTCTTTTGGTTATTTTTCAACTGCCGGAAGATCTTTCGTTATACGAGGTCTGGTTATTAAATAACAAGCCTGGTTGATCGAAAGGGTTTTATAATAAAAATTATTCTACATTCGAATGCTTCCATTGATCGAAGCAGTGCTGGAAGTTGTCTTTGGTGAAGGCTTTTAGAAGCTCCGCCATTTTTTGCTTTACCGCTTCCATCGGCTCAAATCGGGTCCGTTTCAAAGCAGATCCTTCCTAACCTTTCAAGGAAATCTGAGCAGACCCGTTGACGCAAAAGCTTTTGATCAGAAGTCAGATTTTTCGGCACCAATTTCGCACAGACTTTTGCCACGTGTATTTCCTCTAACCGTTCCTTTATCTGCGTTTACAGCCTTGAGAATCATCCGGATGCTCATTCGACGATCTGCACGCACAATTTGGTTGATTTTGGTCACTGTTTCCAGAGTTGTATCAGGTACAGGACGACCTAGGCGCTGGTTATCTTCAGTACTCTCTCGGGCCTACACCACTCAAAAACACGCGCGCTAGATAGAGAATTGTCTCCATAAGTCTTTTGCAACAATTTGTAGCACTCAGTAACTTTGTAATAAATAGGATTTAAGGGATAAAATTCCCGAAAAACGCATCTAAACTTTAAAAATACGTTTTAGAATGTACCAAAACGCCTAGTCGCACAGACCTTTCTATAAAGCTAAAAATAGAGACAAATGGTGTTTGAATTACTTATTTCTATATGAAAACTGATTTTAACTATCTAAAACCGCCTTATCACAAATTTCGTGCAGGCCTTTGACATTTATTTCCTTTGTGGAGACCGAAGTGCTTGAAATATATTATAAACGTACACCTTAGTTCGCGACCGATTACTTTCTATTCCCAAACTTAAAATAACGTCGAACTTGGAGCAATTCCAAACAAGAGGTGTTGGCAAACGCGTAAATTGTTTATACTTACTCGTTATTGTTGTTAGTATCTTAGCAGACGTAAAAATGAGGTAAAGCCCGTAAAGTGCTACCAGATGAAGATATATAAATAGTATGATATTTCTCCAAACCAATTCCACTTTTCTCTCACTCGGTTTGACGATTTCCGGCGGAATCATTCGCGCTTGGACTTCGTCGTCATGTTCGTGGAGGACTCCAGTAGGTAGATTTGTATTTGGTGCCATATCGGATAACCTGGAACCGATAAAACACAATCAAAATATACAGTTCTGTACGAGAATCCTCTCCACCAAATACGTAACTAAGACAAGCGAATAAACATTTTGTTTCTCAGGAAGATCTCAATGATCTAGCACAAAGGCGCAACTGCTTGGATCTCGTGGTATAAGCGATCAATGCTGGTCGTATTTGGAATGAAAATTATTTAATGAACTTGGAAAATATCAGCGGAAAGTTTATTTACCTCCTCTACAAATGAAACTGGACTTACAGGAATGTTTGCTGATGCCTCAGATAGAGCAGAAAATGCGTTCAAGTGAAGCAATACTTAAAAAAGGATTGTTTATTGGATCTCAAATACGAGAACTTTCTAAGGATCCCATTTTTGAAACTACACTTTCAAGAATGGAAACAAAAGCATGGATGCCTTCAGAAACCAAAATTTGAGCAACCACAAGGTTCTAAATGAAAAACTTGTCCAATATTATAAAGCAATATGTCATTTAAGTGCATTGTACTATATTTTCTTCACTCTGCAGTTCCAATCAGCAAATCGCTCAGATGGAGAACCTCTACAAGTAGAAAATGAACCCCTAGATGCTAGCGGACTACTGTTGAACCCTTAAACTTGAAACCGCTCCAGGAGAATAAGTAAAAAAAGATCGGGAACCAGAAAAACTGGAAGAAAATAAATACTGAACACATTTGAACTACGAAATGGAACCAGATGAAGGGAAAAAGACTTAGAGAAGAGGCCAAATGTACAGAAGAGCTCTCCAAGAGCGGCCGATACTTACAGACGTACAGGGTGTTTCTAAATGTATGCGACAAAATTGAGGAAGCGATTGCTCGTACGAAATTAAAATGTGTCTCTTCTACAACAAAATTTCCTCACATTTAAAAGGCGGTGACTAAAATGGAGTTTCTACTTTTTTTTTTCTAAAATTTCAGTTATTCTAGAAAACTTGATATTCTGTCATTTTCGTTTACTTCACATTCAAAACTGACAGCTTATAAAATGTGTTGATCGAAACTGTTTAATCCTTACGATTCAAATTTTCGCGGTTAAATCCAGCGTCGCCGCCATTTTGTACTTAGTATTTGTTGCTGTCACTTACTGATATTAATAATTAACGGTTTTTGTGTACATTTCGATCAGATTAATATCAGTGCGGTTTCATTTTAGTGACATTTATCGATATTTGAGTAAAAAATGTAATTTTTGAACATCACTGGTAATTAGAACACTTTAAACTGCTGTTATGTTTTTTTGTATTTTTGAATTTGTACATAAGGCGTTTTTCACACACTTAACTTATTTAAATACTTACACTATGCACTAAACACTAAACTGCTAGTATTTATTGAGAATCGTATTATACATTTTACATTTTTGTTTTCTGCGGCTATTTCTTTCGGGAAAAAAATTGAGAAATCAAAATATTTTCAAATAGAACGGGGATTTTAAGTTATAATTTTGTTTCACGAAACTTTTGATATGAAATAAAATAAGGGTCGTTAATTTCATCAACGTGTAATTTGAGAGGGAAAAAAATTAATAAAACAAATTTAGTCATCACATTTCAAGGGTGATATCTCGAAAATGGTTGGGGTGAGGTAATTTTGTTGCGTCAATTTAGAAACACCCTGTATCTTAGTATTTATTGTTATAGTCATAGAATAAAGTGTATTATTGAATTTGCGTGAGTTATAACATACATTATGTCACGTTAAATAATTTAATATAAAACATGAAACTAACGAAAATCATTTTATAATGTAATTAAAAATAATTGTGAGTATTAAAGATTATTTCTAGTCGCTAAAAATATGTTATGACTCAATAAAATCATATCATTATGGTTAAGAAAATATTTGTATTAACATGAAAGAAAATTAAAGCAAACAGTATCAATTTGAAATCTAATTGGTCTAAAAATATTGTAAAGTCCAGGAGGTACGTGGAAATATTATTTTTTTTTAAATTATTTTTTCATTTTTTCGAAATTACATGATATTGCAAGACACCGGTTACTTGGGTGAGTTGAATGGACTATGAAAACGAAGCTCGAAAACCTGATTTGGTGCCAATGTATGCTTATACCCCAGGGGTGATTGCCACCCTTACTCGAGATATAATTTGGTTATAACTCCGTCAATTTTTATGCTACAAAAAAAATAAAAAGAGAAAAATAATCGTCATAAAAAATGCTTCAATTTGACTGTTTATTTGTTTTTGTATATCTCATAGTTATGGAGAAAAAATGGACAAAATCAAAAATAAAAAAAAAGTATTATTTAATGCACATTTTTTTCAAAATTATGCATTTCTAATCAGCCTCAATACTAGCTGCCTTGGTACTCTTAAATGTACCTACAGAAAACTTAGTATGAACAGAAAAAATCCGAAACTTTTTCATATCTAATAATTCACAAAAAAAATTCAAATTCTTATTTTTTATGTAACTCAATTAATTTTGAAGATATCACATCCTACAAAAAACCATTTTAAAGGTATTTTTCAGGGCTAAAAGACTATGTATGTTAAAAGGGCTTAAGACCCTCCACATTTTATTAATAATGGGTCAAAGGGCTATTGATAAGGAATTCTTGCACTATAGTGACTGATTAATTTGGTTATAACTCCGTCAATTTTTATGTTACAAAAAAATAAAAAAAACCAAAATAATCGTCATAAAAAATGCTTTGATTTGACTATTTACTTGTTTTTGTATCTCTCATAGTTATGGAGAAAAAATGGACAAAAACATTTTTTTGAAAAAATCAAAAAAAGGTTCATTTAATGCTATTTTTTTTTCAAAATTATGCATTTCTAATCAGCCAAAATACTAGCTTTTACCTACAGTCAACTTAGTATCAACAGAAAAAATCCGTGCGCCAAAATTTGAAACTTTTTCATATCCTATAATTAAAAAAAAATTTCAAATTTTTATTTTTTATGTAACTCCATTAATTTTGGGGCTATCACTTCCTACGAAAAACCATATTAAAGGTAATTTTCAGGGCTACAAGCTTATCTATGTTAGAAGGGCTTGAGACCCTCCACATTTTATTAATAAATGATCAAATGGCTATGCATAAGAAATTCTCGCACTATAGTGACTGGTTAATTTGGTTATAACTCCGTCAATTTTTATGCTACAAAAAAAATAAAAAGAGAAAAATAATCGTCATAAAAAATGCTTCAATTTGACTGTTTATTTGTTTTTGTATATCTCATAGTTATGGAGAAAAAATGGACAAAATCAAAAATCAAAAAAAATGTATCATTTAATGCTCATTTTTTTCAAAATTATGCATTTCTAATCAGCCAAAATTTCAGATGTCCTAAATAACGTCCAAATGAAGTATTTGGTATAAGGAATAAGTTTAATTTTGATTTTCTTTTCAATGAAATGACATTAGTTTTAGTGTAATTTTTTCAAGTTTTAACTATTTTACACCATATCTCATTGAAATTCCAGTCGAAACGACTTTTATCAGTAATGATTTGAAAGGTCTTTTTAAGCTCTTTAAAAAGTATTCTACGACTTTTTGTTGAAAAACGTACCGTTTTCCCGTTATTTGAGGTTAAGTTCTCAATTACGTAAAACAAAAGCTATTCAAGTATCTATAACTAGATTTAGATAAAACATTAAAATGTTAAAATATATCTTAATTTCTTCGTTTTTTCATGAGCTTCATTTTTGTTTATTACATTTTTTTCGATAAAATGCATCATTACAGAGTTATACGTAAAAAACTATTGAAAAACGCGATTTTCTGACGAAAAATCAATTGCGAATAACTCAAAAACTATTGATCTAACTTTTTTACTTTAAATTTGCTGATATTTCAGTTTCTGGGGTTTATTTTGGGTAAAAAATTTTCCACCCCCCGAAAAGGGATGGTTACACACTTATCCTTTGTCAAAATTTCAAATAAATCGGTGATGGATTAACCCTTACTCGAGATATAATTTGGATATAACTCCGTCAATTTTTACGCTGCAAAAAAATAAAAAAAACCAAAATAATCTACATAAAAAATGCTTCAATTTGACTGTTTATTTGTTTTTGTATCTCTCATAGTTATGGAGAAAAAATGGACAAAATCAAAAATCAAAAAAATGTATTATTTAATGCTCTTTTTTTTTCAAAATTATGCATTTCTAATCAGCCAAACTTCTAGATATCGTGAATAATATTCAAAAAAAGTATTTGGTACAAGCAATAAGTTTAATTTTGATTTTCTTTTCAATGAAATGGCATTAATTTTAGTGAAATCCTTTTTTAGCTTTAACTATTTTACACCATATCTCATTGAAATTCCAGTCGAAACGACTTTTATTAGTAATCATTTGAAAGGTCTTTTTAAGCTCTTTAAAAAGTATTTTATGACTTTTTGTTGAAAAACGTACCGTTTTCCCGTTATTTGAGGTTAAGTTCTCAATTACGTAAAACAAAAGCTATTCAAGTATCTATAACTAGATTTAGATAAAACATTAAAATGTTAAAATATATCTTAATTTCTTCGTTTTTTCATGAGCTTCATTTTTGTTTATTACATTTTTTTCGATAAAATGCATCATTACAGAGTTATACGTAAAAAACTATTGAAAAACGCGATTTTCTGACGAAAAATCAATTGCGAATAACTCAAAAACTATTGATCTAACTTTTTTACTTTAAATTTGCTGATATTTCGATTTTTGTGGTTTATTTTGGGTAAAAAATTTTCCACCCCCCGAAAAGGGTGGGGATTTCAAATAAATCCGAAGGGAAATGCTTGAATACCTGGCCTAATACACCTCACGGTAAATTGGCTTAATATTAAAAAAAAAACTTACCGGCTAATTATTTAAAAAAAGTCGTTCTATTATTTACATTACGTGAAAGTTGCTTTCGATACCTAATTTGTTGAAAACTAGTAAAGTATGTAATACTTTAGAATGAAGTATCAGTCAATCCGGTTTCAATCGAAGGGTTGATGTAATTCATTTCGAAATCAGCCCACAAACTAGCGGCACATTTTCAAATTGACCCTTTATATGTAAAGAGTTGTTGCGATTTGGTTTAAATCATTTCCGTACAACGACAAATGTCAAAGCTACCTGTTGTTCAAGCCAAACAACACATTTATAATAAAGCAAATCAATCTAAATACATCGAGCCTCTCACCTTCAGTTTAATATCATTTTATCCAAAACTATTTAATAATTTGTTCTTCCACAGTTTGGAGAGAAAAAATTGAGAACGGGGCGACTAAAATATCGATTTACGACGCCAGATTGTCGAGATGTACGTTGATAAAGGTCACGGGGTCACGGAAGGTCTTCCAGAAACGGCGAGGTTCTGTGGCATTACAAACTTTGATTAATTGGTCACAGCAACGGTTAAAATTATGTCAAAATCGTGTTTGTCAATAAATTAAAATGAAAACTTCCCGTATTCGGCGATAAAATGACGTTTACATTCTGAATTCCACATTTCCCTTATTATTTAGAGCTAAAGGAATGAATATCAATTGCAAATTATAAAAACCCTTGCCGACATTTTGTTTGATTTAATTTAATCTCACCATGGGACCCCACTGCTTATCGCAGACCGTCTGGTAGGAGTATTTCGTGGAGATGATGAGTCCGCGTGGACTGACGGTTTGTTAGATGTTTTTATACGGGGGGTGAACATTATTTTTTATATTTTTTGATTTGGTATGAGTGTCGTGCGTGTTTATGGAATATTAATTGTTTCTCGTAAACTGTCACAAGGCAAAGTTGTAGGTAATAAAAAGATCTACAACTTTTGTATTCACACTTTTTTCAGATAACCTTAAAATAAGTGTAAAAAATTCAAAAAACATTTATTTGATTTGAAATATTTATTTTTTCACTTTATCTTGACTCAAAACATTCTAATTTGATGTAAATCATTTTTGGATGAGAGTTTTCTTGCCCTTTCCAAGAAAAAATGTTTTTTTTTATGTCATCAAAAAGTACTTTTCAAAAATTTTCGATTTTAAGTCAAAATAAAGTGAAAAAATAAATATTTCAAATCAAATAATGCCATTTGGGACATAAAAAGGTAAGTTTCCACCAAATTTCGTAAAGAAAAAAATGTTTTCTGTAAAAGAAAACGAGAAACTTAATTATTTCGATTTCTAACATAAATTTTGAGGTTATGTGAAAAAGTGTGAATACAAAGATCTTTTTATTACCTAAAAACTTTGCCATTTCATTTCTTTTTCATAGGACTTGTAGTAAATCGCTAGTAAATTATTTTTTCTTAAATTTTTATTTCACTTTTTATCATTTTTAAAGACTTCCTCACTGGTTTATATTAAGAATTATCTGTTTTTATCAAAAACTATTAATTAGTGTCAGTCTAACGTCATATTTTAGCATAACCCTATATATTCAAAAGGTTTTATGACAAACTAGACTGTGACCCGTCCTACGAACTTGTGTTTTTAACTGTACATAGTTGATCCAGTAAGTTCACAATCTGAACTATCTAAAAAATAATCATTCAGAAGTTTTGCACCATACGTGTTTGGCTCTGCTACGTGCATTGTCGTGAATCACGTTTGTTTGTTCACAAATTTAACTTCAAACCGCCTTCGTATTTACCCAACAACAAATTCAAACTGTGTTTTTAGATTCAAAATTAATCTATATGTAAGATGTTCGTAAAATTTTGACAGATGACATTAGAAAAATGACAGAATAAGCGAATGTATCAATTGGAAAGTCACCTTTACGTCAAACCGTTATTTTACGTGACTAACATCAACATTTTTTAAACTCGTTTACCCCAAAACGACTTTTTTAGGAACTAGTCTACACGCTAGTTAACAATTTTTAACCGATAGGTTAAAGTTGACCATTATTACAAATTATTACGATCTACTATATCAACATCACTCAATAAGTCGTGTAACTGACACACAGATGACGCTGCCATCGTCAAATCTATATGACGTTTATGAACGATTATTGAGAAAAAAGTGACAGCTACGACTATTTGAAAAGGATCATAATTTCATGATAAATAATTGACGTGACTCTCCAAATCATAAGAAACACGGAAATACGATTCGATCATAAAAATGCAGATCAGTTCTATCGCTTATATCAATATTTATTTCCTCGATTTCCTATTTAATCCAACGAACGTCGACGTGATTGCGTTCAACGAACCATTTCTCAATTTTTTTTGTCTACTAAACGGATGTAGGTTAAAAGTTAATATGAAACAATAAGCGTTTATTAATTTTGAGCGTATTTGAATGAATTTGTAAACATTTTGCAAAACTCATTACCTTACAATTTATACTTACATAATAGATTATGTTAATCATCAGTATTTTCCAATATTTTATGTAATAAATTTAAATTTTAACCTTTGGGGATAACGGAATATTTTTATCGGCTTCAAAAGATCGAATTTAATCGAATTTTGGCACGTTTATTCATGTACCAATGACAAAACAATAATTTATCGAAGGACGTGCTATTTAATACGAGGAATGTCTCAAAAGTTCACGTTCTAATAAATAAATAATGTCGGCCTTAGCCAACGCGAGTTATTTTTGAAGGACCTCTTTTATAAGGATTAAACCTCCTACATCTGCAATAATTTATATAGGACCTTTAATCCCAACCAAAATATCTCGTCTACAGTGTTCAAGAATGGATTTTTTCGAACAATAGTACAGGTAAAACGGGATTAAACCCGGAATTAAATTGGGCGCTTCTGATTTTCTAGATTCTCAGAGGTTTTCGGTTACTGATTAAGCCGAACTACAAAATTACGGGCAGGGGTTTTCGAAATTTAGGAACTTGTAAATTTTGAATCGTCAATAACTCGAAAACTATGAGGAATTTGAAAAAAACTGTCTAAACAAAAATTGTAGAATACAAAATTCTCTACAAAAAAGTATTCCAGGTATTTGTTCCTAACCTCAAAATTTTCACCTTAAAATGGGTTTATACAGTCAAAAATATTTTGAATCGCGAATAACTCGAAAACTAAGAGGATTTCGAAAAAAACTGTCTAAACAAAAATTGTAGAGTACAAAATTCTCTACAAAAAAGTATTCCAGGTATTTGTTCCTAACCTCAAAATTTTCACCTTAAAATGGGTTTATACAGTCAAAAATATTTTGAATCGCGAATAACTCGAAAACTAAGAGGATTTCGAAAAAAACTGTCTAAACAAAAATTGTAGAGTACAAAATTCTCTACAAAAAAGTATTCCAGGTATTTGTTCCTAACCTAAAAATTTCCATTAGAAAATGGGTTTGAATGCTCAAAAATATTTTTAAACGGATTTATCTCGAAAACTACGTAAAATTCGAAAAAAAAAGTGCCGGAACCAAAACTATAGACCACAAAATGAATACTCACAATTTTGTGAAAGAGAAACTATCAAAAAGTCTGTGAATATTGAAATAATAATCAATCGAGAACGAAAATAGTGTTCAGAATCGCGTTTTTTAAAAGTTACTTAATTTGAAACCAAGAAATAGTTCACGTGTGTCATATACTTGAAAATATTGATAATAACCATGATGCATTTTGATTTTTTTTGAAAACGAAGAAGTTTTCCAAGAGTTTCCATGTGCGCCTGGCACGTAAATTGGCTTGAATGCGCACTGACTCCAACGAAAAAATGACCTTTCTTGTAGAAAATTTTGTGCTCTACATTTTTCGTTTGGAGACTTTTTTTGAAATCCTCTCAGTTTTCGAGTTATTCGCGATTTAAAATCTTTTTGAATGTATAAGCCCATTTTAAGGTGAAAATTTTGAGGTTAGGAACAAATACCTGAAATACTTTTTTATAGAGAATTTTGTACTCTACATTTTTTGTAACTGCAGTTTTTTTCAAATTCCTCATAGTTTTCGAGTTATTCGCGTTTCAAAATATTTTTGATTGTATAAACCCATTTTTAAGGTGAAAATTTTGAGGTTAGGAACAAATACCTGGAATACTTTTTTATAGAGAATTTTGTACTCTACATTTTTTGTTTCGGCAGTTTGTATCGAAATGTTTATAGTTTTCGAGTTATCCGCAATTCAAAATGTTTTTGAGTACATGAACCCATTTTTCGGCGAAAATTTTGAGGTTAGAAAAAAATACTTGGAATTCAATCTGTAGAGAATTTTGTACTCTACATTTTTTGTTACGACAGTTTTTTCGAATTCCTTATGTTTTTCGAATTATTCGCTATTCAAAATATTTTTGGGCGTCCAGATCCATTTTATTATGGTCATTTTGAGGTTAGGAAAAAATGCTTGTAGACCAATCTGTAGAGAATTTTGTGCTGTAAATTTTTTGTTTAAGCACTTTTTTTCGAATTTCTCGTAGTTCTAGAGTTATTCGTGATTCAAATATTTTTGAGTATATAAACCCATTTTAAGATGAAAATTTTGAGGTTAGGAACAAATACCTGGAATACTTTTTTATAGAGAATTTTGTACTCTACATTTTTTGTTTAGGCAGTTTGTGTCGAAATGTTAATAGTTTTCGAGTTATTCGCAATTCAAAATGTTTTTGAGTACATGAACCCATTTTGCGGTGAAAAGTTTGAGGTTAGGAAAAATTCTTGATAGGGGGGCAACAGGTGTGTTTGGTAGACAAAGGGGCATTCAGCCAGTCCCACAAATGAATCATAAGTAAAAAATTATATACAATAACTTAGGGCTATTTCCAAATTTAAAAGTTTTACTTATTAGAATAATTAGAATCAATTTCGTTGTTAAATTGCCCCATCCAAGGCAATATTAGCAGCAGAAATTGTAAATATTGTTAAACAATGGCATTTTTTTCCGTAATTAGGTTTAAAATGTTTTTTCCTTCTCTAAACACTTTTATAAATTCGTGATAACAGTAGACGAATGAGATAACAAATATTTAGTTTGTATGTATGCAATTTTTAAGTATCTACTTGACTTACTGATAGTATAAGTTTACGCTTCAAGTGTAATTGCTCATTATTTCAAGTACTTCTTCAAAAATTTTAAATTTGAACAAATATACGAGGACGGTTCGAGTGTGATTCGAAATTTTTGAATAAACGCGCGAAAAACTTAGTTATACGAAGAACAATCAATATTTCACAAATACGTAAGAAATGAAAAACGTTCACTCCCCGTATAAAATTCGGTAAACATCAGTCCACGTGGACTCATCATCTCCACTGTTTATCAATGAAAACATCGAATCTTTAACATGAATGCATTGGCCGAAGCTGTCGGAAGGCGTATGTACACAATTTCTTCGAAATATTCCTGCCAGAAAGTCTGCGATAAGCAGTGGCGTGGCTAGGTGAGATTTATTTAGTTCCTAAATGTCTTTAAATAAATAGAAATATGGAGTTCTGGCAATAATCGAATCGTCAAGGATCGTTGGATGACGAGAAGGTTATTTGCGGCAGATAAATGACTATCGAAGTTCAATAGACACATAATTTATCTAGATGAAACATGGTTTGACAGTCACGATGTAGTGGCTTTCGCTTGGGTTGACAATAGTAAAAATTGCTGTTTAAATGGGCCATGTCCTAACGGGAAAATGCTTCATTTATAACTGCTTAGAAAATTAAAAACTGTGCAACTAATTACAAAGAAAATATGAGAGCAGAATTGGTTTAATGAACAGCCATCTGGTAACATTCCTGTGAAGAAGTTGGTAGCCCTAGTTCCTGCATTGGTAGGCGTGATTGAAAACTATGTTCACTATGAACAGTTGGACAACTGCATCAAAATGGCGGCTACAAACTTCAACAAATTACTTGATGGCCAAAAAGAGTTGCATTCCTCTCATTGAAATGAACATATAAACTTTTTTTATTACACTTCCTATATATTTTGATTAATACTAAAATAATAAACCGGTTTATATTCCATTTTGTGTACTTTCTTTTTCCCCATATTCCTAGGTAGCTAACTAAGGGGTTTAGAAATGCTAGGACGGGTAACTAACTCAAAATTTTGACAACCACTGCTTTAAATTCGAATCTAACAAAAAAAACAATGAAGCAAATGGTTATTGAAAGTAAATGTTAATACTTTTCACACTTGTATACTTTTATGTAAATTAACCTCGATAGTTTTGATTTACTAATTTCTAAATAGAAAAAAAATACAAAGTATCGATAAATCAGTCAACAATGTTATTTTGCAATTTCACAATTTATGCATTGGTCATCAGGCAATTGAAAAAGTGAAATTAGCACAAATTATATTTGAAGTGAAATAATGAACTTGCTTCCCTAACTATAATTTTGTAACAAAAATTAATTTCAGTTTCTATTTATAGTAAACTGCTTGAAGAAATAATATATAATGTCCCTCAAAGGAAAATAATGAATTTCAATATTTAATAATTACATCATAACATATAATTATATCGATTTTTTTATATCAATTTTTATCAGCCCATAATCATTCTTCTCTGTAATTAGTTACTTTCAAATCATAAAATCCACTATTCACTTAGATACACAACCAAATTATGCACAATAATCGATTGGAAACTAGAAATATTCATTCAATCTACGAGATATTTTAATATTCAAAATACTAATAGAAGTTTTCAGTTATATGTGAATTTCTTTTCATATTAGGTAAAAATAAATAAAAAGAATGGATAATATATATAAAAACTTACCTATCCGATTGAATTATTCGTTTTCACTACCGAAGTTTAATAGCACAATTAATCGTAAATTCGATTGTTGCTTAACAACCGCTAATACTGGGATAAACACAAATATCAACAATCGACAGATTACTGCCGGTATTCAATTGCTAAAGTAATTTATATATAGGTCAAATTACTACAATGTCACGCCGTCGTCGCGAGTTGGATTTGTATCGGTAAAAATTATTACACATAAACCACGTGGTAGTTGCAAGTTTAGGGTTTAACGAGTTGACCTAGACCGTGTACTGTCTAGAAAATTGCGTGCAATTCCCCTTTGCGCAGCGTAGAGCGTACGGTATTTTCATCACACCATACACGCTAAAACATTGGACCTTGCTATCATTTGCCAAGTTTGTGGCGTGACTATCCCCACTCTCAACACCGGCTTTAGCTCTTCTTAGGAACAGCGAGTTATAACGAACTAACTCTGGTATTAGAATCGAACAGTGGCGTGGATTTAGGGGCTTGGAATTCAATTATGAATAAACAAACGAAATATATTAACGCAACTAAGATTTTAAGCAATATACATAATTTAGAACACTTGTGTCTGTTTCTCGGTAGTTTTTTGGACAGTAATTTTAACTGTTAACTGTTATATTTTATAAGAATGAGTACTTTTTATGGTTTCAAAGTAATAATCCAGTGGAAACTAAAAGGTAAAGAAAAACACCTAAAACATAACTTTAGGTGGAGTTGATCTACGACTATGATAAAATATGTTTATATAGTGCTATTTTATTACATGTGATGATTTTATTAGCAAGTATAAATGTTTGCAAAAGAAATAAAAGTTCTATATATGTATATATGGTAATTTTATACTTTTGTGGTCCCCTCGTTTTTTTTTTCCTCTAGAAAATCGAAAAATCATTCGATTATACAAAATTTATACAAAAATGTTGATTTATTATGTTTTTACAATTAAAAATAATAAAATTTTCTCTTAAAATTGACTTTTTCTCACATATAATCGTTTGTAGCTTTTTTATTAAGCAATCATTGAAGTTATATGAACAAAAACATTCTTAAAATTACGTATTGTATTAAAAGTTTAGAAAATTGGAAATTTTCACCGTTAAAAAAATGGTATCTTACTAAGGTTGACTGTTAAAGAGAATTGGGAGCGCGTAACCTAACCTAACCTAATCTAACCTAACCTAACCTAACCAATATAAGTTATCATTCAAACCAAGATTTAAAAAAAATCATTGAAGTCGGATGATTTTTCGGTTTTCTAGAGCCAAAAAACGAGGGGACAGCGAAAGTATAAAATTACGGTATATACTATTTTATACAATGTGCTTTTAGTTGGGATCAGGTGCGTAACAAATTTTTTTTCATGATTGAAGTTACGAAAAAAATTATTCACTCAATTTCCAATGAGAAATAGAGATACAAAACATGAAAAATCCGATTAATCTGGAACAATTGGGGGTAGAGATTGATTAGACCATTTTAGTAGTAATCGTCTTCTCAACCAAGCATAAAAAATTAATTCCATGACGATATTACGCTTAAATTTATAATATAAATTTGACATTTGACATCACATGGATACATTTTACCAACAACAAAACATTCTTATTTCTGTTTAAGCCCAGCTTAAGGGAAATCCTGAATACACTGTTTACACCACTACTACACCACCACTACACCAACACTCACACTGTTTAACGGAACTTGGTTATCGAAACGCGCGTTAGACAGTGTAGTTTTGATTGTTGGTGTAGTGGTGGTGTAAACCGTGTATTTAGTATGAATATCACCAACGAAATTGCAACTTAGCAGCTCAAGTGAAATTTTCTATGAATAATTAAATCGAATCTCGTTTAGATCTGTGATATATACAGGGTATATATAACAAGACGAGTTAAAATTATGATAATATGGCAAAATATTCATAGTAAAATCATGAAAATTTCTACGTTTGGGTTTTCGGATACGATCTTTTTAACTAGAATATTTCTAAAGATGGCCGACTTCCGGTTCTAGCGGAAGTCGACTGTAACTTTGTTATTTTTTATGGAACACCCTATAAATTAATACAATTTTGAAATCTACGTATACTTTTGTCTAGAAATTTTCTTTAAAAAATGCATATTTTTTGAGTTATTAATTTTTTTGTAAAAAATTTGACCATGGCAGACTCTTATAAATTATTTTTTTACGAGGATACCCTTGAAGATATGGAAATGGTTTCTGTTCGATTGCTTTTAGCAAAATCAGACGTATTTGAATCTATGTTGAAAAATTTTTCATTTTATACAGGGTGTGTATAAAAAGTGTTCAAAGTTTAACTTCATAAATATGAAATTTCTTTATTTTTTAAATATCTCGGAAACGACTAAAAGTTGGAATAGGATTAGTAAATACAATTTGATTTGATTCTTTTTACAGTCCTCGACAAGATAAAGAAAAATAATTTTTTATTTCTTAGTGCTTGTTCATCGGGTCTAAAAATTTACAGAAAACATTTAATATCTGGATAACGGTAATGTTTAGGTATAGGAAAGTATACATGAATTTGCTTTATTTTTTACCTCCGAATGCATTAAAATAGAAAAAACCGGGTGGTTCTATTTAAAAAAATAAAGAAATTTGATATTTATGAAGTTAAAGTTTGAACACTTTTTATACACACCCTGTATAAAATAAAAAATTTTTCAACATATACTCAAATACGCCTGACCTTGCTAAAAGTATCCGAACAGAAACCATTTTCATATCTTCCAGGGTATCCTCGTAAAAAAATTATTTATAAGGTTCTGCAATGTTTTACAAAAAAATTAATAACTCAAAAATTATGCACTTTTCGTAGAAAGTTTTCAGACAAAAGTATACTAAAATTTTACGTAGATTTCAAAAATGTATTAATATACAGGATGTTCTTTCTAAAATAACAAAGTATCCGTCGACTTCCGGTAGAAACGGTCCCACTGGGACAGATCAGAGAAAAAATCTCTGAAGCCATTTTTTATACCAAATCCAAAACCGCCTACGAAAATCAGTAAGAGTAATTGAAATAACTGCTGAAGTAGACTATATACAGACTAAGCAATCTTACACTGGTGTCTGGGAAACCTACGAAACCGGAAGAAGCTTGGTACCGAACTAATATTGTCCCCAGTGGAACTTCAGGACAAAATTCCAAAGAGACCCACCATCCGGACCCTCCATCCGTGCATGGCACACAAGTTTCATGAGCACCGGATGAGTATTGCATAAAAGTGGAGCTGGACCAAAAAATGTGGATCGAATCGCTTCAAGGCAACTCCAAATGCCCACAACTACAATCCACGGGGTTCTTCATAAACAGTTGCGTCAGTATGCCTATAAAGTACAGTTGCTGCAGGCACTGTTACCAACAGATCGACCAAAACGCGTGGAGTATTGATCATGATGAAGATTTCTCGAAAAGGGCGTGTTTCAGTGATGGGACCACGTTCCATGTGTCTGGTACGAATTTGGGGTTCTGAAACCCCACGTGCAGTAGTCGAGCTTCAACGAAACAGTCCAAAGGTTAATGTGTGAACCTTTATTCTGCATAGAAACCACAGTTGTTGGCTGCGTGTACCTGGTTATGCTTCAAAACTTTGCTCTTCCTCAGTCGGAGGAATTACAGCCGATTGTTTACTTCCAACAGTATGGAGCTTTTCCCAATCGATGGCCACCATGGTCTCCGGACAAAACACCCCTTGACTTCTTGTTGTGGGGTTATTTAAAGGACATTGATGACTTGAAACGCCGCATTACACAAGGCGACAGGTTACAGCGCACCTTGAAATTGATTACAGACTGGAAGGCAACCAATGTTGCGCATGTTGAAGTGTACCAAAAAAAACTTTATTAGTTGCAGTAATATATGCAAAAGACACAATATAAATATCTTGTTTATTTTCGAAGTTATGAATTTTTGAAGTTGTAAAGATAATTTTTGGAATACCCTGTATATTCAAATATGTGAGTACTGGCAAATTAGTACCATCCGAGCTTGCCCAGAAGCAGTACAAATATAATTAGTAAAGAATGTGGATGGTTAGTTGATAATGATGAAAATATTTCTCCTGATTACTACGATGGGAATCGAAAAATATTTGCAAATTTTTGTTGTTCCTGGTCACGGGAAAAATCATGTTCTACTGATGTGTATGCCCTTGGGGGGTGAAAGCTGATTTGAAATTTGATTTATGTAGTTGCAGAAATTCGTGTTCTAATAAAACAGATTCAGTAAATGCTGACGAAACAGTTCAAATAAATTGTGTTGTAATGTTTTAATCAACCTTATTATCTTGAACAAAAAAAAATGTTTGACTTACAAGGAGCATGGGTAATGAGAAAAAAATGTCGACCTTTCGTATTGGCCGATAAATGTTTTAGAATTTCCATCCATAACATTGTTATTTTTATCAAAATATAACACTAATTATTCAACAATTTATTGGTTGGAATTTCTGTCCGATAATTAAATTATTTATAACGATTGACAGAAATTGTTTACATGAAAAAAATGTTGATATTCGAAATAATAGAGTGCAAATATACAAAAAAAACTTTTTGTTTATCTAATTAGATTAAAAACGCGCCCCCACACTACACGAAACTTGGTAAACCGATATCTTTTTTTCTAATAGAGATTAAGGGATGAAATTTTCCGAAAAACTCCCTTAAACTATGTACTTTTAGACTGTATATGTAATGATGTTTAATTAAAAGTTTCGTCATTCAACTTTTTCATTTCAATGTGCGGAGTCGTAATACCACGAAATAAATTTTCCAAAATTTCCCGCTCGGCCGAAAAATACGTTGGAAATTTCGGACGGCTTTAGATACTTCACAAAATAGTTGAAGAACAGCCTATTAAATTTTCATAGAGAAATATTGATTTTTCGATGATTAATTTTTTGTAAAAATGTTTATCGAAAATTATGAAATGAAAATATGAAATTTTCTTTCCTCCAGTCCCAACATTAATTATTCACCCAGTATATCGATATTTTTATCAAAAGGTATTGCTAAATATGTTTATGTTAACCGCACAAACAAAATACAAACAATTGAAAAAGTTATTTTTCAATTATAAATTCGTAAAAATGCCGACCTTTGGGATATTAGTCATAACGATTATGTCAGTTGTCAGACATTTTGGTGCGTTCCATATGAATATTGATGCTGGCTATTAGTCACGTGATGGTAGACATCTTTAGATTATAGAAGCATAAATAAATAAAAAGGTTTCATGGATCCGCAAATGGATAGATTTTTACTTTGCTTTGAATCAATGAAAAACAAATTTAAGATTTTCGATTAATGTAAAACTTTTACCACAATTTACTACTACTAATAGACGTTTAAAACTAATTCCTGCAATTCACAAATTTCTTAATATATTGACATCTTTTTCTTCTTTGTTGTTTGGGGAAGTCCCGGAACGTTTGGACGATCTGCGTTCATGCCCTGGCTCACCACAATTTCGATATAACTACAAGACCAATCTAGGCGTCATCTCGAGTCGCTTTTCTCTTGGAATTTGAAGATAGATTCGACGAGGTGCAAGCTACAAGATCCCCAGAAAGGCGATTCGAGCTTTGACACAGATCTAATCGCAAAACAAGCAGATGACAAGTCACTGTTGAGTTTCAAAGCTGGTGAAGCTCCTTCATAGGCTAAAACCAAAGTTTCGTCAGTGTTTAAACGGAGATCTTCCGCGTCAGACCAGGATTTAATAGTAACTCGGTTTTTGCTTATGGATAATGGATTCAAAGCAAAGGAATTGGTTAAAAATGCGAATAAATGCGATACAAACAAACATAAAACTCGCCGCGAATTAGCTAGATTTTAAAATTCCATTATAACCGGTCAGGACCGGCTTCACGGCCTATGTTCGTAACAATATATTTTGAGGGGAACTCAAAACCGATCTCACGGGCATTTTTTCAACTTTTCCTCACCTCGTATTTGAAATATGGACTAAAACTTCGTTCCTGAGGTATGTATTTGTTTTCTTTTTAGTTTTCCCGATAAGAAATCGAAGGAGCCATTATTTAAAAGTGACATAGTTAAGAATGATCGTTCACGTCGAAGCGTGTTAAGAATATTATTAAAATCAGTAAAAATTATGGTAATTTAAGGAATTGCAAATTAATATTCAACAATCGTTACAATAAACATTAATATTAATCGTACAACTAGTTCAAACGTTAATATTAATGATTTGTGATGTAAGGAAGCTTCTCAACACACAACTAGAATCCGTACCTTCAACATAAATGGTAGAAACCGGAAGCACATTATTGAATGATGACGTTCCAAAATTAGAGGTTAGGAGTTTGTTTTTCCGCTATGGGATGATCAATAAAACCCTCTGCTACAGTCGTAGATCTCCATCCACCATATTTTCTACCTTGTAGCAGTTTGGACAATATCTTCTATCCATAAATTACACATTTCTCCACTCCGACAAGCTCCAAATAATCTGAAAATAGTTACAACCTCAACCTTCAAGTATTTTTCATCTGGTACCTCCTTTGATGCTTTCGACTTGTTCATGGTTATTCTTCGTCTTGGTCTTGCATGCTTAGTCTTGTTTTGCACCCTCATAAGGTCTTGGTCTTGTTGCAAGAGTTTTGCAGGTATTGCTTCCTGATTTTTGGAATGGTATTTAGCCTTCTTAAAGCTCTGTTATTAGCTTTGTTCGCGGTAGATATCCTGAACGTGTTCTAGTCCAAAAATTCTTCAATCATCCTCTGATTCTAGATGAACTTCTTAAAAAATAACTCGAAACTTACTGAGTTCGAAACACCCACAACAACCATTAGCGAAGAAGAAGAAGAAAGTGATTGTGATGATGGTGATTGATCATTGATAGAAGAAGATGTACAATATTTGTATCAATAGTTATTTAATTGTAAATTCTTTGTTAATATAAATATAATATTCCTCGATTTTTCTAATTCCGAACGTGTTCTGAATACGTTCGATGCATCCTCAGACCTAATTTTTAAACCAGCGCATGTGTATTCATCCTATTCGGAATTTTTGTGACATTTACCACGAACTAACCTCTAAACCCTTTCGTGACGTTGATAGAAATATATCTATCAACGTCATTTTGATTACTGAACTTTGAATTCTACGAATTTAAAATTTTTCGCTAGTTGAAACCACTACAAAACTCGATTAATTATTAGTTCGTGGAAGAATGTATATTCAGAACAAAGCACGCGCGTTTGACACGTTTAGAATATATTCAGAATAAATTCGGAGCGTATTCAATTTATCTATGGCGAACACAGCTATTGAATATTGTGTTGTCGTGATCGGAACCTGGCCAACGATCTACATCCGAGCATCGGATACAATTTGTACGTTTATCTATGTTTAGTTAAGAAGACTTAGAAATGTCAATTATGAATCGCGAAAGCTCGATTGAACTAGTGTGGGTACAGATCAAGAGAGTCGTCGTTTTGTGAAAACTGGAAAAAACTGGAAAAAGGCATTTAATCATATGATTAAAGGATAGAAAATGTAGAACGTGGACGTAGTATTGTACAAAGAAATTTTTTATATTAAAATTATTCTTAAATGAATATAATGTTGTCTAAAATTCAGAGTTTAAATACTTATATATATTCAAAAGGGTTTTAAACCAGTACGACATAACGTGGAAACATTTTAGAAAAAATTTCGCTTTTCTAGCTTCAAATAGTTGGAAGTTTTACGCAGTTTAATCATGTTTACATCCGATATATTCATTCTATTTATAAAAACGTTATTTCACACGAAAATACTCGAGATATAATGATGCGCCTATGGATTAGAAATGCTTCATCATTTTATTATTCTCTCATGATAAAAATAGACTATAGGTTCTGATTATTGGCGTAATGGTTGAGAAATTTATTTTGTTTATATTAAAAGTTAAAAAATATGAAAATTATTTAAAATTTACGCACCGCTTCGATGTTTTTTGGCACAACTGCCGATTTTGGACGATCTTCACGGAAACCATCCTGTAGTGGAGTACGACTGAATTCGGTAAACCAGTGAAACAGCTCGAGATGGTGCGTCATCACCAAAAGTCGAAGCAAATTGATCGGCACGCGTCATACGAAATAATTGCACGAAAAAAAAATTTATTTTTTGACGAATTCTTCAAGTATCTATGAGTAACTCAAATAGCACTCGCATGAAATCATATTCTGAGTACGTTCAACATTAGGTTAGGTTAGGTTAACAGGGTGATCTCCTAACCTAACTTTAACCTAAACTAACCTAACTTTAACCTAACCTAACCTAACATAACTTCAACCTAACCTAACCTAAACTAACCTAACTTTAACCTAACCTAACCTAATCTAACTTTAACCTAACCTAACCTAACATAACTTTAACCTAACCTAACCTAACCTAACTTTAACGTAACCTAACCTAACTTGGCCATTTTTTATGTAAACTAATCTTCCACCCCATCCAGACACTTTTATTATTAATAATTGGCAATTTCCGCGGTGGTGGTATGAGGAATAAGTACATTTTTTATCTAGAAGCTGTAATATAATCAGTTTCCGAGATGTGGCCGTTGTTAGTTGCCCGCCCGGTATATATTACATCGGATCACCCAGTATATAATACATTTATAATAATTGTTTTGAAATGATTCAGAGTAAATGGTCGTTAAAGTATAATTTTATTTTGTTGAACGTCCCTTCCCTATTAATTCTTAATGAACGTGAAATAGATAAGGCAAGGTGACCCGAACGTCCTTCGTTCTAACTTACCTAGCATCATATATGTTTATAGAAAACTAACGTTCGCGCCGATGAATAAAAATCGATTTATTTACATCATTTAATATCCCGATTGATAAAAATTTTTATTTTATCTATTTACGTTTATCCTTGACTTTGTGTGGTGGCCGGTATGACTACTAAATAAAAATAGATGCATGTTACATATTGACTTGAGTAATGTTGGTGAAATTATTGGAAAAGATTTTCGAATTATGCGGAAAAGAGGATTAATTTGCGGGGGCGAGTTTTAAACGGCGAAAAATGGTTAAATTCGATGTGAAGATACAAGTTCTATGAAAAAAAAGGGTAATTATTTAGAATTGGGGCTCCAGGAAAAAATCGTTCTTTTTTCACGCATTTGGGGTTGTTTCTGGGGGTACAAATAGTAAATTTAAGGCGGGGGAGACATAAAATTACATACGATAAATCAATGAAATCTAACCTAACTTAATCAATATGATAATTATTTAGAATTGGTAAGGTTAGGTTAGATTTCATTGATTTAATATGTATGTTATGATCTACAATTTTTGTCTAAAATATTTCCATGATAAAACTCACCGTTTTGCTGATAATTGTATTTTGAAACAATTTTACTGATTTTCAGCTTGATGGGAATTTATGTAACTTCGAATGTCTAAATCGACCGGACTATTATAACCATTAAATACGACAGTGAATCTAAAATATAAATTTAACAACTTTTTGAATCGTTATATCTCAGAAACGGTAGCTCGTAGGAAAAAAAGTATTGGCACGTTTTTTGTAGATAAATTCAAGGCCTACAATTTTTGTCTGAGGTATTTTTATGATAAAACCTACTGTTCTGCTGATAACCGCGAAAAACCCCATTTTTTCACCTTTGACCTTGAATAAAATTTTTTCCATACACGGAAATGATGGGAAATATTCAAATTCTATGTTCAATTGTATTTTGAAACAATTTCATTGATTTTCAGCTTGATGGGAATTTATGTAACTTCGAATGTCTAAATCGACCGGACTATTATAACCATTAAATACGACAGTAAATCTAAAATATAAATTTTACAACTTTTTGAATCGTTATATCTCAGAAACGGTAGCTCGTAGGAAAAAAATTATTGACACGTTTTTTGTAGATAAATTTAAGGCCTACAATTTTTGTCTGAGGTATTTTCATGATAAAACCAACTGTTCTGCTGATAATCGCGAAAAACCCCATTTTTTCACCTTTGACCTTGAATAAAATTTTTTCCATACACGGAAATGATGGGAAATATTCAAATTCTATGTTCAATTGTATTTTGAAACAATTTCATTGATTTTCAGCTTGATGGGAATTTATGTAACTTCGAATGTCTAAATCGACCGGACTATTATAACCATTAAATACGACAGTAAATCTAAAATATAAATTTTACAACTTTTTGAATCGTTATATCTCAGAAACGGTAGCTCGTAGGAAAAAAAGTATTGGTACGTTTTTTGTAGATAATTTTATGGCCTACAATTTTTGTCTGAGGTATTTTCATGATAAAACCAACTGTTCTGCTGATAATCGCGAAAAACCCCATTTTTTCACCTTTGACCTTGAATAAAATTTTTTCCATACACGGAAATGATGGGAAATATTCAAATTCTATGTTCAATTGTATTTTGAAACAATTTCATTGATTTTCAGCTTGATGGGAATTTATGTAACTTCGAATGTCTAAATCGACCGGACTATTATAACCATTAAATACGACAGTGAATCTTAAACATGAATTTTACAACTTTTTGAATCGTTATATCTCAGAAACGGTAGCTCGTAGGAAAAAAAGTATTGGCACGTTTTTTGTAGATAAATTCAAGGCCTACAATTTTTGTCTGAGGTATTTTCATGATAAAACCAACTGTTCTGCTGATAATCGCGAAAAACCCCATTTTTTCACCTTTGACCTTGAATAAAATTTTTTCCATACACGGAAATGATGGGAAATATTCAAATTCTATGTTCAATTGTATTTTGAAACAATTTCATTGATTTTCAGCTTGATGGGAATTTATGTAACTTCGAATGTCTAAATCGACCGGACTATTATAACCATTAAATACGACAGTAAATCTAAAATATAAATTTTACAACTTTTTGAATCGTTATATCTCAGAAACGGTAGCTCGTAGGAAAAAAAGTATTGGTACGTTTTTTGTAGATAATTTTATGGCCTACAATTTTTGTCTGAAGTATTTTCATGATAAAACCAACTGTTCTGCTGATAATCGCGAAAAACCCCATTTTTTCACCTTTGACCTTGAATAAAATTTTTTCCATACACGGAAATGATGGGAAATATTCAAATTCTATGTTCAATTGTATTTTGAAACAATTTCATTGATTTTCAGCTTGATGGGAATTTATGTAACTTCGAATGTCTAAATCGACCGGACTATTATAACCATTAAATACGACAGTAAATCTAAAATATAAATTTTACAACTTTTTGAATCGTTATATCTCAGAAACGGTAGCTCGTAGGAAAAAAAGTATTGGTACGTTTTTTGTAGATAATTTTATGGCCTACAATTTTTGTCTGAAGTATTTTCATGATAAAACCAACTGTTCTGCTGATAATCGCGAAAAACCCCATTTTTTCACCTTTGACCTTGAATAAAATTTTTTCCATACACGGAAATGATGGGAAATATTCAAATTCTATGTTCAATTGTATTTTGAAACAATTTCATTGATTTTCAGCTTGATGGGAATTTATGTAACTTCGAATGTCTAAATCGACCGGACTATTATAACCATTAAATACGACAGTAAATCTAAAATATAAATTTTACAACTTTTTGAATCGTTATATCTCAGAAACGGTAGCTCGTAGGAAAAAAAGTATTGGTACGTTTTTTGTAGATAATTTTATGGCCTACAATTTTTGTCTGAAGTATTTTAATGATAAAACCAACTGTTCTGCTGATAATCGCGAAAAACCCCATTTTTTCACCTTTGACCTTGAATAAAATTTTTTCCATACACGGAAATGATGGGAAATATTCAAATTCTATGTTCAATTGTATTTTGAAACAATTTCATTGATTTTCAGCTTGATGGGAATTTATGTAACTTCGAATGTCTAAATCGACCGGACTATTATAACCATTAAATACGACAGTAAATCTAAAATATAAATTTTACAACTTTTTGAATCGTTATATCTCAGAAACGGTAGCTCGTAGGAAAAAAAGTATTGGTACGTTTTTTGTAGATAATTTTATGGCCTACAATTTTTGTCTGAAGTATTTTCATGATAAAATCAACTGTTCTGCTGATAATCGCGAAAAACCCCATTTTTTCACCTTTGACCTTGAATAAAATTTTTTCCATACACGGAAATGATGGGAAATATTCAAATTCTATGTTCAATTGTATTTTTAAACAATTTCATTGATTTTCAGCTTGATGGGAATTTATGTAACTTCGAATGTCTAAATCGACCGGACTATTATAACCATTAAATACGACAGTAAATCTAAAACATAAATTTTACAACTTTTTGAATCGTTATATCTCAGAAACGGTAGCTCGTAGGAAAAAAAGTATTGGCACGTTTTTTGTAGATAATTTTATGGCCTACAATTTTTGTCTGAGGTATTTTCATGATAAAACCAACTGTTCTGCTGATAATCGCGAAAAACTCATTTTTTTGATTTTGACCTTGAATAAAATTTTTTCCATACACGGAAATGATGGGAAACATTCAAATTATATGTTCAATTGTATTTTGAAACAATTTCATTGATTTTCAGCTTGATGGGAATTTATGTAACTTCGAATATCTAAATTGACCGGACTAATAACTACAAAATTGTTTGTAGATTATTAATTTCTTCTTTTTCCAAATTATCACAGTAATAAAACATTTTTACATTGTTAATCTTATAAAATATTGATACTCGTTGTAAAATGAAAACATTTGATTTCAATTATAGACTGGAAGGTAGAAAAAATTAATTGGAAATTACTACGATTAAATAAAAGTGATTACCCCAGATTTTTTTTTCGATTATTAGATATTATGCGTAATAGAAAATTATTTTTTAAAACAGTTTACTAAGAAACAATATATTGAACAAATTAAATGACAACTATAGCTGGAATATACAGAGAGAGTTTTTAATTTGGAATAAATTCTAATTAATTTAATAATTACTGAACCTTGAAACTCCTGATTTTTTTCATACAATATTACAGTTTATTTCCATTTTGAGAAATTCTGTTTTCGTAAATTATGCTGAGTAATACTGTGTGTATAATTTATACATTCATGCCAAATATTGTTAATTTTTAGAAGATAATTGATTGAATCTTTGCATTGACAAATGTCATATGTCATATGTCATAATAGTTAATAACTTTAACTAAATGGAGAAGCCCGTGATTGCCATTTAAGCTTAAAATCGATCGAAGCCTCGCAATTTTAAAGACCTTCATCGATCTTGTTGAAAATTTGGAATTAAGTTCATCTTTCCCACCTCTTCAAACCTGACTTGGTCGCAAACTGTGCTTATTATTTTTAAGGGGTGAAAATCTTCCCTTACTCCAATAAATTGAAAACTAATGAATTAAAGCGGTAATGGGCTGTAGTTATGTTCAAATATAATAAATTTTGATTGTTTTGTATCATAATTTTAATATTTTGATATTTTACAGCTCATTTACTATTAAAAACAACCCCTCATACAAAGATTATTCAAAAAATGTGGTAAAAAACATGAAATTCTTTTTATTTTCGATCGTATTTGGAAAATTTTCTTTCTTCGAGTATAAGAAATCTTACCCTCAATATTTTTAATAATGCAACCACCAAAAACCACCCTTCAGAATAGAAAAAATTGCAAATTACTAAAGGGTAGCAGTTATAGGGCTAATTATGTTCAAGCGTGTGAAATTATTGTTGTTTTTCGACAATTTAAGTAATATTTCTATTTTTTATATGTAACTACCCTATTTTTTGCATTTATTTATACATGTGAGAATCCAGATATATAAATAAAAAGGAGACTCAGCATGTATAAAAGAATAAATACTCCAAAAAGACGTTTCGTGATTTTCCAGCATTATCTCTAGGAAAATGTATTCGGTTTTTTAATAATAACTCGGCTTCCCTTTAAGCTTTTTGCATCCATCCATACGTCATTTTGTAGGGAATTTCATAAGCTACAAAACCATGATAGTTGCAACCCTTTTCTTCAGAGAATTTTGATGTTAAAGGGTAAAAAAGACTTAGCATTGAAATCAATACTTTAAACGCTTATATCTCGCTTAATTTTCAAGCTACGTGAGTTTAAAAAAAAGCAAAATGTTCAGTAAAATAAAAGCTAAATTTTAGTTATAAAAAATTATTTCATTGATCCAATAGTTTTTGAGATATTTTGAAAAAATAAAGTTTTTTTTAAAAATCGAAAAAAAATTTTACGTTAAACAACTTTTTTCAAAATATACGTGTTCTAAACCATTCAAACTTTATGAACGTGTTATTAGGGCTTAAACAAAGATAATTTTACATGGACTACGATTAATTTTAATTTTGCCGCACATGGTGTCAAATTTACCGACATTTTTTTTTTTCAAATTCGAGTTACTTAACTTATTTTCATTATAACTCGCCTAATTTTCATGGTAGACGATTTTAAAAAAGCTCATTTTAAAGGTCTGAAAAAGTACTTTAAAAATGTTCATCACAATTTTTTATGAAAAGTTAATCGTTTTTCCGTTATTTGAGCTCAAACTTGTGCATAAATTTACGAAAAAGAAAAAATTGGCTTTCAGTGACTCATAAGCTGAATATTGTTTAAAAAATTCAATTTAAACTGACTAATTTCTTCGTTTTTCTATAAGCTTCAATTTTGTTGGGAATAATTTTTTCCCAAAAATGCGTAATTTTCGAGTTTTTCGTGAAAAAATGCTGAATAACGTGTTTTTTTAAAAATTTTCAATCGCGAATAACTCAGAAATTATTGAGTTAAATAAAAAACTTCATTCCACATTTTCTTGATAAAATTCAATTCTCTATCGATTCCCGATGTTATTTCGAAATTTCAAATTTCCACCCCCTGGGGTAGAAGCATACATTGGCATCAAATCAGATTTGTTATTTGCATCATTTTCGAGTTTCTTCAAGTCTTTTTCCATATATTTACTCTCATTGTTCTTTGTAAATAAAAGTGTATTCCATTAAAATAACAAAATTTATATTTTCTCGAATGTTAATGTTGATGAAAGTATTTTTTTTTCGTTACTTAGATATAATAAAGCGAAATCAACAACCAGACTCAAAAATTGCGTTATCTAGTGTAATTGAATTTATACATTTCAATATATATACTTTTGATAATTTGTAATAGCGATTTTAGGTACAAAAAAGTCTCAGTTCACGTCTGGTATCCCGTTTAAACCGAACTCCCTTACAGACAGTTACGTTTTACTCGTCTATTTACGTTTTATGATTCAATATTCAATTGTAACAAGTTAACGAGGTGAAATAATGATTTTTTTCAAGTTTTAAGGACTAAAATCAAATGAATTTGTCTAAATAACGTTTTAATAATCTGCATTTGATATCGGAAGAACTATAAACCGGTGCGACTTTCTTTTCTATCGTTATCGGAAATGGACGACGGCCTTGTAATTGGGTGCGTTGGCACATTATATCTCACATACTAAAATTAGAACATCTGATAGCGTTTTTTGTTTCACCCACGAAACCTTTTAAATCGGACGAAAAAACCGAATAATTTCACAAGAAAGATTTTGTTCCCGCTTCTTAAGGACTCCAATAAAAAGGGATAGAGATCTAGTGATTTGAGCGGCCATTTTACAAACTTTTATGCCAAAAAATAGCATCAGGATTCCCACGAATAAGTTTCATTCAGCTAAAACACAAAATAGCCAATTCCAGCACGAATCCTGCTTGCACGAAGTATACATGAAGTCAAACAGATTGAGATCTGGGAATATCTACATATCTAAACATTAAAATGATCATGTCAACGTAAAGATAAATGAGAATTGTATAGAATATGATGAAAAGCACCAGCGTATTCCCTCATCTTGCATTGATGACTGCTTGAAGTCGGCGCGGCATACTTTGAATCACATTCTGGTCGATGTTATCCCATTCCTGCAACAGCAATCTTCTCAGCTCCTGGGCAGTTCTTGGTGCTGGTGTGTGTCTGCGGATCAGTCGTCCCAACTCGTCCCAGACATGTTCCACCATACCTCATACCACGCTCCCCCATAGTGACCATGAAAGGCATAACAGGGTCTTCTAGCACCTCCGTAGTGTACCTATGAGAGGTTAGGGAGCCATTTTCTATGAAAACCAACTCTGTACGAGCTTGTGCAGTGATTCCCGTCCAAACCATAACTGACCCACCGCCAAATGGAAGACGCTCGTCAATGCAAACTTCAGCATATCTTTCCCCAGGTCTTCTCCACACTCGTCGACGTCCATCCGACCCATTTGAGAACAATACCCAACTCCAGTCATCATCATTCCAACGAACGTGATCTCTGGCAAATGTCAATCTTGCAGTCCGATGCTGGGGGGACCTGGAGCCATTCTTCTGCATGACAGTCCAGCAGCATAAAGTCTTCTTTTAAGGGTCCATTCACTACGTTGACATTTCTCACTTATTCCAACGGATTTCGCAGTGAAACCGCAGTAGCACCAAAAAACGGTCATCTCGTTGAGTGGTAACTCTTTTTCGCCCAGACCAAGGTCTTCTAGTGATCAGGCTCGTCTCCAGAAAGCGCTGGTGCACCCTTTGTACAACACAAAGACTAGCACCAACAATTCTTGCAGTTTCATGTTGCCTTCGACCATCTTGTAACAGCGCAACAATTCTTGCCACAACAATCGGATATAAGGGACTGTTAAATCATTACACTTTGCAATGTTTTACACAAAGAATCAACAGTAAACTGGAAAACAGGCAAGGGAAATGCGAATGTTCAATTAACACAAAGGCAGAATGACAGCTAATGACAGCTGTCAAGTGTCAGAGGGAAAAATTCGCTTAAACGTCTACTAATCCTTATCAATATTGACGCTAAGATAATTCGCAACTTCTGAAGTGTATATAAATTTAAGAATCGATGCCAAATAATTAGCGTAATGCTTTTATTAGTCCTTTACATGAGTTACAACAGTTAATCCTGAACTAAGCAACACTCGCAGAAAGATTTTGTTCCCGCTTCTCGAGATTCTTGACGCAAGCTGCGAGACACTGTAATGATTCAAGCAATGCAATGTTTTACACAAAGAATCAACAGAAAACAGGAAAACAAGGGAAATGTGAATGTTGAATTAGCGCAAAGGCACATTTTTCATCAAAATCGTATTCTAATACGTCGAATGACAGCTAATGACAGCTGTCAAATATCGGACTACTACTAATCCTTATCAATATATAAACAACTGTCACTGTCAAACAAGATCCACGGCCTACTTGTCGTACAGTAATCAATGAATGTCGAGAAAAAAACGAATGGGGCGTTAATTTTGTCCAGGAGTTTATTGCCGGTTTAACCAGTCACTTTCTGACTCATTTTATTGATAAAATTCGGAAAATTATTGAACATTATCGTTAATGAGCTTCGCTTTTCCCTACTCGTATTGGGAATTCCTTATTAAAGAAAATCAAAACATTCGAAAAGTATAAAGATTGTTGAATAATTATTAATTACCATTCATAGACGAGTATTTGAGACGAAATAGTAAAGCCCCTACGCGTTATTTGTGAAAAGTGATAAAAACAGTGAAAGTGTTTGTTCATCTATCAAAAATCGGATATTTCGAAAAAGGATTTATGTGTAAAAGTCAACAATTTCCGTAGGTAATTATTTGATATTGTTCATAGCTTTTTCGCTCTGCAAAACTACTTTTATTACGAGTTTCTACCAGTTCCGTTTCAACCCCAAAAGATGAGAATATATTTTTCGATTTTGGTACTTTCGATTCTGAAACAACAAACAATCTTGTGGGAAATAAATTATGCCAGAAGTTGTTTTACAGATTGATATAAATTGATTTGTTAAAACTGTAACAAACATAATGACAACCCCTATAAAACGTTGTTGCTTTAGCTGTTCCTAGTCGTCATATCAAGTATTATTTCATTTATAGTATTCAAATATACACTAGTGAGCAAAAAAATCGACTCAAGCGACGCCCGTGCGATCACAAGCAATTGTGGACTGAATATGATTCAGTCTGCTGTTTACCGTCGTTAACAAGTCGCGGATCTGGTAGAAAAAAAAGCATATTTCAAAGAAATTACTGGTCATTGTCGTAACATTGGTATTCAAGTCCAACAGGAGCTCCAAGAAACACGAGGACTTGCTTTGAGGACAGTCAAAGGAAGACTGCTAGTCTTGAGCCGAAAAGGCCAGCTAGTGACACCAAATTAACCCAATTTGGTCGTAAAGCCGTCTACGATTTGCCAGATAACACGCTAATTGGACTGACGACCAATGGATTTCTGTTTCCTTCTCAGACGACAGCAGAGTGTGCTTGCACGGTAGCAATAGAAGAGGACGAATCTACTGAAGACCTAGAGAAAGATTCGCGCAGTTTTGCATGAAATGAAACGTGACTTTTGGAGGAAGTTCTTGGATGATTTGGGCGGGAATTTTAAAAGAAGCAAAAGCCTAATATAAATCGTGCCCTCATTGGTATTCAAGTCCAACAGGAGCTCCAAGAAACACGAGGACTTGCTTTGAGGACAGTCAAAGGAAGACTGCTAGTCTTGAGCCGAAAAGGCCAGCTAGTGACACTAAATTAATCCAATTTGGTCGAAAAACCGTCTACGATTTGCCAGAAAACACGCTAATTGGACTGACGACCAATGGATTTCTGTTTCCTTCTCAGACGACAGCAGAGTGTGCTTGCACGGTAGCAATAGAAGAGGACGAATCTACTGAAGACCTAGAGAAAGATTCGCGCAGTTTTGCATGAAAGGAAACGTGACTTTTGGAGGAAGTTCTTGGATGATTTGGGTGGGAATTTTAAAAGAAGCAAAAGCCTAATATAAATCGTGCCCTCATTGGTATTCAAGTCCAACAGGAGCTCCAAGAAACACGAGGACTTGCTATGAGGACAGTCAAAGGAAGACTGCTAGTCTTGAGCCGAAAAGGCCAGCTAGTGACACCAAATTAACCCAATTTGGTCGTAAAGCCGTCTACGATTTGCCAGATAACACGCTAATTGGACTGACGACCAATGGATTTCTGTTTCCTTCTCAGACGACAGCAGAGTGTGCTTGCACGGTAGCAATAGAAGAGGACGAATCTACTGAAGACCTAGAGAAAGATTCGCGCAGTTTTGCATGAAAGGAAACGTGACTTTTGGAGGAAGTTCTTGGATGATTTGGGCGGGAATTTTAAAAGAAGCAAAAGCCTAATATAAATCGTGCCCTCATTGGTATTCAAGTCCAACAGGAGCTCCAAGAAACACGAGGACTTGCTATGAGGACAGTCAAAGGAAGACTGCTAGTCTTGAGCCGAAAAGGCCAGCTAGTGACACCAAATTAACCCAATTTGGTCGTAAAGCCGTCTACGATTTGCCAGATAACACGCTAATTGGACTGACGACCAATGGATTTCTGTTTCCTTCTCAGACGACAGCAGAGTGTGCTTGCACGGTAGCAATAGAAGAGGACGAATCTACTGAAGACCTAGAGAAAGATTCGCGCAGTTTTGCATGAAAGGAAACGTGACTTTTGGAGGAAGTTCTTGGATGATTTGGGCGGGAATTTTAAAAGAAGCAAAAGCCTAATAGATTTTTACTAAAACTGACGGTTCCATACGGCAGTATTTGGATTGGCCAGCGCGTAGCTCCGATTTAAATCCTATCGAACATTTATGAGTTGAACTTGATACTTTCTAGTCCATCACAAAACGGTGTTGTGCTAAAAATGATCAACGAGTCTAATTATCTTCCAAAGTTCGTCCCCAAAGTATTTTTTGTTGTGACATTGGCGCAGTCAGTAGGATTTTCGGGATTCAACGTATAGCACGTTAATTTTTCGAATTAACGATTAATCCATAGTATCGTATACCGTTTTGGGGTTCTACTTAGTTGGAAATTAAATTATTTTTCTTTTAAATAAATTCTACACTAAGTTTTGTTTATCAGTATTCATCAGTTTTCGATAAAGTGGAGTTCCGGCTTTCTAATCGATAATTTTTTCATATCGATAATCAGATGGTTCATTCGCAATCATATTTTTGACTTAGCCGCATTTATTTTGGCCTACTTAGTTTTCTGGTGAGTTATATTTAATAATAATCATAGCAAAGTTTGTAGACTATTCATTTTGACGGTTCGATTTTTTTTAATTTGACAAATTTTTAGTTTGTGGTCGTTCGGAAGCTTCATTACAACAGTTTCTTTGGGTGGCTTGGTTTTATCTGTTGATATCCCTTAACTAAATGGAAAATAAAATGTAAAATAGTTTCAATAGTTCAATGGGTCGTAAACGCGGCTTCCTTGTTGGTAAATCAAATATCATGGACTTAAATAATAATCACTTTTATGAAAAACAAATTTATTCTAAAACTATTTTTAGTATTATTGAAAAATCGGGTGAAACATTTTTTTAAAACAATTATTTGCTTAAATTGCACTAATAATTAAAATAAGTACCAGGGGGAGAACTAATAACGGGCTTTGCTCCCCGAAACACCAAAAAAATTAAACGTAAACCCCCGTTATTATTTTTTACGTGGATCGATGTCTGTGTTCAAATTTTGATGTTCGGGGTGACCTAGAAACATTTTTTTTGAATTGGAACCCTATGATATGACGTCGTAAATTGATTCCACACCCCAGCAATTTTCACTTTGGTCATAGAACTTTTTCCCAGGAATATTTTCTTGTTCAACATTGTGTGAATCCATTGTCCATATGCCCGGACATAATTTTGGAAATTTATATGGTGTGTTTTGAAAAACTTTTCGTCGACTTTCTCCTTTTTCCAATTTTTGAGGATTAATGACAATAACACGTTCATAAACTATAAACAAACTTTTAAAACCAAGAAATTTGAATTTATAGGGAAAAAATTTGACAACGTTGTGAATTTTTCAAATTTTTTTGTTTTTCTTTAAAAAAAACTCTGAGATTTTAGAAGAATTCAAGTTACATAATCTACAATTACGATAATAAAATTAAATTATCGTAATAAAGTTGATTTATTAGTTTTGGTTCAGTAACTTTTTATTTTTTGAAAAAAGTCGTTTTCCATGGATGCTCGTTTTAATAAAATATCATAAGTGGGAATTTTTAATTAACAAAAATGTAACGATGAATAAGGTTAATAGAAACTAAAAAAAAAATAGCTTAAATAAAAAATTATGAAAGAAGCAAGCGGAAATTATTTTCAGAATTTGAGATCGACCATTTGAAAATATAAATTTGAAAAAATCAATTTTGTATCCGTATTTACCCAATCGAGGGACATTTTTCATACGAAAATAAAATTCTTCAACTAATTTTGCGCATTTTTCATACTACAAACTTTGCTCTATCTCTTAAAATAAGACGTGGGGGAGAGCGGGAACTTGTTATGAAAAACGATTTTTATAAACTTGATTTTGTTCGAACAAGCTTTTGTCTATGAAACAAAATATATGAATTCTAAGCAATATTTAATTAGTTTCGTGAATACTAGATGGTGTTGTTTCATATATTTCAATAGGAGCCTAACAGTTTGAGTAGATATTTTAAAATAAAACTATTTGAAAATATAAATTTGAAAAAATCAATTTTGTATCCGTATTTACCAAATCAAATGACACTTTTTATACGAAAATAAAATTCTTCAACTAATTTTGCGCATTTTTCATACTACAAACTTTGCTCTATCTCTTAAAATAAGACGTGGGGGAGAGCGGGAACTTGTTATGAAAAACGATTTTTATAAATTTGATTTTGTTCGAACAAGCTTTTGTCTATGAAACAAAATATATGAATTCTAAGCAATATTTAATTAGTTTCGTGAATACTAGATGGTGTTGTTTCATATATTTCAATAGGAGCATAACAGTTTGAGTAGATATTTTAAAATAAAACTATTTGAAAATATAAATTTGAAAAAATCAATTTTGTATCCGTATTTACCCAATCGAAGGACATTTTTCATACGAAAATAAAATTCTTCAACTAATTTTGCGCATTTTTCATACTACAAACTTTGCTCTATCTCTTAAAATAAGACGTGGGGGAGAGCGGGAACTTGTTATGAAAAACGATTTTTATAAATTTGATTTTGTTCGAACAAGCTTTTGTCTATGAAACAAAATATATGAATTCTAAGCAATATTTAATTAGTTTCGTGAATACTAGATGGTGTTGTTTCATATATTTCAATAGGAGCATAACAGTTTGAGTAGATATTTTAAAATAAAACTATTTGAAAATATAAATTTGAAAAAATCAATTTTGTATCCGTATTTACCAAATCAAATGACACTTTTTATACGAAAATAAAATTCTTCAACTAATTTTGCGCATTTTTCATACTACAAACTTTGCTCTATCTCTTAAAATAAGACGTGGGGGAGAGCGGGAACTTGTTATGAAAAACGATTTTTATAAACTTGATTTTGTTCGAACAAGCTTTTGTCTATGAAACAAAATATATGAATTCTAAGCAATATTTAATTAGTTTCGTGAATACTAGAGGGTGTTGTTCCATCTTCATTCCATTTTCATTATAAAAACAGAAACTTATAAAACTTAACATAACCTATCAATTGAACTATCTTGAATTGTTATGAATGACAAGCTTTTGTTTGAATGAAATATTAGAGGACTCACAATATGGTTTTAAAAATGGAGGAAGCTCAAATAACATATTTAAAATTAGATAATTGAGTGAGAAATTATACATAAAGATAAGGAAACACATTTATGTTTCACAGTTTTGATGATACAGCCTTTGGTCAAATAAGAAAAGAAGATATAGTACTATGGGAGAGTTGACCCAAACCTTATCCTTAGTATATGCAGCGTTTATCCATGTTTCATCCAGGTGCTAAATAAATAACGTAATCAAATAACGTAATATTCACAATCATTTTTTATTAGCTGAAGCTTTTCAATTGGAATATAGCTAATTTCAACAACTTCATTAGCTGTATCCGTTTAAGAAAATTACGCAACAGACAATCTCACTGCATTACGTTAATACGACGCCGTCCCTGCACTACACATAATCTAGCGACTTCTGTAGCAACGCTGCACTCGCCCCCTTTCATTTGTGATAAATAATGGCGATGTTCACGTGATGATCATTCACTGATCATTGTTTTGGCGCATTATCATGATGGGGTTAACTGGATCATAATTTCCGACGATCCTGGAATCCTTTTACGAATTTTGTGGACAGATGAGGCTACGTATTTTTAACTACGTCCTCTAGTGGATTTTACACGCGTTTCTCGTGGCTACCGTTTCCCTGAATCTGTTATATAATAAGATTGACGGTGGTTCGTAGTTTTTCATTATGTTGAAACTATTTTGAGATCTGGGTTAAAATTCGAATGTTTCTGGACAAATTTGCTCGTCACATTTCCTCCACAAATGTGGACAGATATAAAATAGTAATATTTCGTTAACTATCTCACTAAAATCGATAAAACTTTCTAATAACCACAAATCTGTCACTTGTGGTTCAATTTCTCGAAAAGAAAGCGTTTATTTTCGTAGATTTCTTTTATTGTCACTGAATTAACAACTGGAATATATGTTTATATAGTTTCTTCTTCTTCTTCTTTTTCTTCTTTTTTATCGTACGCTAGGACTTAGTCCTGTGTTTGCATCAATGATCGCCTAGCTGATATTGGGATGATGAAGACCATTTTTTATACCATCTTGTAGGTGGTCGGGATGTATTCGGTTTTTCTTCATTTGCAATCTTTGACAACCGATCCTCTGACATTCCGCCCACGTGGTCTTTCCATTCCCTTCGCCGATTTCTCGCCCATTTCACCACATCTTGGATGTTACATATCTCCTTTATTTCATCAATTCTCTTGTGGTCGAATGGTGTTTTCTGCTCTGGTCTGTATCACGTATGTCATTACAAGTCTTGTATATTCCGATTTTGATCTTCTTCTTCTTCCTCTTTCAATAGGACCAGGTCCTGTTCAATCCTGTACGTTTGGCTCTCTTCCTGCTCTTGGTAGTCATATATTTCTTCTTTTTGGGCAAATAAGTTCAATTCCTCAATCACGAACCATAAAACTATGACTGTTAATTTTAATTTTGATGAAAAAACGTTAATTCAATCAATAAATACCCAATGTTGTTGCAGATATAGAAATGCTACAGAAGCTATTGTGAAAAAATTAAAACAGAAACTAGTACCGTCAAAATGATAACCATATCGTCATTCTTACCAACTTATCAACACCTGGAAGAAGAATCTTCAAAACAACCTTTATTTTCATCGACTAATATTATTAATTATGACAAAGATACAAATAAAGATTTGATTAATAACAATACGAAGAGTAAAGATTCAAATTCAATTGATAGAATTGGAAAAAACGATGATACTGAAGAAGTAAATGATATAAATAACGATACAACTATTGACAAGAATGAATATGAAGAAGAAAAACCGATTCGTGTTTATGGAAAATATAAATTCTTGTTATGGGAATTCGAAACTCCAATTATATGGTATAGTGTATTCTTTATAACGATGTGGCATATTTTATCTGTGTATTTTGTGGCGATCTATCCTTTTCCTGAAAAGATGCCTCTAACAATTTATGGTGAGTATGTATTTCTTCCAAATATTAGTTATGTGCATAAAATTCAACATTTTTAAACCAAAAAATCGGTACAAATTTTGTTTTTTGCGTTTTGCGCCGAACCTATGCAAGAATCAAAAAATGTTCAAAATAAGCTTTCATAAATTAAATTTCTGATGATCTCGAAGACTTTTTCCTCATTTTTTCAAAATCGCTTTACATGGATAAGGCCAGTTTTGATATGGAACGCCTCAATTGATGAATGCTAACAAAAAGGCTTCGAAAATAGCAACTTTGCGTTAATTCTATCTTTCATTTCCTCGCCTGTGATTGGGAGTGTTTTCAAAATTCACTTTTGATTATTCTCCCTTAAATAAAAATGAAAAAACTATTAGTAGGATTGATATTTCTGGAAAATTACTACAAGGCGTCCAGCAAAGGGTATCGGATATTTGTAACTTCAAGTAAACAAAAAATATTTGTAAACAAAATAAAAACTTTTATTGTTTTTTGATACTATACGAATTGGAAAATTATTTGGAAGATACGATGTTATCCAAATGAAGACCGTTACGTTGCTGGAAGTCTTCTAAACGGGAACGAAGATTGGCGATAACACGTCGACACAAAGCTGCCATTTCCGACCTGATGTTTTCCTTCAATTGTATTAAGTTCGTTGGATTATTTAGATAAACCTTATTTTTAAGGTATCCCCATACAAAATAGTCAAGCGGGTTAAGATCCGGGCTTCTGGAAGGCCAGTTAATGTTACCCCTTCGCGAAATGACTTTATTAGCGAATAATTCGTTCAAAACTTCCATCGGGTCATTCGAGGTATGGCAACTGGCTCCATCTTGGTGGAACCACGTTCTTGAGCTGAAACCTGCAGCTCTGGGACCAAAAACTTTCGCAATACATCGCAGTAACGGTCACTATTCACATTGATTGCTCGGCCTCGTTGATCTTCATGCAAAAAATTCCTTTAGCAGACTTAGCGGCCCAAACAACGACTTTTGGGCTTTGTAGGAGTCCTCCATGCTTTCGTCTCGGATTCTCGACTGTCCAGTACCGACAATTCTGCTTATTAACATGACGATGATGAACACGATGATTGAAAATGTGATACTTATAATATTGTTATTTATACTTTGCTCCCATTAAAAATATAACAAGCAAAGCAATTGATGGTAATCATTTTTGACATCCATACGTTTTACGTGAGTATCAGTTGTTAGTTGATTTCGTTTTAATGTTTCCCATTAAATGTATCATTAAAAGGTTGTTTCGTTATCAAGACAAATTACCCAACATAATCAGGGTTAATCAGGGTGATTTCAACCAAAAAAATAATGAAAAAATGCCCGTATCTTGGGGAAACAAATCAGTTTGTATAACACATAACATTTTTCAAAAAGAACTACAGAAAAATACGAGCAATGGAAATGAAATACAGCAACGAAAGAATTAGGTATTGAATTAATAGTTGAAACGATAAAAAACAAGTTTAGAGTGAAAAATAAGGTACTAGTTGAAGTTGTATGGGAAGCAATCCAATAACTAAGTACCCAAGATAACGTAGACTTAAGAAAAACAAAAAAAATGGTAAAAATAACCGTCTGGTGTTGTTGAAAGCTTTTCTTGGACAACCCATTATAGTTCAAATTAATGACCACAATCTCAGATGTATTCAGCAGAGTAGATTGTAAGAAAAAGTGAAAATTGCAGACGTTGTAGCGTGTAAATCTTGCAGACCTCAGTGTTTCTTGAGGACTCTCCTGGAATATTATAATAGCATCTGTTCAAACCAATTCCGAAAACCTTTTTCCATTCTGATATTATTGTAGAAATCAGTCCCAGAGTTGGATACAAAAAACAGGTTTCAGCTTGTAAACCAGCGGGCCCCAACTTAGTACATCACCAGCTCTTAAGGTCACCACAGGTCCCATATGAAACCTTTGTAGCGTGCGGTTTAAACCTCAGAAGTTTTTGGGGTCTCAACTGAAAGCCGAAGTTTTGCGGGCGGAAAAACCTCCGGAAAAAATTGAAGAAAATCGGCGTATATTTGAAACGAAAATTTTTCGTATTCGGCTTAATGGAAAATTATTTTTGATGTCTCCATTCGAAATATCTGCGAAAAAGGATACGATGTAAATCCGTTAAAAAGTTTTTAATTCATTTACTGCGCCAATAATCAATTGGTTTTGATCAAAATTTTTTTTTAATTTTCTGGGAATAGTTATACTCTTTTGTAGCCAGCTCCCCGTCTAAATATGGTTTTGAATCTTTTGTTTGACAGTTAGACATTTTAAACTGTTTCCAATCGTAAAGATTTTTTCGATTAATGAAAATTATTTACTGAATAGGATTTCCCTTGTCATTATTACTGTCTTTCCCTATTTTCAAAATGAACTCAAAATGGCTCTCTATAGTAAGATGGCGGGTCTCTATGACTACAATATAAAAGCGGTACGTGTTTGTGGGAAAGCTTAATCGGTACAGCTTCTAACACGTAAACAAATAAATGGGCTAGATAACTCGATGTAACTTGTTGTGATTTTTCATGAGAATCATCCCGAAACTCAACACACAAACATTTTTTCATCAAGTAAGTTTTTTATATCGAAAATGATTTGTTACTTTTCAGTTTGTTCTCTACTGAAAACAGATATTTAATTTTTTTGAATATAAAATTTATTTTTAAATGTCAAATGTCAATACTCGACGTTTTTGACAGTCATAAAATGTGTCAGTTTTATGACAGTTATACAAACATGTTTTTTCTACCATCGTGCGTAAAGTATGACGCTTTTGAGTGAATAAAACTTTACTTTACGCACTAGCGTCTAAAAAAACATACTTTGAGCAATAGTGCTTGAAAAAACAACTATTATTGAGGTCTCTATAGTGTAGTAGCTACAGTACGAGCCCCATATTCATCCCGAAACACAACACACAAACATTTTTTCATCAAGTAAATTTTTTATATCGAAAATGATTTGTTACTTTTCAGTTTGTTCTCTACTGAAAACAGATATTTAATTTTTTTGAATATAAAATTTATTTTTAAATGTCAAATGTCAATACTCGACGTTTTTGACAGTCATAAAATGTGTCAGTTTTATGACAGTTATACAAACATGTTTTTTCTACCATCGTGCGTAAAGTATGACGCTTTTGAGTGAATAAAACTTTACTTTACGCACTAGCGTCTAAAAAAACATACTTTGAGCAATAGTGCTTGAAAAAACAACTATTATTGAGGTCTCTATAGTGTAGTAGCTACAGTACGAGCCCCATATTCATCCCGAAACTCAACACACAAACATTTTTTCATCAAGTAAGTTTTTTATATCGAAAATGATTTGTTACTTTTCAGTTTGTTCACTACTGAAAACAGATATTTAATTTTTTTGGATATAAAATTTATTTTTAAATGTCAAATGTCAATACTCGACGTTTTTGACAGTCATAAAATGTGTCAGTTTTATGACAGTTATACAAACATGTTTTTTCTACCATCGTGCGTAAAGTATGACGCTTTTGAGTGAATAAAACTTTACTTTACGCACTAGCGTCTAAAAAAACATACTTTGAGCAATAGTGCTTGAAAAAACAACTATTATTGAGGTCTCTATAGTGTAGTAGCTACAGTACGAGCCCCATATTCATCCCGAAACACAACACACAAACATTTTTTCATCAAGTAAGTTTTTTATATCGAAAATGATTTGTTACTTTTCAGTTTGTTCACTACTGAAAACAGATATTTAATTTTTTTGGATATAAAATTTATTTTTAAATGTCAAATGTCAATACTCGACGTTTTTGACAGTCATAAAATGTGTCAGTTTTATGACAGTTATACAAACATGTTTTTTCTACCATCGTGCGTAAAGTATGACGCTTTTGAGTGAATAAAACTTTACTTTACGCACTAGCGTCTAAAAAAACATACTTTGAGCAATAGTGCTTGAAAAAACAACTATTATTGAGGTCTCTATAGTGTAGTAGCTACAGTACGAGCCCCATATTCATCCCGAAACACAACACACAAACATTTTTTCATCAAGTAAGTTTTTTATATCGAAAATGATTTGTTACTTTTCAGTTTGTTCTCTACTGAAAACAGATATTTAATTTTTTTGAATATAAAATTTATTTTTAAATGTCAAATGTCAATACTCGACGTTTTTGACAGTCATAAAATGTGTCAGTTTTATGACAGTTATACAAACATGTTTTTTCTACCATCGTGCGTAAAGTATGACGCTTTTGAGTGAATAAAACTTTACTTTACACACTAGTGTCAAAAAAAAACATACTTTGAGCAATAGGGCTTGAAAAAACAACTATTATTGAGGTCTCTATAGTGTAGTAGCTAGAGTACGAGCCCCATATGCGAAAGGTCCCAGGTTCAAGTCGTACTGATGCCATTTTTTATTTTTCTACGCAGAGAATAATTGACATATTTAATAATACGAATCCGTCTGTTGTATTTTGATAAAATTTTCGCTAGTAGAAAAAATATTGTATGCAATTCGTGTGTAAAGCCTTTTTTTTGGACTTATTCGTCGAAAAAAGTCCGAGAAGGTTTGAAGAATTGGGAAGCGCATCAAATCACTTGCAAGACGTATTGAGATTCGCGTTTGCGAGTGCTATACTACACGTGATTAGGTCCTTCTCGATCCTGCAAGCTGTTTCCCTCCTGATCTTGGCAAACGTGCGTTTTCTGAATCACCATCGATAGTAATTCCTTCGTTGTCGAGATGAGAACCAAAATGTTGATGCGGCAGCTGTTTGCTGAGGCGGCCCACGCGTCCCTCAACCAGTTCGATTGAAATAATTGAAACTGTCCCAAATATAGATAAATTGGGTCTCTAACGAGTTAATTTTTTTTATATATTTCAGCTTTCTGTATTGGTGGATTGTCAGGATTTGGTATAACGGCAGGAGCTCATCGATATTTTACGCATAGATCCTATAAAGCAAAGTTGCCATTGAAACTAATACTTCTAATGTGTTACAGCATCGCCGGACAAGTAAGTCGAATTCTATTATCAGGACAGTTCAATTAGAAAGAGATTTTCGAATCAAAATTGTCGAATTGTCAAAGGAAAAAATACGCGCGTTTATTTATTTATTCAAATCGAAGATTCTGGAGCTATCGGTGGTAATAATCATACTCGATACACTGTTCATACTAAAACACACACAATTACACTATACGACGTACGTTTCGATAACAAAGTTTATCGTCTTCAGTAACTATACCAAATTTTTTCACTATTTTCCATTCCTATGCTTCTAGTTTATTTCCTACTTGGCATTTTTCATTTTTGAGCCATCAGTTTAGACTATGAGTCTTGTTTGTCCGTTACTTTGGTATATGGTATCCGTGGTCGTATTTAGGGACACCTCATATTCCTTTAGAAGTCTTGGACGCCCAACCAAGTCACCGGGGTTGAACTGTCCTCGTATATTCGAAACATTATCCATAAATTCCAGGCAATATTGATTCATTAATTTATGTTTTTTCAGAATAGTCTCTATGATTGGGTGCGGGATCATAGAGTACACCATAAATTTAGTGAAACCAACGCAGATCCGCACAATGCGAACAGAGGCTTATTTTTTTCGCATGTGGGATGGTTGATGATGCGCAAGCATCCAGAAGTAATCAGGAAAGGAAGAAAATTGGATTTAAGGGATCTCACGGATGATCCATTGATAGCATTCCATATTAAGTGAGTAAACTTTATCTATTCTCATTCGAAGGACTATAGAAAGGATCCGAATCGAGCTGTGGTAGCACTAGGTCTCGTCCTCCGAAATTATGGATTGCTTAAAACATGAATCCTGATCACACATGATGATAAAATCTCCGGCGACTTTCATCTACGTTGCTTTACGATCTTACAGCACCGATCTTGTTCTTATTCAAATCTCGGTTGACGATGGTACCAAACGTGCAATCGCTCCACCATCAAATAGATCCAGGTCATGAAATTTAGAGCCGCAGCTACAGCAATTGGCCATGCATCGTTGCGGAAATGCTTTACGGGTGCCTTGGTAGCTGATACCACAGGCACGCACTTCTTCAAAGAAAGGAATTTCTATAAATTGACGTTCTGGGTGTACATGGGCCACGTCTGACTGTTGAGTAGGTCTCGGAATCAGTGCTGTAGGTGGGAAAGGTTTTTAGGAAAGTAACTACAACCAAAGGCACGGAAATGCTAGCTCTAGCTTTGGCTGACGATTTCTTGCTAGTATTGCTAGAACATCGACTGCCCATAGTAGCTAAGAGGCTTCCTAAGTTGTCTCCGAACCGCCATGTGGAAGCGCTTGTACTACTAGGAAATCAGAACATTCACAGAGATTTTTGTGTAGGCCTTATTACAAAATTTATAGCTATAGTTGTAACGATAATTTTATCAACGTTTCTGTTTCAGGCACTGGACTTTGATCAAACTATTCTTCTGCTTTATCTTACCGTCTTCCATTCCTCCTTTAGTATGGAAAGAAAGCTGGTTCTATAGCATCGGCGCCATTTGTTTTGTTCGATATATTCTATCTCTGAATTTCACATGGTCGGTGAATAGTTTCGCTCATCTTTATGGACACAGACCATATGACAAGTGAGTTACCAAATGTTATAATCGGTATGGGAATCTGTATCATCTTTTGAATACTTTCGGCTATATATTATTCATTGGAGCAACCATCTTGATGACCATAGTAACTTGGATCAACAACCACCATCATATGTCGCAAAGTCCACGACAACAGTTTGCTACCACGTCGTTTAAGGACAGTTTCCAGTACAACATCCCTTCGACACGTGGCAACCAGCTGATTAATGTGGCGATTTATTTCGGTGGACAACTTTTTTTGTTGTTATACCGAATTAACAAACGTCTCAGTCTCCTAATGAATCCTTGCTTCGATTCACTGTTCCACTTGGAGAAGACGAAGAGGTGCAGCTCGTGAATGACTAGCTTTTGAGGATACACGAAACTTGTACCATTGAAGGTATAATTCTTCAGAAGACTTTTGATGATTAGTTGACCAATAATTCGAATCATCAAAATCGGCCATCATCGAAAAAGATTTTGGAGGGATAACGTAGAAAGAATGCCAGAAGACAGATGGGCTGAAACTCAGACACCGAACACACGTAGACCTGTAGGCAACGAAGAGGTGGTACGAGAGCTGGAGTTCAGCTTCTCAGGAAGATCCAGGAACAAGGCCAAACGTATAGGATTTAATTGAACAGGATCTGGTCCTATTGAAAGAGAAAGAAGATAATCAGCCCGGAGACCCTTTTTCAGAGTTTAAATACTCTTATTGGTAATGCCGAGCGTGGCAGGATGATTAGATTAGATACGCTGGAAATTTGGAAAAGTCTACAATAAGTCACAAAACCTATACGCAATCAGTTTCTTTCTAGCTCAATAGTCTTGTTCATGCCTTTCATCATAATGATACCTAGCAACCGCATGTTTCCTCGATGACTGTAGCTGCGGCTCAACGTCTAATCATTTTGTTGAACAGTGACCAAATAACCTGATCGTTAACATTAAGGGCTTGGAGGCACCCATAGCTCACAGAGAATAGGAACAGGATGAATGACTTGGCCGGAGGAGGCTTCTGCGGAAGATGCTTTGAAATAATACAACTTTCGCAAGCGTTTGAACCAATCATCGAAGCATCTTTCCCATTCCGATTGAGGTACCTCCAACGCATCAACAACTACTTCAGGTGTACAAAAACGTTGATCTCGCAACTTTTTGTTGATCTGTGCGAGAAAGAAGAAATCATTTGGTTCCAAACAAGAACTGTACGACTAATCAAATCCATGGTTTGAGTTTTCAAAAACTTCTTTGTTTGAACTGATGTGTCCTGGTGGATTTGTCTCTTACGATTGGTTTCCCTGATTTTTTTTTAATACTTCTTGCCAACAAATGGTGGTGTAACATTAAAAATTTACTGTTCTACGTTGGTCTAATGGAACGGTGGCGGTACGTCCAGGTATTTCGAAAAAACAGGCGACAATTTGCGTCGAAGTGCATCGTGCGCGAACAACTTTTGTTGGATTTGGAAAACCAACTCGATATCACCAAAAGTTAGATGTCAGATGTCATATGTCAAGATGTCAATGTCAGATTTAATATATTCATATCAGTGTTGCCGTATCTCAAAACTTAGCGACTCACTTGGCTATTACAGCATCAAAATTCATACGAAAACTTTCTTTTCATTTATTTTTATTATCATCGTTTTCTTTATTTCAGGAAAATCTTCCCAGTTGAAAATGTAACGGTTTCATTTTTCGCCTTGGGAGAGGGATACCATAATTATCATCACACGTTTCCTTGGGATTATAGAGCGGCCGAATTGGGTCAGAAATTAAATATAACGACGGTGTGGTTGGACTTTTTCCAAAAGATTGGATGGGCGTACGATATGAAAGCCCCGTCCAATGAACTTGTAAGGAAAGTGGCTATTAACAACGGCGATGGGACACATTATAAGTGGGGACACGAAGTTCCCGAAACGGCCGATTGTTCTACAAAAGAAATTCGAAATACGCAATGAGTAACAAAATATTTTTATCGCTTGATTTGAAAGCGTTATTTCCAAAGAATATTTTATCAAAAATGTCGGTATTTTTAGAAACAATAAACATATTTAAGAAAATCGGAATTTTTCTTCACAAAGTTTCTTTTCTTTTGTGATTTAAATATCCTAAGTCGTAAGAAGAAGTGTTTGAAATAAACGAGGATCTAATACAGAGAAAATCAATACACAGACACAGGAAAAAATATATGAAAATGACGGAAAATGTAAGTTTTCCCCAAAGGTCACCGTCTGTCATTTGTTTAGCCTGAAGTTTAGTCTCTCGAATGCGATATCCACCATGTCCCTCGACAAACCAGAGTAGCCGTAACTGAGACTTATATAGTCCAGTCATTCAAGCTCAAAATAGTATCAAACCTCCGAATTCTTTAATGCGGCTCCGATTTCCACGAAAATTTAGAATTGAGCTCATCTCACCTTCCATATCGAAATTTATATGGTCGCAAGGTGTGTAAATTATTTTTAAGGGGTGAAAAACTATCCCTTATCGAAAAATACCAGAATTATAGTTTTTCCTACTTTTTTTTCAATTCAAATGTTTTTCGTTCATGCAGTATAAATATAATAACGTGTTGTATAATAGAAAATTCATATATTTTGATGTATCAACCCTTAAAAATCCTTAAAAACTACCCTTTTGATAAAAATAATATGGGAATAAATCTTTTAACGATTTAAAACATTGCAATTTCATTTTTACCGTAAAAAATTCATAACATTTTAATAAAATTTCATTTGATTATTGATTTTTATTATTCAACCCTTATAAACTACCCCTTTGCAGAGAATTAAATAAAAATAAAATCAAATGACTGCCAACTTTTAGATTTTGCATTATTTTAAGTATTAAAGTTTCTTGTCTCTAATTGAAGTAATTTTTAATTGTTTATGTAGTTTATCAACCCTTTAGAACCACCCCTTTGATAAAAAATAAAATTTTAATGACTGTTAATGTTTTGATTTTGAATTATTTCGGTATTCGAGTGTATTTTCCAAACACAAAGTGATTTTTCAATCTCTACACCCTAACACCCCTTAAAAACCACCCCTCTACCAAGATTATAAGTATATATCATGTCTTGGTACTCTCAAATGTACATACCGGCAACTTAACATCAACAGAAAAAATTCGGGCGCCAAAATTTGAAACTTTTTCATAACCTATAATTCACAAAAAATTTCAAATTCTTATTTTTGACGTAACTCCATTAATTTCGGGGCTATCACCTCCTACGAAAAACCATATTAAAGTTAATTTTCAGGACTACAAGCTTATGTTTGTTAAAAGGGCTTGAGACCCTCCACATTTTATTAATAAATGGTCAAAGGGCTATTGATAAGGAATCCTCGCACTATAGTGACTGATTAATTTGGTTATAACTCCGTCAATTTTCATGCTACAAAAAAATAAAAAAAAGCAGAATAATCGTCATAAAAAATGCTTTGATTTGACTGTTTATATGTTTTTGTATCTCTCATAGTTATGGAGAAAAAATGAACAGAAAATTTTTTTTTCAAAAATCAAAAAAAAGTATTATTTAATGCACATTTTTTTTTCTAAATTATACATTTCTAATCAACCAAAATTTCAGATGTCGTAAATAACATCCAAATAAAGTATTTGGTACAAGGAATAAGTTTAATTTTGATTTTCAATGAAATGACATTAGTTTTAGTGTAATATTTTTTTAGCTTTAACTGTTTTACATCATATCTCACTGAAATTTTAGTCGAAATAATTTTTATCAGTAATGATTTGAAAGGTCTTTTTAAGCTCTTTAAAAAGTATTTTATGACTTTTTGTTGAAAAATGTACCGTTTTCCCGTTATTTGAGGTTAAGTTCTTAATTATGTAAAATATAAGCTATTCAAGTATCTATAACTTACTTTAGGTAGAACATTAAGATGTTAAAATATATCTTAATTTCTTTGTTTTTTCATGAGCTTCATTTTTGCTCCTCACTCTTTTTTCGATAAAATACGTCATTACAGAGTTATACCTAAAAAACTATTAAAAAATCAATTGCGAATAACTCAAAATCTATTGATGTGACGAAAAAACTTTATATGGCATTTTTTACTTTAAATTTGTTGATCTTTCGATTTCTGGAGTTATTTTGGATGAAAATTTATCCACCACTTCGGCACCATGTAGATAGATCTCGCTTTTTGGATGATGATTTTATAAAATTATTTTTCTCTGTAATTTTTCTCTACCATATATTATTATTTCTGTGAGGATTACATTTTCTTTACATTATAGTTTACCAGATCATTAATGATTGTGTATATTTTCTCTTTCCATCATTTTGGTCTACATTTTTTTGTGTCTTCTTTGTCGGCATTTAATACTTATTGTAAACATATTGCCCATTTGTCTAGTTTGTACTTTGCCCTCTAGAAGCTCCGTCTCTACCATGATTTTTCTTTCTACTAAATATTTCTTTCGAAGACCTCAATTGCCACATAATATTATATTACTTCGCCACCTGGTTTTAGCTATTGCAAACATTTAAGAAGAAACCTGTAATTATTTTAAAATCTTCCATATTTATTTTTTCTTTTGAATGATAGAGGACGCAACTGTACATATTATTTTATTTACTGTATACTATTTAATAGTAATACGAGATATGTTTTTTGAAGTAAATATCGTGTTGAATTGAAAGCCAAGTCTAGTAATTTACTTTTTATTATATATACCTCCGATGTTAAGATATTTGCCATATCTTCCAATTATTAAATTTCATCGTTCATGGAGAGAAAGAGGTAGAAGTTCGATGTTCGATATTATTGTTTTTTTAATGATAAAGTAGAATTTTTAAGCAGATTTTTTTCGTTTCTGAGATGGCTTCGAAATAGGAAAAATTTTCCTTTGTATGGCTAAGGTTAGGTTGAATATTTCTACATTTGAATGGATTAGTTTGAAATTTTGACAGAAGCTCAAAAATGATGCAAATAGTATTTGCCAACGTATGCTTATAACCCAGGGGTGATTGCCACCCTTACTTGGGGGTGGAAATTTGAAATTTCGAAATAACACCGGGAATCGATAGAGAATTGAATTTTATCAAGAAAATGTGGAATGAAGTTTTTTATTTAACACGATAATTTCTGAGTTATAAAAAAACCACGTTATTCAACATTTTTTCACGAAAAACTGGAAAATTATGCATTTTCTGGAAAAAATTATTCTTATCAAAATTGAAGCTTATAAAAAAACAAAGAAATTAGTCAGTTTAAATCAAATTTTTTAAATAATATTCAGCAACTTATGAGTCTGAAAGCCAATTTTTTCTTTTTCTTAAATTTATGCAGAAGTTTGAGCTCAAATAACGGAAAAACGATTAACTTTTAATAAAAAATTTTAAAGTACTTCTTCACACCTTTAAAATGAGCTTTTACATAACCGTCTAGCATGAAAATTAAGCGAGTTATGACGAAAATAAGTTAGGTAACTCGAATTTGAAAAAAAAAGTCGGTTAATTTGACACCACGTGCGGCAAAATTAAAAGTAATCGTAGCCCATGTAAAATTATCTTTGTTTAAGCCCTAACAATACGTTCCAAAAGTTTGAATGGTTTAAAGTTACTAAGTAATAATGCCGAATAAGAAAATTTTCGTTGAGGATACTTATTATGTAAAAATATGGCTGAATATTTAGTGCCAAAACTATTATGACATATGACATATGTCAATGCAAAGATTCAATCAATTATTTTCTAAAAATTAACAATATTTGGCATGAATGTACAAATTAAACACACAGTATTACTCAACATAATTTCTTAAAATGGAAATAAACTGTAATACTGTAAGTTAAAAATCAGGGGGTTCAATGTTCATTAAAATAGAATTTATTCCAAATTAAAAACTCTCCCTGTATACTCCAGTTACTTATTATGACAAATGACATATGTCAATGCAAAGATTCAATCAATTATCTTTTAATAATTAACAATATTTGGCATGAATGTACAAATTAAACACACAGTATTACTCAACATAATTTCTTAAAATGGAAATAAACTGTAATACTGTAAGTTAAAAATCAGGGGGTTCAATGTTCATTAAAATAGAATTTATTCCAAATTAAAAACTCTCCCTGTATACTCCAGTTACTTATTATGACAAATGACATATGTCAATGCAAAGATTCAATCAATTATCTTTTAATAATTAACAATATTTGGCATGAATGTACAAATTAAACACACAGTATTACTCAACATATTTTCTTAAAATGGAGATAAACTGTAATATTGTATGTTAAAAATCAGGGGGTTCAAAGTTCATTAAAATAAAATTTATTCCAAATTAAAAACTCTCCCAGTATACTCCAGTTATAGTTGTCATTCAATTCAATTAATTAAAATCCTTTCTTCCTGTTTCTTCAACTTGTTTTTGTTCTAAATTTACAGGAAATTATGTTGGAAAATCAAAATTATTATGGTACGTTTTTATTTTGTTACATCGTACAACCCTGGTATTTAACTTTCCGATAATTACGAATTAGTCTAAATAAAAAAAAGTATATCGACCTCATTTTTAAAATTTCTTAAATATAAAAATAATCACATCCTTTAACTTCAGTAATTATGTTAATATCCGGGGTCACATCTTAAAAGTATGTACCTACGTAAAGCCGGTTTAAATATCGAGAAATTGCTCATTACCGAAATTAAATGCCCTTATTTATAAAGCAGTACATATACTTTCACTGTATTTGTCAAGTTCAATGGCATTGATACTCATTCGGATACGTGAATCGAGTTCCGTTAATTCTTTTTGTTTATTTTGTAGCCAACAGGCGCGGCTGCGCGGATTTGGTGTCAGAAGGTCACATTCGGCGATAATACAAAGATACAGGGAAAAATACGTTGTGTCTGTCGCATAGAAAACTTTAATCGCTAAGTTTTAAAAAAAAATTATTATTTATTAATTTACATGGTTCAAGACATGAAATTCAATGCTAAACTGAATACTAACTAATATTGGTTAATAATAAATAAGAAGAAGAGAGCAAAAGACAAAATGGAGGATTATTTCCTGTAGGAAACTAATAAAAAGATATTTTGAATATTAAACAACATGAAGAGGATACAGCGCGGGACGGTTGAGACAAAAAAGTTAATAAAAGATAAGAAAGAAAATTTTATAAAGTACTAACCGAAGCAAAATAAATAAAAGAAAAATTCTGAGTAAATTTCGGAAACAAAATGACAGAACACTATGGGGAAGATACAAAATGGTTCTATGGAACACAAAAAGAATCAAGAAGGAAAAAACGATGATAGTATGATGAATGTAAATGACAAAATGGTATATCATCAAGAAGGAAGAAGGAGTAATGAAAAGGGGGGATATCTTCAGAGTGAAACTAAAGATTTCAAGAAATAAATGAAGAAGAAGTAGTACTGATAAAGTAAAGTAAAATTTATCAAGAAAAAATACAGGAAATTTTGTAAATAGGAATTACACTAGCTATACAGGGTGTCCCACGACGAACTATCTGTATATGGCAAAATACTTAAAGTGAAATCATAAAAATTTGAAGAAAAGTCGAAACGTCAAATTTTATCTTCCAAAAAAAAATAATTTTAAAACAGAAGTGACCTAAAATCAAGGTCATTTAGATGCATTGATATATCAAAAGGTCTAAGAAATAAGAAATTGAAGAAATATACACAGGGTGTCCCACGACGTGTTAAAACTATCTGTATATGGGAAAATACTTATAGTAGAATCATGAAAATTTCTACGTTTGGGTTTTCGAATACGATCTTTTCAACTAATATATTTTCTAAGATGGTCGACTTCCGGTTCTACCGGAAGTCGACTGTAACTTTGTTATTTTGAATAAAACACCCTATATATTAATACATTTTTGAAATCTACGTAAAATTTCAGTATACTTTTATATAAAAACTTTTTTCGAAAAATGCATACTTTTTGAGTTAATAATTTTTTTATAAAAAATTTTATCATTGCAGACTCTTATAAATAATTTTTTTACAAGGATATCCCCAAAGATATGAAAATGGTTTCTGTTCGATTGCTTTTAGCAAGACTAGACGTATTTGAATCTATGTTGAAAAACTTTTCATTTTATACAGGGTGTGTATAACAAGTGTTCAAAGTTTTACGTCATAAATATCAAATTTCTTTATTTTTTGGAATAAAACCACCCGGTTTTTTCTATTTTAATGCATTCAGGGGTAAATAAGGCAATATCATGTAAATTTCCCTATACCAAAGCCTTACCTTTACCCAGTTATGTTTTCAAAAGTGAATTTACGTACAAATATAAAATCATATAATTTACATAAAGTACTTCGAGTAAACAATGATCTATAATATTTCGTAAGTAAACTATGTATTGGTATCAAGTCTGTTTTAGCAATGAGTTTGAATATAATGGGTAATTTGAATTTTTCGTTTTTTTGTAGTAATTAATGTGATACTAATTGTATTTCAAGGTCCTGTCGCACTTAACCTGCGCCTTTTTAAACAATCGCACAATAATTGGTTCAAATTTGATTTACAAATAACACCTTGCAATGTTACATTGTTTAAGGGAGACGTATTATATACGAGGTGTTACTTTTTTATCATCCAGGCAATTATATCCCTCAAAGTATTATATTGTATATTTAAAAAATTGATGATTTCCATTCCGAGTCCGTTCAGGCGTTCTACCCAACCGATTTGCTTAATTTTTTTTTTCAATGAAAGGTATTGATGCACAAATCAACCATCAACCATCGGATTTCATCTAATTTTCACCGTTCTCAAGTTATACTCAAATGCGATTTCCCCCTATGAGAGTTTTTCACATACACACGTTCTATCCTCAATATCTCAGGTTCTATTCAAGATAGAGACTTCGTTTTAGTTTAAAAACACTCGCTGAAACACCTTCTTTCTTTTGAGTTCTCGAACACTTAAATCGGTTGAGTTGGAGAGGAGCTAGGCGCGGACATTCAATGTGGAGTTATGGATTTTTGTAAGTTTTTGGCAATTTTTCTACATTCAAAGATCTATATCTCAGATTCTAATATAGCTACAAAGTTCGTTTTGATTTAAAAACACTCGTTGAAATATCTTCTTTCTTTTGAGTTTTTGAACACTTAAATCGGTTGAGTTGGAGAGGAGCTAGGCGCGGACATTCAATGTGGAGTTATGGATTTTTGTAAGTTTTTGGCAATTTTTCTACATTCAAAGATCTATATCTCAGGTTCTAATATAGCTACAGAGTTCGTTTTGATTTAAAAACACTCGTTGAAATATCTTCTTTCTTTTGAGTTTTTGAACACTTAAATCGGTTGAGTTGGAGAGGAGCTAGGCGCGGACATTCAATGTGGAGTTATGGATTTTTGTAGGTTTTTGGCAATTTTTCTACATTCAAAGATCTATATCTCAGGTTCTATTCAAGATAGAGACTTCGTTTTGATTTAAAAACACTCGTTGAAATATCTTCTTTCTTTTGAGTTTTTGAACACTTAAATCGGTTGAGTTGGAGAGGAGCTAGGCGCGGACATTCAATGTGGAGTTATGGATTTTTGTAGGTTTTTAGCAATTTTTCTACATTCAAAGATCTATATCTCAGGTTCTAATATAGCTACAGAGTTCGTTCTTTTCTATTATAATGATTTCTGATACTTATTTAATGGATTCGATGCGAGCGAAGCCGCGGGTAGAAGCTAGTCGCTATTAATGTCAAATATCTCTTTGTCATTGAACCGATATCTTTTTAGCGGCATTTTTAAGATGCAAAAGTCCAAAAAATCGCAAGAAACCTCATCAGCTGTCATAATTCCACCATTAGCTCGAATCGACTTCCTTTTTTGATTGGTCTCACGGAACAATTATCTTTTGGCATGGCAAGGGGCTGTTTAGGCCCTTCCACTCGAACTTTCGTTTGAATTTTGGTTAATCGTTGTGGTACCATTCAAGGAAATCCGAATGTCGGCGTGCTTTGGTACTAGGTTAGTTTTTATATCGTTTCCTTTGTAACCTCAACATCTCACGCAGATAAACGATATGATTGCGAACGATATTCAAGCGTCGACAAAATCAAATTTCTCACAAAACCATGAGTATTGTATATACAAGGTGTCCAGAAACTATAGGACTAGATACGATTCTAAGATGAGATTAGAAGTAACTTGACAACGCTGCTGAATCTGGAAGGCGGTTTACACTGTTTATCGAAACGTCAAACGTCAAACGTCAAACAGTGAACGTTGCGTTAAAATCATAGAATATGGGTTATACTTCGAATATAAAAATTTTCTTTTTGTGTGATTATTATTGAGCAAAGTGAATATTGGAAACCGATGATATTTTTTATCCAAATATGCAAGTACTGAACGCGCTGTTCACACTACCACTACACTAACACTCTAAATTACACTGAAGCGCGTCGTGACAGGTTATCGAAACGTCAAACGTCAAACAGTGTAATTGCGAGTGTTGGTGTAGTGGCGGTGTGGTCAATATGAATATCCCCAACTCTTCCAAACTTCAATTCAATCTAAGCACAAGGAATGGTTTTACCAAGGTCTCAAAGATCTTGCTGAACGTTGCGTTAAAATCATAGAATATGGGTTATACTTCAAATATAAAAATTTTCTTTTTGTGTGATTATTATTGAGCAAAGTGAATATTGGAAACCGATGATATTTTTTATCCAAATATGCAAGTACTGAGCACGCTATTCACACTACCACCACACTAACACTCTAAATTACACTGAAGCGCGTTGTGACAGGTTATCGAAACGTCAAACGTCAAACAGTGTAATTGCGAGTGTTGGTGTAGTGGCAGTGTGGTCAATCTAAGCGCAAGGAATGGTTTTACTTCTTAACTATAGAGAAATAATTAATATTATGTAAATGTGATAAATTAAATGAGATAATTGATTCATTGGCACAATTTGAATGACAGAACTTGACAATATGAGAACAATAGGTATATATCGTTTGTTTTGATTTCCATTAAGCACAATTTACGGAAAGTGGGATTTTTGGGTGGTGGAAATGAAGAATAATATTTATTTAACTGTTGGCTGATCTAATTCATAGTCTGTTGTGGTAGTGTTGCTTGTTTCACCAAGGGAATTAAGTATGTTCCAATTTATTTGTATTTTGATTATCAAAAACTGACTATGCTTCACTTTATTTTTTATGAACTAATCGATAATATTTTGGATTATTTCTCAGCAAAAATATTTCTCTACAAGTTTTTTTTTTAAATCGGATCAACTGGTTTCTTAATTTGTACCGATTTAAAAAATAGGAAAAAATAATTAAAAAATAAGCTTCTTAGTATTTACAAGCAAATTTTGAGGTTTGGAAAAAATAAAAATCTCTAGTGGTCAAATCTGGTGAATATATAGGTAGTTGAATGAAAATTATTTCTTTCCATCAATGCTGATTTTCTTTTTTAAATCTTCTGGGATTTCGTCCCCATTCAACACATTCATTGGAACTCAATGGAAATGTTTCCGGGCCTTGCTGCCTTTCCATTTTTTGACAGTAGTGAAGTTTACCGAATTTTGTCTACTACAACTTCAAATTGTGTTATTTTTCCCGTCAATAGTTGTTAGTAATGATATTTCCATTCAATAATGTCTATTAAATTGAAAAATATTTTTCAGACGACGCCATTTGAAAGTTGTTCGTTCTGTAATCATTTACATATCGAAAGTTTCGTTTTTAGTGTTCCATGTAGTGGAAATGACAGTTCCGTACTGCAAAACACTTCCGGGACGTTCTGGAGTGACTCTAGCCACTTGACAGTTGACAGTTTAACTTCGATGATTTTGCATAACCTTGAATTTTTCATTTTTGTTTCAGTACATATAAAATTCTGTCTATATACTAAGTTTTTCTTTTGTACCAGCTCATTTATTGTTTTTATAAACAATTCCGTATGCTAGATGAAAAGTATCAACAAATGGAAACTGTTCTTCATCTTTATCTAACTCTCACTGTATAAAATCTGCACCTAAGATTCTGATTTAACAGGAACATCTTTCGTTAAATTGTTTTCCATTTCTGGAAACTCTGATAACTAATTTGCATGATCCTCATCTTTTTCATTTCCGCTTTCTTCGTCAGATAAAACAGCAGAGGCTGGTGATTCTACAGACACATTTTCAGAAGTATTTTCTTCCAGAATCCAATTCGAAATCGTTATTTCAACGTTTTGATCCATTTTATTCCAGTAAAAAAGCATCAAAATATTATTAATGAATATAAAGACGATATAAATCGATAGGTATGCAGCACAAAACGTAGCAACATATTCATATTCACATTTTCTTAGAGTTCCTCTTCATCAGGATTATCCTGAGTCAAATCCTCATCCTCAATGGATGCTAAATTCGAGAATAACTGGCCATTGCAGTTGAAGTGTATTCTTATTTACTTTTTAGCAGCTGCACTTTCCTGGTACACTCCTTCGTATATTTGAAAGAAACAGTATTAAAAATTCCAACTGGAGCTGGATCCTTAGTGTTTACGATAAGAAGGAAGGTCAAGGTCCATCCTTCGCCGTCTCCAGCTCAGAGAATCCTTTGATCTATCATCTATCAGCTCTCGATTTGGAGGTACATCTTCAGAAAGCTGAAATCAGAGAGTTAGGATCGGAATCTTCATGATGAAAAGCCTTGATAGTTTCTCGTGCTTTTTTTTCAAGAAGCTTAACAAATACCAATACGAATAGTGTCAACTGAATGCCAGTTTTGGCAACAACGAGTGAAATCAGCCAAAAAAATTGTTATTTCGGCATACGAAGACATTACCGATGTAGAAGCTGAGTTTTCTCAATGGGAGTATTTGTTTTGAAGTATTTGCAGCTACTATTCGAAAAGAAATGTTTCCAATATCTCATTCCATGCACCATGCGTCCAGAGAAACATTTTTAAGCACTGGGGAGGTTCAAAATAGCTTAGCGATGCCAAACAGCCTCACTGGGCTATAATAGATTAAAGCCTCATATTGGAATTATGTCCTCGTTAATATGACTGTATTTTTGAGCTGTTGATTTGAAATTTTGATTGGTTTTTCAGAATTATGGAGCCGCATCTAGTCAGCAGCTCGAATTTATTATTGGCCGAAGTTAATGGTACTAAAAAAAATGATGCGTACACAACAAACACCACAGCTACGAAATACAATGATAATGATGGTAATAAACCTAAAATAGTGTGGTTCAACGCGTTTGTGTTTTTAGTTCTGCATTTGATAGCTTTATATGGATTATGGTTAAGTTTAACGTTGCAAGTTTCATGGAAAACAACACTTTGGAGTAAGTATTCAAATCAATATTTCAGTAACGTATAGAATAGAAAAACGATTAGTTTGACTCAAGGTTTCGTTATAAAGTTGCGTCGTCGTCGAGGCTTTCCCAAAACTTCCTCAGAGTCCGTTGCAGACATCTGCAGTTAGCCCATTCGACGATTTTCCTACTCGGAACACGACTTTGGATCGGAAGTTTTCGACGACTTCAATTCGGAAGTTTCTGAGTATCATTCTATACGAATTCCATCTGTTAGCAGGATCCTTTCCCTGTTTTCAGGCATTTCTTCGACTCAAACCTCATTAACGTTCTGTAATCCATCGTTGAGGGTCCCATTGTCCACCTCTTGGATTCCTGAATGTTTATTTGTGTCTTTGTACATGAATAATACATTAAAATTTCCGAAAATTATCTGTAGCTATTCCTTGTGATTGATAATACGTTTCAACGGTTTCAATCTATTCACGACTGGCGCTTGAATTTGAACGCTTTTGTTTGTACCGATTATGTAGCTGACTAATTTCATATTTAGTTTATTAAAGGCCGTAAAGTTTCCTATTTTCATGTCGTGGACAATACATTCTTAAATTTCTCTTTCCGCAATTAAAAAAGAAGAATGAAACATGTCAACAACAAAAGTAATTTTCTCCAGAATAATTATTATCTTCAGCTGTTGCTATTACTAAAATATTAAATATTTTTATTGCTGTAAGAAAGAAAATACCCATGAAAGTTCTATTTTATCTTTGCCATTAATTTCAATTATTCGTAATAAATGTTATGTATACAGAATGTCTCAAAACTTTACGCAAATGTAGAAGAAATCATGGGTGGCTGGAAAGTTGTTGGATTGACATGTAGATGGCGCTACAAGTATAAAATCCATGAAACAAATTTGACAGCTCTTGTACTCTCAGTTTGTTAATTGTATTTGGAGTGAGACAACTATATTTATAGAGCTTTGTTTATTGAAAAAAAATATGCTTGACTTGATAAATATTTTACCCATTTTGTCCTGGAAAAATAACTGATTTAGACGAAGCGAAATTAACTTCAAGGACGATGGACGTCACAAAGAGGTTCCCATCGAAGAAAACATCAAAATCCACAAAATAATTTTGGATGATCATGAAACGAAAATGATTGAGATTGTTCAGAGTACAAAGATATCAAAGAAACGACATATCGTGAACGAATATTTGGGAATGCGTACTGATGATTATGATCAAGATTCAGAACCGATTCGAAAGCGTTGAAAGACGCAAAAGTTGGCTAATTAGCTACTGTATTCTTCAGATCTAGCCCTAGAGACTTTTTCTTGTCTTAAAGCAAATTACTAATAAAATGATTAAGAAGAAAGATTATATATATACAGCAGGGGTCTTGCAGCTTGCTTTCTCGTTTTCCTGGTTAGCTCTGTCTTCCATAGTTTGATCAATTCCTCCCTTCCAGTTCCTGGAGGGTTTTCCTCGTCTCCTTCTATTCTGCTTTCTTCGGCCACTTGTTCTGCTCCATCACGTGTTCGTCCAGAGCAGTTGCTCAGTCTGTATTCTCTTTAAAGTCGTGTATACTCGACCTGTTCTTCGTCGTATCTCTAGAAGAAAGATTACAGTAGCAAATCAACAAGCAGACCTTAGCTGCCTCGGAACTAGATCATAAGCACTTGGTTCGATATTTGGTAGAAGAAAATGCACGATGTTTTTTTTTAATTCAAGATTTCTCTTCCAGGTTTCCTTTATCTGTCTTTTGCAAGTGTTGGAGTAACTGGGGGAGCCCATCGTCTCTGGTCGCACAGATCTTACAAAGCAAAACTCCCATTGAGGATATTTCTGATGCTGGGTCAAACGGCATCTCTACAAAATGACATTCACGAATGGGTGAGGGATCACAGGGTTCATCACAAATTTACTGATACGAACGCAGATCCGCACAATTCTTCGAGAGGTTTTTTTTTCTGTCACGTGGGTTGGTTGATGATGAAGAAGCATGAGGATGTGAAAATCAAAGGGAAAACTATTGATATGAGCGATGTTGCGGCGGATCCTGTAGTTCAGTGGCAACGAAAGTAAGTGATTATTAAGTATTGTGGCATTTTTGAACTTTGAAACCACTTCTATTTGTTTTCTTTCAAAATCGTTTCAACTTAACCATCATCATTATCCACGTCTTTGGAAACTGCTTTTTCTCAAAAGTATCGTTTGTATTTGAGCGCAATTCTCAATAACAAACCTTCATTTTATTTAAAAAACATTTTGAGTCGTTTTGTATTGGAAACTATTTATTTGAAAAAACCATCACAAATCTTCTCAAAAAGCAGCCAACTATTTCTGGATTGGAAGCCAACTCCTGGAAACCGTTTTCAAAAATAAACATTCAAGTCTTTGGAAACAATTAAAAACTTTAATTTGTTTGTAAAAACTTTTTTGTCATCTGTCTTGTTTCTTCTATTCGATAAAAAACCATCATATGACTTTGGGAAATGATTTTCTCAAAAGGAAACCATCATTTATCAAAGGACCATCAAAAGGAGATTTAGACATGGAATATGGGGACTGATCTATTCCAACCAGAGGATGGTTAACAGCGCATCCCAATTAGGGGTGCTAAACCATTATTATTATTATGTCTTTGGAAAGCTTTCTCAAAAAAATTGCATCATATGTATTTTCGTCTTTCTCAAGTTTTTGAAAACTGTTTTTGTATTTCTAATCCCAACCGTCATTGGTTGTTGGAAGGTGTCTTTTAAAAATCCATCACGTGTCTTTGGGAAATGTCTCTTTCAAAGAGGCAACATTATATTTTGTTGGGGTCTGTGTTTTTTCCATAAACTTACCATCATATATCTTTGGAAACTGCAAACAGAAGCAAATAATCATGTTTTTGCAAACTTGGAAACCAATATAAGTCTTTGAAACTGTTTTTTTTTTCCAAAAAACACCTTAATACGTTGCTTCAGTGTCATCTGCAAAGGTTGTAACCAAATTTGAACGTCTGTTGTTAACATCAGATACAGTAATGGACCTTGAACACCATCCTGAGGTACTCCAGATTCTATCGTATGGTAATTTGAGTAGATATCATCAACTTTGACTTGAAAGTAGATACCAAACTGTGTCGAACGCCTCTTGTATGTCGTGAAATACTCCAGCCCACACCTTTTTTTCTTCTAGGATTGTTGAATTATCGAATGCTCGTTTCTGAAACCGAATTGGTGTTGTGGTATGAGTTAGTTCATGGGAACAACTGGATTTAACGTAGAAATAGTCTTCCTAATACTTCTTAGTTATCGGATGCGTAGCTTCTGTAGTAGTTCCCCCGTTATCAGATCATACCCAGGAGCTTTCTTGAGATTTAACAGTTTTATTTGTTGTCGAACTTGATTGTCGATAACTTTTTATATTTTCATCGTTATTATTATCTGTTTAGAATTAGAAACAAATAATATTCAATCGGAATACGGTGTTTTCGAAGTTTTTGTCGACGTTTGTAATAATTAGAGATTTTCTTTTCTTTCAGATACTACATACCGTTGGTTATCTTATTAACTTTCGTAATACCAACTTTCATTCCTTGGTATTTTTGGGGAGAAGCTGCCATTAAGTCTTTCTACGTGTGTATTTGTCGATTTGTACTACAATTGAATGGAACGTGGGCTGTGAATAGCGCTGCTCACTTATGGGGATACAAACCCTATGATCAGTAAGTATTATTATTTTTTGAATCGGCTATTGTTGGAGTTATAGCTGTTCTAGTAAAGCAGCTTCGTATCTGAATAAAATCATTTCAATTACGTACCAGGTTTATGCACTTGAAGGAAATTAACTTCGAAGATGTGCTGGTGAAGTTTCTGTCTGGCTTCTAGCTGCACTAATGGTCAGTTGGATAGGATCATAAATTTCAATTTTCCATTCATTACATGGACTGCTACTTTTCTTATTCTTCTTAGCAAAAAAGGAATGGGTAACACCTACAAGGTGTTTTTCAGAGGTACACAACTAAGTTGACAGAGCTGCTTCATTTGATAACCCATTTACCAGTTTGAAATGACCTCAGAGTCTGGTTGTGTTCGTCAAACTTTTCAAGCTAGTTTAAACAACAACTTTTTTCATGACCACGTACAATCTTACTCATAATATGCAACCGGCGAGAGGCCAAACAGCTGGTGATCACTGAAGAAGCTCCAGAAGCTGGATAGAGAAACTTGGAAGATTATTCAAGGCGATACTATTCGTCAAATTTATCGAGATAGTTTAAATAACAATTTATTTCATGACCACGTACAATCTTACTCATAATATGCAACCGGCGAGAGGCCAAACAGCTGTTGATTACTGAAGAAGCTCCAGAAGCTGGACAGATAAACTTTGAAGATTATTCAAGGCGATACTATTCGTCAAATTTATCGGGATAGTTTAAATAACAATTTATTTCATGACCACGTACAATCTTACTCATAATATGCAACCGGCGAGAGGCCAAACAGCTGGTGATCACTGAAGAAGCTCCAGAAGCTGGATAGAGAAACTTGGAAGATTATTCAAGGCGATACTATTCGTCAAATTTATCGAGATAGTTTAAATAACAATTTATTTCATGACCACGTACAATCTTACTCATAATATGCAACCGGCGAGAGGCCAAACAGCTGGTGATCACTGAAGAAGCTCCAGAAGCTGGATAGAGAAACTTGGAAGATTATTCAAGGCGATACTATTCGTCAAATTTATCGGAATAGTTTAAATAACAATTTATTTCATGACCACGTACAATCTTACTCATAATATGCAACCGACGAGAGGCCAAACAGCTGGTGGTTACTGAAGAAGCTCCAGACGCTGGACAGATAAACTTTGAAGATTATCCAAGGCAATACTATTCGGAAAATTTATCCAGATTGTTTAAATAACAATTTATTTCATGACCACGTTCGATCTTACTCATAATATGCAACCGGCGAGAGGCCAAACAGCTGGTGATTACTGAAGAAGCTCCAGAAGCTGGACAGATAAACTTTGAAGATTATTCAAGGCGATACTATTCGTCAAATTTATCGGGATAGTTTAAATAACAATTTATTTCATGACCACGTACAATCTTACTCATAATATGCAACCGGCGAGAGGCCAAACAGCTGGTGGTTACTGAAGAAGCTCCAGACGCTTGACAGATAAACTTTGAAGATTATCCAAGGCGATACTATTCGTCAAATTTATCGGGATAGTTTAAATAACAATTTATTTCATGACCACGTACAATCTTACTCATAATATGCAACCGGCGAGAGGCCAAACAGCTGGTGGTTACTGAAGAAGCTCCAGACGCTTGACAGATAAACTTTGAAGATTATCCAAGGCAATACTATTCGTAAAATTAATCCAGATTGTTTAAATAACAATTTATTTCATGACCACGTACAATCTTACTCATAATATGCAACCGACGAGAGGCCAAACAGCTGGTGGTTACTGAAGAAGCTCCAGACGCTGGACAGATAAACTTTGAAGATTATCCAAGGCAATACTATTCGGAAAATTTATCCAGATTGTTTAAATAACAATTTATTTCATGACCACGTTCGATCTTACTCATAATATGCAACCGGCGAGAGGCCAAACAGCTGGTGGTTACTGAAGAAGCTCCAGACGCTTGACAGATAAACTTTGAAGATTATCCAAGGCAATACTATTCGGAAAATTTATCCAGATTGTTTAAATAACAATTTATTTCATGACCACGTTCGATCTTACTCATAATATGCAACCGGCGAGAGGCCAAACAGCTGGTGGTTACTGAAGAAGCTCCAGACGCTTGACAGATAAACTTTGAAGATTATCCAAGGCGATACTATTCGTCAAATTTATCGGGATAGTTTAAATAACAATTTATTTCATGACCACGTACAATCTTACTCATAATATGCAACCGACGAGAGGCCAAACAGCTGGTGGTTACTGAAGAAGCTCCAGACGCTGGACAGATAAACTTTGAAGATTATCCAAGGCAATACTATTCGTAAAATTAATCCAGATTGTTTAAATAACAATTTATTTCATGACCACGTACAATCTTACTCATAATATGCAACCGACGAGAGGCCAAACAGCTGGTGGTTACTGAAGAAGCTCCAGACGCTGGACAGATAAACTTTGAAGATTATCCAAGGCAATACTATTCGTAAAATTAATCCAGATTGTTTAAATAACAATTTATTTCATGACCACGTACAATCTTACTCATAATATGCAACCGACGAGAGGCCAAACAGCTGGTGGTTACTGAAGAAGCTCCAGACGCTGGACAGATAAACTTTGAAGATTATCCAAGGCAATACTATTCGTAAAATTAATCCAGATTGTTTAAATAACAATTTATTTCATGACCACGTACAATCTTACTCATAATATGCAACCGACGAGAGGCCAAACAGCTGGTGGTTACTGAAGAAGCTCCAGACGCTTGACAGATAAACTTTGAAGATTATCCAAGGCAATACTATTCGGAAAATTTATCCAGATTGTTTAAATAACAATTTATTTCATGACCACGTTCGATCTTACTCATAATATGCAACCGGCGAGAGGCCAAACAGCTGGTGGTTACTGAAGAAGCTCCAGACGCTTGACAGATAAACTTTGAAGATTATCCAAGGCAATACTATTCGGAAAATTTATCCAGATTGTTTAAATAACAATTTATTTCATGACCACGTTCGATCTTACTCATAATATGCAACCGGCGAGAGGCCAAACAGCTGGTGGTTACTGAAGAAGCTCCAGACGCTTGACAGATAAACTTTGAAGATTATCCAAGGCGATACTATTCGTCAAATTTATCGGGATAGTTTAAATAACAATTTATTTCATGACCACGTACAATCTTACTCATAATATGCAACCGACGAGAGGCCAAACAGCTGGTGGTTACTGAAGAAGCTCCAGACGCTGGACAGATAAACTTTGAAGATTATCCAAGGCAATACTATTCGTAAAATTAATCCAGATTGTTTAAATAACAATTTATTTCATGACCACGTACAATCTTACTCATAATATGCAACCGACGAGAGGCCAAACAGCTGGTGGTTACTGAAGAAGCTCCAGACGCTGGACAGATAAACTTTGAAGATTATCCAAGGCAATACTATTCGTAAAATTAATCCAGATTGTTTAAATAACAATTTATTTCATGACCACGTACAATCTTACTCATAATATGCAACCGACGAGAGGCCAAACAGCTGGTGGTTACTGAAGAAGCTCCAGACGCTGGACAGATAAACTTTGAAGATTATCCAAGGCAATACTATTCGTAAAATTAATCCAGATTGTTTAAATAACAATTTATTTCATGACCACGTTCGATCTTACTCATAATATGCAACCGGCGAGAGGCCAAACAGCTGGTGGTTACTGAAGAAGCTCCAGACGCTTGACAGATAAACTTTGAAGATTATCCAAGGCAATACTATTCGGAAAATTTATCCAGATTGTTTAAATAACAATTTATTTCATGACCACGTTCGATCTTACTCATAATATGCAACCGGCGAGAGGCCAAACAGCTGGTGGTTACTGAAGAAGCTCCAGACGCTTGACAGATAAACTTTGAAGATTATCCAAGGCAATACTATTCGTAAAATTAATCCAGATTGTTTAAATAACAATTTATTTCATGACCACGTACAATCTTACTCATAATATGCAACCGACGAGAGGCCAAACAGCTGGTGGTTACTGAAGAAGCTCCAGACGCTGGACAGATAAACTTTGAAGATTATCCAAGGCAATACTATTCGTAAAATTAATCCAGATTGTTTAAATAACAATTTATTTCATGACCACGTACAATCTTACTCATAATATGCAACCGACGAGAGGCCAAACAGCTGGTGGTTACTGAAGAAGCTCCAGACGCTGGACAGATAAACTTTGAAGATTATCCAAGGCAATACTATTCGTAAAATTAATCCAGATTGTTTAAATAACAATTTATTTCATGACCACGTACAATCTTACTCATAATATGCAACCGACGAGAGGCCAAACAGCTGGTGGTTACTGAAGAAGCTCCAGACGCTTGACAGATAAACTTTGAAGATTATCCAAGGCAATACTATTCGTAAAATTAATCCAGATTGTTTAAATAACAATTTATTTCATGACCACGTACAATCTTACTCATAATATGCAACCGACGAGAGGCCAAACAGCTGGTGGTTACTGAAGAAGCTCCAGACGCTGGACAGATAAACTTTGAAGATTATCCAAGGCAATACTATTCGGAAAATTTATCCAGATTGTTTAAATAACAATTTATTTCATGACCACGTTCGATCTTACTCATAATATGCAACCGGCGAGAGGCCAAACAGCTGGTGGTTACTGAAGAAGCTCCAGACGCTTGACAGATAAACTTTGAAGATTATCCAAGGCAATACTATTCGGAAAATTTATCCAGATTGTTTAAATAACAATTTATTTCATGACCACGTTCGATCTTACTCATAATATGCAACCGGTGAGAGGCCAAACAGCTGGTGATCACTGAAGAAGCTCCAGAAGCTGGATAGAGAAACTTTGAAGATTATCCAAGGCAATACTTTGCATTTTCGGAAAACTTTATATAAGAAGCAGTGTCTCGGTCTCAAGTCATAGTGAAATAACAAAATTTATTACACAAGTGTGAAATCCCAGTACGAAATACTCAATTGCACAGCATGTATTTGCTCAAAGCTTACCATTAATTACGATTTAACACTTTCTCTTTCAAATATTTTCTTAGAGAATTACTTGTTGTTGCAGAACAATAAATCCAGTTGAAAATAAATACGTGTCTGTCATTGGTTTCGGTGAAGGTTGGCACAACTACCATCACACTTTTCCTTGGGACTACAAAGCAGCCGAACTCGGAAATTATAGCTTGAATTGGACTACTGGTTTATTGGATTTGATGGCTTACTTAGGTCAAGCATATGATTTACGTACTGTCTCCGAAGATTTAATAAGAAAACGAGCGAATAGAACCGGCGACGGATCATGGAAAGACGGAAAAATCGATCTCAAGGCTATCGATAAAAAGAAAAATGACACCAAGCGCTCACAAGAGGAGTATGTTTGGGGTTGGGACGATAAAGATATGAAAGATGAGGATAAAAAACATGCTCATGTCTTCAATAAAGAAAATTAGTGTAAAAACAGTAAAAATTCCTTTTTTATATTCCAGTTTTTCATCAAATTATATTAGTTCCAAAATTCAGAAATATTTAATGTGTTTATTGTTGAAATTAAATAAAAATATACATTATATACTTTTTTTAAAACCTTTTCACTCACGATTCCACTAAAATATGCAAAAGTACTTTTCTACTGTACTAACTGGTAGTAAACAAAGTTTTTATCAGAGTTAACAGCGCCGGAATCACAGTTCTAGCCTACGCTGATGATCTGGTAGAGGTCCCAAGGACAAATTATGAAGATATAATATTTGCCAGGACGATACTTTCCAAAGAATCCTGTAGGATAAAACAATCTTCAAGAAAAAGTAATCTCTAAAGCTACTACAGCTAAATTTGAGCTCTTAGGCTTGATATGGTAACTTGAGCCTGAGTTGTTGATGACCGATACAACGGTCATCAAACCCATGATCGCATACGTATCGCTTGATTGGTGGTCCGATGGTCCGAATAAGAATAAACAACAGCTCAGGAAAAGCTAGAGAAAATCCAAAGGCTGATCTGTTTGGTTATCAAAGAAGATGCCTTACTACAACCTTGGAAGCGCCGCCTTTCCTTCCCTTATAGTGAAAAAGGCATTTATGGGCTCACAGGTTCCTCTAGCTAGATAGAAAAATCGAAGTCTGGGAATCCCTCAGGTGAACTAAGGGTTCTAGAATTAATGAAGCTATGCATGAATCTTCAGTCGGTATATGGCAAAAACGATCGTATGAAATTCCAATCGCCTGTTCAGTTCCCTCGAAGTTTTACGGTCATGAATTTATAAGATTTATAAACTTCTACATTCGCGTTTGTGCTAACGCCCTCGACATAAATTAAACAACGTACGAAGTGTGTGAAGATAAACGCTCGCGCTCGCTCTGAAGTTCGCGCCGCGTTCGCGCTAAGGCTCGCGATCCAAAGCCTAACCAATGAAAACAGTTATACAGGTCATATGACCAGCCAAGTCAGACTATTAACAACTCTAATTAATATTGCTTCAGACGGAGTAATGAAAAAATGTTGAATTATTACCAAAAACGTCCAAAGATTGATACAAAAAGATTATCTATTGATTATAATTAGAAATATAAAGATTCTAGATGAAAAATTCTTGAAAATCGAACAGGAAGCTAGTAATATAGAAGTAGGACCAAAAGAAGGGAAGATTTGGAGTATGTGGAGTTGAGAAGAAAACAAAATGGAGTTATGTATAAGAATATGGCGATGGGGAAATATATATTCGAGGGGATTGATGATTTTAAATACTTGGGAATAATAGTTACCGTCGAAAATGAAATAGAAGAGGAAAATTTTCGATATATTAAAACACGTCGCTTTCACGGTTCTCGTTACCGAAATTTTAAGTTGATTTATTACTGCAACTACTGATTCGGTGAATAAATTGACGATTTATCATTTGAGTCAAGTAGAATTTCACCACTTCAACCGACATCTTAATTAAGAATAACCGTTAACTTTTGCGACATTGTAACTGTATGTAAAAACTTTTTTTTTAGATAATGAATGAATGAAACATTCAAATTCATGCACTCGACGTATTGATGTATAAATAAAAATGACAATGGCAATAATGATAGTTCAAGTATGCTGAAAATATTTTCCAATGTTAACAATCGCTTTCGAATTGTTATTTTCGTATGTAAGCCTAATGCGGTCGACTAATTAAACTGACAATGTTCGTAGTCCGACAGAATTATACGTCGAGATTTCTCTTCATTTAACAACAATTCAAAAAAGCGTTCGAATGTTTTATTTCAAAATAAAAATATGCTTAATTCACCTCATTCTCCATTGGAAAACATCAACCACGTAATCAACCACGGAACTAGGATGGTTGAACGAAGCTGAAGTTCAAGATCTGTCTGTTGAAGATGTTGATGATGAAGCTACAGATGCTGGTGATTACTGCTTAGAGTATGGTTCTTCTTTGGAACAAGAACCAGATTCAGAAGATAATCAAAATGTATACCCTCAAGAAATGATTTATTTACCTCGTTCTCCATTGGAAAACGTCAACCACGTAATCAACCACGGAACTAGGATGGTTGAACGAAGCTGAAGTTCAAGATCTGTCTGTTGAAGATGTTGATGATGAAGCTACAGATGCTGGTGATTACTGCTTAGAGTATGGTTCTTCTTTGGAACAAGAACCAGATTCAGAAGATAATCAAAATGTATACCCTCAAAAAATGCTTAATTTACCTCGTTCTCCATTGGAAAACGTCAACCACGTAATCAACCACGGAACTAGGATGGTTGAACGAAGCTGAAGTTCAAGATCTGTCTGTTGAAGATGTTGATGATGAAGCTACAGATGCTGGTGATTACTGCTTAGAGTATGGTTCTTCTTTGGAACAAGAAACAGATTCAGAAGATAATCAAAATGTATACCCTCAAGAAATGATTTATTTACCTCGTTCTCCATTGGAAAACGTCAACCACGTAATCAACCACGGAACTAGGATGGTTGAACGAAGCTGAAGTTCAAGATCTGTCTGTTGAAGATGTTGATGATGAAGCTACAGATGCTGGTGATTACTGCTTAGAGTATGGTTCTTCTTTGGAACAAGAAACAGATTCAGAAGATAATCAAAATGTATACCCTCAAAAAATGCTTAATTTACCTCGTTCTCCATTGGAAAACGTCAACCACGTAATCAACCACGGAACTAGGATGGTTGAACGAAGCTGAAGTTCAAGATCTGTCTGTTGAAGATGTTGATGATGAAGCTACAGATGCTGGTGATTACTGCTTAGAGTATGGTTCTTCTTTGGAACAAGAACCAGATTCAGAAGATAATCAAAATGTATACCCTCAAAAAATGCTTAATTTACCTCGTTCTCCATTGGAAAACGTCAACCACGTAATCAACCACGGAACTAGGATGGTTGAACGAAGCTGAAGTTCAAGATCTGTCTGTTGAAGATGTTGATGATGAAGCTACAGATGCTGGTGATTACTGCTTAGAGTATGGTTCTTCTTTGGAACAAGAAACAGATTCAGAAGATAATCAAAATGTATACCCTCAAGAAATGATTTATTTACCTCGTTCTCCATTGGAAAACGTCAACCACGTAATCAACCACGGAACTAGGATGGTTGAACGAAGCTGAAGTTCAAGATCTGTCTGTTGAAGATGTTGATGATGAAGCTACAGATGCTGGTGATTACTGCTTAGAGTATGGTTCTTCTTTGGAACAAGAACCAGATTCAGAAGATAATCAAAATGTATACCCTCAAAAAATGCTTAATTTACCTCGTTCTCCATTGGAAAACGTCAACCACGTAATCAACCACGGAACTAGGATGGTTGAACGAAGCTGAAGTTCAAGATCTGTCTGTTGAAGATGTTGATGATGAAGCTACAGATGCTGGTGATTACTGCTTAGAGTATGGTTCTTCTTTGGAACAAGAACCAGATTCAGAAGATAATCAAAATGTATACCCTCAAAAAATGCTTAATTTACCTCGTTCTCCATTGGAAAACGTCAACCACGTAATCAACCACGGAACTAGGATGGTTGAACGAAGCTGAAGTTCAAGATCTGTCTGTTGAAGATGTTGATGATGAAGCTACAGATGCTGGTGATTACTGCTTAGAGTATGGTTCTTCTTTGGAACAAGAAACAGATTCAGAAGATAATCAAAATGTATACCCTCAAGAAATGATTTATTTACCTCGTTCTCCATTGGAAAACGTCAACCACGTAATCAACCACGGAACTAGGATGGTTGAACGAAGCTGAAGTTCAAGATCTGTCTGTTGAAGATGTTGATGATGAAGCTACAGATGCTGGTGATTACTGCTTAGAGTATGGTTCTTCTTTGGAACAAGAACCAGATTCAGAAGATAATCAAAATGTATACCCTCAAAAAATGCTTAATTTACCTCGTTCTCCATTGGAAAACGTCAACCACGTAATCAACCACGGAACTAGGATGGTTGAACGAAGCTGAAGTTCAAGATCTGTCTGTTGAAGATGTTGATGATGAAGCTACAGATGCTGGTGATTACTGCTTAGAGTATGGTTCTTCTTTGGAACAAGAACCAGATTCAGAAGATAATCAAAATGTATACCCTCAAGAAATGATTTATTTACCTCGTTCTCCATTGGAAAACGTCAACCACGTAATCAACCACGGAACTAGGATGGTTGAACGAAGCTGAAGTTCAAGATCTGTCTGTTGAAGATGTTGATGATGAAGCTACAGATGCTGGTGATTACTGCTTAGAGTATGGTTCTTCTTTGGAACAAGAACCAGATTCAGAAGATAATCAAAATGTATACCCTCAAAAAATGCTTAATTTACCTCGTTCTCCATTGGAAAACGTCAACCACGTAATCAACCACGGAACTAGGATGGTTGAACGAAGCTGAAGTTCAAGATCTGTCTGTTGAAGATGTTGATGATGAAGCTACAGATGCTGGTGATTACTGCTTAGAGTATGGTTCTTCTTTGGAACAAGAAACAGATTCAGAAGATAATCAAAATGTATACCCTCAAGAAATGATTTATTTACCTCGTTCTCCATTGGAAAACGTCAACCACGTAATCAACCACGGAACTAGGATGGTTGAACGAAGCTGAAGTTCAAGATCTGTCTGTTGAAGATGTTGATGATGAAGCTACAGATGCTGGTGATTACTGCTTAGAGTATGGTTCTTCTTTGGAACAAGAAACAGATTCAGAAGATAATCAAAATGTATACCCTCAAGAAATGATTTATTTACCTCGTTCTCCATTGGAAAACGTCAACCACGTAATCAACCACGGAACTAGGATGGTTGAACGAAGCTGAAGTTCAAGATCTGTCTGTTGAAGATGTTGATGATGAAGCTACAGATGCTGGTGATTACTGCTTAGAGTATGGTTCTTCTTTGGAACAAGAACCAGATTCAGAAGATAATCAAAATGTATACCCTCAAGAAATGCTTAATTTACCTCGTTCTCCATTGGAAAACGTCAACCACGTAAACGTTTTTTCAAATAAAATAGTAACCAGCAAACAAATTTGGCCAAATCAGGCGAATAGGGTGGATGTTTTATAAATGTTACATCACGTTAATCATTTAAAGTTTGAGTCGATGGAACGAAGCTGAAGATTAAGATCTGTGTGTTAAAGATGTTGATGATAAAGTTACAGATGCTGATGATTAGTGCTCAGAGTATGGTGGGATTATCACGATTTTTATACTTATTGATCAATAACCATTATTGGATTTTCTGACCTCCATTTCATGAAATTTGTTTTCGTAAGCTGGATATGATAAAATCTGAGTTTTTATATCTATACTTATGGTTTTTTTCGATGAAAATTGGATTTTTTAGGTTATATTCAGTTTTTCAAAGATAGTTTGATTCTTCTGATTTTAATTTGGTTGAAAATATTGTTTTTTGAGTCTCAATTGGTTTCAGATGTTTTATAAACGGCGGTTGTCGGCTTCTCCAAATGAAAAATTTTAATGTAAACTTTTTCAGAGAAAATTCACTTGAAAAAGACTTTTTCAATATTGATTTAGTTAAAAGTTGGATTTTTTGAGTTTCATCTTGTTAAAAATTAACCATTTTGTTTTTAATTTCGTCTAAAATTTGTTTTTCTGTGTCTAAAAATCAGTTCCAGGTTATTTCTTAACAAAATTGGCTTCTCCAGGTTTCATAGACAAATAACGGGTTATATTCGGGTTTATTATCCAAACATTAGTATTTCCATGATGAATAAGTTCAAAAACTGGCTTGTTTAATAATAATTAAATTTTACTCGAACATAATTATCGTTTTTTTTTGTTGAAAATTGGATTTCAGAAGTTATATTGAATTAAAAGTATTTTCTGAGTTTTTCGATATGAATTTAGTTGAAAACTGGATTTTTAAAGCTTCATTTTGTCGAAAATTAATTTTTACGATTTTAATTTGGTCTAAAATATGTTTTTTTCAGTTTCACTTGATTAAAAATTGGTTTCAGATATTTTATGAACGACTGTTGTTTTTTAGTCCAATAATTGGCTATGTTAGATATTATGTTAACTTTCTAGGATTTCCGGAGTTGTTGTTTTGTTAAAAATTAACCATTTTGTTTTTAATTTCGTCTAAAATTTGTTTTTCTGTGTCTAAAAATCAGTTCCAGGTTATTTCTTAACAAAATTGGCTTCTCCAGGTTTCATAGACAAATAACGGGTTAAATTCGGGTTTATTATCCAAACATTAGTATTTCTATGATGAATAAGTTCAAAAACTGGCTTGTTTAATAATAATTAAATTTTACTCGAACATAATTATCGTTTTTTTTTGTTGAAAATTGGATTTCAGAAGTTATATTGAATTAAAAGTATTTTCTGAGTTTTTCGATATGAATTTAGTTGAAAACTGGATTTTTAAAGCTTCATTTTGTCGAAAATTAATTTTTACGATTTTAATTTGGTCTAAAATATGTTTTTTTCAGTTTCACTTGATTAAAAATTGGTTTCAGATATTTTATGAACGACTGTTGTTTTTTAGTCCAATAATTGGCTATGTTAGATATTATGTTAACTTTCTAGGATTTCCGGAGTTGTTGTTTTGTTAAAAATTAACCATTTTGTTTCTAATTTCGTCTAAAATTTGTTTTTCTGTGTCTAAAAATCAGTTCCAGGTTATTTCTTAACAAAATTGGCTTCTCCAGGTTTCATAGACAAATAACGGGTTAAATTCGGGTTTATTATCCAAACATTAGTATTTCCATGATGAATAAGTTCAAAAACTGGCTTGTTTAATAATAATTAAATTTTACTCGAACATAATTATCGTTTTTTTTTGTTGAAAATTGGATTTCAGAAGTTATATTGAATTAAAAGTATTTTCTGAGTTTTTCGATATGAATTTAGTTGAAAACTGGATTTTTAAAGCTTCATTTTGTCGAAAATTAATTTTTACGATTTTAATTTGGTCTAAAATATGTTTTTTTCAGTTTCACTTGATTAAAAATTGGTTTCAGATATTTTATGAACGACTGTTGTTTTTTAGTCCAATAATTGGCTATGTTAGATATTATGTTAACTTTCTAGGATTTCCGGAGTTGTTGTTTTGTTAAAAATTAACCATTTTGTTTCTAATTTCGTCTAAAATTTGTTTTTCTGTGTCTAAAAATCAGTTCCAGGTTATTTCTTAACAAAATTGGCTTCTCCAGGTTTCATAGACAAATAACGGGTTAAATTCGGGTTTATTATCCAAACATTAGTATTTCTATGATGAATAAGTTCAAAAACTGGCTTGTTTAATAATAATTAAATTTTACTCGAACATAATTATCGTTTTTTTTTGTTGAAAATTGGATTTCAGAAGTTATATTGAATTAAAAGTATTTTCTGAGTTTTTCGATATGAATTTAGTTGAAAACTGGATTTTTAAAGCTTCATTTTGTCGAAAATTAATTTTTACGATTTTAATTTGGTCTAAAATATGTTTTTTTCAGTTTCACTTGATTAAAAATTGGTTTCAGATATTTTATGAACGACTGTTGTTTTTTAGTCCAATAATTGGCTATGTTAGATATTATGTTAACTTTCTAGGATTTCCGGAGTTGTTGTTTTGTTAAAAATTAACCATTTTGTTTTTAATTTCGTCTAAAATTTGTTTTTCTGTGTCTAAAAATCAGTTCCAGGTTATTTCTTAACAAAATTGGCTTCTCCAGGTTTCATAGACAAATAACGGGTTATATTCGGGTTTATTATCCAAACATTAGTATTTCCATGATGAATAAGTTCAAAAACTGGCTTGTTTAATAATAATTAAATTTTACTCGAACATAATTATCGTTTTTTTTTGTTGAAAATTGGATTTCAGAAGTTATATTGAATTAAAAGTATTTTCTGAGTTTTTCGATATGAATTTAGTTGAAAACTGGATTTTTAAAGCTTCATTTTGTCGAAAATTAATTTTTACGATTTTAATTTGGTCTAAAATATGTTTTTTTCAGTTTCACTTGATTAAAAATTGGTTTCAGATATTTTATGAACGACTGTTGTTTTTTAGTCCAATAATTGGCTATGTTAGATATTATGTTAACTTTCTAGGATTTCCGGAGTTGTTGTTTTGTTAAAAATTAACCATTTTGTTTTTAATTTCGTCTAAAATTTGTTTTTCTGTGTCTAAAAATCAGTTCCAGGTTATTTCTTAACAAAATTGGCTTCTCCAGGTTTCATAGACAAATAACGGGTTAAATTCGGGTTTATTATCCAAACATTAGTATTTCTATGATGAATAAGTTCAAAAACTGGCTTGTTTAATAATAATTAAATTTTACTCGAACATAATTATCGTTTTTTTTTGTTGAAAATTGGATTTCAGAAGTTATATTGAATTAAAAGTATTTTCTGAGTTTTTCGATATGAATTTAGTTGAAAACTGGATTTTTAAAGCTTCATTTTGTCGAAAATTAATTTTTACGATTTTAATTTGGTCTAAAATATGTTTTTTTCAGTTTCACTTGATTAAAAATTGGTTTCAGATATTTTATGAACGACTGTTGTTTTTTAGTCCAATAATTGGCTATGTTAGATATTATGTTAACTTTCTAGGATTTCCGGAGTTGTTGTTTTGTTAAAAATTAACCATTTTGTTTTTAATTTCGTCTAAAATTTGTTTTTCTGTGTCTAAAAATCAGTTCCAGGTAATTTCTTAAACAAAATTGGCTTCTCCAGGTTTCATAGACAAATAACGTGTTATATTCGGGTTTATTATCCAAAAATTAGTATTTCTATGATGAATAAGTTCAAAAACTGGCTTGTTTAATAATAATTAAATTTTACTCGAACATAATTATCGTTTTTTTTGTTGAAAATTGGATTTCAGAAGTTATATTGAATTAAAAGTATTTTTTGAGTTTTTCGATATGAATTTAGTTGAAAACTGGATTTTTAAAGCTTCATTTTGTCGAAAATTAATTTTTACGATTTTAATTTGGTCTAAAATATGTTTTTTTCAGTTTCACTTGATTAAAAATTGGTTTCAGATATTTTATAAACGACTGTTGTTTTTTAGACCAATAATTGGCTATGTTAGATATTATGTTAACTTTCAAGGATTTCCGGAGTTGTTTTTTTGTTAAAAATTAACCATTTTGTTTTTAATCTAGTCTAAAATTTGTTTTTCTGTGTCTAAAAATCAGTTCCAGGTAATTTCTTAAACAAAATTGGCTTCTCCAGGTTTCATAGACAAATAAAGGGTTATATTCGGGTTTATTATCCAAAAATTAGTATTTCTATGATGAATAAGTTCAAAAACTGGCTTGTTTAATAATAATTAAATTTTACTCGAACATAATTATCGTTTTTTTTTGTTGAAAATTGGATTTCAGAAGTTATATTGAATTAAAAGTATTTTTTGAGTTTTTCGATATGAATTTAGTTGAAAACTGGATTTTTAAAGCTTCATTTTGTCGAAAATTAATTTTTACGATTTTAATTTGGTCTAAAATATGTTTTTTTCAGTTTCACTTGATTAAAAATTGGTTTCAGATATTTTATAAACGACTGTTGTTTTTTAGACCAATAATTGGCTATGTTAGATATTATGTTAACTTTCAAGGATTTCCGGAGTTGTTTTTTTGTTAAAAATTAACCATTTTGTTTTTAATCTAGTCTAAAATTTGTTTTTCTGTGTCTAAAAATCAGTTCCAGGTAATTTCTTAAACAAAATTGGCTTCTCCAGGTTTCATAGACAAATAAAGGGTTATATTCGGGTTTATTATCCAAAAATTAGTATTTCTATGATGAATAAGTTCAAAAACTGGCTTGTTTAATAATAATTAAATTTTACTCGAACATAATTATCGTTTTTTTTTGTTGAAAATTGGATTTCAGAAGTTATATTGAATTAAAAGTATTTTCTGAGTTTTTCGATATGAATTTAGTTGAAAACTGGATTTTTAAAGCTTCATTTTGTCGAAAATTAATTTTTACGATTTTAATTTGGTCTAAAATATGTTTTTTTCAGTTTCACTTGATTAAAAATTGGTTTCAGATATTTTATGAACGACTGTTGTTTTTTAGTCCAATAATTGGCTATGTTAGATATTATGTTAACTTTCTAGGATTTCCGGAGTTGTTGTTTTGTTAAAAATTAACCATTTTGTTTTTAATTTCGTCTAAAATTTGTTTTTCTGTGTCTAAAAATCAGTTCCAGGTTATTTCTTAACAAAATTGGCTTCTCCAGGTTTCATAGACAAATAACGGGTTAAATTCGGGTTTATTATCCAAACATTAGTATTTCTATGATGAATAAGTTCAAAAACTGGCTTGTTTAATAATAATTAAATTTTACTCGAACATAATTATCGTTTTTTTTTGTTGAAAATTGGATTTCAGAAGTTATATTGAATTAAAAGTATTTTCTGAGTTTTTCGATATGAATTTAGTTGAAAACTGGATTTTTAAAGCTTCATTTTGTCGAAAATTAATTTTTACGATTTTAATTTGGTCTAAAATATGTTTTTTTCAGTTTCACTTGATTAAAAATTGGTTTCAGATATTTTATGAACGACTGTTGTTTTTTAGTCCAATAATTGGCTATGTTAGATATTATGTTAACTTTCTAGGATTTCCGGAGTTGTTGTTTTGTTAAAAATTAACCATTTTGTTTTTAATTTCGTCTAAAATTTGTTTTTCTGTGTCTAAAAATCAGTTCCAGGTAATTTCTTAAACAAAATTGGCTTCTCCAGGTTTCATAGACAAATAACGTGTTATATTCGGGTTTATTATCCAAAAATTAGTATTTCTATGATGAATAAGTTCAAAAACTGGCTTGTTTAATAATAATTAAATTTTACTCGAACATAATTATCGTTTTTTTTGTTGAAAATTGGATTTCAGAAGTTATATTGAATTAAAAGTATTTTTTGAGTTTTTCGATATGAATTTAGTTGAAAACTGGATTTTTAAAGCTTCATTTTGTCGAAAATTAATTTTTACGATTTTAATTTGGTCTAAAATATGTTTTTTTCAGTTTCACTTGATTAAAAATTGGTTTCAGATATTTTATAAACGACTGTTGTTTTTTAGACCAATAATTGGCTATGTTAGATATTATGTTAACTTTCAAGGATTTCCGGAGTTGTTTTTTTGTTAAAAATTAACCATTTTGTTTTTAATCTAGTCTAAAATTTGTTTTTCTGTGTCTAAAAATCAGTTCCAGGTAATTTCTTAAACAAAATTGGCTTCTCCAGGTTTCATAGACAAATAAAGGGTTATATTCGGGTTTATTATCCAAAAATTAGTATTTCTATGATGAATAAGTTCAAAAACTGGCTTGTTTAATAATAATTAAATTTTACTCGAACATAATTATCGTTTTTTTTTGTTGAAAATTGGATTTCAGAAGTTATATTGAATTAAAAGTATTTTTTGAGTTTTTCGATATGAATTTAGTTGAAAACTGGATTTTTAAAGCTTCATTTTGTCGAAAATTAATTTTTACGATTTTAATTTGGTCTAAAATATGTTTTTTTCAGTTTCACTTGATTAAAAATTGGTTTCAGATATTTTATAAACGACTGTTGTTTTTTAGACCAATAATTGGCTATGTTAGATATTATGTTAACTTTCAAGGATTTCCGGAGTTGTTTTTTTGTTAAAAATTAACCATTTTGTTTTTAATCTAGTCTAAAATTTGTTTTTCTGTGTCTAAAAATCAGTTCCAGGTAATTTCTTAAACAAAATTGGCTTCTCCAGGTTTCATAGACAAATAAAGGGTTATATTCGGGTTTATTATCCAAAAATTAGTATTTCTATGATGAATAAGTTCAAAAACTGGCTTGTTTAATAATAATTAAATTTTACTCGAACATAATTATCGTTTTTTTTTGTTGAAAATTGGATTTCAGAAGTTATATTGAATTAAAAGTATTTTTTGAGTTTTTCGATATGAATTTAGTTGAAAACTGGATTTTTAAAGCTTCATTTTGTCGAAAATTGATTTTTACGATTTTAATTTGGTCTAAAATATGTTTTTTTCAGTTTCACTTGATTAAAAATTGGTTTCAGATATTTTATAAACGACTGTTGTTTTTTAGACCAATAATTGGCTATGTTAGATATTATGTTAACTTTCAAGGATTTCCGGAGTTGTTTTTTTGTTAAAAATTAACCATTTTGTTTTTAATCTAGTCTAAAATTTGTTTTTCTGTGTCTAAAAATCAGTTCCAGGTAATTTCTTAAACAAAATTGGCTTCTCCAGGTTTCATAGACAAATAAAGGGTTATATTCGGGTTTATTATCCAAAAATTAGTATTTCTATGATGAATAAGTTCAAAAACTGGCTTGTTTAATAATAATTAAATTTTACTCGAACATAATTATCGTTTTTTTTTGTTGAAAATTGGATTTCAGAAGTTATATTGAATTAAAAGTATTTTTTGAGTTTTTCGATATGAATTTAGTTGAAAACTGGATTTTTAAAGCTTCATTTTGTCGAAAATTAATTTTTACGATTTTAATTTGGTCTAAAATATGTTTTTTTCAGTTTCACTTGATTAAAAATTGGTTTCAGATATTTTATAAACGACTGTTGTTTTTTAGACCAATAATTGGCTATGTTAGATATTATGTTAACTTTCAAGGATTTCCGGAGTTGTTTTTTTGTTAAAAATTAACCATTTTGTTTTTAATCTAGTCTAAAATTTGTTTTTCTGTGTCTAAAAATCAGTTCCAGGTAATTTCTTAAACAAAATTGGCTTCTCCAGGTTTCATAGACAAATAAAGGGTTATATTCGGGTTTATTATCCAAAAATTAGTATTTCTATGATGAATAAGTTCAAAAACTGGCTTGTTTAATAATAATTAAATTTTACTCGAACATAATTATCGTTTTTTTTTGTTGAAAATTGGATTTCAGAAGTTATATTGAATTAAAAGTATTTTTTGAGTTTTTCGATATGAATTTAGTTGAAAACTGGATTTTTAAAGCTTCATTTTGTCGAAAATTGATTTTTACGATTTTAATTTGGTCTAAAATATGTTTTTTTCAGTTTCACTTGATTAAAAATTGGTTTCAGATATTTTATAAACGACTGTTGTTTTTTAGACCAATAATTGGCTATGTTAGATATTATGTTAACTTTCTAGGATTTCCGGAGTTGTTGTTTTGTTAAAAATTAACCATTTTGTTTTTAATTTCGTCTAAAATTTGTTTTTCTGTGTCTAAAAATCAGTTCCAGGTAATTTCTTAAACAAAATTGGCTTCTCCAGGTTTCATAGACAAATAACGTGTTATATTCGGGTTTATTATCCAAAAATTAGTATTTCTATGATGAATAAGTTCAAAAACTGGCTTGTTTAATAATAATTAAATTTTACTCGAACATAATTATCGTTTTTTTTGTTGAAAATTGGATTTCAGAAGTTATATTGAATTAAAAGTATTTTTTGAGTTTTTCGATATGAATTTAGTTGAAAACTGGATTTTTAAAGCTTCATTTTGTCGAAAATTAATTTTTACGATTTTAATTTGGTCTAAAATATGTTTTTTTCAGTTTCACTTGATTAAAAATTGGTTTCAGATATTTTATAAACGACTGTTGTTTTTTAGACCAATAATTGGCTATGTTAGATATTATGTTAACTTTCAAGGATTTCCGGAGTTGTTTTTTTGTTAAAAATTAACCATTTTGTTTTTAATCTAGTCTAAAATTTGTTTTTCTGTGTCTAAAAATCAGTTCCAGGTAATTTCTTAAACAAAATTGGCTTCTCCAGGTTTCATAGACAAATAAAGGGTTATATTCGGGTTTATTATCCAAAAATTAGTATTTCTATGATGAATAAGTTCAAAAACTGGCTTGTTTAATAATAATTAAATTTTACTCGAACATAATTATCGTTTTTTTTTGTTGAAAATTGGATTTCAGAAGTTATATTGAATTAAAAGTATTTTTTGAGTTTTTCGATATGAATTTAGTTGAAAACTGGATTTTTAAAGCTTCATTTTGTCGAAAATTGATTTTTACGATTTTAATTTGGTCTAAAATATGTTTTTTTCAGTTTCACTTGATTAAAAATTGGTTTCAGATATTTTATAAACGACTGTTGTTTTTTAGACCAATAATTGGCTATGTTAGATATTATGTTAACTTTCAAGGATTTCCGGAGTTGTTGTTTTGTTAAAAATTAACCATTTTGTTTTTAATCTAGTCTAAAATTTGTTTTTCTGTGTCTAAAAATCAGTTCCAGGTAATTTCTTAAACAAAACTGGCTTCTCCAGGTTTCATAGACAAATAAAGGGTTATATTCGGGTTTATTATCCAAAAATTAGTATTTCTATGATGAATAAGTTCAAAAACTGGCTTGTTTAATAATAATTAAATTTTACTCGAACATAATTATCGTTTTTTTTTGTTGAAAATTGGATTTCAGAAGTTATATTGAATTAAAAGTATTTTCTGAGTTTTTCGATATGAATTTAGTTGAAAACTGGATTTTTAAAGCTTCATTTTGTCGAAAATTGATTTTTACGATTTTAATTTGGTCTAAAATATGTTTTTTTCAGTTTCACTTGATTAAAAATTGGTTTCAGATATTTTATAAACGACTGTTGTTTTTTAGACCAATAATTGGCTATGTTAGATATTATGTTAACTTTCAAGGATTTCCGGAGTTGTTTTTTTGTTAAAAATTAACCATTTTGTTTTTAATCTAGTCTAAAATTTGTTTTTCTGTGTCTAAAAATCAGTTCCAGGTAATTTCTTAAACAAAATTGGCTTCTCCAGGTTTCATAGACAAATAACGTGTTAAATTCGGGTTTATTATCCAAAAATTAGTATTTCTATGATGAATAAGTTCAAAAACTGGCTTGTTTAATAATAATTAAATTTTACTCGAACATAATTATCGTTTTTTTTTGTTGAAAATTGGATTTCAGAAGTTATATTGAATTAAAAGTATTTTCTGAGTTTTTCGATATGAATTTAGTTGAAAACTGGATTTTTAAAGCTTCATTTTGTCGAAAATTGATTTTTACGATTTTAATTTGGTCTAAAATATGTTTTTTTCAGTTTCACTTGATTAAAAATTGGTTTCAGATATTTTATAAACGACTGTTGTTTTTTAGACCAATAATTGGCTATGTTAGATATTATGTTAACTTTCAAGGATTTCCGGAGTTGTTTTTTTGTTAAAAATTAACCATTTTGTTTTTAATCTAGTCTAAAATTTGTTTTTCTGTGTCTAAAAATCAGTTCCAGGTAATTTCTTAAACAAAACTGGCTTCTCCAGGTTTCATAGACAAATAAAGGGTTATATTCGGGTTTATTATCCAAAAATTAGTATTTCTATGATGAATAAGTTCAAAAACTGGCTTGTTTAATAATAATTAAATTTTACTCGAACATAATTATCGTTTTTTTTTGTTGAAAATTGGATTTCAGAAGTTATATTGAATTAAAAGTATTTTCTGAGTTTTTCGATATGAATTTAGTTGAAAACTGGATTTTTAAAGCTTCATTTTGTCGAAAATTGATTTTTACGATTTTAATTTGGTCTAAAATATGTTTTTTTCAGTTTCACTTGATTAAAAATTGGTTTCAGATATTTTATAAACGACTGTTGTTTTTTAGACCAATAATTGGCTATGTTAGATATTATGTTAACTTTCAAGGATTTCCGGAGTTGTTGTTTTGTTAAAAATTAACCATTTTGTTTTTAATCTAGTCTAAAATTTGTTTTTCTGTGTCTAAAAATCAGTTCCAGGTAATTTCTTAAACAAAATTGGCTTCTCCAGGTTTCATAGACAAATAACGTGTTAAATTCGGGTTTATTATCCAAACATTAGTATTTCTATGATGAATAAGTTCAAAAACTGGCTTGTTTAATAATAATTAAATTTTACTCGAACATAATTATCGTTTTTTTTTGTTGAAAATTGGATTTCAGAAGTTATATTGAATTAAAAGTATTTTCTGAGTTTTTCGATATGAATTTAGTTGAAAACTGGATTTTTAAAGCTTCATTTTGTCGAAAATTGATTTTTACGATTTTAATTTGGTCTAAAATATGTTTTTTTCAGTTTCACTTGATTAAAAATTGGTTTCAGATATTTTATAAACAACTGTTGTTTTTTTATGCCAATAATTGGCTATGTTAGATATTATGTTAACTTTCAAGGATTTCCGGAGTTGTTGTTTTGTTAAAAATTAACCATTTTGTTTTTAATCTAGTCTAAAATTTGTTTTTCTGTGTTTTACTTGTATAAAAATCAGTTCAAGGTATTTTCTGGACAACATTCGCTTTTCTAGTTTTCATAGGCCAATAATTCGCTCTATTGAGAGCTACTTTTCCAAAAATAAGCTTTTCTAGCTTGAATTCGTTTAAAAACTGACTTTTCCTGATAATACTTGAAGCAAAATTCTTTCTCGAAGATAATTCAATTCAAAATTCAAAATTGTGTTTCAATATCTTATTTTTATTTTTATAACTCCACTTTTTGTGTAAGAACGGATTTTAGATGTTATATCAAATTGAAAATTGGCTTTTCCAAATATAATTGAGATGAAAATGACTTTTTCAATACGAATTTGTTAAAAAACTAGATAATTTTAACTCCACTTGATCAAAAATTGAATTTTCTGATTTTAATTTGATCTAAAGTGTTTTTTTAAGTTTAACTTGGCAAAAAACTATTTCTAGTTATTTTTATTGAATCAAAATTGGATATTATTGATATTGATTGGTTTAAAAAAGAGATTTCCTGTATTCAATCCTATTAAACGTTGATTTTTATAAGCTGGAAATGATCAAATGTGAATTTTTTCAACTACCCATATCGTTTTTGTTTCTTCACTAGAAACTGGATTTCATAGTTTACAATTACTAAAAAATTAAATAGCCACCACATTTGAGGACATTTCATTGATCGCCATGACTAAATGTATTGTATTGTACTTCGAATTGGTTGAGCATCCACCGTACGCACCAGAACTGACCCCTCTAACCTTAAAGTTTCAGTTCCAGTATGCTGCTACAACAGATTTTTCCTCCATTGCATTCTGTAATTTGTTAATTGAGACAGAATGTTATTGAGAAGGCACATCGTTTCAAATCTCACTTAGATCTTGTAGTTTCACTCTCCTATTATATTCCTGAAAGTTTGTGGTCCAACTGAAGCCTTTTGCTTCCTTTTATTATCAAGTATATTGGTTTGAAAAAACCTAATAACCTTTTTTGAGTTATTTAGTTTCCTTAGATCAACTTTGAATCGATGGCGTCGGGGCTCAATCAAACCTGATATTTTTTGACTTTATTTTTCACGAAAAAAGTTATTTATTCAATTTTTAACCGGATCATAATATTTCTCTCATGTAATATACCTTCTAATTCAAAAATTATTAAAACTAATCATTTCTAAAAACAATTTTATATTTTTTTTATAGAAAGTATAATTTTACTGGACTGTCGATAAATGATGAAGTGCTTAGACCATTAGTTTTATTTCAAGTGCTAAATATTTGAAACATTTTCTTTGTGTGCAATATCTACGGAGATAGTACTTATCATTTTGTATGTACACATTTCATTAGGGAAATAGAGAATTTTTAGAAAGTTATTTTCATATAAACAGCGAGATAAATATTGTAAAATTTCAATTCCGACACCTTAAAATGATTATTGTATTGTATTGTTGAAGTTTTATTTCTTCGAAACTTGAAACACACCTAGTTGGACAAGAGTCAATATTCTAAGTATTCTTCTACATATTTTTGTTTGTTTAATGGTTTTTCTAAGATATTCTCAGCTCCAAACAATTATTTAAGCTTTTTGTAATAATTTCTTTTATTCAATTATGAAATGTTGATCTTTCAAAACCCTCAGAACTTTATCAACTGCAGAAAAAATAGATAATTATCCTTTTGTCGGAATAATCAATTTAATAACCAATTTTTTGTTAAGCAACAGACAAATATAGACAATCTCACTGCAGTACGTCCCTGTACAACACCTGATACAGAGGCTTCTGCAGCGATGCGGCGGTCGCTCCTCCCACGCCGCTTATTATTCGTGGCACCACAGATTTTGACCAATAATAATGCCGCTCGGGATAATCACGTGCTGATTGTTTTGGTTTACTATTTTTCTTCGATAAACAGACTTTAATTAACATGTTTATAACTTCCAAATAGCTGAAGGTTGAATAGTGCAGTTTTCCAGTTTTCCACAAGGTGTGAAAGAACGCAATAAGCACCGGTAAGAAAATTCGTCTCAAATGAAGAAGCAGTTGCTGAAACTGAAGCCTACTTTGAAACAAATTGTTGTACAAGCACGACATCAGGAAGGGTGATGAATAACATCGATTTTTGGCAAAAAAATGTGTTTTTCTTAGTAACACGACTTATTGAATGAGTTTTTAGATCATTTGAATGCAAAAATCAAGGAAAAACGACCTCATATGTCAAAGAAAGAACAAATTTTTGACCAAGACAATGCACTGATTCACAAGTTGATGGCAACGATGGTTAATTCGAACGAACTAATCTTCGAATTGCTTCCTCATCCCCCGTATAGTCCAGATATTGTCCCCAGTGACTTTTGAATCTTGAAAGAATGTTTACCGGTGAGAAAATTCGTCTCAAATGAAGAAGCAGTTGCTGAAACTGAAGCCTACTTTGAAACAAATTGTTGTACAAGCACGACATCAGGAAGGGTGATGAATAACATCGATTTTTGGCAAAAAAATGTGTTTTTCTTAGTAACACGACTTATTAAATGAGTTTTTAGATCATTTGAATGCAAAAATCAAGGAAAAATGAACTCATATGTAAAAGAAAGAACAAATGTTTGACCAAGACAATGCACTGGTTCACAAGTTGATGGCGACGATGGTTAATTCGAACGAACTAATCTTCGAATTGCTTCCTCATCCCCCGTATAGTCCAGATATTGTCCCCAGTGACTTTTGAATCTTGAAAGAATGTTTACCGGTGAGAAAATTCGTCTCAAATGAAGAAGCAGTTGCTGAAACTGAAGCCTACTTTGAAACAAATTGTTGTACAAGCACGACATCAGGAAGGGTGATGAATAACATCGATTTTTGGCAAAAAAATGTGTTTTTCTTAGTAATACGACTTTTTGAATGATTTTATAATATATGATGATATGTTGGTGTTGTCTAAAATGCATACTAATGGGTCATACGATCCCAGGATTTTTTGTAAAATCTATTGGAAACATAATTGAAAAATATTCAGTGGTGAAAGAGTTATGGTTCTTCGAGGTAAATAAATCCTGAAGATTTCTATAGAAAATGACCTGGTTTGTCAAAATATTTTACTCAACATATTGTCCTCTTAATTGGATACATTTATTACAGCGAATCTGCAACGTTTCTAGACCTTTCAAAATGTTTCTTCTTGCTCTACAAACCAAACCTCCACAGCTTTTATTACCTCCTCGTTAGAAGAAAATTCACAACCTTTTAAACTTTTTTTTAGTTGAAGAAAGAGATGATAGTCGGACGGAACCAAATTTGGTGAATAAGGGGGCTGTTCTAGTAATTAAAAACCCTAAGCCACGAATTTTTTGCGTGGCAACATAAGATTTGTGTGCAGGGGCATTGTCCTGCCCTTTGGATAGTTTTCCGCTTCTTTTCTCTTTAATTTTTTCCCGTAGAGTCGTCAATAGTAATCTCCAGTTATTATTCTACCCTTATCCAAAAAATCAATCATCATTACTCCATGGAAATCCCAAAAAACTGAAGCAAGAACTTTTCCAGCAGATTTTTGAACACGAAACCTCTTAGGTCTTGTAGAACCAGAGTGTCGCCATTCCATCGATCGTTGCTTTGTTTCTGGATCGTAGAAATGTACCCAAGTCTCATCCATAGTAACAATTCGGCTTAAGAAGTCTACATCGTTGTCAAATCGAGCACAGATCGAACGCGATGTTTCTACCCTTACAAGCTTTTGGTTAACATTCAAAAATTTGGGGATTCATTCATTCTCATGTCCAAATTTTTTTCTTTCAATCAATTGTGTAACTCTGGTTTACTTTTTTGTAGTCAAACTTTACACTTACACTTCTAATAATTTATTGTTGGACACGCAATATTTTGTTTATCCATAGAACTGGTCTAGGCTAACTAGATATCATTACATCCTCGTAGATAAAAAATAAAAAATTAAATTTATGTCATGGGCGTCGAATTCCATCTAATTTGAATATTTCTTACATAATTATCGCCATTTAAATGTACGTTAGATATTAATGAGATAAACAACTCGTTGATCATATATCAAAAATATATAACAAGTGCAAGTGTGTGTGTGCCAGATCCTCCTTAATTAAATTCACAAAATTGAAAAGTAAAATTTAGTAAAAGTTGGGAGCAGTCAAATATCTGTTTATGAAGAGTAGGTCACTATATATTCTTTTTTTTTTATAAATTCTCATTGGTAGGTACTACTAAAACTTTCGAATCAACGAGAGGGGTACTCCGATCGGTTAGCAAGTACCATTTCTTGGCGGCATATTACTCATTCGAAGAACGGATTTCAAGTTCAGTGTCTCGGAAGTGAAGTGAAGTGCTTTACTTGAGCTTAAAAAATATATACGGTTATTTCCGATCCGTATCTTCATTTAAAGGTAAATTTACATAATTATAAAGATTTTTTTAATTAAATATGTCACTAATTAGATTATACGTCGTGTGTACATAGTAAGAAAGGTCATAAATAAAAAGAACTGCTCAAACATAGTTGGATAAGGCCACACCAGAGCTCTATGGATGGTGATCAATATCTGTGAAGCTAAATTCGTTTACAGTAGCCTTGAATTGACGCAGACATCGTCATGCTGATTCGCTGATTCTGCTTACACCTTTTTCGATGTTTTTCGACGCAACTAGTTCATCGAAAGGATTTCCTCGTGGTCCGAAAATATCCATCGCTTTTTGGGTGGTTTTCACGACTTTTGTTTCTTTCGGCACAGGCTCTCGATTCCCTGGAATGACACTAATTCTTTTCATAGTTTAATTGTTCATATTAAATAATTAGAAAAGTTGTTTTGAAAGTACAGATTTGTACTACAATTTATTTGCTTCTAGGCGCCGGTTACTTACAATAAATTCTGCTAATTTTATGTTTTCTCTATCTTCTAATGAGACCAATTTTTAATTATGATACACATAAGTCGTCGTAAACAGCCTCAATTCTGTTTTTGATGGCAGCTAGTTGAAACTTGCTGTATATCAGTCCAAAAGCTCATGCTTGGCATTACTTAAAAGTGATTTTCGATAAATAATAATGATAATAACAATAATAACAATAAAAATATGGAATCTACCACTCTCAAACCAATTCTAATAGAAATCTTCAGTGAAATTTATCTTTCAGAATCAGTGAATCATCTAAAAGTATAGATAAACAACAATATTAAACAAAAAACTAATCCCTTGGAATTTCAAAATAAAAACGGCCTCTAAATTGAATAATATTAAGAAAATAATGAACTTAAATATGTTAACAAACATATTTTTTCAAACATTTTGTCTATAATCAACAAGTGTGTGGTGTATTAAAAGTCAAATTATTCTCGAATAAAATTTTCAAAAAACAATGTGGCAATCGCGGTTTTAAGATCAATGAAACAATGTTTTTGATGAATACTTCTCAGACTAAATTCTACAAAATTTTGTGACATTAAACCTGATAGGTCAAGTGCAATATGCGAAAATATCTACAGAAACATAACCTTGATTACGTAAGGTACAAATACTGGAAATATTTTTGAAAAAACGTAGTTCTAGATATAAAACAATGAACAAAAATCAAACGGAATCGACAAATTCGGTGTAGTGGTTTGATTTACATAATTGGATAGTACTTATATTTTATTGGAAAATGAAAAGTAATACGAATTGAAATTAGTAGTAATTTATACGAAATGCAAAACTTTCAATTTCTAATCAACTTAATTGAATTAAAAATCGGAACACCGAATTTATTTAAATCGACTATACGAAATTGTATGACTAATTTTGTATTTGTCACATAGACAAATTAATAAACAGATTTCTACAATGATAAACACAAACTAGTAGGAAATGGTTGATAAGTAACATTTCCAACCAGTCAAAGAACCGTCTTCGGACGGTGATGATTCTGCGCAATAGAGATTACGTGTTCAGACAGGGCAGTAAAGATTCTGTTTTGTGTTCCGACCGACTTAGACATCGTCAACAGTTTCCGGGACGGTCTTTTTGGTACTTGGTTGATAGCAAGTACTGTACAGAGATTGCGTAGAAATGTCATTTGAGGACGGTTCAAATTATTAGGTCAGAACAAACCTTATAATAGCTGCGAAAGCTAACAATTTCGAGCGAAGTATACGTACAAACTTTGCACTGAGATCCAGCAAGCTGTTATTAATTGTCATGAACGATAACGAGGTTAATTTTTAGTTAAAAGAAAACCGTTGAAAATTTCAATTTTTTGGAGGAAATGACTAATTAAAAATCTTTATCCTTAGATCCATAGTCGCCTAAATAATAGCTGTAATCGTGGTAGATATCCTGAACATGTTCTATCACCAAATTCATGCTCAGTTTGAAATTGTGCTAATAAAACATGTTCAGGATTTAAAATCTTGTGTTCGTTGTGCACAGATTTCTAATTCCGAACGTGTTCTGAATACGTCCGGACACGGGTAAGGATTTTTAATCGGGCGCATGTACATTAATCCTATTTGTGATATTTACTATGAAATAACCTCAAACTTATATGGTTTTCTACATAATTGTATTTGAAAAACGTGGTAGTCAACTTTTGAAAGCATTCAGAACGTACTTTTTGCTCGAAAGAGGATATTTTTACATTAAATTACTAATCTAAACCTAACCTAACCTAACCTAACCTAACCTAACCTAACTTAACCTAACCTAACATAACCTTTTCGTGATGCTCTTTGAGTGCAAAAAGTTGAAAAATCGTGAATATTTTACAGCAAAAATTATCTAAGAAAATTTTATTTCATTATTTTTTTTTCTTATGGGGGGCTTCGCCTCCTGTACCCCAAACGAAAATAAATAACTTTTTAAAGCATTCAGAACGTACTTTTTGCTCGAAAGAGGATATTTTTACATTAAATTACTAATTAAATGTTCTATGTATTTTATTTCATAAATAATGAAAAATAACCGACAATTCTTTATGAAAAACATCAAATTATTATAATTTATTTATCGTACGTTGAGTTATATTCATCACAAAATGATGAAATTTATCAAAAATGCTTCATTTTGCTATAAAAATTTGTTTTTTTCATTATTTTTACATTAAATTACTAATCTAAACCTAACCTAACCAAACCTAACCTAACCAAACCTAACCTTACCTAACCTAACCTAACATAACCTTCTCGTGATGCTCTTTGAGCGCAAAAAGTTGAAAAATCGTGAATATTTTACATTAAATATTTTTTATATTTTATAAATAATGAAAAAAACGACAATTCTTTATGAAAAACATCAAATTATTATAATTTATTTATCGTATGTTGAGTTATATTCATCACAGAGTGGTGAAAGTTATCAAAAATGGTTCATTTTGCTATAAAAATCTGTTTTTTTCATTATTTTTACATTAAATTACTAATCTAAACCTAACCTAACCAAACCTAACCTAATCTAACCTAACTTAACCTATCCTAACATAACCTTCTCGTGATGCTCTTTGAGTGCAAAAAGTTGAAAAATCGTGAATATTTTACATTAAATATTTTTTATATTTTATAAATAATGAAAAAAACGACAATTCTTTATGAAAAACATCAAATTATTATAATTTATTTATCGCACGTTGAGTTATATTCATCACAAAATGATGAAAGTTATCAAAAATGCTTCATTTTGCTATAAAAATCTGTTTTTTTCATTATTTTTACATTAAATTACTAATCTAAACCTAACCTAACCAAACCTAACCTAATCTAACCTTACCTAACCTAACCTAATCTAACCTAACTTAACCTATCCTAACATAACCTTCTCGTGATGCTCTTTGAGTGCAAAAAGTTGAAAAATCGTGAATATTTTACAGCAAAAATTGTCTAAAAAAATTTTCTTTGCGTGAGGATTATTCTAGTTTTATTTTATTATTATTTTTTTTATGGGGGGCTCCGCTTTATAAATAATGAAAAACAACCGACAATTCTTCATGAAAAACATCAAATTATCCATTTATTTATTGTATATTGAGTTATATTCATCACAGATTGATGAAAGTCATCAAAAATGGTTCAATTTGTTATAAAAATCTATTTTTTTTAATATAATTATGTAGTATCAGGATAAATAATATAAAAAATCTTTGTTTGATAGAATTACAAGATTCACATTGAATTTGAAATGATAAAATAGTCATTTGAAACAAAGTATTGAACGCCATCTGTTGTTCAATAAAGCGATTTTGAATTAAAACGTTTGATTTTAACTATAAGTATCGATATCTCGAAAACGAAGCGAGATATCAAAAAATTTCATTCTTCATTTTCGATTTATTTTGGCCTAATCAAGCCAAATCCGTTAAATTACGGCCCCTCGGAAATCGTACTCTCCCCAATTGTAGTATATATTTTATTTTCCTAGCTAGTTTTTAATTCAAATTATAAATTCAGATATTCATGGAGTAATGTATGTTCAAAACATATTCTGAACGAATTATCTACCGCGAACGAAGCTATAACTTCAAGATTTTAAGTAATATACGAGGGCTGCTAATTGCTAATGCGTTTGAATCAATTGTCTATTGAGGTACCTCCAAAACATGTGATTTGAACGCATCAATCGTTTCTTCTGGCGTAGAAAAAAGTTGACGCGCACAATTTATCTCGGTTCCAAACCGTCAATTCCATGTTTTTACTGTTCGAAAACACTACACTTGTTTAATCCACTTCGAAAATCATCGCACAATATTCGATATTTAATTCCAGATGAATGTTTCAAGAATCTCGAATGACAGATGTCAAACTTTACGATGTCAGATTTGACATATCTACATCAGTGTTGCCACATATCAAAACATAAATAGCAACCCTTTTATTTGTAATAAGCGAAATTTTCTTTATACGAAAGCCTACGTAATATTTGAATGATATACCATAATTATGATAATTTACCATAATAACACAGTGGATTACGTAATACTCATTTGTCACAATGCGCAAACAAAAATAATCAACGAGATTACGAGACGTAAACAAAAGTGGAATTAAAACATCGTTAACTAGTTTGAAATGATATTATTATTTGTATAATACTATTAATGAATGAATATATAGAACATAGACAAATACTTTGATGATTATATTACTCAGATGTCATAATACTATTGATAATAATATTATGTAATTGACGTCTGCATATTCCTCAAACATCATAAAACTTTATTGAAAGAATCATTCATTCATTATGTGGAAATATTCGTGAAAATCCTGCACAAAAGATGATGCATTGTCATGGCGGAAAAACCAGTTTCCTGTCTTCTAAAAACCAAGTCTTTTTTTACGAAATTTTCTTAACAAATTCAAATATTAACGCTCTGATATGTAGGAACTAAATCTGCATGAAATCTGTCTTTAGTTCGACTCTGACGGACCATACACATGACAACATCCAAAGACGGAGAATACTAGGTAAAAAGACAAGCAAATAACCAAGAAACAACACGACCAGTAAACAAAACAACTCTTGACAACCAAAAATAATAGTGTCCGTTATTTGTTTACTTAATACGAGCGCATGTTTATATTTTGTCGACTAGCCAGAACCAGCAAGTGCCGGCTGATTTGTTTGTTCTCGTAAATTCAGTCTTGAAAGTTTTAAAATGAAACTATCGGTTGAAACTTGTGTATTAATCGCAAATCTTCATAATCTAGACAAAGATAACCTAACCTAACCTAACCTAACCTAACCTAACCTAACCTAACCTAACCTAACCTAACCTAACCTAACTTTAACCTAACCTAACCTAACCTAACTTTAACCTAACCTAACCTAACCTAACCTAACCTAACCTAACCTAACCTAACCTAACCTAACCTAACCTAACCTAACCTAACTTTAACCTCACCTAACCTAACCTAACCTAACTTTAACCTAACCTAACCTAACCTAACCTAACCTAACCTAACCTAACCTAACCTAACCTAACCTAACTTTAACCTAACCTAACCTAACCTAACCTAACCTAACCTAACTTTAACCTAACCTAACCGAAACCTAACCTAACCTAACTTAATCACTGAGTTGAAAATATCTCGATATAACCTGGGCTACAACATGAAAAAATATGGTTAGGTTAGGTAAAGTAAAAGTTTACATTAGGCAAAGGAACATAAAAATTCGATGCACGAATTTTGGAAAAATTTTGTGAATTGATGAGTTAAAGCTTGTGGTTTTTGGATTTGAGAAACTAGAGCTTGTGCGCAGGTCAAATGGAGATCGGATGTTGGATCCATGTGTAAACTCGACTGTAAAACACAGCGGAGGCTCGGTGATGGTTTGAAGTAAGGGCGATTGAAGACTTGGTAAAAATTAAAGATATTTTAAAGGAAGAAGAAGAAAAATGTAGTACGACGAAAGATTCGAACCCCCGATCTCCATATTGGAAAAAGTAATTCAACAACCTTACCAACTACACTGTTACGGCTCGATGGAAACAACAGTAATCAACAAAAGGGAAGAAGAATAAGTTAAAAGAGCCGAGATAAAGATAATGATAATCACAATGGGTTCAAACATAACACAGAAAAGAAAGAGAAAAGAAAAACGAAGAAATAGAAAAAGAGTAGGGGTATAGTCAACTGGGCTGGGCATATAATGAGAGGTAAACCAACTGAAATGATAAGAAGAATAATGTACTGGACTCCATTGTAGCCAAGGAGAAGAGGCAGGTTGAAAGAGACTTGGAGAAACGAAAGGAATGGAAAATAATAACAAAAGCAGTCAAGACAAACGATAAACTGTGAAGAAAACAAAATTAGAATTAGAAAACAAGGAGTAATACACAATGGAAAGGCTCTTCCAGCATGATAACGATTCCAAGCATTCCTCGAAGCTGCGTAAAGAGTATTTGAAAGAATTGAAGAAGATTTTACTGAAATTAATGAACTTCACATCTATGGAATATCCTGAAAAACAAGTAGAACCAAAAAGAGGACGATTATTTATCGAAATTTTCAAAGAGAACGTCAAAAACGTGGAATCAAAAATGTAATAATTGAATACTGTAGTTTCGTTACCACTTTATTCTAAGAAGAAGAATGTGAAAGCAGAGGAATTATATCAATAATAAAATCGATATCGAATATTTGAGAGTCTCTAATAAAGAAGACGAAAAAAGGGAAATAGGATAAAGGAGTAAAACAGCAAGATTGTTAAATAAAAATAATTAACCACGAAAAGTTAAATTATTTACCAAATAATAAAACTTAAGCATGTAAAATCCGAACAATGGATGAAAAGGAGCAAAATGAACTAACCAAGACTAACAAACAAAGAACTATCAGAATTGTATGAGCGCTCAAGTGTCCCTGGATAATAAAAGCGCATAGTACAAAGGTGGAGAAAGTGTGGAAAGAAGAAGAGAAAGAAGAATGATTGGAGGAGGTTCCTTCAAGTACAAACACCGAGAGAAACTCATGAAAGCAAAATAAAGTTAAAAGGAAAGTCAAAGAGTTCACAACGTACCCTAAAAACGCAGATTTACACTTGTGGGTTTTAATTTCCAAAAAAAGAAGCCTTATTTTCATAATTAACCACGAAAAGTTAAATTATCTACCAAATAATAAAACTTAAGCATGTGAAATCCGAACAATGGATAAAAAGGAGCAAAATGAACTAACCAAGACTAACAAACAAAGAACTATCAGAATTGTATGAGCGCTCAAGTGTCCCTGGATAATAAAAGCGCATAGTACAAAGGTGGAGAAAGTGTGGAAAGAAGAAGAGAAAGAAGAATGATTGGAGGAGGTTCCTTCAAGTACAAACACCGAGAGAAACTCATGAAAGCAAAATAAAGTTAAAAGGAAAGTCAAAGAGTTCACAACGTACCCTAAATACGCAGATTTACACTTGTGGGTTTTAATTTCCAAAAAAAAGCTTCTAGAAACTACCATATTTTCAAAAAACATAGTTTGGTTCAACGATTTCTTCTAAATTATGTTTATATATATATCAGTTATGTAAATAAACAATTAAAATATTAAATAACGCATAATTCAAGGTTACTATTCGTGGTATTGGATTTAGGCCAGTATTTTATTAGATAACAGTTATAACGAACGATTATTATTAATTTAATATTAGTTTTTGTTGTTTTAACTAGATCCATTTTTCGTCTGGCCTATTAATTTCACTGTCTTCTTCAATTTGTGGAGACACGCGGATTGCCAAATCATCACGGTTACTAGGTACATTTAATGTATGCTTGACGAGTTTCCTTTTTGCTATACACACATATATATATATATATATATATATATATATATATATATATATATTTGTTCTTTCGATATATTTTGGAGTTAGTCTTCGTGCGAATTTTGTCATATTTACATCGGGATTAGGAATCTAGTGATGATGTTATATTCACTTAAAACGAAATTGTTAGTTTACTTCAAATTCGTACCGAATAATGGGTAATTATTATTTTTTTTTGACCATTCTTAATTTTTTTCTATCTACTACGAAAATATGATTGGCACTGACAATTTTCATAATTGTATTTATCAACTACATCATGAAATAGTTTTTAATGCAACTAGTGTGTAAAGTAATACTTTTATTCACGAGTAGGACGATTTAATTCACTCACAAGTTTCATACAAAATAGACTGGATGGATTGTCGGTAGGATCGTGAATCGGAATCCATTTTGTTTGTTATTGAATCGTCTACGTAACCCTCCGCAACCGTGTTGGACTTCCACCCACCGTTTTTCTTCAGTTTTATTATACCACCAACGATACCTTCAGTTATTTTGACACCATATATTTTCCTGGGGATTCTCCTTTATCGTATTTCCAGTTTCCATATTTTTGATGCATGTAGAATTGTTTCATCCGCTTTGCTCTTGACTTATGCTTTTAAAACGGTTTTTCTTTCCCATTTTCTAATTTCTTGGTTAGTAGAGTGCATCCCCATTTATTTTGTTTGTTCTTCATCTATTTGTAAGCCAATTTTTTTTGCTTCATTCACGAATTTACTAAAAACCTTGTTTCATATATGTCTTTGATATTATTAGTAATACTAATCATCATAATCATCATACTAATAATTTTTTTTTATATTCCAAAAACTTTATATTGTTTTTTTTTCGCGTATTGAGTCATAAACCTTTTTAAAATCAATGAAATGACGATGTAGTCCCTCTTTTTTATCGCAGCTTTTGTTTTGTAAAAGTTTAAACGTTGAATATTTTCTCAACTTGGATCGTCTGGTTCTAGAACCTCGGTAATTATCTAGATGAGGTTAAACCCCTCCGATTTCGTTGAAATTTTAATATGTTATAGAAAAAAATTGATATAGGGCGCGTAAATCATCCCTTAACATAGTTTTTTAACTTCGAAGTTCCAGAAAAAGAAAAATAATTCATACATCATAGTTTAGCTTCGTATGTCTAACCTAACCTAACCTAACATAACCTAACTTAACCTAACCTAACATAACCTTTTCGTGATGCTCTTTGAGTGCAAAAAGTTGAAAAATCGTGAATATTTTACAGCAAAAATTATCTAAGAAAATTTTATTTCATTATTTTTTTTTCTTATGGGGGGCTTCGCCTCCTGTACCCCAAACGAAAATAAATAACTTTTTAAAGCATTCAGAACGTACTTTTTGCTCGAAAGAGGATATTTTTACATTAAATTACTAATTAAATGTTCTATGTATTTTATTTCATAAATAATGAAAAATAACCGACAATTCTTTATGAAAAACATCAAATTATTATAATTTATTTATCGTACGTTGAGTTATATTCATCACAAAATGATGCAAGTTATCAAAAATGCTTCATTTTGCTATAAAAATTTGTTTTTTTCATTATTTTTACATTAAATTACTAATCTAAACCTAACCTAACCAAACCTAACCTAACCAAACCTAACCTTACCTAACCTAACCTAACATAACCTTCTCGTGATGCTCTTTGAGCGCAAAAAGTTGAAAAATCGTGAATATTTTACATTAAATATTTTTTATATTTTATAAATAATGAAAAAAACGACAATTCTTTATGAAAAACATCAAATTATTATAATTTATTTATCGTATGTTGAGTTATATTCATCACAGAGTGGTGAAAGTTATCAAAAATGGTTCATTTTGCTATAAAAATCTGTTTTTTTCATTATTTTTACATTAAATTACTAATCTAAACCTAACCTAACCAAACCTAACCTAATCTAACCTAACTTAACCTATCCTAACATAACCTTCTCGTGATGCTCTTTGAGTGCAAAAAGTTGAAAAATCGTGAATATTTTACATTAAATATTTTTTATATTTTATAAATAATGAAAAAAACGACAATTCTTTATGAAAAACATCAAATTATTATAATTTATTTATCGCACGTTGAGTTATATTCATCACAAAATGATGAAAGTTATCAAAAATGCTTCATTTTGCTATAAAAATCTGTTTTTTTCATTATTTTTACATTAAATTACTAATCTAAACCTAACCTAACCAAACCTAACCTAATCTAACCTTACCTAACCTAACCTAATCTAACCTAACTTAACCTATCCTAACATAACCTTCTCGTGATGCTCTTTGAGTGCAAAAAGTTGAAAAATCGTGAATATTTTACAGCAAAAATTGTCTAAAAAAATTTTCTTTGCGTGAGGATTATTCTAGTTTTATTTTATTATTATTTTTTTTATGGGGGGCTCCGCTTTATAAATAATGAAAAACAACAAACAATTCTTCATGAAAAACATCAAATTATCCATTTATTTATTGTATATTGAGTTATATTCATCACAGATTGATGAAAGTCATCAAAAATGGTTCAATTTGTTATAAAAATCTATTTTTTTTAATATAATTATGTAGTATCAGGATAAATAATATAAAAAATCTTTGTTTGATAGAATTACAAGATTCACATTGAATTTGAAATGATAAAATAGTCATTTGAAACAAAGTATTGAACGCCATCTGTTGTTCAATAAAGCGATTTTGAATTAAAACGTTTGATTTTAACTATAAGTATCGATATCTCGAAAACGAAGCGAGATATCAAAAAATTTCATTCTTCATTTTCGATTTATTTTGGCCTAATCAAGCCAAATCCGTTAAATTACGGCCCCTCGGAAATCGTACTCTCCCCAATTGTAGTATATATTTTATTTTCCTAGCTAGTTTTTAATTCAAATTATAAATTCAGATATTCATGGAGTAATGTATGTTCAAAACATATTCTGAACGAATTATCTACCGCGAACGAAGCTATAACTTCAAGATTTTAAGTAATATACGAGGGCTGCTAATTGCTAATGCGTTTGAATCAATTGTCTATTGAGGTACCTCCAAAACATGTGATTTGAACGCATCAATCGTTTCTTCTGGCGTAGAAAAAAGTTGACGCGCACAATTTATCTCGGTTCCAAACCGTCAATTCCATGTTTTTACTGTTCGAAAACACTACACTTGTTTAATCCACTTCGAAAATCATCGCACAATATTCGATATTTAATTCCAGATGAATGTTTCAAGAATCTCGAATGACAGATGTCAAACTTTACGATGTCAGATTTGACATATCTACATCAGTGTTGCCACATATCAAAACATAAATAGCAACCCTTTTATTTGTAATAAGCGAAATTTTCTTTATACGAAAGCCTACGTAATATTTGAATGATATACCATAATTATGATAATTTACCATAATAACACAGTGGATTACGTAATACTCATTTGTCACAATGCGCAAACAAAAATAATCAACGAGATTACGAGACGTAAACAAAAGTGGAATTAAAACATCGTTAACTAGTTTGAAATGATATTATTATTTGTATAATACTATTAATGAATGAATATATAGAACATAGACAAATACTTTGATGATTATATTACTCAGATGTCATAATACTATTGATAATAATATTATGTAATTGACGTCTGCATATTCCTCAAACATCATAAAACTTTATTGAAAGAATCATTCATTCATTATGTGGAAATATTCGTGAAAATCCTGCACAAAAGATGATGCATTGTCATGGCGGAAAAACCAGTTTCCTGTCTTCTAAAAACCAAGTCTTTTTTTACGAAATTTTCTTAACAAATTCAAATATTAACGCTCTGATATGTAGGAACTAAATCTGCATGAAATCTGCCTTTAGTTCGACTCTGACAGACAATATACATGACAACATCCAAAGACGGAGAATACTAGGTAAAAAGACAAGCAAATAACCAAGAAACAACACGACCAGTAAACAAAACAACTCTTGACAACCAAAAATAATAGTGTCCGTTATTTGTTTACTTAATACGAGCGCATGTTTATATTTTGTCGACTAGCCAGAACCAGCAAGTGCCGGCTGATTTGTTTGTTCTCGTAAATTCAGTCTTGAAAGTTTTAAAATGAAACTATCGGTTGAAACTTGTGTATTAATCGCAAATCTTCATAATCTAGACAAAGATAACCTAACCCAACCTAACCTAACCTAACCTAACCTAACCTAACCTAACCTAACTTTAACCTAACCTAACCTAACCTAACTTTAACCTAACCTAACCTAACCTAACCTAACCTAACCTAACCTAACCTAACCTAACCTAACTTTTACCTCACCTAACCTAACCTAACCTAACTTTAACCTAACCTAACCTAACCTAACCTAACCTAACCTAACCTAACCTAACCTAACCTAACCTAACTTTAACCTAACCTAACCTAACCTAACCTAACCTAACTTTAACCTAACCTAACCGAAACCTAACCTAACTTAACTTAATCACTGAGTTGAAAATATCTCGATATAACCTGGGCTACAACATGAAAAAATATGGTTCCACCAGAAGCTTTAGCGATAGAAAATATTGAGAGAAGCTTTTAAAAAGTGAAAATAAAAGTAAAAGTTTACATTAGGCAAAGGAACATAAAAATTCGATGCACGAATTTTGGAAAAATTTTGTGAATTGATGAGTTAAAGCTTGTGGTTTTTGGATTTGAGAAACTAGAGCTTGTGCGCAGGTCAAATGGAGATCGGATGTTGGATCCATGTGTAAACTCGACTGTAAAACACAGCGGAGGCTCGGTGATGGTTTGGAGTAAGGGCGATTGAAGACTTGGTAAAAATTAAAGATATTTTAAAGGAAGAAGAAGAAAAATGTAGTACGACGAAAGATTCGAACCCCCGATCTCCATATTGGAAAAAGTAATTCAACAACCTTACCAACTACACTGTTACGGCTCGATGGAAACAACAGTAATCAACAAAAGGGAAGAAGAATAAGTTAAAAGAGCCGAGATAAAGATAATGATAATCACAATGGGTTCAAACATAACACAGAAAAGAAAGAGAAAAGAAAAACGAAGAAATAGAAAAAGAGTAGGGGTATAGTCAACTGGGCTGGGCATATAATGAGAGGTAAACCAACTGAAATGATAAGAAGAATAATGTACTGGACTCCATTGTAGCCAAGGAGAAGAGGCAGGTTGAAAGAGACTTGGAGAAACGAAAGGAATGGAAAATAATAACAAAAGCAGTCAAGACAAACGATAAACTGTGAAGAAAACAAAATTAGAATTAGAAAACAAGGAGTAATACACAATGGAAAGGCTCTTCCAGCATGATAACGATTCCAAGCATTCCTCGAAGCTGCGTAAAGAGTATTTGAAAGAATTGAAGAAGATTTTACTGAAATTAATGAACTTCACATCTATGGAATATCCTGAAAAACAAGTAGAACCAAAAAGAGGACGATTATTTATCGAAATTTTCAAAGAGAACGTCAAAAACGTGGAATCAAAAATGTAATAATTGAATACTGTAGTTTCGTTACCACTTTATTCTAAGAAGAAGAATGTGAAAGCAGAGGAATTATATCAATAATAAAATCGATATCGAATATTTGAGAGTCTCTAATAAAGAAGACGAAAAAAGGGAAATAGGATAAAGGAGTAAAACAGCAAGATTGTTAAATAAAAATAATTAACCACGAAAAGTTAAATTATTTACCAAATAATAAAACTTAAGCATGTAAAATCCGAACAATGGATGAAAAGGAGCAAAATGAACTAACCAAGACTAACAAACAAAGAACTATCAGAATTGTATGAGCGCTCAAGTGTCCCTGGATAATAAAAGCGCATAGTACAAAGGTGGAGAAAGTGTGGAAAGAAGAAGAGAAAGAAGAATGATTGGAGGAGGTTCCTTCAAGTACAAACACCGAGAGAAACTCATGAAAGCAAAATAAAGTTAAAAGGAAAGTCAAAGAGTTCACAACGTACCCTAAAAACGCAGATTTACACTTGTGGGTTTTAATTTCCAAAAAAGAAGCCTTAGTTTCATAATTAACCACGAAAAGTTAAATTATCTACCAAATAATAAAACTTAAGCATGTGAAATCCGAACAATGGATAAAAAGGAGCAAAATGAACTAACCAAGACTAACAAACAAAGAACTATCAGAATTGTATGAGCGCTCAAGTGTCCCTGGATAATAAAAGCGCATAGTACAAAGGTGGAGAAAGTGTGGAAAGAAGAAGAGAAAGAAGAATGATTGGAGGAGGTTCCTTCAAGTACAAACACCGAGAGAAACTCATGAAAGCAAGTTAAAGTTAAAAGGAAAGTCAAAGAGTTCACAACGTACCCTAAAAACGCAGATTTACACTTGTGGGTTTTAATTTCCAAAAAAAGAAGCCTTATTTTCATAATTAACCACGAAAAGTTAAATTATCTACCAAATAATAAAACTTAAGCATGTGAAATCCGAACAATGGATAAAAAGGAGCAAAATGAACTAACCAAGACTAACAAACAAAGAACTATCAGAATTGTATGAGCGCTCAAGTGTCCCTGGATAACAAAAGCGCATAGTACAAAGGTGGAGAAAGTGTGGAAAGAAGAAGAGAAAGAAGAATGATTGGAGGAGGTTCCTTCAAGTACAAACACCGAGAGAAACTCATGAAAGCAAAATAAAGTTAAAAGGAAAGTCAAAGAGTTCACAACGTACCCTAAATACGCAGATTTACACTTGTGGGTTTTAATTTCCAAAAAAAAGCTTCTAGAAACTACCATATTTTCAAAAAACATAGTTTGGTTCAACGATTTCTTCTAAATTATGTTTATATATATATCAGTTATGTAAATAAACAATTAAAATATTAAATAACGCATAATTCAAGGTTACTATTCGTGGTATTGGATTTAGGCCAGTATTTTATTAGATAACAGTTATAACGAACGATTATTATTAATTTAATATTAGTTTTTGTTGTTTTAACTAGATCCATTTTTCGTCTGGCCTATTAATTTCACTGTCTTCTTCAATTTGTGGAGACACGCGGATTGCCAAATCATCACGGTTACTAGGTACATTTAATGTATGCTTGACGAGTTTCCTTTTTGCTATACACACACATATATATATATATATATATATATATATATATATATATATATATATATATATATATATATATATATTTGTTCTTTCGATATATTTTGGAGTTAGTCTTCGTGCGAATTTTGTCATATTTACATCGGGATTAGGAATCTAGTGATGATGTTATATTCACTTAAAACGAAATTGTTAGTTTACTTCAAATTCGTACCGAATAATGGGTAATTATTATTTTTTTTTTGACCATTCTTAATTTTTTTCTATCTACTACGAAAATATGATTGGCACTGACAATTTTCATAATTGTATTTATCAACTACATCATGAAATAGTTTTTAATGCAACTAGTGTGTAAAGTAATACTTTTATTCACGAGTAGGACGATTTAATTCACTCACAAGTTTCATACAAAATAGACTGGATGGATTGTCGGTAGGATCGTGAATCGGAATCCATTTTGTTTGTTATTGAATCGTCTACGTAACCCTCCGCAACCGTGTTGGACTTCCACCCACCGTTTTTCTTCAGTTTTATTATACCACCAACGATACCTTCAGTTATTTTGACACCATATATTTTCCTGGGGATTCTCCTTTATCGTATTTCCAGTTTCCATATTTTTGATGCATGTAGAATTGTTTCATCCGCTTTGCTCTTGACTTATGCTTTTAAAACGGTTTTTCTTTCCCATTTTCTAATTTCTTGGTTAGTAGAGTGCATCCCCATTTATTTTGTTTGTTCTTCATCTATTTGTAAGCCAATTTTTTTTGCTTCATTCACGAATTTACTAAAAACCTTGTTTCATATATGTCTTTGATATTATTAGTAATACTAATCATCATAATCATCATACTAATAATTTTTTTTTATATTCCAAAAACTTTATATTGTTTTTTTTTCGCGTATTGAGTCATAAACCTTTTTAAAATCAATGAAATGACGATGTAGTCCCTCTTTTTTATCGCAGCTTTTGTTTTGTAAAAGTTTAAACGTTGAATATTTTCTCAACTTGGATCGTCTGGTTCTAAAACCTCGGTAATTATCTAGATGAGGTTAAACCCCTCCGATTTCGTTGAAATTTTAATATGTTATAGAAAAAAATTGATATAGGGCGCGTAAATCATCCCTTAACATAGTTTTTTAACTTCGAAGTTCCAGAAAAAGAAAAATAATTCATACATCATAGTTTAGCTTCGTATGTCTAACCTAACCTAACCTAACATAACCTAACTTAACCTAACTTAACCTAACCACTATTTTTAACCAAGAATATTGATAGAATATAAATCAATAAACAGCAATAAACAAAAATTCATAAAATTTAATCTTTTTCATGGTCAAACACGAATAAAAGAAACAAATATTGATAGATTTACTAACTATAGTCGTATATAAACAAAATAGACTAAATTCTCTACAAATTTTATGATACATGATGTCACCATTAGGTAATGAAGACATGCGAAGCTAAATTATGGTGTATGAATTATTTTTCTTTTTCAAAGTTGGAAAACTATGTGAAGGGATGATTTACGCGCCCTATATATATACATATTCTTGTTCAGCGTAATTTTCTCTTTAACATACTAAAATTTTAACGAAATCTGAGTGGTGTAACCTAATCTAGATAATTACCAATACCTATGTTGTCTTTATACTTTATTAATCGATTTAGCCTTTCCTTTTTTTATAAATTGGCCGTACTAGTGCCTTCTTTTTTATGTTTCTGGCATCTTCTCCATTTACCACAACCTCTGTAAAAGGTTACTCATTTCTTTTTTATTATTTTTCAGACTGTATACACTCCTTCTGTTAGAGTTTCGTCTCCGTCATTTTGATCTCCATTATCTCTAGTTTTTCTTTGGATTGTTTCGTCCCAACTTCTTCACTTCCCTTTAGAAACTTTTAATCTCTCCATCATCATAGAAATTCTTTATTTGTTGTATGTGTTTTTCGAACTGTGCCTTCTTTTTCTGTCCGCAGATGCGTTTTGTTATTTTTATATTTTAATAGTCGCTGTTTGTTTGTTGGGTTCTATGATTATTCCAGTTGAGGAAAGAGATGATAGTCGCACGGAGCCAAATCTGGTGGATAAGGGGGGTGTTCTAGTTATTCAAACCCTAAATCACGAATTTTATTCTTGGCAATATGAGATTTGTATGCAGGGACGTTGTCCTGCAAAAACAAAACACTTTTGGATAGATTTCCGCGTCTTTTCTCTTTAATTTTTTCCCGTAGAGTCGTCAATAGTAATCTCCAGTTATTGTTCTACCCTTATCCAAAAAATCAATCATCATTACTCCATGGCAATCCCAAAAAACTGAAGCAAGAACTTTTGTAGCAGATTTTTGGACACGAAACTTCTTAGGTCTTGGAGAACCGGAGTGTCGCCATTCCGTCGATTGTTGTTTTGTTTGTGGATCGTAAAAATGTACCCAAATCTCATCCATAGTAACAATTCGGTTTAAGAAGTCCACATCGTCGTCAAATCGAGCACCAAGGGTATTAACCACATCCTCGTAAATCTGCTTACCTCTTAACCCTTTCAAATACAGGTAGTACTTGATGATGACATTTTTTTTCTTTTAATATATTGCGTAACTCTAGTTTACTATTTTGGCGTCAAACACTTACACTTCTAATAATTTATTGTTCGTTACTATGGCAACGCAATATTTTTTGTTAATCTATGGAACTTTGTAGGTTATTTGTACTTATACGTCGGTATGCATTTATTGTTATAGTCATCTCGTGCAGAAAACTTAGTATGTGTGATTAATGACCTACTTTATCGGTCGTTAAATAATAAACTATAAAACCAGTGGATCGAAAACAATCAATAAGCATTTAAATAGATACCAATATCCATTGATGTTTTATCGCCTATTAATGTTTAATAAAATGTTAAGTACGGCTCAACTATAGTTATAAAGCATGTCTCAAGTGATTTCATAAAGATTGCAGTCTCATTTTTTGGAAAATCGTTTATAGAAGGATACCAATTCTCCCATATATTTGTCTCTATATATTGTTAGATGGATTCGACGATGAAACTCCGCGCGTGTCTTAAATCAAAAGTATTCTTCTTCTTTTTTATCCCTGTGTTATTTTTCCATGCGAATTCTTGTTCTCGAACTTCGTTATTTCCTTCTTTCGCCTACTTCCATCAATTTCCCGTTTATATTGAGTCTTTCTCTCTCGCCATTTCACCATAATTTTGTGTCTTAAACGTTCTTTTTGCATTCGATTACTTTTGTTTGCTTATCGATGTTTCTTTCGCTCATTACCCACAATTCGTATCTCACATTCTCAATTATGCTTTTCATTAACTTCCCTTTCCTTTCTATGTTTTTCACTACATTTATTTTTCATTCATATATAGATAATGATTATTCAATAACAAAATATCGTTTATGAATCATCTTCGCCTCAAAACTACTACAAATTCCTTATATAACTCTCAATCATCGCTATTAACTAGAAACAATTTTAATTTTGCTTTCTACTTCACTTTTACTTGTTAATATTGCCTTAGGTACAACATTTATTTGAGTATAATGAGTATTAATACTTTTGATTAGCTCTGTATAATGAAAAATATTTATTAAAGTCAAAATATTTATATATTGAACACATTGTTACCTTGTAGTTGTTTGTTTACTTATTTCAAAATCAAAAATAATAATAATATGACAAAATGTTCTTGAACTTTGTTATTCCAAACGGTCCACCCTATATATTTTGTGTTCAATTATTCTTTAATGTCAGTAAGTTGTTACAAAAGTTTGTCGAAACTGTTGCAGTAAAATATTTATCCAAATCATATCGAAGAAAAACCTACAACGACTGAAGACAAATCTTTAAATGTTTGTGTCCAAGAAACCATGCGATTTTTAAAACTTTACAATACATTTTGTAACATCCCTGACTGTTCTTATCTCAGTGGTAATCCTATCTTCTAATTCCTGAAAATTTTGCACGTTTTGTTTTATAAACGATGTTTTTTAAGTGATCCCGCAGGAAATAGTCTAAAGGATTCGTGTCGGGTGATCGCGGGGGTCATTTGATAAAGCCACGCCTTCCAATCAATCTTCTGGGAACGCACACACGCTTAATGAGGTGGGGCACCATCTTGTCGTTTAGAATATTATATTGTCTTTAAATGTAATTGAAAATACTTACTTGGATTCAGAAATACCATAGAATAAATCTAAATGCGCCGGACCATTTGGTTTGCCCTTTTTCGGGTTATTGGGTGTGGGATTCACGCATCCAACGAGGATTGTTACGTGACCAGTATCAACATATATGCCGTTTACGTTTCCAATAATACAAAAAGTGGATTTATCGCAAAACATATCGCAAAACATGATTTGCATCGTTTTGATTGTAACATTTTTCCATTATTAGGTCTGCAAACTCTTCACGTCTATCGAAATCATCATCTGACAGCTCTTGAACCCACGTTACTTTGTATGGATGGAGTTTATTATCACGTATCAATTTTCATTACGGATTCTTGCGAAATATCAAGTTCCCAAGTTTGGGTCAAGTATATGAACTGAAAATTAGTCACTTTTTTGGCTCCTGAAACAACCTATTCTATCGAATTTCGGGCTGGACTGTTTCCTGTAGAATAATACTCTATATAAGCAAAAACTTCATGAAATACTCCTCAGTATACAAGTTGAAAAATGATTCTATTTATTACAAATAATAAAATAACATAGAATCCCAAAAAAAGTTGATTTAATTCCATTCAAAAAAAGGAAAGTGGATATTCTTGTGTGAACCATGAAAGTTAAAACTGAAATCTCTTTCAAGGAAAAATAATTTTCCCGGCAGCTTCTTATTCTATTATAAAAGGAGTATCGAACTTATTGAACATCGCTAGGAAAAGGGTATGGAGCCAAAAGGAGATTAAGTTGAGTTTTCTCCGTTGAGCCAGGTTCTTCTAGGATCATCCTCGCACTTTCAGGGATGCTCTCCTTCAAGGAAAAATAGTTTTCTTGGTATCGATCTACCAACTTTAAGAAAACACTTAATAATGGAACACAACATCAGCCAAATGGCCGCCACGACTGCGCTTACAGGACCATATACTTTTCATGAAATTTTCCGTAACCAAATTGCAAAGCGGCTGCCCTATGTCCTCGATAGCCTCACGAATTCCATCTTTGAGGTCTTGAATCGATGCTGGACTGTTGGCGTAGACCTTATCTTTCTTTGTTGGCCCCAAAGGAAAAAGTCGCAAGGTGTTAAATCACAAGATCTCGGTGGCCAATTGTGATCACCTCTTCGAGAGATAACACGGCCCGGAAATTTTTCCCGTAAATGATCGAGATGGTTTCGTTGCTTGTGTGGTACGTAGCGGCGTCTTGTTGAAAGTAAACGTTATCCAAATCAATACCATCCAATTCCGGCCATAAAAAATCATTAATCATCTCTCGATAGCGCAATCCATTCACCGTAACAGTTGATCCAGCCTCATTTTCGAAAAAGTATGGTCCAATGACACCGCCAGACCATAAACAGCACCAAACAGTCACGCGTCGAGGATGGAGAGGATTTTCAACAATAACTCTTGGGTTTTCCGAGCCCCAGATTCGACAATTTTGTTTATTGACGTAACCACCAAGGTGGAAATGGGCCTCATCAGTTGAGATGATTTTTCGATGAAATTCCGGATCATTTTCATGCATTTCAAAGACCCAATGACCCAACTGAACTTTATAGGTCTCAAGACCCAAGTTTTTATGCAAAATACTGGGTAATGACGTTTATGGAATGGCTAATTCCAAAGAACGACGAGGAATGGACAAACCTGAGTTTTCTTCAACACTTTGGGCTACAGCAGCAATAACATCAGTTGTTCTTGAGCGACGTGCACGGGTTTTATTCTTCACATCATTAATTTGTCCCAACAGTTCGAATTTTTCCACCAATTTCTGTATTGCGGTCCGAGAAGGTGCTTCACGTCGAGCCAAAAATGTTTTAGTTTTACGAACCGTCTCTGCCAAACTTTCACCATTTTTATAGTGAATTTAAATAATTTCAATGCGATGTTGAAGCGTGTATCGTTCCATTTTCATTAATGGCGTAGTTTCTACTTGTCAAATGTCAAAAAATGACAGCTTCAAAAGTGACATTTACCGAAATAGCGGGCTGTTCAAAATAACACCTCTTATTGGAAAACCCGTTAATTCACACTGTTCCATGGTTCGAAATTAATTGACACAGACGAAGGCGTTCAGACTATGTATACATAATACGACCCTGTTTGGTTCAAGTACATCAACTGAAAATTAGTCACTTTCTTGGCTCCTGAAAAAACGTATTCTACCGAATTTCGGGCTGGACTGTAGAATACTGTATATAAGCAAAAACTTCATGAAATACTCCTCAGTATACAAGTTGAAAAATAATTCTATTTATCACAAATAATAAACTAACATAAAATCCCGGAAAAAAATTAATTCAAGAAAAAAAGGGAAGGATATCTAATTAAAAATGATTACATAATCATAATTATTCTTATACAAAAAAGTTTTACTTTATAAAAAGTCACACCAAAGTACTTATTAACATAAAAATAAAATGTAGTAAGTAAACCATGAAGGATAGGTTGTATAAAAAACGATAATCGTTGAAAAAATACGCTATTGTAGATAGTTAGACTAATATTTTAAATTTTTAAATCAAATAAAATCCTCTAACGAGGAAGATAAAAAAATAATTAAGGAACTTCGTTGAACTATAACTTTTACTTTTTTGTTATTTTCCAAAAACCCTTTGACAACCCTTTTGATCGACTTGCAAGCAGCTTTTTCATTGATACATAAGGCACTTTCATTTATTACGAGAGTGGTTTGAATATAACGCGAAAACTTTCGAATAAACATGAAGCCAACACCGGTCCTGCAGACAAGCCAGCGTCGGACTGGCCCGTGTTGTTCAGACGTAGCCAGGGGCGGCCTCGTGTGAATTGACGAAGACTGCGATTCGAAGATAGAATAATCCCGTGATAAGTAGAGATAGTTTAACGAAAAAGGCATCGGGGGAGGCGGTAAAAGTATGAAATTTCAGGTCTGCAACTTAAAAAAATTTCGGAAAATATAAATCAAGACCGCAAAAATTAATTTAAACGTAAATATTTCGTTTATTACGAGGGTGGTTTGAATATAAAGCGAAACTTTCGAATAAACATGAAGCCAACACCGGTCCTGCAGACAAGCCAGCGTCGGACTGGCCCGTGTTGTTCAGACGTAGCCAGGGGCGGCCTCGTGTGAATTGACGAAGACTGCGATTCGAATATAGAATCTTTTACAACTTTTCGGATCTGTGAGTTTACAAATATATCCTCTCTTAGAATTCCTTCTTTAATATATGCAAATATTGTTTGCGAATACAAATTCTTGTTAAGTATAGTATTTTTCACTATCTAAGGAAGTGCCTTTTCTAAATCTATATAAAATTCCATAATACCCAAAAGTCATAAATTTGTAATAATTTATTGAGAGGACATTTTATAGAATTTATTCATCTTTAATCCAGGCTATATTTGGTTTTTATTGTAGTAACATCGTTGGGTTTGGAATTTTAATTTTAATTTAATACTGAATGATACACAATGTAAAGGATTTTCCAATAAGAGGTGTTATTTTGAACAGCCCGCTATTTCGGTAAATGTCACTTTTGAAGCTGTCATTTTTTGACATTTGACAAGTAGAAACTACGCCATTAATGAAAATGGAACGATACACGCTTCAACAACGCATTGAAATTATTTAAATTCACTATAAAAATGGTGAAAGTTTGGCAGGGACGGTTCGTAAAACTAAAACATTTTTGGCTCGACGTGAAGCACCTTCTCGGACCGCAATAAAGAAATTGGTGGAAAAATTCGAACTGTTGGGACAAATTAATGATGTGAAGAATAAAACCCGTGCACGTCGCTCAAGAACAACTGATATTATTGCTGCTGTAGCCCAAAGTGTTGAAGAAAACTCAGGTTTGTCCATTCCTCGTCGTTCTTTGGAATTAGCCATTCCATAAACGTCATTACCCAGTATTTTGCATAAAAACTTGGGTCTTGAGACCTATAAAGTTCAGTTGGGTCATTGGGTCTTTGAAATGCATGAAAATGATCCGGAATTTCATCGAAAAATCATCTCAACTGATGAGGCCCATTTCCACCTTGGTGGTTACGTCAATAAACAAAATTGTCGAATCTGGGGCTCGGAAAACCCAAGAGTTATTGTTGAAAATCCTCTCCATCCTCGACGCGTGACTGTTTGGTGCTGTTTATGGTCTGGCGGTGTCATTGGACCTTACTTTTTCGAAAATGAGGCTGGAGCAACAGTTACGGTGAATGGATTGCGCTATCGAGAGATGATTAATGATTTTTTATGGCCGGAATTGGATGGTATTGATTTGGACAACGTTTCCTTTCAACAAGACGACGCTACGTGCCACACAAGCAACGAAACCATCTCGATCATTTACGGGAAAAATTTCCGGACCGTGTTATCTCTCGAAGAGGTGATCACAATTGGCCACCGAGATCTTGTGACTTAACACCTTGCGAGTTTTTCCTTTGGGGCCACGTGAAAGATAAGGTCTACGCCAACAGTCCAGCATCGGTTCAAGACCTCCAAGATGGAATTCGCGAGGCTATCGAGGACAAATCTTCTTGGAATCCTTGATGACCTTTTGATCATTACAACTTTTTTAGTCGGCACTAGGAATTATTCCGCAGATAAAACCTAAAATGACTGGACTAAATGAGATATTGAAATTTACGAAAATCGAACTCAAGGCACCATGTAAAGTGAAAAATATATTCACCAGGTGGAAGGTTAGCTGCTTATTTTCAGTAAAATTCCATTCTATATGTGGATATGTCAATTACCACTAATTGACATTATCAATAGTTAGTTTACTCGACATCATCATAAATATTGTGGCAATTTGGAAAGTTAGTTATTATAGAATTCGCAAAAAATGATAAAAATGAAAATGCCAACTCACACAACACATTTCAACTAGTAGAAGTTGATACATTCATATCGTTAGAGGTTAATTTCATCAAACTATTTTCCTATTATATCCAAGAATCACGTAAGTTTTGTTTCAAACAAAATTTGTTATTCGAAAACGATATTTTAGATTTATAGTCTATTTTTATTAATTAAAGAGTAATAAAATGATGAAGCATTCGGAATCCATAGGCGTAGACAGATATTTTTATTTATTTTGAGTATTTTCGTTGTTTATCTTCCTTTATGTAGTATTGTGCAAGCAATATTTGTAGTATTGTGAATCTTGTTTAGATGTTAAGCATTTCATTTCATTTTTCTCAACATACCGTATATTTTGTGTCTAATATTTTATATTTTGATTGAATTCACCGTTCAAACTATTTATTTTTTGTAGTATTGGTACTGATAATTTTTTTTTGTTAGGTTAGGTTAATATTTAATATGTATAATAATGGGAATAACCCCCAATTAAAATTAAATTTGAGCATAGTGGCGCATTCATTTACAAAATTGTTTTAATTCGTAATTTTTTAAAAAAAAACGCCCGGGAGGTGTTCTTGATTATGAGTGTAAAATGACACTTGACATATTTGACGTTTGAACAACAAAACATTAAATAAACCAGAAAAAATTAATTTTTTTTTTAGTTTCTTTACAATATTTTGATGAAGAAAAGTCCCTACATTCACTATCGTATCTCGAACCCATTAATTGTTATGAATTTTTTAAAATTGAAAATCGCCTAAAATCCTAATTTTCTTGAATTAGATAAAATATATAAAAAATCAAAACGCTATAATTTTGAATTCATTATATTTGTTATTTAATATAAAATGCTATTCGTCTTGATACGTTTTTTTTCCAAAATAACACGAAAGTTAAAATTAAAATAGAAGTGACTACTGAGCCACAATACGTGAACAAAAGAATATTCAAACAATTTGAAGAAAAACGTAACAAATAAAATGAAATACTTTTTTTGATAACTCATCAGTCTACGAAGACAAGAAAAAATGAAGCTGCGTGAATAAGAAGCTGCTTTTTCAATCAAAGCTACAACTTTAAAGTTATCGATATTATGGCACGAGTACGATTTCGTGGCGCTTGGATTTGACTATGCCATTTTGTAAACCGATCGAAAATAAGTCGAAAATGAAGAATAAAATTTTTCGATATTTCGCTTCGTTTTCGAGATATCGATACTTGGAGTTGGAAAAATTTATTTTTATTTAAAATTTGTATATATCAATCTAATCTAACCTAACCTAGCCTAATCTAACCTAACCTAACCTAACCTAACAAAACCTAACCTTCTCTTGGTGATCTTTGAGTGAAAAAAGCTCAAAAATCGTGAATTTTTTACAGTCAAAATTGTCTAAAAAAATTTTCTTTGCATGAGGATTATTTTAGTTTTATTATTATTTTTTTTCTTATCGGGGGCTTCGCTTTATAAATAATGATAAACAACCGACAATTCTTTATAAAAAACATAAAATTATTCATGTATTTATCGTTTGTTATAAAAATCTATTTTTTTCAATATAATTTTGGAGTATCAGGGTAAATAATATAAAAATTAAATAAAAAATCTTTTTTTTATTGAATTAAAAGATTCATATTGAATTTGAAGTGATAAAATATTCACTCATTCACAATATTCATTCAGTATTGAGCGCCATCTGTTGTTCAATAAAGCGAATTTTGAATTAACGTTTGATTATAACTTTAAGTATCGATATCTCGAAAACGAAGCGAGATATCAAAAAATTTCATTCTTCTTTTTCGATTTATTTTGGCCTAATTAAGACAAATCCTCTAAATCGCGGCACCACGGAAATCGTTATTTAGTGCAGGGCATGTTTCATCTTGCCAAAACTTATTTGGTTTATGTCCCACATCGATCTATATTTTGGTGTCTAATTTTTAGGTAATTTCTTCTCCATACTGAAATATAGGTTTCCTCTTAGTAAAATAGACATTATGAAATGCGTCTTCCAATTAAAACCTATTTCTTTTGAAAGTTTCCATAGAATGCTTCGTTTCAGTTCAGGGTAACCCATCAAAGCTTTCCTTCGAAGTCTTTCCAATGATTTTCTATTTGAAATTTTGGTCTTCCAGGAGCTTTACGTGCTGTTTGAATCCCACCACGTTTCCCAATCAATCGATCTGGACTTTATTGTCTTAGTATATGTTTTCTATGGTCTTGAAGTAAATTTGGTTTAATAAAAAACTTTTTGTCTAACCATAATTACCTAATCTGAATCACGAGTAAGCAACAAACATCTGTTTATACGTAGATAAACTGTACATCGTCTCTTAATAGAGGAAGTTTTATTTTTTTCAAGAGTTCAGTGTCAACGAAGTGATTTATTGAGGTTATTGGGTTAGTGACTTCAATAATACTTGCTGCGTGCCAAGTTCCATTCGAATTGTCTGAGATTTCACTTTCTTCGAATAGATTCACTCAAACGCAACAATGTATACACGGCGTCCTCTTGAAATTTATACATTGTGGTCGATAAGTCGAAATATTTGAACGTGGAACGCCACCCTCTTATTTTACATAGTTACCCACTTCTTGTTTTAGTCTTGAACTCTTCAAATGTCGAATTGGGTTTGTTCCATTAATTTTTGTGTACCAATTTAACTATTTGTTGTTGATTGATGTTTGTCTAATAATTTTCCATTTAAATCGCCGACATTTTAGTTCCGTGCTTTCTCTGATTCAACAAATTCTCTGTTTACGAGGGTTGCTACTTAAATTTTGAGATATGTCAACACACAGATCTGAATATGTCAAATCCGACATCGCCGTCATAAAGTTTGACGTTTCTAACGTACCCAGAACGCGGTATTGCGATACGAGGGCTATTTGAGTTGTTTACAGATACTTCAAACATTCGTCTTGGTAAAAAAGTGGAAATAAATCACATACACCAGCATTTGTTTGCAAGAAGTGTTCGAAAAAATCAATCGCAGAAGACATCACACATCAGTTCGAATAAACGTTTTTGAATAGTGTATTTTGGAAAACAATATCCTATTATGAATATCTGCCTCTTTTGTCTATCTCAAAATTTAAGTTAACTTGTTGATTTATTCGTTCTGTTTGTTAATTTAACGTAAATTTTCCGTTTTATGCGACGATAGTGCCTAGATTTTCATATTTCAATACTGTCTATAATATAAGGCTTGAAATTGCAAGCAGAGGTTCGTAATAATTGACTAGTTTCGACGTTATTACGTCTCAACAGAGTGGTTTAACAAACTATTACTTGAGCTGGGAACCCAAACTGAAGACAAAGTCAAATAGCGACACTCTTTGAATAAACTATGTAATAAATCTAAAAATTAATCCCTCAACGACTGGTTTTATACATAGAAAAGGGTCGACGACGTTTTAAACACCTAGGAAGCCATTAATTACGTAGTTAGTTACCTAAGTTGTTAATTTTTAGATTTATTACATAGTTTATTCAAAGAGTGTCGCTATTTTCGATAGTTCGAAAAGAAGAAATCCATGACTTTCCTGGATAATGCCTCGACGAATATTGAATTACTTCTTATCTGAAGAGCGTTATGTCAATCGACCTTTTTGTCGATATCAACATCCCCAATATCTCGCAATTGTAGAGATTTGTAACTACTGACTAGTTTCGACGTTATTACGTCTCAACAGAGTGGTTTAACAAACTATTACTTGAGCTGGGAACCCAAACTGACGACAAAGTCAAATAGCGACGCTATAATTGAAAGAATACAAGGAAATATGCAAACTGCTGTTTTATTAATCCCTCAACGACTGGTTTTATACATAGAAAAGGGTGGACGACGTTTTAAACACCTAGGAAGCCATTAATTACGTAGATAGTTACCTAAGTTGTTAATTTTTAGATTTATTACATAGTTTATTCAAAGAGTGTCGCTATTTTCGATAGTTCGAAAAGAAGAAATCCATGACTTTCTTGGATAATGCCTCGACGAATATTGAATTACTTCTTATCTGAAGAGCGTTATGTCAATCGACCTTTTTGTCGATATCAACATCCCCAATATCTCGCAATTGTAGAGATTTGTAACTACTGACTAGTTTCGACGTTATTACGTCTCAACAGAGTGGTTTAACAAACTATTACTTGAGCTGGGAACCCAAACTGACGACAAAGTCAAATAGCGACGCTATAATTGAAAGAATACAAGGAAATATGCAAACTGCTGTTTTATTAATCCCTCAACGACTGGTTTTATACATAGAAAAGGGTGGGCGACGTTTTAAACACCTAGGAAGCCATTAATTACGTAGATAGTTACCTAAGTTGTTAATTTTTAGATTTATTACATAGTTTATTCAAAGAGTGTCGCTATTTTCGATAGTTCGAAAAGAAGAAATCCATGACTTTCTTGGATAATGCCTCGACGAATATTGAATTACTTCTTATCTGAAGAGCGTTATGTCAATCGACCTTTTTGTCGATATCAACATCCCCAATATCTCGCAATTGTAGAGATTTGTAACTACTGACTAGTTTCGACGTTATTACGTCTCAACAGAGTGGTTTAACAAACTATTACTTGAGCTGGGAACCCAAACTGACGACAAAGTCAAATAGCGACGCTATAATTGAAAGAATACAAGGAAATATGCAAACTGCTGTTTTATTAATCCCTCAACGACTGGTTTTATACATAGAAAAGGGTGGACGACATTTTAAACACCTAGAAAGCAATTAATTACGTAGTTAGTTACCTTAGTTGTTAATTGTTACATTTATTACACAGTGTATTCAACGATTTGTTCTCAACAATTTGTATTGATGGACAAAAACTCTATTAAATAACATCGGCTAAGCAGAGCCGGACTAACGACAATTTGTACAAAACAAGTTTCCCACTCTCCCCACCTCTTATTTGAAGAGATAGATTAAACCTTATAATGAGGAAAATGCGCGGAATTTGTTAAAAAAAATGAAGTATCATTTAACATGGTAAATATGGAACAATTCTTCTTTTTTAAACTTATATTTTCAAATACGCCCTCTAGTGGTGGACGTAAAATTCTGAAAATAACTCTCACGCGTTTCTCGAAGCCACTTTTGCTGTAATTTTTTTGTATATTCGGCTGAAATATAATCCCTTTCTGAGATACGGTCGACGATAGTTTTCAGTTGCCCACCCGGTACGTAAATTTGTACAAAATGGCAGAGCGCGCATGTTCATCCATGTTCACACAAAATAGTCGTAAAAATTTGGAAAAAAAGCGTGCGTTTGTTTTTGCGAAGTCGTAAACGTTATTTAAACTATTAGTCCAGTCAACAACGGTTTTTGCCTCAGATATTCATCGAATTGTTTGAAATTTTAACACTAGATGATAAATACTTTAAAACCTATAGCCTTTTACTATGGGGTGGTAGTTTTTTTCCTTCAAACCAACCCTAGGAATCGATAGGAAAAGCATTCTAAGCAAATACTTCTGCATGGAGCTTTTTCGAAAAATCGATACTTTGTGACTTATTCGTGATTGAAATTTTGACTTCTTGATTCAAAAAAATCATATTTCTAATCAATTTGTCACAAATAACTCAAAAACTTTCGTTTAAACTTTCGTTTATAATTTATTAAAGGTGAAACTTATTTAGTGAACCGAAGATTTTGAAAATTCAATAATTGGAAAACGGGCAATTTGTCGGGAAAAATGTATAGAATCTTTTTTGAAGAACTTGAAAAAACCATTCAAATGAGACTTTATAAGACTTTCTAATGCTTAAAATAAGGGAGTTATGACGAAAATAAGATAGAACCCCTTCATTTCATTGAAAAAATCCATTCCTACCCTTGGTAATGCTACCCTATTTGGAATAAAATCTTATAAATTTGCAATTTTAATACAATTAAATACAAAGAATAGGGTGAAGAAGTTTGATTGGTTTAAAGAGCTTGATTATGAAAAAAATTATGGTTACAATAAAAAAAGAATTTTAAAATTTTTGAAAAACATTAAAAATAACTCAAAAAATATTAGGGGTGCGTTAAAAATGCTACAGAACAAAAAAAAAGTTATTTTTGAATAAGAATTTTGTTTGTTTTTTTTTTCTTAACTTCAGAGTTATCCTAACCTAACTTTTTAATGTTCACAGTTGCGTTTTGGAGCCCTTTGAATGTTTCCCTTCTAAACATCTAGGGTTCAATAGATTCCAAACCTTTTTAGCCTAATAGATTATAAATTTTCCTACAAAATTGTGCCTTTAATCGACCTCCTAGCTCAAAAATTAAGAGAGTAATACATAAAACAAACTAACAAATTGTTGTGTGTGTGTGTGTGTGTGTGTGTGAAAAAAGAGTGTGTGTTTTTTTGAGTTTCTGCATGCTTTAAGTTTCATTTTATAGAAGATTTTGAAGAACTTAATTCCAAAATATCACGCAAATCCATCAGTCTCGATAGAATTTTGAGGTGATACCATATTTTTAACGTTGTTCACTGGACTAAATAATGATTATCGTTGCTCAAGTGGGACCTGCTCTACATGATACTATCGAAGGTCAATGGCGCCTTTTCTCTTAGCGTTTTCTCCAACAACAGATTATTAAACATTTAACGTTTAGTTTAGTGGATAGATATTTCAAAATAAATGAGATGTTCAAGAGAAACTTTATAAATAACTGTTGAAATCGAAGGTGTTTCTGTATCAAAATGATATTGATTTTATTAAAATGATCCATTCTTTAAAATATTTATTAAGAAAACGAACTGTAGTAATAGTTTGATTAGTTTTTACCCGCGGCTTTGCTCGCATCGAATCCATTAAATAAGTATCAAAAATCATTATAATAGAAAAGAACGAACTCTGTAGCTATATTAGAACCTGAGATATAGAGCTTTGAATGTAGAAAAATTGCCAAAAACCTACAAAAATCCATAACTCCACATTGAATGTCTGCGCCTAGCTCCTCTCCAACTCAACCGATTCAAGTGTTCAAAAACTCAAAAGAAAGAAGATGTTTCAGCGAGTGTTTTTAAACCAAAACGAACTCTGTAGCTATATTAGAACCTGAGATATAGATCTTTGAATGTAGAAAAATTGCCAAAAACCTACAAAAATCCATAACTCCACATTGAATGTCCGCGCCTAGCTCCTCTCCAACTCAACCGATTTAAGTGTTCAAAAACTCAAAAGAAAGAAGATATTTCAGCGAGTGTTTTTAAACCAAAATGAACTCTGTAGCTATATTAGAACCTGAGATATAGATCTTTGAATGTAGAAAAATTGCCAAAAACCTACAAAAATCCATAACTCCACATTGAATGTCCGCGCCTAGCTCCTCTCCAACTCAACCGATTTAAGTGTTCAAAAACTCAAAAGAAAGAGGATATTTTAGCGAGTGTTCTTAAACCAAAACAAATTCTCTATCTTGAATAGAATCTGAGATATAGAGGATAGAACGTGTGTATGTGAAAAACTCCCATAAGTAATGTACAGGGGGAAATGGCATTTGAGTATAACTTGAGAATGGTGACAATTAGATGAAATCCGACGGTTGATTGTCAGCTGTCACACTTTGAGTACGATTGAAAATGATTTAGACATATAAGAAAAGGTAATAACGTGTGACGGATCCAATCTGTATCAAAAGGAACAAGATTTGTGTCTGTTGAAGCTGTGGAAGAAAATGCGGAGCGGAACTGACAGCAAAAAGCTTCCTGCACTGTTTGGAACAAAGGAAGATTCGCAAGGAGCAAAAAAAAATTTATATTACCAGTTTTTTTATATAATATCCATATCTTATATTATTACATTTAACAATCTCGATATTTTTAAATGAATCCAACAATTTATTGGTGGACTCGAATAATTTTACATTATTCATATTTATTTTTGATCCGTCTGTATTTTAAATGAATTATGTGCTCTTTAAACCTGACATTTAAGGATCTCTCAGTCTGCCTGACATATATCTTGTCACAATTTCATCGAAACGCACGTCAGGCAGTGTAATTGGTGTAGTTATAGTGTAAACAGTGTGTTTACAATTGACAATGACGTTGTTCCATAGACTTCACTCTCAAGGTAACTCCATAAAACTAAGTCTATACTTGGAATAATACGAATTCAATGGAATTTACATATTTTGTTTGTTTTACTGCGAAAACTATTTTCGAAGTAACCAACTTTATAAACCAACAGAATTTTTTATGTAAATAAACTATAAACTATGTATATAAAAAATATTTGATGACGTCGTAGTTTTCTATTGAAAAACAACGAATTGTCTTTTCATGGAATTTTCAAAAATACACATTTTTGAAGGATACATAGGGCAGACATCTCAGTATTTAGAAAATAGACTAAATGGTCATCAATAAGATAAATAAAATAAAACTGCATTAACAAACCATGAAATATTAAAAGAAACATAAATTTAATTATGTAAAGATTCAAAAATTCATCAATTCAAATCAAGAATTTCTAGAAATGGTTCGCATTCATAAAAACGCAAACCGATTCAAAAATACCCAAATTGTCAGTGTCAATATCATATTTTGACTTAAAGAAAAGTCGAAACGTCAAATTTTTTCTTCCAAAAATTATTTAAAAAAACTGATTTTAAAAGAAAACAGACCTAAAATGAAGAACATTGATTATTAATTACAGTGTGTTTTTATATATGCTATCAATAAACTTATTTATTTATTTTTTTTTTTAGTGATATGGCTCCTAATTTGTTAGGAAGTACTTCTTCGTTCATGATGGCAGAACCAACGTGTGCAGAACCAGTTCAGATAATAAGCACCAAAGATAACATCCACCAGAATCATCAAACGCACCAACAACCTACTAGACAGTCGACAAAAAGGAAACAACCTAAATACAAATGGGATATTGTATGGAGAAATGTTATGGCTTTCTTACTTCTACATACTGTGGGAGTGTACGGATTTTATTGTTTACTTCTTGGAAGAGTTATGTGTAAAACGATAATGTTCAGTAAGTTATTTTTTTAATTAGGGGAAGTAATGTTTGTCGTTTTGACTCTAAAATGATGAAATATTAGATGTTTTTGCAATTTGGAATAGATTGGTCAGAGGTATAGGGTTTTTTTAGTCTCGTAACAGTTAAAACGAAGAAAATTGTTGAGATGTTTACCGCGTTAGACGTTGGTAAATTCCAATTTCTTTGAATTCTTTAAAATCAATCAATTTGATCTCTTCGATTCCCCCATCTATCAGTAAGACCGACAACATCAAGCAACGACAAATCGAAGAAGAAAATAGTTTGTTCCGTATCTTGCTTTGTATGATCACGATTTTCTTGTATTACAACGTTGCCATATCACAACTGTAGTTACCATAAATTTATATAGTGTTGTTTTCCAAAAACGAATTTACTCCAATTTTAACCCTGTATATTTCTTGCCAATATGGAACTGAAGGAATCTAATGCAGAAAGTCACTAAGATACACATTTCTTCAACTGATTTATGTCAAAAATAAAACGATACCTCGAATGGCTTCGGAAATATACAAGTTTTTATAAAAGCATGTCTGGTTCTGGTTTTTTTTTACCCTTGTAGCGAAAGTATGCAAAAAACAAAGAAATCTAGTTGTTTTTCTTTTGAAAATATTCAAAAATTATTGTTAGTTTTTGGATCACATGTGTAGTTTTCTGGAAAATCCGATTTTCATAAATTTTCTCTTCAATTTTTCGCCTACAATAATTTTTTCCCAAACCACTGATATATTTTTGAACTTTTCGTACCAAAAACCCTTTTCCACAGAAATGTACAAGAATCCGAGCAAAATTTTTTCCCAATTTTGTAAATTTGAATGGAAAAATGTAAAAAAGTTTTCTTGTATTACAACGTTGCCACATCACAACTGTAGTTACCATAAATTTATATAGTGTTGTTTTTCAAAAACGAATTTACTCCAATTTTAACCCTGTATATTTCTTACCAATATGGAACTGAAGGAATCTAATGCAGAAAGTCACCAAGATGCACATTTTTTCAACTGATTTATGTCAAAAATAAAACGATACCTCGAATGGCTTCGGAAATATACAAGTTTTTATACAAGCATGTCTGGTTCTGGTTTTTTTTTACCCTTGTAGCGAAAGTATGCAAAAAAACAAAGAAATCTAGTTGTTTTTCTTTTGAAAATATTCAAAAATTATTGTTAGTTTTTGGATCACATGTGTAGTTTTCTGGAAAATCCGATTTTCATAAATTTTCTCTTCAATTTTTCGCCTACAATAATTTTTTCCCAAACCACTGATATATTTTTGAACTTTTCGTACCAAAAACCCCTTTCCACAGAAATGTACAAGAATCCGAGCAAAATTTTCTCCCAATTTTGTAAATTTGAATGAAAAATGTAAAAAAGTTTTCTTGTATTACAACGTTGCCACATCACAACTGTAGTTACCATAAATTTATATAGTGTTGTTTTTCAAAAACGAATTTACTCCAATTTTAACCCTGTATATTTCTTACCAATATGGAACTGAAGGAATCTAATGCAGAAAGTCACCAAGATGCACATTTTTTCAACTGATTTATGTCAAAAATAAAACGATACCTCGAATGGCTTCGGAAATATACAAGTTTTTATAAAAGCATGTCTGGTTCTGGTTTTTTTTTACCCTTGTAGCGAAAGTATGCAAAAAACAAAGAAATCTAGTTGTTTTTCTTTTGAAAATATTCAAAAATTATTGTTAGTTTTTGGATCACATGTGTAGTTTTCTGGAAAAGCCGATTTTCGTAAATTTTCTCTTCAATTTTTCGCCTACAATAATTTTTTCCCAAACCACTGATATATTTTTGAACTTTTCGTACCAAAAACCCCTTTCCACAGAAATGTACAAGAATCCGAGCAAAATTTTCTCCCAATTTTGTAAATTTGAATGGAAAAATGTAAAAAAGTTTTCTTGTATTACAACGTTGCCACATCACAACTGTAGTTACCATAAATTTATATAGTGTTGTTTTTCAAAAACGAATTTACTCCAATTTTAACCCTGTATATTTCTTACCAATATGGAACTGAAGGAATCTAATGCAGAAAGACACTAAGATACACATTTTTTCAACTGATTCATGTCAAAAATAAATCGATACCTCGAATGGCTTCGGAAATATACAAGTTTTTATACAAGCATGTCAATTTTTTTTTAATTTCTGAATTTTTTATTTAATAACTAAAAATAAACCCGTATACAAAAAACTATGGAATCTAAAGTATCGAAAATATTCAAAAATTGTATTAGTTTTCGAATTAAATGTATAGCTCCCCGGAAAAGTACAATTTCCATGAATTTTCTTCCAATTATTACCCATAATAATTTTTTCCTGATCTACCGATATCTTTTTTGAACTCCTCGTATCAAAAATCCCCTTTCCACAAAAATTCACAAGAATCCGAACAAAATTTTTTCCCAATTTTGCAAATTTGAATGGAAAAATGTAAAAAAGTTTCCGATTTTCTTGTATTACAACGTTGCCACATCGCAAAAATGTTGAATATGGAACTGAAGGAGTCCGAATTTGATAAATCATTAAGATACACGTTTCCTCAATTTATCGACAATGGATGATGGAACTTTAGTCGACCAGAAGCATTTGCAGCAGATCGGGAACATAACCTGAGCGTGTGTTTGATTCAAAAAGAGCAAAGGCAACCGATTCATCTTCATTCATTCTTATCTTCATTCGAGCAAATTTGGGCGCTGTTAGTGGCCGAAAAGTTCCATTAGGACATTACCTTCATTTCTGTGGTCAAACACTCGATGGTAACATCTTCACGACGCTGTTTTAGCTCCATCCAGCGCACAGCTTCCTCATGTCCAAATTTGTCTGCTAGCTTCGTGGATTTTCTTCAACATTTCTCGAGTAGTTTACAAATTTACTGAAAACGTTCACTATTAATGGCTGCCAAATGAATACTAAACAACGTGGCGTCTTCAAACTAGTACTGTATACAAACTACCGCCATCTCTAGGTCTATCCGTGTACTTCTGGTACAATCCTCGTATTTGTTTCACGTGTATTAAGCAATAATATCTATTTAGGCAACTGATGTACATTTTGAAGAAAGAAGAAGAAGAAGTTGTTTATTTAATAATATAAAAAATATTTTTTTTCCATTTTCAGATATTCTGTTGGCTGTCTTCGCCGGTTTAGGAGTTACAGCTGGTGCTCATAGACTTTGGGCGCACAGAACTTATAAAGCAAAATTACCATTCAGAGTGCTACTCGTATTTTTCCAAACAATAGCTTTACAGAACGACATCTACGAATGGGTGAGGGACCATCGGGTCCATCATAAATTTACGGACACCGACGCCGACCCGCATAACGCGAGTCGAGGTTTCTTCTTCTCGCATATAGGATGGTTGATGGTCAGAAAACATAAAGATGTTATAGAAAAAGGGAAAACTGTATATATGAGCGATGTCGAAGCGGATCCGGTGATTAGATTTCAGAGAAAGTAAGATTCAAAATCGAACAAATTTACTTTTAATGTGGATTATAACTACCCTCTTCAAAAACCAGCAGTTTTTGCCCTCGATACTGATTTCCTTTGTTCTCATATCTTGTTGGAATCCTGCTCGTCACTGAAAACTCCCGAATCATCAGGAATTATCAGAAAAAAGAGTTTTTAACGACATTCGGCAACCAAACGATTTATAGGAATATGAAAACTTCATTAACTTGCTGTATATAGTTCGCATGCACATTATTGTCCAAAAAACCCTTCATGAGTTAATTCCGAGCTCCAATTTATGCACGGTAAGCTTTTCTAGAAATATCTCCCGGCAACTTTCGAATTTTTGGTTCAAATAAATACCCTCCTTTAAGTTGTTTATACTTATTTGTCTCAAGTATTTAAATCTTTCACTTTCTTTCTTCATAGCATTCGAAAAGTTTCCATTAGTTCACCTCCATTTAAAGAAGACGCATCTTCCACTATCACCATTATTTCTTAGACAATATCCAAGGACGCTATCGTCTGCATTTTGAGGAACAAATCTTGCAGATTGCAGTTTTGGATATTTGGAATACCATTCAGTCTTTAACTCCTCTCGCCACACATCTTTCCATAAGTTTTTTCCATTAATCGAAGCAGTGCTGGAAGTCTTCTTTGGTGAGAGCCTTTGAGAGCTCTGTCGCTTTTTGCTTTATCGCTTCCATCGATTCAAATTGAGTCCCTTTCAAAGCAGACCTTTTTCTAACCTTCCAAGGAAATCTGAGCAGACCCGTTGATGCAAGAGCTTTTGGTCAGGAGTCATGTGTAAAATAACCGTCTCTTTATACTCGCTAAGGAGCCATTTTCCTCTGTACTAATTGTTTTCCAATCGATGTCCACATGGGTAGAGATTCTAATACATTTTGAGGTGGTTTTCTCTCCGGTTTTGCCTTTTTCTTCTACTCATCTGTCTTCTTTGTTCGTAACGTACCATTGGGTAGTCAATCAACCATTCTTCGGAACCTCTGGCTTCTATTCTTCATTCTTTCGCCTTCTATGTTTCGTTTTCGTTAACTTCCAGCTTTTCCATAAGTTTTGACAGTTATCTCCATGGTTTCCAATAAAGTTTGTATTCTTTCATTGTCACAAGACACCCCCATAAAGTTTTCTTTCTCTTTCTCCTGACGTGCCTTTCCCTGTAAGGGTTTTCAGGCTCCACGCTTCTAACTCTTGTGGATTTTGGTGTCTGTAGGATAATCATCATCAGTCATCTGGTGTCTGGACTATTGAAGGCGTCGGATCAAATATAACCTCTCGATACCAGATATGTACTTGAATAACATTGATTTTTAGTTAAGAAAAATTTAGTTTTATCGTTCTGAATTTTTCTCATATTGGAGAAAATTGATTGGTAATTATTTAATTGTTTCTTTCAGGTACTACGTTCTGCTGGTTACTCTATTAACTTTCTTATTACCAGCTCACATCCCATGGTACTTCTGGGGTGAAAATTACTTCTTGGCTTGGTACACGTGTATATTTAGATACACTTTGTCCCTCAACTTTACTTGGTTGGTAAACAGTGCTGCTCATATTTGGGGAACTAAGCCTTACGACAAGTAAGTTAAATATAAATAAGTGACACTTACTTATTATTTTTAGGAAAGTTTAATGTTGATAATTGATCAAATCATTCTGTGAATTGGTTCAAGGGATCTACTCTCTTAATACTTCATTGTATTTCTATCAAATGTCTTTCTTTTTAGCTTCTTTCCTGTAGGATCCATTTGGATTGTTGTAAATTTGCTTCTCCATTGATTTCTGGTTGGAAACGATTCAATTATTCCAAATCCACTGGGTGTAGAGTGTACCAATTCGTAGCACTCGACAACTCCATCTTGTATCTTGTCTACATCATGTCGCTGTACCATTATTTGGTGGGACCATGACCGTAGAGGTTTTTCCGTCATTCTGTGAATTGGTTCAAGGGATCTACTCTCTTAATACTTCATTGTATTTCTATCAAATGTCTTTCTTTTTAGCTTCTTTCCTGTAGGATCCATTTGGATTGTTGTAAATTTGCTTCTCCATTGATTTCTGGTTGGAAACGATTCAATTATTCCAAATCCACTGGGTGTAGAGTGTACCAATTCGTAGCACTCGACAACTCCATCTTGTATCTTGTCTAAATCATGTCGTTGTACCATTATTTGGTGGGACCATGACCGTAGAGGTTTTTCCGTCATTCTGTGAATTGGTTCAAAGAATCAACTCTCCTAATACTTCTTTATATTTCTATCAAATGTCTTTCTTTTTAGCTTCTTTCCTGTAGGATCCATTTGGATTGTTGTAAATTTGCTTCTCCATTGATTTCTGGTTGGAAACGATTCAATTATTCCAAATCCACTGGGTGTAGAGTATACCAATTCGTAGCACTCGACAACTCCATCTTGTATCTTGTCTACATCATGTCGCTGTACCATTATTTGGTGGGACCATGACCGTAGAGGTTTTTCCGTCATTCTGTGAATTGGTTCAAGGGATCTACTCTCTTAATACTTCATTGTATTTCTATCAAATGTCTTTCTTTTTAGCTTCTTTCCTGTAGGATCCATTTGGATTGTTGTAAATTTGCTTCTCCATTGATTTCTGGTTGGAAACGATTCAATTATTCCAAATCCACTGGGTGTAGAGTGTACCAATTCGTAGCACTCGACAACTCCATCTTGTATCTTGTCTACATCATGTCGCTGTACCATTATTTGGTGGGACCATGACCGTAGAGGTTTTTCCGTCATTCTGTGAATTGGTTCAAGGGATCTACTCTCTTAATACTTCATTGTATTTCTATCAAATGTCTTTCTTTTTAGCTTCTTTCCTGTAGGATCCATTTGGATTGTTGTAAATTTGCTTCTCCATTGATTTCTGGTTGGAAACGATTCAATTATTCCAAATCCACTGGGTGTAGAGTGTACCAATTCGTAGCACTCGACAACTCCATCTTGTATCTTGTCTAAATCATGTCGTTGTACCATTATTTGGTGGGACCATGACCGTAGAGGTTTTTCCGTCATTCTGTGAATTGGTTCAAAGAATCAACTCTCCTAATACTTCTTTATATTTCTATCAAATGTCTTTCTTTTTAGCTTCTTTCCTGTAGGATCCATTTGAATTGTTGTAAATTTGCTTCTCCATTGATTTCTGGTTGGAAACGATTCAATTATTCCAAATCCACTGGGTGTAGAGTATACCAATTCGTAGCACTCGACAACTCCATCTTGTATCTTGTCTACATCATGTCGCTGTACCATTATTTGGTGGGACCATGACCGTAGAGGTTTTTCCGTCATTCTGTGAATTGGTTCAAGGGATCTACTCTCTTAATACTTCGTTATATTTTTTCAGAAACAAATCAAAGTTACTTCGTGCGTATTAACTAATAGTTTTTTCAGATCTATAAATCCAACTGAAAACAAATACGTAGCAATATTGGGATTCGGTGAAGGCTGGCATAACTACCACCACACTTTTCCGTGGGATTACAAGGCAGCAGAACTTGGCGATTACAAAATGAATTACACGACGGCGGTTTTGGATTTCATGGCTTACATTGGTTTAGTGTACGATCGCAAAACAGCGTCAGTCGAAATGGTCAAAAAGAGAGTTGACCGCACTGGCGACGGATCTTGGACTAATGGAAAAGCAGAAGAAGAATCGCGAGCAGAAGATGGACATCACCATTCTTATGAAGATTGCGTCTGGGGTTGGGGAGATAAAGATATGAAAGAAGAGGAGATTAGAGACGTTATTGAGTTTAATAATTTAAAAGAGGACTAAATTTGTTTTAGTGTGATTGTTGTTATCATTTTATTTAAATTTTGTACGGCGTGACTTTAAAATTAAGAAGTAGTATTTAAAGTTGTTTCAATTGAAGTATTTATACAAATTACAAAATACAAATTTTGTAGCAGCTCATCTAATTATAAATGATACAAATAATTACAACTTTCAAAGTGTAATTTTGAAGCTTTATTCGTTGTTATTGGTTGAATACATCAAAAAGTAGAGTTGGATGTTACTAGACAGTCGCATCTTTAAATTTAGTGCTTTTTTTATCCTTTTTTCCTTATTTCTGCCATATAATTTCGTGGTTTTCCTTGTTCACTGTTTCCTTTAAACTCGAGATCCCCAAAACTTTGTATATTTGATCTTCCCATCTGCATTTCATTCTTCGTTTCGATCTTTTTTGTATTGGTTTCTACTTTTTCCTTTAAATTAGTTTAAATTCCAGATATTTCCAGAAGAAAAATCACAAACAGAAGATCAACATCATATTTATCAATCAAATTATATGTAGTTTGATTAGAATTTACAAAATAAGAGATTTGAATTTCAGTTAAATTATTTATTTTTTTATCATTTATAACTTTCTCGTTTATTCGAATTCGAACCATTTCTAAAAATTCTCTTTTTCGTGTATTAGATTCCGTTCCGAGAATTTTTGAATCTTTATATAATTAAATTTATGTTTCTTTTAATATTTCCTGGTTCGTTAATGCAATTTCATTCTGTTTATCGTATTAATGATCTTTTAATCTATTTTCTAGATACCGAGATGTCTGTCCTATGTAGACAGCGTCATAATTAGTACAAGGCACTTGACATATGATATTATTTCTTTTGTTTTTTGGTGTTTTTGATGTTAATTTGTCGATATCACATTTCGATAAAGGCTTAAATAAGTCAAAACGTCAAATTTTTATCTGTTTTTAAAAATTTATAAAAGGAACTAATTTTAAATAAAAAAAAACCTGAAAACAAGAACATTTGGAACTTATTGAGCACAAAGTTGATTTTTATTTTATCTTGACGTTTCGCTTGTGACTAGAAGCATTATAAAACGATTAAATATATTTAAAAATAATCGAAAATAAGTATGTAATGAAATTTTCGTTGAAATTTGTTTATAAACGTCAAAAAATTGATATTCACAGACATGTATGTTTGAAACTCTAATTAATTAAATAATAATACATTGTACTTAAGTTGTTTATATCTTGTTTATCATTAACTGATAATTTATTTTGTTTTATAAAGATCATTTCTTTGATAGTTAATTTTTGATAATTTTCACATTAAATTAATATTTTTGCTTTTCATTTTGTTTACGCAATGCGTTTGATGCATTTTTATCACATTTGTGACTATTTATCCTATTTACCAGATAATGCTTAGTCATTCCTATATAATGTCTTGAACAATTTAAACATCCGATTATTTTATTTTTAATTTGGTATTTGTGTATAAAATGTTGTATGTAAAGTGTCGAATATGTAAATTTAGTTGCTCTAATTTATGTAACTCCTTAAAATAAGTTGAGATTTAATATTTCCTGGTTCGTTAATGCAATTTTATTCTGTTTATCGTACTAATGATCTTTTAGTCTATTTTCTAAATACTGAGATGTCTGTCCTATATAGACGGCGTTAGAATTAGTACAAGGCTCTTGACATATGTAAATTTAGTTGCTCTAATTTATACAACTCCTTAAAATAAGTTGAGATTTAATATTTCCTGGTTCGTTAATGCAATTTTATTCTGTTTATCGTACTAATGATCTTTTAGTCTATTTTCTAAATACTGAGATGTCTGTCCTATATAGACGGCGTTAGAATTAGTACAAGGCACTTGACATATGTAAATTTAGTTGCTCTAATTTATACAACTCCTTAAAATAAGTTGAGATTTAATATTTCCTGGTTCGTTAATGCAATTTTATTCTGTTTATCGTACTAATGATCTTTTAGTCTATTTTCTAAATACTGAGATGTCTGTCCTATATAGACGGCGTTAGAATTAGTACAAGGCACTTGACATATGTAAATTTAGTTGCTCTAATTTATACAACTCCTTAAAATAAGTTGAGATTTAATATTTCCTGGTTCGTTAATGCAATTTTATTCTGTTTATCGTACTAATGATCTTTTAGTCTATTTTCTAAATACTGAGATGTCTGTCCTATATAGACGGCGTTAGAATTAGTACAAGGCACTTGACATATGTAAATTTAGTTGCTCTAATTTATACAACTCCTTAAAATAAGTTGAGATTTAATATTTCCTGGTTCGTTAATGCAATTTTATTCTGTTTATCGTACTAATGATCTTTTAGTCTATTTTCTAAATACTGAGATGTCTGTCCTATATAGACGGCGTTAGAATTAGTACAAGGCACTTGACATATGTAAATTTAGTTGCTCTAATTTATACAACTCCTTAAAATAAGTTGAGATTTAATATTTCCTGGTTCGTTAATGCAATTTTATTCTGTTTATCGTACTAATGATCTTTTAGTCTATTTTCTAAATACTGAGATGTCTGTCCTATATAGACGGCATTAGAATTAGTACAAGGCACTTGACATATGTAAATTTAGTTGCTCTAATTTATACAACTCCTTAAAATAAGTTGAGATTTAATATTTCCTGGTTCGTTAATGCAATTTTATTCTGTTTATCGTACTAATGATCTTTTAGTCTATTTTCTAAATACTGAGATGTCTGTCCTATATAGACGGCGTTAGAATTAGTACAAGGCACTTGACATATGTAAATTTAGTTGCTCTAATTTATACAACTCCTTAAAATAAGTTGAGATTTAATATTTCCTGGTTCGTTAATGCAATTTTATTCTGTTTATCGTACTAATGATCTTTTAGTCTATTTTCTAAATACTGAGATGTCTGTCCTATATAGACGGCGTTAGAATTAGTACAAGGCACTTGACATATGTAAATTTAGTTGCTCTAATTTATACAACTCCTTAAAATAAGTTGAGATTTAATATTTCCTGGTTCGTTAATGCAATTTTATTCTGTTTATCGTACTAATGATCTTTTAGTCTATTTTCTAAATACTGAGATGTCTGTCCTATATAGACGGCGTTAGAATTAGTACAAGGCACTTGACATATGTAAATTTAGTTGCTCTAATTTATACAACTCCTTAAAATAAGTTGAGATTTAATATTTCCTGGTTCGTTAATGCAATTTTATTCTGTTTATCGTACTAATGATCTTTTAGTCTATTTTCTAAATACTGAGATGTCTGTCCTATATAGACGGCGTTAGAATTAGTACAAGGCACTTGACATATGTAAATTTAGTTGCTCTAATTTATACAACTCCTTAAAATAAGTTGAGATTTAATATTTCCTGGTTCGTTAATGCAATTTTATTCTGTTTATCGTACTAATGATCTTTTAGTCTATTTTCTAAATACTGAGATGTCTGTCCTATATAGACGGCGTTAGAATTAGTACAAGGCACTTGACATATGTAAATTTAGTTGCTCTAATTTATACAACTCCTTAAAATAAGTTGAGATTTAATATTTCCTGGTTCGTTAATGCAATTTTATTCTGTTTATCGTACTAATGATCTTTTAGTCTATTTTCTAAATACTGAGATGTCTGTCCTATATAGACGGCGTTAGAATTAGTACAAGGCACTTGACATATGTAAATTTAGTTGCTCTAATTTATACAACTCCTTAAAATAAGTTGAGATTTAATATTTCCTGGTTCGTTAATGCAATTTTATTCTGTTTATCGTACTAATGATCTTTTAGTCTATTTTCTAAATACTGAGATGTCTGTCCTATATAGACGGCGTTAGAATTAGTACAAGGCACTTGACATATGTAAATTTAGTTGCTCTAATTTATACAACTCCTTAAAATAAGTTGAGATTTAATATTTCCTGGTTCGTTAATGCAATTTTATTCTGTTTATCGTACTAATGATCTTTTAGTCTATTTTCTAAATACTGAGATGTCTGTCCTATATAGACGGCGTTAGAATTAGTACAAGGCACTTGACATATGTAAATTTAGTTGCTCTAATTTATACAACTCCTTAAAATAAGTTGAGATTTAATATTTCCTGGTTCGTTAATGCAATTTTATTCTGTTTATCGTACTAATGATCTTTTAGTCTATTTTCTAAATACTGAGATGTCTGTCCTATATAGACGGCGTTAGAATTAGTACAAGGCACTTGACATATGTAAATTTAGTTGCTCTAATTTATGTAACTCCTTAAAATAAGTTGAGATTTAATATTTCCTGGTTCGTTAATGCAATTTTATTCTGTTTATCGTACTAATGATCTTTTAGTCTATTTTCTAAATACTGAGATGTCTGTCCTATATAGACGGCGTTAGAATTAGTACAAGGCACTTGACATATGTAAATTTAGTTGCTCTAATTTATACAACTCCTTAAAATAAGTTGAGATTTAATATTTCCTGGTTCGTTAATGCAATTTTATTCTGTTTATCGTACTAATGATCTTTTAGTCTATTTTCTAAATACTGAGATGTCTGTCCTATATAGACGGCGTTAGAATTAGTACAAGGCACTTGACATATGTAAATTTAGTTGCTCTAATTTATACAACTCCTTAAAATAAGTTGAGATTTAATATTTCCTGGTTCGTTAATGCAATTTTATTCTGTTTATCGTACTAATGATCTTTTAGTCTATTTTCTAAATACTGAGATGTCTGTCCTATATAGACGGCGTTAGAATTAGTACAAGGCACTTGACATATGTAAATTTAGTTGCTCTAATTTATACAACTCCTTAAAATAAGTTGAGAGCTTTTTTGATCTTTCTTTTCACTTATTTCTTTTGTATAGTTGCGTGGTTTACTTTGTATGCCATTTCTTCACTCTTCGGCTATTTCCTTTAAACTCTCGACCCCAAATACTTTTAGGTCTATCAGCAGCATTAAACTCAATCAGATTGCTTCAACTCCATTCCATACGTCAGAAAATTTGTCAAAACAAGTTTCAAGGGAGTAGTATTAAGAATTGACACAAATCTAGTATGTTTAAAAAGAAATCTATGGAATAATATTGATGCTTCTTGTTTCTACAAGCTACTCTGCCACATTCCAGCAGCCGGTTCTCAATATATTCGATCTTGTTATTATGATCTTCTTCTTTTTTTTTTTGTCAAGTTGTCATCTAAGTGCCCGGCAGTTGACAAAGGCGGAGTTTTATCGATACATATATTAAGCACCAGGTTATAGGGAAAACCCAGAAAACGCGCAACATCGTTGTTTGGTGGAGGAGATTTTGGCGGTGTGGTAGTTACCCAATAAAAATAGTTTAGGCAGGGGAGATCTTGAGAAGTTTGCCATAATTATAAAATGTGATTTCGTGAAAATATTATTTCGTTTATAAAAGTATGATGAAGTATTTTCACGAACGTTGCATTGAGTTCATTATCATTTTTAATTATGATTAAAATGTGTGATATAAATTGCAATTAAAATTTATTTAGGAGTAGTAATTCAAAGTGAAGTTAATTATATGCAGGACTGTTATTTGTTAACTTTCACAATGTTTATATTTTACGATAATAAAGCCTTTAAATATATTTATGACATTTTCTTCTTATTACAGTTGCTTACGAATTCCTCATAAATGATTTTATACTTTTTCGTTCTCTTTTACATTCCATAGAGTAAAAATTAATGTAAATCAAAGTTAAATTTTTAATAGACACTGTCTCTTACGTTCTTAATTTATTTAAACACTATACACTACACTAACTTACAATAAATCACTATCACTTGAATAATTCACTTAAATTCTTCGATTAGTTTCTATTTCGGTCCGTCCACTACGACTATTTAGTGTAAACTAAACGAATTAATGAATGGGGGTTGTTAAACCACTCTGTTGAGACGTAATAACGTCGAAACTAGTCAGTGGTTGCGATTGCGAGCCATTGGGGATGTTAGTATCGACAGAAAGGTCTCTTCAGAGGAGTTGTAATTCAATATTCGTCGAGGCATTAGCCAAGAAAGTGATAAATGATTTTATACTTTCTCGTTCTCTTTTACATTCCATAGAGTTTTTGTAAAAATTAATGTAAATCAAAGTTAAATTTTTAATAGACACTGTCTCTTACGTTCTTAATTTATTTAAACACTATACACTACACTAACTTACAATAAATCACTATCACTTGAATAATTCACTTAAATTCTTCGATTAGTTTCTATTTCGGTCCGTCCACTACGACTATTTAGTGTAAACTAAACGAATTAATGAATGGGGGTTGTTAAACCACTCTGTTGAGACGTAATAACGTCGAAACTAGTCAGTGGTTGCGATTGCGAGCCATTGGGGATGTTAGTATCGACAGAAAGGTCTCTTCAGAGGAGTTGTAATTCAATATTCGTCGAGGCATTATCCAAGAAAGTTGTTGTTTTCTTCTTTGAAGAAGATAAAAATACATTTTATCGAAATTCGAAATGATTATTCAGAGGAGATGGCGCCACTGATGAATGCTCAACTACATATACCAAATAGCGACGCTCTTTGAGGTTGTCTTAACTTCGAGTCTCAAGACTGCTCTGATGAGACGTAATAACGTCGAAACTAGTCAGTAGTTACAACCTCTCTTTGCAATTGTGAGTTATTGGGGATGTTAATATCGACAAAAAGGTCGTCAAGGCATTAGCCAGGAAAGTAGTTGTTTTGTCCTTATTTCAGAGATGAATAGTAGAAATCCTAAAGAATTATAAAAAAATAAAGAAACAAAAAATAAATAAATAGTTTTTCCTAGAAATTATTCAAAAGAAACAATGTAAATAAACCGGTTGCTATAAAAACTTATATTAAAACAAAAATCAAACGAATTCCGGGTATTTCTTAGACTGAAATAATTGAAATATTGACCACAAATTTCGAAATAGCTTCAAAACAAAGTATTGGAAATGTGAGGCTTGAAGACTGACAAATATTAATAAAAAACAATCACTCGGGCTGAAATGATGCAAATATATAATGAGAAATGTTCCAAAAGGGTATTTTGATGAAAAAATAAATTTAGATGTTTGTTAGGTTCACGGTATTGGAGGAGGTGGTTTTAAACTGGTCAAATGCTCATTTAAGGAATAATTGAGGCTAAAAAAATAAAATATTGAGCTTTGGATTTTATGAGGAAAAATCAAATTGTTAAATTATTATATATGAAAAATATATCTTTACAAAATCATCAAGGTTCACATTATTGGTGATACGTGGCTTCAAAATTGTTCAAATATTAATGATAAACATTGTTTAAAAGATCACTCGGACTGAAATACTTGAAATATTGAGCTCAAGTTATGGGGAAGTATTCTCAAAGGGTATTAATGTGGAGAAAAAAAACTGAGACCTTGGAAAGAGTCACATTATTGAAAAAACTTTAAAGGAATCGTCTTAAAGGGTATTTATATAATAAGGGGGTGTTAAAAGATAGTCTAATGTTCAACAGACCACACCCCCCCGCCCCTAATCCTCACCAATATCAAGTATTTGCAAAATATCAACTATTAAAGTTAGTGTACATTTTCCAATGTTCAAACCTTAAAAACTATGTGAAGGAATGTTTTTCGCGCCCAACATATATATATATCTTCTCTTTCAGCATAAAAAACTGTATAACATACTAAAATTTCAAAGATATCGGGCGTATGCAACTTAAACTAAATAATTACCAATTTTTTTTTTTACGTTAAAGCATTTATTCATCATTAATTAGGATCTCGATTCGGTTAGTTTTAAAGCGGACATTAGTGTCAAATACCTCTTAGTGCTTTTTCAATCAACTGCTAATATCCAGTGGAAAAAAAAATTTTGAAAACTCATTAAAAAGTTTTTAACTTAAAAGTTCACTGGATATTGTCACTAATAAAATGAATGTCTCCGTTGAGAAAAGTTTTGTGTATGGTATTCAATTGTCGTTTTTTTTTTTAGAAAAAAAAAACATTCTGAATTGGTAAAGGAACCATACATGTTCATTTTTATTCAATGTCCATGTCTTTTCAAATGTAAGATTTCGACCCACGTTTCTGTTAAATTCAAAGTTTGAAATTGATCCTGATAATCTTTTCACTTCATCCGGGATTTTTTCTTTCTCATCTCTCTTCTTTCGGTCTCCCTTATTTTTCTCTTGTTGTTACTTCCTTCTTACTTCACTTATTCTTGTTCTGTACGAGATATACCTTGTAATAATTCTCCAAGTTTCAAAATCTATCTATTTCGATTAGATATGTGTTTAATGTAATGCAATTTAATGTAACATAAAAACCTTACGTGTCACAATTATTTTTTTCATATTCTCGTATTTGTATAGATCCATTTTATCACATTCTTATGTTGTTACGAAAGAAATTTTTTTTGTTGACAAGTGACATTGTGGCCTCATCTTCTTTTCTCAATATCTATTTTTCACTGTCATAATCATATTATTATTACTATCGTTATCGTATGGTTGAATTTCATTTATACTTTCATGTCTGTATCTCCTCTATATAACAGTTTAGTCTTGTCAACTGTCAATCTTGACAGCAGTAGATGTGGAATAGTCAAAATTTGAAGTATGTATGTTTGTTTGGTTGCCTGCACCACAGATCGCTATTAATACATGTATAAATGTAACGTATTTTGGGTTGTATATAGTGAAGTAATTGAATACTAGAAAATTGATATATTTATATTTATTTAAAAATGGTACAACATTTTTCTAATTTTTTGGTACGGAAATTCCACAAAACGAATTAATGAAAAGTAAAGTACTAACACTTCCAGCAATATATTTCAAATATGAAGATGAAATATATAAACAAATTGATGTGAACTTCCAAATCAAATGTCATAGCACAATTAGTAATCAAAATCTTGAGGAAACTGTCTCACGCAAAGTTAACATAAAAATTAATAATAAATAGTATACAAAACCTCAAGATATTTAAGCTTCTTGTCTCAAAAAGTTTGGTTATCTAGCTATCGAATCCTAAGTTTGAGTGTAGTTTTTAAAAAAACTAAAAACTACATCAAAGTGCAATAAAAAAAAATAAATTGTGTTGAATTTAGGTGTCTTTTGTATTATAAAACAGGCAAAAAACATCGATATTACACTGAACATTAAAAGATAATTAATTTTTGTTCAATTAACTCTTATTCTATTGAAAAACTTTAGCTTAGAATTACACTAAGAGCATTAATTCTCCCTCTAATTTTGCTCATCCTTCTATTTGTTTGTTTAAGTTTGTTGTGATCACAAAAAAAGTATTTGTTTGATACATGTTTGTAAAATTTACTAACTAGAAATTAAATGTGTCTGGTTTTAATTGTGGTTAGGTCAACTTACACAAAAATATCACCTCAGTAGGTTATATAAAATGATATTATTTCTTGCATTGTAGATTGGTAACACAAAATCTTGCATTCCTATATGACACAAACAAAAATATATATTCTTAGAAACATTTCAAGTAAAAATATTTAGAGAGGCTATCTTTTATTTAGTCATATTTGTCTTGCAACCTTGAGTGACAATTCTTGCAAATTATTTTGGTCAATCTGATTGTTCGTGATGAGACAAACGACTGATTTCGATGTTTATTTCTTGTGCAGACAGTAGCTTTTAAAGTTTATGTTAACTACACCTGTCTCAGAAGTTATTTGTGAAAGTTGGGACACAGTAATTGCTTCTATAATGCCAGAGACATCTCTGACCTAGAGGAGGTATGCACTATTGACAAACTAGCAACTTAACGGTAACAAAGGTAACAAAAGTTGGCTGTATGCAGTAAATATGGTACTAACTTTTATTCTAAAGTGATTGGAAGAATCCAGAATGAGTTGCCTTGGCATATTTTTCAAAGTTTGCTTGTCATAACCTAACTTAATTTATGTAGACTAAGACACTCATTTATAGGCTAAGACCATACATTAAGTATTTGTTTTATGATCATTAAATATTACTTATTTCATTTTATAACTGTATTTTTATCTTTTAACTTCGGGGAAACCCCGCAAATCTAAAAAATAATGCAATACCAGCAGAAAGTTTTTAAGGTATTTTGGGTCTGTCGCAGATTGACCAAAAACATTCTGCTGAGGGGTATACAATCAATTAGTCAAAAATTATCATCACAATTGATAAAAAAAACTTTAATTATTTCATAAATAATATTTAGATAACTAAGCTCTTCATTCACTTGGGATAATAAGGAGATTTATTTCTAAAGCCGTTGTTGACGTATATAACGTGCTCATCGGGCTGTTTTTCGAAAACGAAATTCCTCACAAGGGAAAATAAACCACTAGTAAACATCATATTGTTCATCATTGAAATCATCATAACCATCATTTGTAATTTAGGCATAAACCAAGGCATCATTCCCGACATCATAAAAGCAGGCACCAAAAGATATTCTATCAATTTAGAAGTCGATTGCTTCATTTTTCGTCCATCTTCCGATACGTCAGGTTTAAAAGAAATACTCAAAGTCTCGTTGGTTACTTTTAGAATCAAATCTGAGATGTGCAGCGATAATTCTTCGGACCGAATACTGGACGTGTCGTTTACTGAAACAAAAAAATCGAATTATTATTCATTGCTGGCTTTGTAATGTTTACATCGTAAAATATTATCTGACCATCAGGTCTAACGCAATCCAAACATTCCTCTTCCAAAATTTGGTCTCGAAACATCCTTCCATTGAATAACGTTGGATACCACCATCTGAAGAACATCGGAGGTAAGCTGCGTAGCCCCCAGATAAGTGGCTCACTTTGTGATTGGTAAACAGTCCGGAGTACACAATAGATAAATCAGGAAAATCAAACGCAGAAGACGAATCAATCTCCAATACGACAATACACATCAGTTCAAGAAAAAAACGTTTTCGAACAGTCAAAACACCGAATTGATGGGTCATCCACCGTACAATCTTTGCTTGGCACCCAATGATTTCTAATTATTCCTGCAGGTCAAAAAAATCAACGATTTTCTACACCTGAAGACGTGATTGATGCGTTGGAGGTACCTCGATCGGAATAGCAAAAATGCTTCGAAATTAGGTTCAAACGCATGCAAAAATGTTTTAATTTCAATGGAGAATATTCTAAAAACCAAGGCCGTAGTCAATTATAAACATTTGTTTTTATTTCGTCTCAAGACGCCCTTTCATTGAATGAAGTCTAGCTGAGGAGTAGCTGGAATGCTTATTGGACACTTCCAACTGAAGAACATCGACAGCTCTAGTAATTTTGTAAGGAACCAAAGGAAACCTTCTCTATGAGTAGTCGTTTACGATGTGTTATGTATTACGTGATTATTCTTTGACGTATACCGTTCTATGCATCGTTTTTGACGTTTGACAAGACCGAAGCGTGGTTTTTGACGTTTTGAGTGTAGTTTTTAACGTTTTTGTATGGTTTGTATGTCGTTTTTGATGTTTAATGCATCGTTTTAGACGTTTTTTACGTGTTTTTGCATGTTTTGTGTGTCATTTTTGACGTTTAATGCGTCGTTTACGATGTGCTATGTATTACGTTACTATTTTTTAACGTATCCGTTCTATGCATCGTTTTTGACGTTTGACAAGACCGAAACGTGGTTTTTGACGTTTTGTGTGTAAATTTAACGTTTAATGCGTCATTTTAGACGTTTAATGCGTGTTTTTGTATGTTTTGTGTGACATTTTTGACGTTTAATGCGTCGTTTACGATGTGCTATGTATTACGTTACTATTTTTTAACGTATCCGTTCTATGCATCGTTTTTGACGTTTGACAAGACCGAAACGTGGTTTTTGACGTTTTGTGTGTAAATTTAACGTTTAATGCGTTGTTTTAGACGTTTAATGCGTGTTTTTGTATGTTTTTTGTGTCGTTTTCGACCTTTAATGCGTCGTTCACGATGTGTTATGTATTACGTGATTATTCTTTGACGTATACCGTTCTATGCATCGTTTTTGACGTTTGACAAGACCGAAACATAGTTTTTGACGTTTTGTGTGTAAATTTAACGTTTAATGCGTCATTTTAGACGTTTAATGCGTGTTTTTGTATGTTTTGTGTGTCGTTTTTGACGTTTAGAGCGTCGTTTACGATTTGTTATGTATTATGTGTCTATTGTTTGACGTTTACCAAGACCGAATACTCTTATACTATTGTTTTCGTCGATTTTGTTAAATGAACCAATACGTTCCATTGCAACAATTTATCAACTTTTATATTTAAAATGATGATTGGAATTTTTTGTTTTACAATTTTAAAATAGCCCCTAAAAGCCAGAGACTCTTTTCTTGCGATTAACGTTTAAAACTCAACTGTATTATCGTCAGATTTTTTCACTATACTATTTTAAAGTAGTGTGTGTGTGTGTTTGTGTTTGCGGTTTGCAATTCATAGTGTCCCAACCTCTACTTTCTATAGAATATTCCAAATATTTCCTTAAATTTTCATTAATGTTGACAAAGATCAGTAAAAAATTTAAATTATGTGTGTTTCTGTGAAAATTCGCGATGATAGTTTCGTCTCATAATTTAAATATATTTTCCCTATTAAGCTGTACAAACTTTTCATAAAAAATCTAGATACTCACGTTTCACATTATCATTCGTATTTTCCAAACAATTCCGTATATTTTCTTTATAAACTTGCTTATAACTCGCGCAAGGATTCGTAGTTAGAACTAACAAAATTATTATCAACAAAAACACAAACTTCATTATCTTTATCGTCCAAGAAACGTCTTTCAAATGCTAACCGACGATTTCCTATGGTAATAACCTACATTTTGTGGTTCGAGACTGACTACGGTTGGTTAGGTAGAACGGATACTCTCGCTCTGAATATCTCCGTTGAATGTCAATTAAAACGAGAGGGGCTCAATTCGGAACAAGTTCAGTAAACGATACACACGTTAATTCCTCATTAATAATATGCGATGGTCTCATTTGGCACGTGTAATTATCGACAATAAATATTAATTCAGAAAATATAAACCTATATTTTTAATTTTAAATGTTCAATACTTCAAGTATTCAAATTAAAAGCAACTTTATATCGCTAGATTTCTGATTCCCAACAACAAACAACAAAGCAAAGATATGGCAACACCGATGTGAAATGTCAATTCTGACATATCCATCATTAAGTTCGATTATTTTAACGGTGTAACCAGAACGTGTTGTCATACAAGGGTGTTGTTTACAGATACTTAAAACTTGTTCAAAAAATGGTTGATCGAATCGTTTCCATTTTATTGGTGATGTTGAATCACCATGAATTTCTTAAAGGTCGTCCAAAATGCGTTAACTGATATTTCAAGATTGTCGTACCGTGAGATTGAGACATACTTGGGCATTAGTTCCACTCGAATAACAGTCAATAAAATTTAATTACGTTGGCTCAAAAAAAGTTCCAACAATCGACTGTATGGGTTTTTCAGAACGAGAAAAATACAACAAAACTTGTACGCAGCACTTCAAAGCAAAGTTCCCCTATTTTTTCGGAATAACTGCACGTGTCTTCACCGTTCCATAGAGCTGAACGTACTGAACCTACCGAAAGAAACGTCAATATCAGTTTTATCGCCTCAAGTATCCCCAAGTTCATTCACTATGCTCCATCCATAGTATATAACCTCAAGTATGATTTATGTTATTAAATTTTGCAGGAAAAATATCAAATTAAAAACGTACTAGTGAATCTACTTTCTCGAAAACGCGTGCGTATAAGTAGTACAATAATTTGCCCCTGGCCAACGATTAACCTCTTTAAAACAGATCCAAACCAAGGTAAAACCATAATTTGGTTATTGCGGTAACTAACACAAAAATTCTTCGATCGATTTTCTTCTGTTATCCCAAAACTCTAATTAACATTCCGAGACAAATGTTTTGATCCTCATTACCACGCTACGATGATCATATTATTATTTTTCGGCATGTTTTTTCTGTCAAGTTTCACATAAATTCAATACCAATTTCAATCCTCATTTATTTGGTTAGATTAGGTTAGGCTAGAGTTAAGTTAGGTTAGGTTAGAGTTAAGTTAGGTTAGGTTAGGCTAGAGTTAAGTTAGGTTAGGTTAGGTTAGGTTAGGTTAGGTTAGGTGGATACTATTGGCTTTGCGGACGAACTAGAAAAAGTCATTAGAGCAGAAAATTAGGAAAAGCTAATGGACAAGGCAAACAGGGCTCTTGGAAAAATAGACCATTGGATGGAGGAAAATGGACATGCAAACGACAAGTTAATGCCCAATATTGGAGGCCCGAGGGACAAAAAGAGTCGTACAATCTGTATTGCTGTACGGATAATCGATTTTGGGGAAGACATCTGGATATTAAAAGACACAGACGAATATCAGAAGGAATACTGAGAAAAACGTTCAGATGCAGTTCAAGTCATCACAGCGATCCCCCCAATTGACCTTATTGTCGAAGAACGCACCAAAATCGAGGTTATATCGCTTGCGAAGCAGACAACACAGCCAAGGGTCAATGGACCAAAGAATTGATCCCTAATATTGAAGTGTGGATCAAATGTCCGCACCGAAGATTAGATTACTTATTGAGTCAGGTATTGACAGGATACGGATCCTTCCGTACCTACACGAAAAGATTCTGCAAGACAGAGGACACACTCAAAGAAAATCTGATACCTATAATGACTAGAAACAAGTCGGCCACACAGAAAATGAAGCAGACGATATTCATTATTGTATTGAAAGAGAATTTTGAAAAGTGGCCCCATTTTCATTCCTAGTGCTTGTTAACACCTCCAAGAAGACAGGGGAGCCCTATAAGGTAAAAGAAATGGAAACATCGGACTTGGAAGATGATTGGAAGCAGTTATCCGAGGATTTTGGTAAAATTTTTTTTTATAAGACATTTTATAAAGAAGAAAAACAAGGAAAAGCACAAAGGAGTTAGTTTCGAAGAAAGCTTACACCGAAGCACCTAATTTCATTGTATTCGGCAAATCTAATTCCTAAAGCACATCACCAATTCTTTTTTAATTTAAAAAGCTCGAAGAAGGTCTTACCAGCTGCCAAGAGTGACGAAGAAGATGAAGATACTGTTTTATATTCAATTCAATGTATTTTATTTGCCGAAACTTGATTTTATTAATATTTTTTCCAATTTTAATTAGGGCGACAAGCTTCGATTGCTGATTAGGTAAAGCTGCATGTTTTGTAGATGTCCCACTGTTGCTCTGAGGTAGCGATGTATGGAGTAAAAAAGTGCAATAGTATCAAGTCACTCGCTTCGATTCAAAATTAATTCCACCTTGTTGGAAATCATTAAAGCGAAATGCAACTGAACCAAGTTGTATCACCTTCAATCCAGAAGACTACGGTTGGTCAGCGATTGAAGGGAATTTAAAACCACATGGTTCATGGGCTATCCAACACCAATAACTGTCGAAGACATCTTGTTAGCATCGCAAGGATTAGCTTCAAGGATCAGCAACAAAATATAGAAATAGACAATAGCTTTTATGATTCCGATGATGTTGATAGTGACGGAGACGATGAAAAAGAAAACTAAAAGATGTAATTATAAGATTTGCATTTAGAATAAGCCTAATGTGTGACAAATAAAAATAATATTGTTAAAATTAATAACGAAAGCAAATGTAGTTCTCTAAACATTCCGTAGAAAACTTTTCCAATGAAAAATGGGTCTTTACCCAAGCGATAAAAATTGTCATTATGCCCAAAAACTGTTGTCTAATAAATAAACTTGATTTTCACAACATTATACAGCGAGAGTCCTAACTTAACCTAACCTCTAAAAACGCTGCAGCCGCCTGAGAGCTGGCAACCATTTTGATTTTGATTTGTAACACCATTTTCTCTCAAATACTGTAAGATTGACCGAAAAAACAAATCATATCAGTGTTTTAACGACATTAAAATTAATTACAGGTAATTACGGCTAATTTTTACAAGGCAATCCATTCCATACATCCTCAAGATCCCCAATTTATATTTATTAGAATTTAAGTACTGCCTCTGTCTTAATTAGATTCCGAATGGATTCATTTCGTGAACTGTAACTGTTTAACACCTCATTGTTCCCAACGTGACAATTTTTTTTAATTTTGTAACCGTTTTTGAATACAAATAATGCAGGATATTATTCTATCGTCATATAAATCATCGTCGGGCTAACTTTGAGCGGTATTACCGTCCAAATCGAAGATGGGATCTATGATATTGGTGTTAATATTTTTTAGTGTATTTGTATCATCTTGTCATGCCGAAAATAATGAAACAGAAATTAGAATGGACCAGTCTAGAGAGTTCGTTGAGAGATTGGCGGAACAAGGTATTTATATGACAATTACTATTATTTTTTCCCGCAGCAAAAGTTATCAACAATAATCTACTAGAAAGCAAATTCAAAGAGTGGAAAAAACAGTTTCAAAAAACAACTATTTCAGTTAAAAATATAATTATGGTCAGTGTACAATAGAATTCAAGCATTTATTCGGTTCTTAAGCAAAATTGAAGGACGATATTTTCATCCTGACTCAAAAAAGGCCCTAGGGCCTTAATATTGAAAAATCTCTTGTATAAATCTGGCTATTGTCAATGTATTAGTTTTTTCTAATTCTTTCGAAGCAATGGGGAAAGATTTTGTCGAAATGCCGTAGCTAAGAACACCTTTTAATAAATTTTGTTTTATCGAATCATATATAAAAAAGTTTATTTCGAATTAACGTCGTTTCTGTGTAGGGTTGGTTCAATTTTTCTTCACATTTCATCTTAGACGATTTAGCAAATGAGCGGAAGGTTTTACGTGTTGATCTATTTGAAAATTTGTCGCTTGGTATTTGCAAACAAAAATTGAAATATCAAATTCGAAAACAACAAGTCGATTTCTTATTTTTTGAGATCAACAAAATGTTTATAGAAAAATCAAAATTGACACACTGGACTCGGGGAGGTTTGTACAATCTAACGGTTAAAAAGAGATTCAAGATAAAGGGTAATACTAAACAGCAAGATTTAGTACAGGTAAAATAGGATTAAACTCGAAATTAAATTCAGTAGGGGTTTTCGAAATTATCGAACTTGTAAAATTTTGAAACGCGAATAACTCGAAAACTGAGAGGAATTTGAAAAAAACTGTCGAACAAAAATTGTAGAGCGTAAAATTTTCTACAAAAAAGGTCACTAGTCATTTTTTCGTTGGAACCATTGTTTCTGAGTAAATGCGAATTCAAGCCACACTTAGACTACTACGTTTTTGAAAAATCAAAATTGAAACACTGGACTCGGGAAAGTTTGTACAATCTAACGGTTAAAAAGAGATTCAAGATAAAAAGTTATTCTAAATAACAAGATTTAGTACAGGTAAAATAGGATTAAACCCGAAATTAAATTCAGCAGGTGTTTTCGAAATTATCGAACTTGTAAAATTTTGAAACGCGAATAACTCGAAAACTGAGAGGAATTTGAAAAAAACTGTCGAACAAAAATTGTAGAGCGTAAAGTTTTCTACAAAAAAGGTCACTAGTCATTTTTTCGTTGGAACCATTTTTTCGGAGTAAATGCGGATTCAAGCCACACTTGGACTACTACGTTTTTGAAAAATCAAAATTGAAACACTGGACTCGGGAAAGTTTGTACAATCTAACGGTTAAAAAGAGATTCAAGATAAAAAGTAATTCTAAATGACAAGATTTAGTACAGGTAAAATAGGATTAAACTCGAAATTAAATTCAGCAGGGATTTTCGAAATTATCGAACTTGTAAAATTTTGAAACGCGAATAACTCGAAAACTAAGAGGAATTTGAAAAAAACTGTCAAACAAAAATTGTAGAGCGTAAAGTTTTCTACAAAAAAGGTCACTAGTCATTTTTTCGTTGGAACCATTTTTTCGGAGTAAATGCGAATTCAAGCCACACTTGGACTACTACGTTTTTGTAAAATCAAAATTGAAACACTGGACTCGGGGAGGTTTGTACAATCTAACGGTTAAAAAGAGATTCAAGATAAAGGGTAATACTAAACAGCAAGATTTAGTACAGGTAAAATAGGATTAAACTCGAAATTAAATTCAGCAGGGATTTTCGAAATTATCGAACTTGTAAAATTTTGAAACGCGAATAACTCGAAAACTAAGAGGAATTTGAAAAAAACTGTCAAACAAAAATTGTAGAGCGTAAAGTTTTCTACAAAAAAGGTCACTAGTCATTTTTTCGTTGGAACCATTGTTTCTGAGTAAATGCGAATTCAAGCCACACTTGAACTACTACGTTTCTGAAAAATCAAAATGCATCATGATGGTTAAGATCTCTATTTTCTATTCCGGTAAGCTAGCATAACTTTTCGAAAATCTTGCGATATGAAGGGGTATATCAGCTACATAAGTATTTCATCATTCGCCAAGCAAATCCAAAGAGAAATTTGTCGTTCGTCAATATTTCCATGTCTTCCAGTCTGCGATTGGTTCCTCGTCCAGATTTTCATCTCAATCATCAACTCTCTCGTAGTTTTCTTCTTCCACATTGAGGCACTTTTCAGAACCATCACAATTTGGGCATAAATTTTTGAATTTCAACGTGTAAATTTAAATAAATAGCTCAAAATTGTTCATTATGGCGAAAAAAATGTTTCAGATTCGAGTTTTTTTCGTTTTTTTTTTTGTAATTTCTAAGAAATTTTCCGTAGTATTGTATATTCTTTTTATACCATCGAAAAGAAGAAATTTCAACAATTAAAAACCCACCAACTTTTTAAAAAAATCGAATATTTTTACGTGAGATTTTTCGATTGAAAATTAAGGTGTTTTTTTTGGTACTTGAGCCAAAATAGGGTGAAAACATAAATATGTGGAATCAGAAAAATTACAGTGTGTTTAGGACATAGAAAGGTAAGTTTTCACCAAATTTTGTGAAGAAAAAAAAACCAAAAGCATTATTTTTCCAATTTTTTACATAAATTTCGAGGTTATTGAGGTTTAATTATCTACAACTTTTCTATATACCTTTTTTGGCGACTCGGATCGCCCAAAATTTATTTTTCTCTTAATTCTTTTCATTATTTTCGATGGCTTCTGCCCTGGTCTAGCAATAAAAGTTATCGCTTCAGAATACCAGATTCACAAAATCGTTTTGGTTTTGAAACGCCTGCCAGAGCTCTACATCTTTCGAAATTTGTTCAAAACTATTTATACTTTCCGACAATATCTTAGTTTCAAATAGAGCTTAAAACAGATAAAAGTGAAAACTACCTGCTCTTTGTAAGATCGTTAAATTATTTTTCAAAACAATCAATTACAACAAAACGCAAAGTTGAGGTTTAACTTTTTATTTCGTATTGATCACCCAAAACTTTGTTTCTAGCAATAACCTGCAACAAATATCAATTTCTTCAATACCTACCCCGACTTACACTAAAAGAAAACAGTTTTTTCATGACCGACATATTTCTATCAAACACCCGTATATAAATACGTTGATTAATTTACATTCTATTTGTTGAGGAATCCCGAATCGACGGTTATTTTGTAGCGAAAACTTCAGTTTTACGTTCTAAGTGGTTGGCGGCCCTGCTTGTGACATTCAGCGCTGTTCTTTTTTACTTACACACTGAACGCACTGTTTACACCACCACTACACCAACAGTCACAATTACACTGTCTGACGCGCGTTCCGATAACCAAGTTATCGTCTTCAGAGACTGAAGGTAAACTAAATATTTGATTTACCTGTATTCAGACCTCTTTAGGCTGACTGATGGTTTTTTTATCCTTGGTAGATATATTTTTCAAAATTTGACTTCTGCACGCTTCCCGGACGAAGTTCCTAGCGTCTTGAGGAAGATACTGAATGGAAGACAGGTTGATTGAGCTTCAACTTCATCAATTTCATATTCATATTTTAAATTTATTTTTGCAAGTAATTAAATATCTGCAACACCATAAATCGTTATTTAGATTCTATTAGTTCATTGGTGTTTTCAATTTCAGGACGTACATTGGCCCGCAATTCATTTAAACGTTTGAAGATACTACTTCCGGCAATATTCTTCAAGCTAGGAATTGCGTTTACGATGTTGGTACTGGTCACTATCGTTTCCGTTAACAATGGCTTCATCGGTTTTCTTCTTCTCGTAGTCGGTCTGAGCAGCGTTTTGGCTAGATTCCAAGAAGCAAGAAGAACCCCCGTAGTACCGTATGTTAGTACTTTACCCTACTACCAACAAACGAAGTTTATTCAAGATTGGGATAGAAAAAATAGAGCTATCGATGTTGGCGAAAAAGAGACAGCACCTGTTTTTGATAATAGTTACGGACAAGGGTACGTCTACCCTCAACTCGGCGCTTATTACAAATCGGCTTAAATTTATCCATTCATTTATTATAGACTATAGATCCTGGATGCATTTTATCTTCCCAAATCGAAAAAGTTTAATTAAAATTGCTCTTAGTTTTTTCTATTCTTCAATGACCGTTGGGGGGACCTACTCCTTCACTCTGGAGTCCGATGGTTAAGTAGAGGACGGGTGCTGAAACGTTTTAATGATGTCCCATCTGGCACAGATCAATTTTTCAAACAACGCGACGAACCGACTCCGGAACTAGAAAATTCAATCTGGCTTAGAGATTTTGGTTTTCTCGTGGACGTTACAAAGAAATTAAACGAACCTAATTTGCAGCTTCAGGGAAGAGACAAGCGTTTTCCTATTTTTTAAGAAAAAATATCTCGAAATCCATTAGGACCCTTATGACAGCAACTATCACGTAGAAATAGTTTCTACACCGAAGAATAACTTCAAAAATCGTCTTCACGATTTCAACGAAGTGACTTTAGTAGCGCAGTTTGTTGTTTCACCCTTTATGGAAATTGATATCCAACAGTTTGCAAATTGTGTTATGCAGAACTTTGGCGAAGACATCGCTGCAACAGAAACGGAAGTAATCGAGTTTCAAAATGATTCGGCATTAAAATCCTTAGTGTCAAATGTACCAAATGTATCTGGCGTATTGTACATAACTCTCAGTAATAAAACTCAAAATGAAAAATTAGGTTTTATTACATAAAAATAGTCTATAATTTTATTATTCTCATACTCGTATGTTTTAGAAAGATATGTTGAATATTTATTCGTGTATTGAATCTAAATACAACTTGAAACTTTGTTTTTTTTTTAAGTAAACATCCAATTAGAATATTTTTCCGTTCCCTACAGGTAAGTAAAGGCGGATTCACACCAATAGGCACAGTCGGAGACAGTCGGGATCTCAATCGTGGCGGGTACGGTACGGAAATGGCCGCCAGTGAGAACAGTCTCATTGAGATCCCGTAGCGGTGACTTTGACTTGACTGTCTCTGACCGCGACCTGATCTGACCGTGCCTGTTGGTGTGAATCCGCCTTAAGAAAGGTGCAATTGAAGCCAGCGGTGTAATAAAGGGTATAAGCGCTGTCTCCTCTCAAAGATTGATCCGTCCTTATAACAGCATGATGGGGTCCTTAGAAATAAACTTCTTATTCGAATTTCTTAAATTTTTTTCAATTAATTGTGTTAGATACAAATGACTTGATGACTTCTTGCAGGTAAAGAGATACCAACACACTTGATGGTACAATTTTACTGATAGTGCGGGGCTATATGCTAGCTTTTAGCGTATAGGTATCTGGTTGAAGTCAAATAAGAAAGTTTGGGGTGTAATTACATCTGCTATAAAATATATTTATCACGTAACGAAGAAAAGCCCCCTATTTTTTTTATGTACCGACCATTCGCGTTCTAGTCGCTAAAAACCATTTTCGAGGGTGTTGAATTCGAATATGACATTTATTTTTTCTCCAAAATTGGGGGGATATGGTCAAAATCGAGTTTTAAGTCGAAAATCTGGAAAAAATTATTTTTGCTGTTCTACTGATACGGCCCGCGGGCCGTTTCCAGCCCCTGAGCCGTATCAATACAGCCCGCGATCGCAATGAGTGACAGAAAGAAGAATATATAGAATATAAGTGCCTAGACAGGCGAGAAAAAGAGACAGTATCGCCATCTCTTATCGGCAAGCTTTGTCGAGAACCATAGAACCTTCCGTGTAAAACGTCGGCGCGACGTGAGTCAGTTGAGTCGAGTAATCGAAGCGATACGCTTAGAGAAGGATTTTACATTGTACTACGAAGTAATGATTGTGCATTTGTTTGTGTCGTGCGAGTACGATATCCATAATTGTTGTATCGAGTTTCATAATTGTTACGATTCAATTTTGAAGCTTCACGGGCACCAATTTATTTGAATGAGTCAGTTGAGTCGAGTAATCGAAGCGATACGCTTAGAGAAGGATTTTACATTGTGCTTCGAAGTAATGATTGTGCATTTGTTTGTGTCGTGCGTGTGCGATTTCCATAATTGTTGTATCGAGTTTCATAATTGTTACGATTCAATTTTGCAGCTTCACAGGCACCAGTTTGTTTGAGTGAGTCAGTTGAGTCGAGTAATCGAAGCGATACGCTTAGAGAAGGATTTTACATTGTGCTGCGAAGTAATTATTGTGCATTTGTTTGTGTCGTGCGTGTGCGATTTCCATAATTGTTGTGTCGAGTTTCATAATTGTTACGATTCAATTTTGAAGCTTCACAGGCACCAGTTTATTTGAATGAGTCAGTTGAGTCGAGTAATCGAAGCGATACGCTTAGAGAAGGATTTTACATTGTACTACGAAGTAATGATTGTGCATTTGTTTGTGTCGTGCGAGTACGATATCCATAATTGTTGTGTCGAGTTTCATAATTGTTACGATTCAATTTTGAAGCTTCACGGGCACCAATTTATTTGCAAATGGAGTTTGACACATCTGTTTTAGTTGGAATGGAAGAGTTATTCTGTTTGCACTATGACCGAGATTATTCTGTTCAATAATTCATTTATTATCTTGACGAAATGATGATTGTACAATTGTTTCTCAGTTTCTTTCTTTATTTATGACGAGAGTATCTCAGATTTAATATTAAGGTCATATTGAATTATAAGTTTCCTTTTAAATTTTATATTCATATCTTAAAAATGTATTCGGAATTTTTGTTAGAATCTGATTATTTTTCTACGACTTTCTCCTTTTATTATACCAGTTATTCGTTCGAAACGAATTATAATTATTCTGTTTTATTGATGCTGGAGATTATCGGATGTAAATTAACTTTCGAGGCGTCTCCAAAATTTTTCCAATAATTTATGATAGTGAGAATGTGCAGGTTGTAAATTTCTTTTCTGAATATGATTAAGACCACGGAATAACTAATTAAAATAATTTTCAAGTATAAAATTTGATATTTCCGAAACAAGTCGATTATTATACGAGGGTTGCAGCTTCATTGTTTTTTAAAATATTTTCTATTGAGCATTTTTTCCATCCGATTGAGGTACCTCCAAAAACATTTGAACCACTTCTTCAAGCCTAGTATTCAAGCATTTCCCCTCCGAATTCTTCAATGCGGCACCGATTTATTTGAAATTTTGACAGATGACAGGTGTGTATCCAAAAAGCGAGATCTGCATGGTGCCGAAGTGCGCCCCCATCCCCGTGGGGATGCACCCAAAATAACACCAGAAATCGAAAGATCAGCAAATTTAAAGTAAAAAATGTCATATAAAGTTTTTTCGTCAGATCAATAGTTTTTGAGTTATTCGCAATTGATTTTTCGACCAAAAAAAACCGCGTTTTACAATAGTTTTTTACGTATAACTCTGTAATGATGCATTTTATGGAAAAAAGTGTGATTAACAAAAATGAAGTTCATAAAAAAACAAAGAAATTAAGATATATTTCAACATCTTAATGTTTTATCTAAAGCTAGTTATAGATAGCTTTTGTTTTATTAGTGATTCCGAATTGTATTATGTACTCGAAATACCTTTTCGTTTACCTGAAATTTCCCCTTGAGTTGGCGCAACTTTATCCTACACGTAAAAATGGGGTGAAAAATTATAAATCTGTATAAATGATTGATTATATTACATAAATAATGTATACAGTACAGTATATTAATATATTGTTCGAACTTTGAGCCCCAAGAACTTGGTACATCGCAATCATTTCTATATACAAAAATGGAGAAATTCCAAGATGGAATATACACGTGTTTCAAAATTATATAACCGTCAATATATACTGTGAGGGAAAATTATACATAAATTAGATATTGAAAGCATTTTTATATTTTAATTCGAATTTCGCGCTCTGGAAAGGGAATTTTGATAGGTTAGGTTGGTAACACGGATCTAGACTTACGTCAGATAGATTTAAACGCAATAAAAATGAAAATCAATTTTGAAAAAGTTTTTTTTCGGGTTTATTCTGGCCATCCAAGAAAGAAGTTTACAATATAATACAAATTCGAGTCTCTATAAGTAAATGACACTATCAGCTTCTCTTTCTTCTTCGTTTATTGACGTAGGCTCCGTATTCTTCGTCTCCATGCCAACCGTAGTGGTCCATAGCTATTCGATTTCCTGGATTTTCCATATTCAACGTATGCGTTGTAGCTCCTCCGGAGTTTCTTCTGTTAGTGAACATGTTTATCAACATCAATATGATTCCAATTTTACCGATGAAAGCACTTTTTATCATTGTGAAAAATAAAGATACCAACATCATGGGAACCATACTTGAGGATATTAGAAAAGGAGTAGCCATCATCGGTAACATTTTTTCCATTAAACTTTTTTCTCCCTTTCCTTTTCTTTTGCATTTTTCTCGTTTCTTCCTAGTACCATGATTACTACCACTACCAACTATATTTGGTACGTCTTTTTGATGTTTACTAGTTTCTGATGTAGCTTCGATCGAACGAACTGGTTTCTTTTCGTTTTTGATCAGGTTAGGAACTATCTTTCGAGAAGTAGATGAAGTGTTGTTGTTCAATATGGGATAGTGAAGTGGAGTGCTTCTGAGTTCGTGTTTTTCTGAAAAAAAAATATATAATTTGTAGAAATAAAATGGAATTAGTTATGTACCACGAATAAATTTTATCAAGAGAGTAATTTTGGAAGGCACCCATCACATATCCACCATGTAAATCCAAGTGGGTGTTATGGGGTGGGGCTTCACTTCAGCCGCCATCTTGAAAAACACGTTTTATCGAATATCTCGCGAACCGCGCATCGTACGACAAAAATTGTAGAAATCATTATTGTAGATAATAATATTTGCCATCTTTTTTATTTGAAACTTTTTTTTGTATAATGCATAGGTTTTTAATTATAGCGCTCCAAACTTTTTTCATTATAGTTTTTGCTAAATATTTAGTGAAATAAGACTTAAACTAACTTAGCCTATTTGGATTTATTGTGTTTGTTGATAAGACCTTTATTCAATGCGGTCATATATCTTTTTGAAAATTCTTTTATATATATTTCAAATAGATAAGGATTGATAATAGTTCATGTTGAAGGTCGAATGGGTTTTATTGCTAATGTTTATTCGATATTTAAGTCATGTATTAAAACAGGATATTTAGGCCATGTATTCAAGCATTTCCCCTGCGAATTCTTCAATGCGGCACCGATTTATTTGAAATTTTGACAGATGACAGGTGTGTATCCAAAAAGCGAGATCTGCATGGTGCCGAAGTGCGCCCCCATCCCCGTGGAGATGCACCCAAAATAACACCAGAAATCGAAAGATCAGCAAATTTAAAGTAAAAAATGTCATATAAAGTTTTTTCGTCAAATCAATAGTTTTTGAGTTATTCGCAATTGATTTTTCGACCAAAAAAAACCGCGTTTTTCAATAGTTTTTTACGTATAACTTTGTAATGATGCATTTTATCGAAAAAAGTGTAATGAACAAAAATGAAGCTCATAAAAAAACAAAGAAATTAAGATATATTTTAACATTTTAATGTTTTATCTAAAGCAAGTTATAGATACTTGAATAGCTTTTGTTTCACGTAATTAAGAACTTAACCTCAAATAACGGGAAAACGGTACATTTTTCAACAAAAAATCATAAGATAATTTTTAAAGAGCTTAAAAAGACCTTTCAAATGATCACTGATAAAAGTTATTTCAATTGAAATTTCAGTGAGATATGATGTAAAATAGTTAAAGCTAAAAAAATATTACACTAAAACTAATGTCATTTCATTGAAAATCAAAATTAAACTTATTTCTTGTACCAAATACTTTATTTGGATGTTATTTACGATATCTTAAAGTTTGGCTGATTAGAAATGCATAATTTTGAATAAAATGAGCATTAAATGAACCTTTTTTTTTATTTTTTGTAAAAAAATGTTTTTGTCCATTTTTTCTCCATAACTATAAGAGATACAAAAACAAATAAACACAGTCAAAATAAAGCATTTTTTATGACGATTATTTTTCTCTTTTTATTTTTTTTGTAGCATAAAAATTGACGGAGTTATAACCAAATTAATCTGTCACTAGAGTGCGAGGATTGTTTATCCAGAGCCCTTTAACCCTTTATTAATAAAATGTGGAGGGTCTCAAGCCCTTCTAACACACATAAGCTTGTAGCCCTGAAAATTACCTTTAATATGGTTTTTCGTAGGAAGTGATAGCCCCAAAATTAATGGAGTTACGTCAAAAATAAGAATTTGAAATTTTTTGTGAATTATAAGATATGAAAAAAATTCAAATTTAGGCGCATGGATTTTTTCTGTTGATACCTGTAGATAAATTTGAGAATACCAAGAGATGATATACTTATAATGTACTATGTATATATATATAACAGCGTTTTCTTATTGGGAACGTGGCAATAAAACACCAAAGTGTACTAACTTCAATATATTTTCCGAGCTTTCGAATACTTATGAATTAATCGTCAGGGAAATGATTAATTAAGATTTCCGGTGATTTTTGATAGTATTAATGCTTGTATAAAGTTTTAAACTCATAAACTTCATCTCTCAGTGCACATTAATCCCATACGAGGGCTGCTACTAAAGTTTTAAGTTAGACAAATAAAAACAATTATATGTAGTTGTTTTTTACCAAAATATTCTTCATAAAAATCAATAAACTTGTGCATGTGCTCGAACCAATAGTTGATTCCGATCGAGGTACCTCCAAACCACGAGATTTGAACACATCAACCGCTTCTTCAGATTAACCGTTGACCACAATATTTATTTTGGATCTGCGGGAGTAAAAAAAAATCATTGGGTGCCAAAAACGTTTTTGACTAACCAAACCTCATTTTTCATTTGTTAATTAAGTATAAACTTTCATTTCTATGGCAAAATTTTTCTTTTTATTTTGTTATTCCCGCCAACAACGCCCATTATCGTACCTGTACATATTGTACTTAACATTTTTTTTATGCAGATTTCGTAACATTTGTTGAGTTGCTATTTTATTGTATTTTTGCGTTAATAAAGTTGTTATTTGTTTTAAAAAACAGTATTTCATCGTGAAAACACGTAATTTGCAGCCAGTAATTTTTCCACCGATGCAGTAGTTTATATCAAGTGTATGAGCTGAATATTAATATGTGAAAAATTTCGAAAATATCATTACCTGTTGTTAAATATTCACTTTCATCACTAGCCTTATTATTTATTATCACATTGTCATTATCATTTAAACTGAATGTACATAAAATACACGGTAGACACAAAACTGAAAACACCAACCGCGAAATGGATATCATAACTACTGTTTTTGATGGTGATATCTCGCAGTTATGTTTTACCACGATTCTCAATTCCTCTCACGGTGCGTGGTCTCGACGAAAGTAAAGCAAAACAGGTGACCGAGAAGGCATCGTCACTGAGAATCGGTTCCGATTCGATAATAACCGTTCCAATTTTTTTATGTTAATTTTGATCTTGTGGCGTGTGTTGTTTTCGAATTGTTTAGATTATTTCGATTATAATCGTCGCCTGAAAGTATTGGGAATGCAGAAAAATAGTACAGTCGCATTTAAAAAAAATTGAAACAACTTATGAAGGTTAAAGCTGTGGGGACAGAAAATCAGTTCATTTTAGGTAGATTTAGAAAATACCAAGCTACAAAGTCGTTTAAACTTGTTCATTTAACATCCTAAAACTCCTCTTAAAACTCACATATAATTAGATGTGAGCAACTTTAAAAATCTGGGGTCAAAACTAAAAAAAATCGATTTCTTGCACGTTTTTTGCAAATAACTCGTTTCCTATGGGTTTTACGCTATTTGTATTTATTATCAAAATTGTAGAGCATTAAATTCTCTACAACTTTTGTCTTAGAAATTTTTTCATACGGTGAATCGTTTCTGAGATAGAGGGCGTAAAGCGCGTGGCTAGAATCCCGTTTGAAATCAACTTCTAGTCCCGATCAATCTTGTCAAAGTCCCAATAGTTTCTCGTCCGTTAAAACTTGACCCCACAGTATAATTTACGTATTTTAACTTTCACGGTTTGGTTCTAAGGTTAATGTATATTCCAAGGAACTATGTGTTACAAAATTATTGCTAATTAAACTAAAATTATTAGAGCAACACTGTATTTAATATATATTATCCACGGAACACTAAATTATCCATAAAACAATAGTTGCTTTGAAGCATGAAGCAGTTCAAATTGAATTACATATTTGTAGTAGCCGTCTGATTATAATTTCAATATTTCTATATCAAAGAAACTATTTATAATTTCAGATAATCGTTCAAAAGTATCAAATTAATTTATATATCGTGGGAAAACCATACAGAACTGTCAAGTATTTATTTTACTTTAACTATGTAGGGTAGAGAAAAAAAGAAGAACATTTGTTTACATCTTGTCATTGTCATTTGTCATTTGTCATTGTGGAAAGCTTTCGAACTGGTATTCAGCTCTCTTAAGTTGGCGGAAATAAATAATTATCTTACTTTTTCTTCCTTATTTACTTTTTTTCTTGATTATTCGAACAAATTTGATGTTTGTTCGAAATTATGGCCTTAATCCAGCTCTTAAGGTAATCAATTATGAGTTTTTTTTTATTATTCTACTCAATCTCAGTCAGTTATCGTTTTTTCGGTCAAAAAATATATTTGTTCCATCGCTTTATTCTCAGTAATTAATTTTTCAAATCCCTAGCACCATCATGTTCCAATTATCATTTCTGCGCATGCGCGCTTATACAAGATTACGCGCTTCATTTGAATCTTGTTTATATCAATCAACACAAATAACAAAAAATAAAAATACGTTTACATTTGACCGGACCTTTCGAAGTGCTTGTATTTTAACCCGCTGATTCCGAATCCGAGGTCGATTTGACCTTAAAATTTCAAGAAAACTTGGAAAAAACCGAAAAATAAAGGAATTCGGCAGTGATATAAAATTTTTTTTGGAACGAATCTAAAGTTAATTTCGATCATTAACAGTTTAAAATTTAAATAAATGTCAAAAAATGCTAGAAAACATTTTCACTTCAAAAATTCACTGTTTCTGAATCCGTTCTTTTATTAGGTACGTGATTGAGGAATAGATTTTGATTTGTTTTCAAATAATACTCGATCTATTTCACCTAAAAACATGTTGGTTACATTAATGACCGAAATACATCTACTTTTGTAATTATAACCATTCAAATCACGTTTTTAGACTCAGTTTTGAATACAATGTAACGTTAAATTTTTTTTAGAACACATACCATCCAAATAAACATCAAATAACATATACGTCGAATACCAAAAGAGTTTTATTAAGAAATGTATTCCATGTTTTTGTATATTTCCGCTTGCTGCTAATAGATGGCCATAATGTCTTTCTCTCTCGCTTGTCTAGACACGCGCCGCTCTAGAAATTACTTATAAACATCCATAGACTATTACGAGTATTTTAAACATCCGTAATGGAATCGAATGAAGTCTAAAAGCTTCTTTTTGTGACACGTTGCGTTCGCGGGCCTTATTGATACGGCCCAGGGGCCGGAAACGGCCCGCGGGCCGTATCTTTGACATGACTGGTTTACTATAACTGTCGGCGCGTTGAAATAAGTTTAGAGTTCAAGGAAAGCCAAGAAGAATGCGGAAAAGCAAAAATGGTTCAATAAAAACGTTTTTGAACAATCATACACTTGATAAGTCATCCATTGTTGATCTTAATGGAGCCATATACAGTTATAAATATTGAGCAGCCCTCGTAACTATTTTAAACATTATATAAACAGAAAATGTATCTGTGTCCAAATAAATATAAAGAAAATAGTACTTTAAAACCTACTACTGATTCAATTTTAATTTTTTCTCCAAAATAAATCCACGAAACAATTATTGTTAAATCAAACATTTAAATTTTTTGTTAATTCTCCGCAACATTGATTCGTAAATAAATAAACTAGATCAATACATTCTGAATAAGTGATTCAATGAAAAATCGAAATAACATAAAACCCAAACAATTTGAAAATGTGACGCAATATATTTTGAGATACTACAAGTATTTTTGAAAAAATCGTATGCATAACTATAGACAGATTTTCTATGGTATTTAGTATCAAATGATCAAATGTCGTTTAGCTAACCAATAACAAATGGTTATAGTATTTTTTTTTTTTTAATTGTTTTAAATCCATTGTTTTGAAAATAACGATAGTTGATTCACTTAAATAGCTGTCACTTTTTTCTGACTAATCGAAATGTCATGAAATTTGACACATAGTTTTCTGAAAGTTGGTACTTCATAAACGTCATATAGATTTGACAATGACAGCGCCATCTGTGTGTCCTACGCATTATTGAGTGATGTAAAGATACATAAAACATTTATTAAACGATAAAAATTGTATTTACTTATCATAATCACATTGATGAAAGGTAGAGAGAGTTTATTATATGAAGAAATTTTTTAAAAATTATTTGACGACTACCTGAGAACAAAAATCAAATTTTTAAAGTGTTACAAAATTTTACTGGACTAAAATACTGAGTAGTCGGCCGAGGACGACTTATACATCATCTAATTCTTGTACAACTTAACATTCTAGTGAAATCAGTCCGCAAACACAGAACGCGATAATGAATAAAGAAATTGGAAGAACCGTGGTTTTTATAACAAGAATGTTAACCACATGGTGCATAATAGTGATTTGTGAAGGTTTCAATTTAGAAGAGAACGCTATTTGTAATAATAATTATATTATAGAAGGTAAATGGAATCATAATTAATACCAATTGTTTTATTATAACTAGAAGTTCCGGTTTTGTAAGTTATTAGAGAATGCGCGTGTTATTTTTTTTTTATAATTACTATGTTTTTATCGTTTTTCTTAAGGAGCGGTTCTATTGGAGGTTTATCTTGTCTGATAATTTCTATCACAACTATTTTTTAGGTTATTTCATATTTTCGCGGTCCCCTTTTGACTCTAGAAAATCGAAAAATCGGCATATCTTCGCGGTCTCTTCATTTTTTCGTTTTGAAAATCGAAAAATCGGCATGTTTTCGCGGTCCCCTCGTTTTTTGGTTTTAGAAAATCAAAAAATCGGCATATTTTCGCGGTCCCCTCGTTTTTTGACTCTAGAAAATCGAAAAATCGGCATATCTTCGCGGTCTCTTCATTTTTTCGTTTTGAAAATCGAAAAATCGGCATGTTTTCGCGGTCCCCTCGTTTTTTGGTTTTAGAAAATCAAAAAATCGGCATATTTTCGCGGTCCCCTCGTTTTTTGACTCTAGAAAATCGAAAAATCGGCATATCTTCGCGGTCTCTTCATTTTTTTCGTTTTGAAAATCGAAAAATCGGCATATTTTCGCGGTCCCCTCGTTTTTTGGTTTTAGAAAATCAAAAAATCGGCATATTTTCGCGGTCCCCTCGTTTTTTGACTCTAGAAAATCGAAAAATCGGCATATCTTCGTAGTCTCTTCATTTTTTGATTTTAGAAAATCGAAAAATCGGCATATCTTCGCGGTCTCTTCATTTTTTCGTTTTGAAAATCGAAAAATCGGCATATTTTCGCGGTCCCCTCGTTTTTTGGTTTTAGAAAATCAAAAAATCGGCATATTTTCGCGGTCCCCTCGTTTTTTGACTCTAGAAAATCGAAAAATCGGCATATCTTCGCGGTCTCTTCATTTTTTTCGTTTTGAAAATCGAAAAATCGGCATATTTTCGCGGTCCCCTCGTTTTTTGGTTTTAGAAAATCAAAAAATCGGCATATTTTCGCGGTCCCCTCGTTTTTTGACTCTAGAAAATCGAAAAATCGGCATATCTTCGCGGTCTCTTCATTTTTTCGTTTTGAAAATCGAAAAATCGGCATGTTTTCGCGGTCCCCTCGTTTTTTGGTTTTAGAAAATCAAAAGATCGGCATATTTTCGCGGTCCCCTCGTTTTTTGACTCTAGAAAATCGAAAAATCGGCATATCTTCGCGGTCTCTTCATTTTTTTCGTTTTGAAAATCGAAAAATCGGCATATTTTCGCGGTCCCCTCGTTTTTTGGTTTTAGAAAATCAAAAAATCGGCATATTTTCGCGGTCCCCTCGTTTTTTGACTCTAGAAAATCGAAAAATCGGCATATCTTCGTAGTCTCTTCATTTTTTGATTTTAGAAAATCGAAAAATCGGCATATCTTCGCGGTCTCTTCATTTTTTCGTTTTGAAAATCGAAAAATCGGCATATTTTCGCGGTCCCCTCGTTTTTTGGTTTTAGAAAATCAAAAAATCGGCATATTTTCGCGGTCCCCTCGTTTTTTGACTCTAGAAAATCGAAAAATCGGCATATCTTCGCGGTCTCTTCATTTTTTCGTTTTGAAAATCGAAAAATCGGCATATCTTCGCGGTCTCTTCATTTTTTCGTTTAGAAAATCAAAAAATCGGCATATTTTCGCGGTCCCCTCGTTTTTTGACTCTAGAAAATCGAAAAATCGGCATATCTTCGTAGTCTCTTCATTTTTTGGTTTTAGAAAATCGAAAAATCGGCATATCTTCGCGGTCCCCTCGTTTTTGGTTTTAGAAAATCAAAAAATCGGCATATTTTCGCGGTCCCCTCGTTTTTTGACTCTAGAAAATCGAAAAATCGGCATATCTCGCGGTCTTTTCATTTTTTGGTTTTAGAAAATCGAAAAATCGGCATATTTTCGCGGTCCCCTCATTTTTTGGTTTTAGAAAATCGAAAAATCGGCATATTTTCGCGGTCCCCTCGTTTTTTGGTTTTAGAAAATCAAAAAATCGGCATATCTTCGCAGTCTCTTCATTTTTTGGTTTTAGAAAATCGAAAAATCGGCATATCTTCGCGGTCCCCTCGTTTTTTGGTTTTAGAAAATCAAAAAATCGGCATATTTTCGCGGTCCCCTCGTTTTTTGACTCTAGAAAATCGAAAAATCGGTATATCTTCGCGGTCCCCTCGTTTTTTGGTTTTAGAAAATCAAAAAATCGGCATATTTTCGCGGTCCCCTCGTTTTTTGACTCTAGAAAATCGAAAAATCGGTATATCTTCGCGGTCCCCTCGTTTTTTGACTCTAGAAAATCGAAAAATCGGCATATCTTCGCGGTCTTTTCATTTTTTGGTTTTAGAAAATCGAAAAATCGGCATATTTTCGCGGTCCCCTCGTTTTTTGGTTTTAGAAAATCAAAAAATCGGCATATCTTCGCAGTCTCTTCATTTTTTGGTTTTAGAAAATCGAAAAATCGGCATATTTTCGAGGTCCCCTCATTTTTTGTTTTAGAAAATCGAAAAATCGGCATATTTTGATCCCTACTAATCCAATTTGTTTTTGCAGGTAGAAAGAGTAATGGGATGAGTAACCTTCTAATGAAAATTCTTCCGAACATAGCGATGCCATTTCTAGTTCAAAGCATAATACTGCCTTTAGTCTTGGGTGTCATGAAGCTTACATTACTGAATAGTTTGCTTCTAGGAAAACTAGGCATATTTCTGTGGATTATAAACATTATATACAAAAATAATAATCCAGATGGAGTACTTTACAGCCATGCTATTAATATTAACCATGGAAATTATCCATACAAACAAGGCGGGTATCCCAATAAACAGTCTGATACATATGGAAGAAAAAGCAAAAAAAGAAAGAAGTAATGAGAAATGATGAAATTTTCATTCGACCTAGTCAATATTTTCTAAACGCAATTTGTATTGTTTCAGTTTCAATTCCTCAATAAATATATTTGAAAGTAATTACCTAAATAGTTTTTTCAAACATTATGCAGCTTTGAAGGAAATAGGAAGTTTCAATTCAACAATATTATTCTTAGACGACGCCATCTGAAAGTTGTTCGTTCTGTATTCATTTATACACCGAAAGCTGCGTTTTGAGTGTTCCATGTAGTGAAAGTGACAGTTCCGTAACGCAAAACACTTTCGGAACGCTCTAGAGTAGACAACTTTCTTAAATGTCATTCTAGCCACTGCAATGTTGACAGTTGACAGTTTCACTTCGATGATTTTGTATAACCTTAAATGTTTAATTTCGCGAAGTTATTTGTTTTATCTAAATATGAATAACAATGAATCATGATGGAAAAGAAAACATCAGCGATACAGAGTTACTCGAATCTACGTCATCTGATCTCACCGAAGAAAGCAATGCGGCCGTTATTAATTCATTACCGGATAAATAAGGTACGAAAACAGTACGAGCAATTTATGAAGTGGTGTCACCAGAAAAAGGCTAAAACCCCAACAGCAAACGTAGTGCTTGCTTATTTTTCAGAAAAATCTAAAATCTGGAAAAGCTCTACTCTATTGTCTATATTCTCGATAATTAAAAGTATAAATGAAATGTTTATAATTCTCTATTATTATTTTCTTTTCTCAGTGTAGTTGAAGAAGTTTTGGATCTTATGCGTTGTCTGAAAAATGTGTACGCCGCGGCTGAAATACTACTTTGTTGGACGAGCCTGAAAATTGCGAGACGAACTAAGAACACGGAACATGGAATTTTCTGACTCACTAGTGACTATACCTGTTTGTTTTATTTTTTCTATTGCTAATACTTATCATTTGTATGTTAGCAATTCATTGATCAAATTTTTTAGGGCTCCCCTTTCTTATATCCCAAGTTCTTATTCTCACATTATATAGTCTTTCTTTTTGTTTTTTCTTGTCTTTTTTCTATCTTCGAAGAATCATCTTGGATGAATAAACTCTCTTATGCTTTTAATGTCAATCTTTGTTTATTGAGCAACTTTCATTTCTCTTCTTGATTGACCAGTCCTTCTCCCAACTTTATTAAGCTTTCCAACGGTGTCTTTATTTTCTTCTCTTTACAGGAAGGTTTCCATTGCATTTTGTAATTTATCTGGATTATTAGTCATTATTCGTACTTCCTGAACCACTATATTGTTTTTTTGTTCTCCAGTCGTTCCAGTTGATTGTCCATATTGTTTTTCTTATTATTATCTCCTTTATTGAATGGATTTTTCAATTTGTTATGACCAAAAATAGGGCTTGACCCAGCTTCCAGACGTTTACCCTATTTTTTCACGTAAAATCCAAGGATATCATCAAATATAGAACGATCCATTAAATGAATCTCATGTTTGTATTGTTTAAAAGATTCTAAGACATCCTGTATACCTCTATATAATTTTAATGGATAGCTTCAATCAATTTTGATATGACTACGAGGAAAAGTATTTTTAAAATTTCACCGTTTGCCCCTTTAGAGACCTTATTTCAATCAAATTGTATAATAAAAAAATCAGTCGACAATAATATTGTTTTATTGTAATTTAATATAATGGCAGATATATAAATACTATGTATACGCAAATTAAATATTTATTACGAAATTGTGTCAGTCGATAAATCAGTTGCACCAATACTCATCGACAACTTCTTCGCAAGTGTCGCATTTAACGGTGCAACACCAACTGAAAGTGCAGTTGCAATTCGTAGTTATCGTCCTCCGGGTCTGTTTAATGCGGTAGCCGCATTTCTTACACAAATTTTGACAACTACTCGTTTCAGATTTGGTGACGTTTACATTGTTTTTGGAACACATTCGACCTTTGGTACCGGGAATACCTGAAAAAAGGCTAATAGTTATTTATCGTGATCTAATATTAATTCCAAAATATTATGAGAGTCAAAAAATAACAAAATTAAGCTCGATTCCATCGGAAATGGTCATCATGACATATAAATTACCAACTACAGGCACAGAACTTTTCAATGATACTACTTATATATTAATTTTAATTTGTTTGTCGGTTATCAATGCTTAAAAGGTGCATGAAGTTTAGAGGTATGGAGTAGTTTTGTTTAACAAGTAACTGCAACAAATTGTTTTATGTATATACAGGTTGTCCCACCTGTTAAAGTTTAAACTACCTGTATATGGCAAAATACTCATAGTGAAATCATGAAAATTTATGAGTTTGGGTTTTCGAATACGATCTTTTTAACTAATATATTTTCTAAGATGGTCGACTTCCGGTTCTACCGGAAGTCGAATGTAACTTGTTATTTTTAGTGGAACACCCTATATATTAATACATTTTTGAAATTTACGCGAAATTTTAGTATACTTTTGTCTAAAAACTTTTTTCGAAAAATGCATATTTTTTGAGTTATTAATTTTTTTGTAAAAAATTTGAACGTTGCAGACCCTTATATATTATGTTTTTACAAAGATATCCTTAAATATATGGAAACGGTTTCTGTTCAGTTGCTTTAAGCAAGGTCAGACGTACTTAAATCTATGTTGGAAAATTTTTCATTTTATACAGGGTGGGTATAAAAAGTGCTGAAAGTTTAACTTTATAAATATCAAATTTCTTTATTTTTTTAAATAGAACCACTCCGCTTTTTCTATTTTAATGCATTCAGGGGTAACAAATGGGGCAAAAAAATAAAAAAGTAGGGGTGACAATTATTTGCGTAAGTGCACCGACACCTCATCACCTTCCTAGATTTCTGACCAACGCACAAAAATGGTATTTTTGCTTATAACTTTTTCCGACGTACCCGCACAAAAAAATCGTCGAGATCAAATTCATAGGAAATTTCACGCCCCACACGATGACGTAAGTCGATTTGTGAAATGAAAATTTTTTCGACTTGAAATTTTCCAAAGAATGAAAATTTTTTTCGAAAGGTCGTTTTTTTAACTGAAAACTGCTCTGAAAATAGCCGTATCGAGATCAAAATATAGGGAAACATAAATTGTCTGATATAGAAAATTTACGTTTTGCCAGATTCGGAAAATTCAAAATGGCGGCCGCAAAAATCGGTTTTATAAGTTTTTTTTCAATCGCGCGTCGTTTTGGAAATATAAACGATATCGAAACGCGATTTTTTGCAATCGATAGGCAAACAATTATAGTTTCAGGTATAAAATAAAAAAAAATCATAAATTTGTGTACATACCTTATTTTAAACATTGAAAAAAATTCAATTTTTGTCATTTTTTCTCTCATTTCTGTATTTAAAAATAAAATTGAACATTTTACTTAAATTTGAAATGAGTTTGGCGTTGAAAAACGCGTATTTCGAAATAAAAATTTTTTAAATACGATAATTAGAAGCCAAGATATAGAAGTTCAAAGTTCGCTTCATACTGTGACCGTACTATAAAAAATTTTCAAATTTTGATTGTTACCCCCTGTGTACTAATCAAATACAAATTTGATAGAACGTTGTGTCACTGGCTGCGTTTAAAAGATAATATCGAAAAAGAATGTGTAGAACCACACTCTCGGAGACCAAATTGAGCGAAAATATATGAGTATACTGTATATTGCACTTATGTACATCAAAAATTATGTATAATATGTTATATAAATTGATTTATGAATATAAATTTACGTGTAACAATCAGAATTTGAGAATTTTTAATAGTACGGTCACAGTATGAAGTGAACTTTGAGCTTCTATATCTTGGCTTCTAATTATCGTATTTAAAAAATTTTTTTTTCCAAATAAGCATTTTTTAATGCCAAACTCATTTCAAGTTTGAGTAAAATGTTTCGATATCGTTTATATTTCCAAAAGGACGCGCGATTGAAAAAAAACTTATAAAACCGATTTTTGCGGCCGCCATTTTGAATTTTCCGAATCTGGGAAAACGTACATTTTCTATATCAGACAATTTATGTTTCCCTATATTTTGATCTCGATACGGTTATTTTCAGTTAAAAAACGACCTTTAGAAAAAAAATTTTCATTCTTTGGAAAATTTCAAGTCGAAAAAATTTTCATTTCACAAATCGACTTACGTCATCGTGTCGGGCGTAAAATTTCCTATGAATTTGATCTCGACGATTTTTTTGTGCGGGTACGTCGGAAAAAGTTATAAGCAAAAATACCGTCGAATTTTAGTGTTTTCCAAATTTGCTTGCAAGCTGCGTTTTCGAGCTTTCACGGTATTTGGTCGGTGCTTTTATTTTATACCTAAAACTATAATTTTTTCTCTATAGATTGCAAAAAATCGCGTTTTGATATCGTTTATATTTCCAAAAGGACGCGCGATTGAAAAAAAACTTATAAATCCGATTTTTGCGGCCGCCATTTTGAATTTTCCGAATCTGGGAAAACGTACATTTTCTGTATCAGACAATTTATGTTTCCGTATATTTTAATTGCGATACGGTTATTTTCTAAGCAATTTTCAGTTAAAAAAACGACCTTTCGAAAAAAATTTTCATTCTTTGGAAAATTTCAAGTCGAAAAAATTTTCATTTCACAAATCGACTTACGTCATCGTGTCGGGCGTAAAATTTCCTATGAATTTGATCTCGACGATTTTTTTGTGCGGGTACGTCGGAAAAAGTTATAAGCAAAAATACCGTCGAATTTTAGTGTTTTCCAAATTTGCTTGCAAGCTGCGTTTTCGAGCTTTCACGGTATTTGGTCGGTGCTTTTATTTTATACCTAAAACTATAATTTTTTCTCTATAGATTGCAAAAAATCGCGTTTTGATATCGTTTATATTTCCAAAAGGACGCGCGATTGAAAAAAAACTTATAAATCCGATTTTTGCGGCCGCCATTTTGAATTTTCCGAATCTGGGAAAACGTACATTTTCTGTATCAGACAATTTATGTTTCCGTATATTTTAATTGCGATACGGTTATTTTCTAAGCAATTTTCAGTTAAAAAAACGACCTTTCGAAAAAAATTTTCATTCTTTGGAAAATTTCAAGTCGAAAAAATTTTCATTTCACAAATCGACTTCCGTCATCGTGTCGGGCGTAAAATTTCCTATGAATTTGATCTCGACGATTTTTTTGTGCGGGTACGTCGGAAAAAGTTATAAGCAAAAATACCGTCGAATTTTAGTGTTTTCCAAATTTGCTTGCAAGCTGCGTTTTCGAGCTTTCACGGTATTTGGTCGGTGCTTTTATTTTATACCTAAAACTATAATTTTTTCTCTATAGATTGCAAAAAATCGCGTTTTGATATCGTTTATATTTCCAAAAGGACGCGCGATTGAAAAAAAACTTATAAATCCGATTTTTGCGGCCGCCATTTTGAATTTTCCGAATCTGGGAAAACGTACATTTTCTGTATCAGACAATTTATGTTTCCGTATATTTTAATTGCGATACGGTTATTTTCTAAGCAATTTTCAGTTAAAAAAACGACCTTTCGAAAAAAATTTTCATTCTTTGGAAAATTTCAAGTCGAAAAAATTTTCATTTCACAAATCGACTTACGTCATCGTGTCGGGCGTAAAATTTCCTATGAATTTGATCTCGACGATTTTTTTGTGCGGGTACGTCGGAAAAAGTTATAAGCAAAAATACCGTCGAATTTTAGTGTTTTCCAAATTTGCTTGCAAGCTGCGTTTTCGAGCTTTCACGGTATTTGGTCGGTGCTTTTATTTTATACCTAAAACTATAATTTTTTCTCTATAGATTGCAAAAAATCGCGTTTTGATATCGTTTATATTTCCAAAAGGACGCGCGATTGAAAAAAAAACTTATAAAACCGATTTTTGCGGCCGCCATTTTGAATTTTCCGAATCTGGGCAAAACGTACATTTTCTGTATCAGACAATTTATGTTTCCGTATATTTTAATTGCGATACGGTTATTTTCAAAGCAATTTTCAGTTAAAAAACGACCTTTCGAAAAAAATTTTCATTCTTTGGAAAATTTCAAGTCGAAAAAATTTTCATTTCACAAATCGACTTCCGTCATCGTGTCGGGCGTAAAATTTCCTATGAATTTGATCTCGACGATTTTTTTGTGCGGGTACGTCGGAAAAAGTTATAAGCAAAAATACCGTCGAATTTTAGTGTTTTCCAAATTTGCTTGCAAGCTGCGTTTTCGAGCTTTCACGGTATTTGGTCGGTGCTTTTATTTTATACCTAAAACTATAATTTTTTCTCTATAGATTGCAAAAAATCGCGTTTTGATATCGTTTATATTTCCAAAAGGACGCGCGATTGAAAAAAAACTTATAAATCCGATTTTTGCGGCCGCCATTTTGAATTTTCCGAATCTGGGAAAACGTACATTTTCTGTATCAGACAATTTATGTTTCCGTATATTTTGATCTCGATACGGTTATTTTCAAAGCTATTTTCAGTTAAAAAACGACCTTTAGAAAAAAAATTTTCATTCTTTGGAAAATTTCAAGTCGAAAAAATTTTCATTTCACAAATCGACTTCCGTCATCGTGTCGGGCGTAAAATTTCCTATGAATTTGATCTCGACGATTTTTTTGTGCGGGTACGTCGGAAAAAGTTATAAGCAAAAATACCGTCGAATTTTAGTGTTTTCCAAATTTGCTTGCAAGCTGCGTTTTCGAGCTTTCACGGTATTTGGTCGGTGCTTTTATTTTATACCTAAAACTATATTTTTTTCTCTATAGATTGCAAAAAATCGCGTTTTGATATCGTTTATATTTCCAAAAGGACGCGCGATTGAAAAAAAACTTATAAATCCGATTTTTGCGGCCGCCATTTTGAATTTTCCGAATCTGGGAAAACGTACATTTTCTGTATCAGACAATTTATGTTTCCGTATATTTTAATTGCGATACGGTTATTTTCAAAGCAATTTTCAGTTAAAAAACGACCTTTCGAAAAAAATTTTCATTCTTTGGAAAATTTCAAGTCGAAAAAATTTTCATTTCACAAATCGACTTACGTCATCGTGTCGGGCGTAAAATTTCCTATGAATTTGATCTCGACGATTTTTTTGTGCGGGTACGTCGGAAAAAGTTATAAGCAAAAATACCGTCGAATTTTAGTGTTTTCCAAATTTGCTTGCAAGCTGCGTTTTCGAGCTTTCACGGTATTTGGTCGGTGCTTTTATTTTATACCTAAAACTATAATTTTTTCTCTATAGATTGCAAAAAATCGCGTTTTGATATCGTTTATATTTCCAAAAGGACGCGCGATTGAAAAAAAACTTATAAATCCGATTTTTGCGGCCGCCATTTTGAATTTTCCGAATCTGGGAAAACGTACATTTTCTATATCAGACAATTTATGTTTCCGTATATTTTGATCTCGATACGGTTATTTTCAGAACGGTTTTCAGTTAAAAAACGACCTTTCGAAAAAAATTTTCATTCTTTGGAAAATTTCAAGTCGAAAAAATTTTCATTTCACAAATCGACTTCCGTCATCGTGTCGGGCGTAAAATTTCCTATGAATTTGATCTCGACGATTTTTTTGTGCGGGTACGTCGGAAAAAGTTATAAGCAAAAATACCGTCGAATTTTAGTGTTTTCCAAATTTGCTTGCAAGCTGCGTTTTCGAGCTTTCACGGTATTTGGTCGGTGCTTTTATTTTATACCTAAAACTATAATTTTTTCTCTATAGATTGCAAAAAATCGCGTTTTGATATCGTTTATATTTCCAAAAGGACGCGCGATTGAAAAAAAACTTATAAATCCGATTTTTGCGGCCGCCATTTTGAATTTTCCGAATCTGGGAAAAAGTACATTTTCTATATCAGACAATTTATGTTTCCGTATATTTTAATTGCGATACGGTTATTTTCAAAGCAATTTTCATTTAAAAAACGACCTTTAGAAAAAAAATTTTCATTCTTTGGAAAATTTCAAGTCGAAAAAATTTTCATTTCACAAATCGACTTCCGTCATCGTGTCGGGCGTAAAATTTCCTATGAATTTGATCTCGACGATTTTTTTGTGCGGGTACGTCGGAAAAAGTTATAAGCAAAAATACCGTCGAATTTTAGTGCTTTCCAAATTTGCTTGAAGTTGCGTTTTCGAGCTTTCGCGGAATTTGTTCAGAAATCTAGCGATGAGGGTTCGGTGCTTAAAACAAATTTTCTTATTGATACACTTCAAAAAACTAATTAACCTCCAAAATCGCAATATATACTGTACCTTCCATCGTATTTTGTACGCAATAGTCTGGCGATGAATCTAAATAAATCAATTTACGTTTGGTGCCCCGTATTTCTTTTTCTTCGACGAATGGTCGAGTAGCTGAATTTCCTATTATAATATATCTTTGTATTTCGTCGCTAGTTACTCTAAGAGCCGTTTTATGCAAATTTTTCAATTTTTTACCAATTTTTACGAAAGGCGGTAGCACCATCCAGCATGTCTGTAAAGTACAAGCCCCCGTCGTACCGTGACATCTGCATTTTTTCTCCATCGAACGTTTAATTACCTGAAAATTACATCCATACACTACCGGTCGAAACATTTTGCTAATCCATAAATAAAACGTTGAAATAATATACTTTTAACAAATTTTTCGAAACGGTGTCTTACAAACCAAAATAATACCGTCAGTCATTTACTTATTTATATTTTGTCGGTGAATGCGACAAGTTAAAACTTGCTGATTTATTCTAATTTAGTCCCAAGAACATTTTATGATTCATACTTTTTAGACCGAGACATCTTTTCGTCTGTTTCGTACACGAATCGTTTCCGTTTTCGCAATTTCAGACTCGTAAGTTTTAAAATAAGTAAAATCAAGAAACTTTCCTCCTTAATTTAGACAAAAATAACCATTAAAAACACCTCGACGTACCGTGAACTACGATAAGAAAAAATATGCGTCCACCAGGAGCTTTAGCGATAGAAAACGCCTTCGGAAAACTACAACCGCTGAAGATGAACGTTTTGTATTGATCAGTAGGCCCAGAAACAGCAACTTAGATCAATGAATCTAGAAAACTAACTTTTACAATGACAAGGAAATTGATTGTGAAAGAATCCACGTGTGATCCCGACTGTAAAACACGGCGGAATTAAAAGAATTGGAAATGAAGAATGTACTGAAAGTAATAATTTGGCCGTCGCAGTCGCCCGACCTCAACCCGATTGAATTGAGATAAATTGGATAGGAAAGTCAGAAAAGCTACTTCTACTTAACATATTTCGAATATCCTGAAAAACGAATGGATCCAAATAGACCACGATTATTTTGAACGAATCAAAAATTTAAATATTGATATACGAGGAGGTGCCAAAAAGTAACGGGCCACGGGTGGAGCTTTTGTAGTACTGATTTCTGCCGCTACTCGTCGCTAGTTCAGTGCCGCGCGGGCCGTTGACCTGCCACGTTCGGTTCGTCACTACTGACCGTTTTTGCTGTTTCACTTCGTTTTTTATGATGGCAAATTCAAGTAAACAACGAGCCGCTGTGAAATTTTGCTTTCTACTCGGTAAAAACGCTGCCGAAACTGTTTTAACGTTGAAAACTGCTTACAAAGATGATGCTATTGGGAAAAATTCGAATGTATGCTGCCCAAATCGATGAAAATGTTGAAAGAATTCGGGAGATTGTGCGTACAGCCAAACGATAAACTGTCTGAAATCAGTGGAATATCCTGGAGCTCGGTTGGTTAAAAATAACATGGTTCCAATGCCCCTTATTCGCCTGACTTGGCTCCGTGCGACTTTTTCTTGTTTCCACGCGTGAAAAGGGACATGAAAAGTCGGCGATTCGAAAACATTGAAGACACCAAGGAAAGAACGATACAAAAGCATGCAGCCATCCATAAAAATGAGTTCAAACAATGTTTCGGACGGTGGAAACACCGCTGGGACAAATGTATTACTTGAATTCCGGTTATTTTTGGGTACCCCCTCGTATATATGGCGAGCAAAAACTTTCGGCGAGTGTTTGTTGTTTCGAACTTTTCTATTAAAATACTAACCTCAATTCCAACTTTTTGATTATGTCTGGATACGTAAGCTCTCGGATCTAATCCCTTATCCAAATCATGTAAAACTTTTTTTGTAATATCAACGGCTGTATGCGTATCGTCGGAGCAGCCTGGCCAATTTGGTATCATATTATGGTTGTTCGATGGTCCCAATGATATTTTTGAGTGATCAGAATCGGGAATGGATGTTCTATTACAACGACAACCTTCAATTTGACCGCGTGAACAATTTTTTGTTATTGCATAAACTATTCCGGCTGCTGTTAATGCTTGAACAAAAGCAGTTTCCTTCGTGGACGTTCTTTGCCTAGAAACACTATTTTTTTTTAGTTTAGAATCGTAATACAAAGTTGTGATAAAGTAGAGCACGGAATTTAGAAAAAGTGCGAACGTTCATTTTTTATAAAAATACAAAAACACGTCACATCAATACAACTCTAGATTATTCTTAAAATTAATAATTATAAAATATAAAATCATTCAACTTCATAAAATTATTGTAATTTTGTGTTTAATAAATTTAAATGTAGGTCTAAACTCACCATTAAATCAAAAAATCACATTTAAAATGGATAAATTAGATGAAACTTACCTATTAAATGCCGTTCTAGGACAGTTCCATTTGTCCCATTGAAATATTTCTTGGCACTGACTTAAAGCTAGCTCTAGTCCGTTAGTAGTACTTGTGACAATATTTGGATCTTTATACTAAAAAATTCATTTAATTAATAGTTATTTATAATACCGGATGTCCGCCGGGAAGGTATACTATTCCGTTTGGCCGCCATTTTGGTAAACATTAGCGTTGACAGTTCATATTTGACAGGCGTGATGTAGAGACGTGGTAAATTTATTATTATTAAAAATATTCGGTAAACCAACGTGTTTTAATACTAATAAACCCAAGTATGGACCACAAAGTACTGCGAAATCGACCGAAAACATTACTACTGCTCAAGAAAGTGTTTAAAACAATCCATCAACCTCAATTCGACGCCGTGCTCGGGAACTTGGTCTTCGAAGACAACTTTGGCCGCCATTTTGGTAAACATTAGCGTTGACACTTCATATTTGACAGGCGTGATGTAGAGACGTGGTAAATTTATTATTATTAAAAATATTCGGTAAACCAACGTGTTTTAATACTAATAAACCCAAGTATGGACCACAAAGTACTGCGAAATCGACCGAAAACATTACTGTTGCTCAAGAAAGTGTTCCATCAACCTTAATTCGACGCCGTGCTCGGGAACTTGGTCTTCGAAGACAACTTTGGCCATCATTTTGGACAAGGATTTGCATTTGTTACCATTTAAGATGGTAACTGTCATTGGGAAGCGATGTCGTGATACGATTGAAAACTTTTCGACGCGACGACTGCATGCTTTCAGCTTGATTAACATTTGGTATCAACAAGACGGTACTACATCGCATACAACCAGGTTTACAATGAAATTACTGCGAGACCTCTTTCCACAACAAATTATTTCAAGAAATGGTGATGTTGATTAGCCTCCACGGTCGCCTGATTTGACTGCACCGGATATCTTAAAAGCGGGGTTTATGCAAACAAACCAGAAACGCTGAAGCAACTCAAACAAAATATTCGTGATGAAATTAATGAAGTACCGAGTGAAATATGTGAGAATGTATCTGATTTATCCGAATTTATCTGATATTGCATTCCATACATAATAGCCGTCATTAAATAAAACATTTATCAATGTAAGATTCATTCTCTTTCATTTAATCAAAAATTATAAACAAAGTAGTATACCTTCCCAGCGGACATCCGGTATAAGTGATGTAAAATGAAATGAACAAACTGAATAATTTGACGAGCAGAATAAAATCATTTCTAATACCAATACTACCCTTTTTCGATGATGAAATTTTGGCGATTTTGGAATTACATTAAACTTCAGAAAGCATGATAGTCCGGTCAAATTAGACCAAAAAATGAGAATGAAGCTACATAAATTCTCATCAAGCTGAAAATCTGTGAAAATTGTTTAAAATACAATTGAAAATAAAATTTGAATGTTTCCCATCATTTCCGCATATGAAAAAAAATTTTATTCAAGGTCAAAAGTCGAAAAAATTAGTTTTTCGCGATTACCAGCAAAACGGTAAGTTTTATCATGAAAATACCTCAGACAAAAATTGTAGATCATAAAATTATCTACAAAAAACGTGTTAATACTTTTTTTCCTACGAGTCACCGTTTCTGAGATATAACGATTCAAAAAGTTGTAAAAGTTGCACGAGAAATACCAAAACTACAGAACAACATCGTCGAACTTAAACAACATTTTTGTCAATTGATAATTTCTTACAAATACTCACAACAAGTCTAGTTTCATTTCAATTTTGTAAGAAAAGTTTACTGCTGAAACCATTAAATACGACAACTTTTTGAATCATTATATCTCAGAAACAGTGGCTTGTTGGAAAAAAAGCGTTATAACGTTTTTTGTAGATAATTTTATGATCTACAATTTTCGTCAAAGGTATTTTTATGATAAAACACATCGTTTTGCTGAAAATTGCGAAAAACTCATTTTTTCAACCTTTGACCTTGAATAAAATTTTTCTCATACACGGAAATGATGGGGTACATTCAAATTTTATTTCCAATTGTATTTTAAACAATTTTACTGATTTTTAAATTGTTGGAAATTTATGTAACTTCGAATGTCTAAATTGACCGGACTATAATATTTTCGGTTATCGTGTACACATTTTTACCAAATGTACCATATTCTCAACTTTTAAAAACTGTTCAGAATGATAAACAGGTTTCTTTTGCAAGCGGCATTCTATTTGATATTTCTACGGCACCCTATAAACCGTAATTGTCGATTTTAAAATTATTCAAACTAGATGTTTCCGCTGATACAAGTAAGGAACTCATTGTATATTACAACGTGTTTCTCAAAAAATATTAAGACTTACTTAGAAATAATAAAGTACGAAAAGGTTCCGATTCAATTGTTATAGTCGAACCCAAACGGTTCGGACGTATTGAAAACAGGTATAAATAAGTGAGGAAGCCCATAATCTCTCAGAAAGAAACTTCTTTTATTACTAATATACTAATAAAATAAAATGGTAAGAATTTGCTTTATTGAACAACAGATGGCGTTAAATACTTCGTTTCAAATGAATATTTTATCACTCAAATTCAATATGAATCATGTAACTCAATAAACAATAGATTTTTTTATTTAATTTTTATATTATTTACCCTAATACCCCAAAATTATATATTTTTATAGCAAAACGAGCCATTTTTTATAACTTTTATCACTTTTACACTGAAACTTTAACTCTTCATCGCAGATATTTTCTTTTTAATCATAATTCATTGTTTCTCATTAATTTAGACATAAATTCCGAATCAAGGTTATGCAAAATCATCGAAATTAAACTGTCAACTGGTTAGAGTCATTCCAGAGCGTCCCCCACACCTGATGGTTGGTAGATATAACACATTTACTGAAACTGTCAACATTGAAGTGGCTAGAGCTACTCCAGAGCGTTCCGAAAGTGTTTTGCAGTACGGAACTGTCACTATCACTACATGGAACACTCGAAACGCAACTCTCGGTATGTAAATGAATCATAGAGACATTACCAATATCTCTATGATATGAATACAGAACGTCAACTTTCAGATGGCGTCGACTAACAATGACTACCATGAAGATATAAATGCTGATGATGGTTCGAGCAAAAAAAATAATTCTTTGAAGTGACGTTAATCAGTTTTGAAAAACTGTAAAAAGTAATTAATGAGTTTTCTATTCTTCATGGACGTGAGGTTGTTCAAGAATCAAAGATGTACTCTTGTACTTATAAAACCAGTATGAAACAACCTTGAGGAAAATGAAACATTTTAGAACAACTTCCACATATTTACCTTCGGCTGTTAGGAAGTTAAAAGCAGGTTAATCAGGTGAAAATATGATTTTACACACGATGTATGCATGTTATTTATAAAAATGTTATTTCATACGATAATACTATTCATTTGGTTCAAATTTATAAGAACGAAAAAGCTATAAATGATAAAAAAACACCCAAATAATTTGATTAAAATTTATAAAACTATTTTGCAAATTCTAATAAAACTACAAATAATTTAATATTTCAGATGTAATGACTAAAGAAAAAATTAATTTTTCTTATTAAAACAAAGTTCTAGTTTGATTTTATTCTTATTTTGATATTCATGATGATTGATTAATATAAATACGCAAATTGTCAGTGTCAATATCATATTTTGATAAAAACTTAGAATTTTTATCTATATTTTAAAAATTATTTGAAAAAAACTAATTTTGAAACAGAAAAGACCTAAAATCAAGAACATAAACGTATCGAAAGGTCTAAAAAACAAGAAATTGAAACTATTAATACTTTAACTGTCTACATTTTGACTAGACTAAAAGGTCATCAAAAAAAATAAAACGGCGTTAACAAACTATGGAATATTGAAAAAACTCATTATTTAGTTTACGTACATAGGCTGTGCATGATAAAAAAAAAGACCTAGCAATGTATGTTATAATTTCAATGCAATTATGAATAAACTAAATTGACCGAAATAGATTCAAACGTGAATACTTTCTCAATAACTGATTTTTTCAATTAGAAGAGACATTAAATCAGTACAATTTAATAACAAGAACGCATAATTTTATTATTTTTTTTTTAATATAAACGTCCAGAAGTTTTTAAATCACCTTTCTGGGAAACTATAACCGGAGTAGATCTGCTGGATGTTACAAACTAAGTAAGAACAATCTACGAATGCTAACAAGAGTTCTATCGGAGCACTGTCGCTTGGATGGACACCTGAAGATGCTTAACCTAGACTAGATAATGCGACGTGCAGATTTTGTTGCCTTTATCCACATTCTCTCGAAGCATGAAACACTCCAAGGAAGGAACTCCAGAACACTACACCTGGCAGCGTATGAAATAGAAGACGAAGATCTCTGGCAATTAGAGCCACTCCTTATTCAAGACTTTTTAGAAAAAGTGAGATTAGTAGGATCCTTGGGGTCGCAGTATATACCAGACACCAAATCTATATATAGATATCACTTCCAGAATTTCTCTGATTTAGTATTTTTACCCAACGAAATATATTGATATTCAGTGGAGGATTTGCAGATTTACACATAAAGGCTATTTATCTTGAGCCCCCTCTGCTGACCTCAGAAATTCGATACCATGGTACACAATTATTTAAATTTTCATTTTTTGTGAATAAAATTTCAATTTTGCAATATGAGTACTAACGTTTCTTGTTAGATAACGTCTTAAGTTGAATTATGCTGTAGCTTCACTTTGAATTCGCGAAATCATTAATTTAGTCCGGTCAAATTATACCAAAAAATAAGAGAGAAGCTACATAAATTGCCATCAAGCTGAAAATCAATAGAATTGTTTAAAATACAATTGAAAATAAAATTTGAATGTTTCCCATCATTTCCGCATATGGAAAAAAAATTTATTCAAGGTCAAAGGTCGAAAGAATTAGTTTTTCGCGATTACCAGCAAAACGGTGAGTTTTATCATAAAAATACCTCAGACAAAAATTGTAGATCATAAAATTATTTATAAAAAACGTATTAATACTTTTTTTCCTACGAGTCATCGTTTCTGAAATATAACGATTCGAAAAATTGTAATCGTCAAAAATTGAAACTCCACCTGAAAAAACTATTTTCTTCCAAAAAGTCAACATCAATGTGAAATCTACCACCATACCACCACCACTATAAGGGATGTAGTGCTAAATGCGGTTGCAAAAAGTCTGATTGTTTTGTAGACCTTGTCAAGGCTCTGATATTGAATCGCCAACAATGGAGTGGACTTATTTAAAATTTTTTTTTTTTCAATTTAAATCGTTTTTATGTTTCCAATTATTTTGCAATAATTTCAAAGTGAACATGACCGCAACAGACCCGTGGATAAGCCTTCTGGGGAAACCACAGCTTTTACAACTTTTTGAATCACTATATCTCAGAAACGGTGACTCGTAGGAAAAAAAATATTAATACGTTTTTTGTAGATAATTTTATGATCTACAATTTTTGTCTGAAGAATTTTCATGATAAAACTTACCGTTTTGCTGGTAATCGCGAAAAACTCATTTTTTTGACGTTTAACCCGGAATAAAATGTTTTCCACGCAAGGGAATGATGGGGGAACTTTAAAATTTTATATTTAATTACATTTCAAATAATTTTACCAATTTTCCCCTTTATGGGAATTTATGTAACTTCGAATGTCTAAATTGACCGGACTAATTATATGAAATTCAGTATCTTCCTCTTTTATTGAATTATATATACCCCCCCTAATGTATCAAAGAATTTTCCTTGATTTTAAACGATATTTGTAGCAAAATAAACGAAGAAAATTGTATAAAATTTGAATTATAATAGTCTAGTTAAATTATTCTTCAAGTATCCCAAAATAAACCAACGCAATCAAATGAAGAATTATGAGGAAATGTCCGCTAAATATATCGAAAATCAATGAAAAATGTTGATTACAAATTTCAAAATTTTGACGTCAGAATTGCGATGTTGCCAATAACATAGCTTCGAGCTTCACATACAAAAAACGTGATAAATACAAATACTCACAATATTAGAAGCTATATTCCTGATTTTCATGAAAATTTCCCTGGTTTCAGACATCTGAAACGGATCACTTATCACTAGAATTAATAGAAAAAAATAAAAACCTCTACTAATACACTTCATCTTATTTAATATTTATAACTTAAAACGTTGAATGATTTCGTATGAATGGTGATCAAAGTTGAAAAATTTACCTCCATTTATTAAAAGTGGTGAAACAACCCTCACAACCCTCCCAACTTTCACTCCTCCGCCAATCCGAACAAAGCTTATTATTACAAAATTATTCTAAAAATAATCATAAAATTTACCTGAATTATAACGTTTTCCGGTTATTTATTCCTTCTATGAACCATAAAATTTTACTCCAACAAATCTATATTTAAATCAACATTAGGTAGAATAAAAGTTTAAAGTATGAATCATAGAAAAACTGGAAAACCTGATCTATACTCAATATACTCATGAACTTAGCACATAAGAATCAAATGTGTGTGTGTGTCAAATTTTGAAACATACCACAAATTATTTTTTAGACGACGCCATTTAAAAGTTGTTCGTTCTGTATTCATTTACATACCAAAAGTTGCGTTTTGAATGTTCCATGTAGTGACAGTTGACAGTTACGTACTGCAAAACACTTTCGGAACGTTCTGGAGTGGCTCTAGCCACTTCAATGTTGACAGTTTCAGTAAATGTGTTATATCTACCAACCATCAGGTGTGGGCTAGCTAAACGCGGTCGTGGTGGCCTCTGCTACACTCAAGAGTCACAGATGTGATATTCAAGGAAGTTACCGTTTGGATATGTCAAAATATACGATCAAGGTCACGATGATTGCTATCAATCGCTTTTTCATTAGGTACCAAACAAGGATGATGTTTTGATTGTTTTAAAAAAGTTCTGCTGGTGTACCATTCAGAATTGACCATTCTACGTTTTTTTTTATGGAATTTCTGTTAGATTTGGTTCTTCTTAAAAGACCCATACAATCGAATGTTATTTAGTTTCGGGTTCAAATACATAGACGTATGATTCATCGCCTGTCACGTCTTTTGAAGCACTGCGATTGAATTTTTGCATTTCTTTGCACCTGTGTTTGATCAATTGTCAAATCTTTTCGACAGCCAAATATCAATTTATGTACAACATCGATATTTTCTGGTACAACTGCCGATTTCGGACGACCTTCAACTCGTAGCGAAGTGCGACAAAGATTGAGTTCGGAAAACCAGCAAAACTCGGTGGATTGAGACGGTGCTTGATCACCGAAATTCGAAGCGACTTGATCGGCACACTGTTGTTGGTTTAATCCACGTCGAAATTCCATTTTTTTTTTTTCCAAGATGAATGTTTCAAATATCTGTAAACAACTCAAACAGCACCACAGTACGGCAAATCGTTTTGAGTACGTTCACCATAAAAAATGTCAAACTTTATAATGGCGATGTCATATTTGACATATTCACATCAATGTTGCCATATTTCAACGTGACTTCCACGCCCAGATATACTCGCTGGGGAGAAAGATTTTACTGCCAGGTTCAAGAAACCGACGTAAAGATCTGCCTTGAGAAGTATGAGCTTTTGAACACAAAGGCTTCAACCCAACCAATATTGAAGCTGAACTAGATTCTACTCTGGGTGATGCTATTCGTTATTTATATTAAAATATTAGAAACCAGAATTTAAACGAGTCCGTACGATCTGCGATGACCAGTGGTCGACCAGAAATGTTGAAGAAAATCCAACAATGCGGTACCTGATGATCGTCGACTGATCTAAACTGTTTTTGATCAACTTTGGATCACCTATAAATCGAATTGCTCTCTTCTGTATTGAATCGAGTATTCTTGGGAGCCAAGCTCCATATATGCGAACAATACTCCAAATATGGACGAATCTGGGCCTTGAAGAAGATTAGAAGCAGTTGGGGAGTATAAAGTTTTTTGGTCTTAAAGAGGACTGAAGCTGCCTTGAATAATTTTGCCACGTGACTCTACCAGGACATATTGTTAATACCCAACAAGCGAATTTGCGGTGATGGTGATATTTTATGTTCAGATGTGACCAAACCTTGAGTTGCAATACCAGACATCTTTGTGGAAACAACAGCCCAGGTTTTTGCTGCACAAAACTCAATCAGATTGCTTCCACTCCACTCCAGAACGTTACTAAGACCAGGTTTTGTCGAGTAGATCATTGATGTACAGGAAAAATGAGATTAAGTAACAAGTTACATCTATGGGGGACACCAATATTGACCTTGAACCTTTCTAAGGTGTGTTCAATGGCACCAAACCATGAGTTGCAATGTCAGTCATCTTTGTAGAAACAACAGCCCAGGTTTTTGCTACACAAAACTCAATCAGATTGCTTCCACTCCACTCCAGAACGTTACTAAGACCAGTTTTGTCGAGTAGATCATTGATGTACAGGAAAAATGAGATTAAGTAACAAGTTACATCTATGGGGGACACCAATATTGACCTTGAACCTTTCTAAACTGTGTTCAATGGCACCAAACCATGAGTTGCAATGTCAGTCATCTTTGTGGAAACAACAGCCCAGGTTTTTGCTACACAAAACTCAATCAGATTGCTTCCACTCCACTCCAGAACGTTACTAAGACCAGTTTTGTCGAGTAGATCATTGATGTACAGGAAAAATGAGATTAAGTAACAAGTTACATCTATGGGGGACACCAATATTGACCTTGAACCTTTCTAAGGTGTGTTCAATGGCACCAAACCTTGAGTTGCAATACCAGACATCTTTGTGGAAACAACAGCCCAGGTTTTTGCTGCACAAAACTCAATCAGATTGCTTCCACTCCACTCCAGAACGTTACTAAGACCAGTTTTGTCGAGTAGATCATTGATGTACAGGAAAAATGAGATTAAGTAACAAGTTACATCTATGGGGGACACCAATATTGACCTTGAACCTTTCTAAGGTGTGTTCAATGGCACCAAACCATGAGTTGCAATGTCAGTCATCTTTGTAGAAACAACAGCCCAGGTTTTTGCTACACAAAACTCAATCAGATTGCTTCCACTCCACTCCAGAACGTTACTAAGACCAGTTTTGTCGAGTAGATCATTGATGTACAGGAAAAATGAGATTAAGTAACAAGTTACATCTATGGGGGACACCAATATTGACCTTGAACCTTTCTAAACTGTGTTCAATGGCACCAAACCATGAGTTGCAATGTCAGTCATCTTTGTGGAAACAACAGCCCAGGTTTTTGCTACACAAAACTCAATCAGATTGCTTCCACTCCACTCCAGAACGTTACTAAGACCAGTTTTGTCGAGTAGATCATTGATGTACAGGAAAAATGAGATTAAGTAACAAGTTACATCTATGGGGGACACCAATATTGACCTTGAACCTTTCTAAGGTGTGTTCAATGGCACCAAACCATGAGTTGCAATGTCAGTCATCTTTGTAGAAACAACAGCCCAGGTTTTTGCTACACAAAACTCAATCAGATTGCTTCCACTCCACTCCAGAACGTTACTAAGACCAGTTTTGTCGAGTAGATCATTGATGTACAGGAAAAATGAGATTAAGTAACAAGTTACATCTATGGGGGACACCAATATTGACCTTGAACCTTTCTAAACTGTGTTCAATGGCACCAAACCATGAGTTGCAATGTCAGTCATCTTTGTGGAAACAACAGCCCAGGTTTTTGCTACACAAAACTCAATCAGATTGCTTCCACTCCACTCCAGAACGTTACTAAGACCAGTTTTGTCGAGTAGATCATTGATGTACAGGAAAAATGAGATTAAGTAACAAGTTACATCTATGGGGGACACCAATATTGACCTTGAACCTTTCTAAGGTGTGTCCAATGGCACCAAACCTTGAGTTGCAATACCAGACATCTTTGTGGAAACAACAGCCCAGGTTTTTGCTGCACAAAACTCAATCAGATTGCTTCCACTCCACTCCAGAACGTTACTAAGACCAGTTTTGTCGAGTAGATCATTGATGTACAGGAAAAATGAGATTAAGTAACAAGTTACATCTATGGGGGACACCAATATTGACCTTGAACCTTTCTAAACTTTGTTCAATGGCACCAAACCATGAGTTGCAATGTCAGTCATCTTTGTGGAAACAACAGCCCAGGTTTTTGCTACACAAAACTCAATCAGATTGCTTCCACTCCACTCCAGAACGTTACTAAGACCAGTTTTGTCGAGTAGATCATTGATGTACAGGAAAAATGAGATTAAGTAACAAGTTACATCTATGGGGGACACCAATATTGACCTTGAACCTTTCTAAGGTGTGTTCAATGGCACCAAACCTTGAGTTGCAATACCAGACATCTTTGTGGAAACAACAGCCCAGGTTTTTGCTGCACAAAACTCAATCAGATTGCTTCCACTCCACTCCAGAACGTTACTAAGACCAGTTTTGTCGAGTAGATCATTGATGTACAGGAAAAATGAGATTAAGTAACAAGTTACATCTATGGGGGACACCAATATTGACCTTGAACCTTTCTAAGGTGTGTTCAATGGCACCAAACCATGAGTTGCAATGTCAGTCATCTTTGTAGAAACAACAGCCCAGGTTTTTGCTGCACAAAACTCAATCAGATTGCTTCCACTCCACTCCAGAACGTTACTAAGACCAGTTTTGTCGAGTAGATCATTGATGTACAGGAAAAATGAGATTAAGTAACAAGTTACATCTATGGGGGACACCAATATTGACCTCGAACCTTTCTAAGGTGTGTTTAACGATAAAAACATGGTTGGATCGGTCTTTGAGAAAGCTAATCGATAAATTACGACAATAACCGGTACAATTTTAATTTATTTAGAAGGTTGGCATGCCACACCTTGTCAAAAGCCTTCCGATTGCTCGGTACTCCCCATATTTGTCTAAAGCTTCAGTCCATAAGTTGGTGACATAGGCCAGGAGTTCCCTGGTTGATATATGTTTGCAGAAGCTGTGTTGATGGTCGCTGATGATGTAGTCTCAAGATTTGCTCGGAAACGACTTTCTCCATTTCCTTGGTAATGGCTGCGTTTAAAGCAACCGGAAGGTAGTTGTTGGGAACGGTCTTTTATCTTTTATTTTCGGTGTGGATTGAACCCGAGCAAATTTCCAATCTGCAGGGAAGAGACCTCTTTTATACGATAGGGAAAAGAGTTTGCATCACGGTAACAGGTAATATCTAATACCTATTTACAATATTTTATCTTTATGCATAATAATGAATCATTACATTTCCAATACCGTGAAATATTCGAAATTGTTGCGTTGGAATTTTTGTAGTCTTTTTATTTATTTTATTACCTGCGATCAGATGATTTTGGAAAGAACTTTTATGACTGTCGGTAGTTTATTACTCGATGGAAACACGCTGCTTATTTTTGGCTGGCTAACAAAGGCGCAAAGGTCTTAGAAGTTTTTACAGTACAACCGACAATACATATCAGGTTTTGTTATATACCTGTGTTGAAGAAATAAGTAATGATAAAATATTTAGTATTCACGTTTTGTTACATATTACTACACCTTCGTTTACAAGATAGGTACACACCACATTTTATTGATACGGCCGTATTTTTTCAAAGTAGAAACTCTTTCTAATAAAGTGGCAAATAATTATTAACCACATAACTTTAGTAGGAACTTTTGATTGTCGAATAAATGTTTACCGTTTCTTCACCCTAGTTGATTTAAATCCGAACTAACTAATATGTCATGTGTCACTTTATTATGTATTTAACAAATTGTCTTTAGTACAGTGAACCAAGCAAATCACCTCGCAATTTTCATCGATTAGTTTGAAATTTTGACAGAAGTTTAAAAATTGATGCAAATAACCAGGGCCGGATTTAGCTAGGGGCTTGGGGGGCTATAGTCCGGGCCCCATCATTTTTTGATGTTTTGATACCTCAAATCTAACGTATTGAAATTATTTTGTGAATTTTTTCATACAAAAGTGGGCCCCGTCAATATTTTAGCCCCGGGCCTTATAAATCTTAATCCGGCACTGCAAATAACAACCTGATTTGATTTAAAATTTCGAAATACCACCGGAAATCGATAGAGAATTGAATTTTATGAAGAAAATGCGGAATGAAGTTTTTTATTTAACTCGATTATTTCTGAGTTATAAAAAAAAAAAGTTTTTCAACATTTTTTCACGAAAAACTGGAAAATTACGCATTTTCTGGAAAAAAATATTCTTATCAAAATTGAAGCTTTTAAAAAAACAAAGAAATTAGTCGGTTCAAATTAAATTTTTTAAATAATATTCAGCAACTTATGAGTCACTGAAAGCCAAATTTTTTTTCGTAAATTTATGCAGAGATTTGAGCTCAAATAACGGAAAAACGATCAATTTTTCATAAAAAATTGTGATATTTTTAAAGTAATTTTTCAGACCTCTAAAATGAGCTTCTATAAAATCGTCTAGCATGAAAATTAAGCGAGTTATGACAAAAATAAGTTAGTAATTTGAAAAAAAAAATGTCTTTTCAGTCGACGGTGATCCAGTACCGCTTTGAGGATTTTCTGCAACATTTCTGGAGTCGTCACTTCATTTGGTCGACCAGTGCCGGTCTTTGCAGGTCGTCCAGTCTCGTCTAAACTTTGCTACTCAATAGTTCAGTGTTTATAACGAAGGAGCAGTCTCGCCAAGAGTATAATCTAGTTCAGCTTTTATATTGGTGGGGCCACAGCCAAAACATATGCTGAATAGACTGTCTACTTTCTATTACAGTGGTATTTTTCAAGCAGCTATCGCCATCTCTAGATTAGATCAGTCCAGGTACTTCTGGGACCATCCTAGTAGCTATATACTTTTTCAACTTTTCTCCCATAAGACATACTCCTTCTCTCTACCCCCATGAGACATACTCCTTCTTCTCTCTACCCCCATAAGACATACTCCTTCTTCTCTCTACCCCCATAAGACATACTCCTTCTTCTCTCTACCCCCATAACAGATACTTCATCTTCTCTCTACCCCCATAAGACATACTCCTTCTTCTCTCTACCCCCATAACAGATACTCTATCTTCTCTCTACCCCCATAAGACATACTCCTTCTTCTCTCTACCCCCATAACAGATACTCTATCTTCTCTCTACCCCCATAAGACATACTCCTTCTTCTCTCTACCCCCATAACAGATACTTCATCTTCTCTCTACCCCCATAAGACATACTCCTTCTTCTCTCTACCCCCATAACAGATACTCTATCTTCTCTCTACCCCCATAAGACATACTCCTTCTCCTCTCTACCCCCATAATTTTGAAAGTTATGTTTAGTATCGCTTTTGTCTGCTTTTTCTGTGGTGTTGTACTGAAGTTTTCGGCCTTTTGTTTTTTTTTTTTGGTTAATAATTTTCTCAACGTATAATATATTGAACAATCTAACGACTTGTCAAAATCAGCTACCTTTCAGCTTGCCTTTGCTTTTACCGTTAGCTTTTGTGGTTTGTGAACTTATTTGATCGATTTTAGACATTATTTCCAGATTTAATGCGAAATTAAAGACTTGCTACGAAAATAAGTGCGGAATTTTCTCCCGGAAAGTGGCTTGGTCGCAAGTATATTGGAAACTTTTGGAAAATAAGTGGAATTAAGACTAAAGCTCTTTGCATCTAATAAAACTCCACCTGAAGCTTAAGTTTGTCCTAGTACCTTTCAACTGCCACTGGGTTATCATTTTGCAACCTACTGATATTTGATAAAACGCAGAGTAGAAATTAACGTCAAAAAAACTCCCAAAGAATAAGCACAAAAAAAGTACAAGTGTCTTAAATGTTGTAAATTGCTTGAAATCTTACCTGCAGACTAATTTAAAAAAAACTGCTAAAATACTCGGTTTCAGCTGTATTACTTTCACTGAAATAGTCCTTTTAACACCATGAAGCAATAAAACAATATAAGAAAACTCTCGTTACTGGAAAAACCAAAAAAAACTAATAGGTACATACGAGAAAATTAGTTATTTACCCCACGGCCGCCACTTTGCCGTAGATCAACTATATTCTTAGAATACCTAGTTAGTGTATTACTGAGTGGGCCTAAAGTACGAGGCCAATCTACGCATTACACAAAGGTGACTTTTACTTGTACGTAAAACCGCGCTTCTACAGTATCATAAAGAAACAGAAGAAGAATTATTACGTTCGAAAGATTCATTATTAATTTAATGTAAACAAGATACATAATATTTATTATAATGGATGTGGTACAAAAAATTTTCAAGGAAGATATTGATATTCAAAATAATTTTGTTTGGAATATGGATGTTAAACGAGAATTGATTGACGAAACGCCTAAAACAGATTTTCAAAATGTAGATACTAGTAGTATGCGTCCTATTAAACAAGAAATAAATGATGACCTTACAACAATTCATATATTGAAAGAATCGATCAGAGAAACTCAATCAGAGGAAAGTTTCCTTGAAGTTAAGATACCCAATATTAAAGACAAATTCAAATATTTTGGTAAGCAAATTAAATCAAAAGGTGAGTAAAATATTCGATCTGGCTTAACATACTTTATGTCATTATTTTTTCATATACTAACTTTTTTAAAAATCAAAATATGAGTAAATTCTAGATTTGCAGCATAAAAAGCACAAATATTTATTTCATTTTTAGCATTAAGTTATGATTAATATGAATAATATTATTAAAACCTCAACTAATTTCCGTAAAATTGTAAATTTCATGCTATTGGTATAAGATTAACATTATCTTGTGAACTTTGAGGAAATTTATTTAATTTTATGTTATATATAAAGTTTCAAAGGCATAAAATTTGCTGTATTGAACAGACTTCTTTCATCATGTAGTTAAAATTACTGCCTTTGGCTCCATTTTGCTATGGGAATTCCAAGCACTACTTTTTATATAGGAGGTTTCATGAAGAAAGTAGACAAATAATACCTATAGTTACAGATTTTGTTATTTAGATTTGAACTATGTATTCTAAAATTATTTTGTTATCCCTTATTTCCAAAATATATATGCTTATAGAATTTTTTTCAAAGAATGGCTCAAAATTTCCTTACAGGATTACTAAAAAATGGAAAATACCCGTTAAATCAAAATACTATTCCTGGAATAAAGATCTGTGGATTTTGTGGGAATTTATACACAAAACAGACAGAAATGCTTAGGCACATTTCTACAAACCATTTTATGAAACAAAAGAAATTACAACATAAAATGGAATTTCACCAGAAAAATGAAAGGTTTAAAAAAAGACAATTAATTGAATTGGTTAGTCAAAGAAAATTTGATGAAAATGTGAAGAATGAAATTGAAATAATTGAACATAATTTGGAAACAGAGGTGCAAGATATGAGATTTGTTGGTAATTTAGAGTTAGATATAGAAACAGGTGAAAACTTGAAAGGAAGAAATTTAACTAGTTTAAATACACACATGCCCAGTCACGCTACTAGTATATCTTTAAAATGTAAAATTTGCCTGAAAACGTTTACACAGAAAACTGATTTAAACTAACATACTTGTATTTACATAGGAGAGAAGCCATTTAAATGTGAGATTTGTTCGAAAACTTTTTCACATAAATGTAGTATGAAAAGACATTTGCTTATTCACATTGCAGAAAATTCACACAAATGTCACATTTGTTTAAAGATTTTTCCATTTCATTCGAATAAAAATTTTCGAATTCACACGAAAAAAAAGCCATTTAAATGTAACAATTGTTTTTCGCAGAAAAGTACTTCCAGAACAAATTTGCTCAGTCACACAGAAAGAAAACCTTTCAAATGTGACATTTGCTTTAAAACTTTCTCATATAAGAGTAATTTTAATGTACATTCACGTAGTCACACTGGAGAAAAACCATTCAAATGTGACATTTGCTTGAAAACTTTTTTGCAGAAGAGTAGTTTAAATGTACATTTACTTAGTCACACAGGAAAAAAACCATTTGAATGTGACATTTGCTTGAAAACGTTCTCTCAGAAGAGTAGTTTAAATGTACATTTGCGTGGTCACACAGGAAAAAAACCATTCAAATGTCACATTTGCCTGAAAACTTTCGTTCGAAAGGATATTTTAGATATACATTTGCCTAGCCACATGGGAGAAAAACCATTCAAATGTGACATTTGTTTAAAATCTTTCTCACAAAAGAGTAATTTAAATGTACATTTACGTAGTCACACTGGAGAAAAACCATTCAAATGTAACATTTGCTTGAAAACTTTTTTGCAGAAGAATAGTTTAAATGTACATTCACGAATTCACACAGGTGAAAAACCATTCAATTGTGAAATTTGCTCGGAATCTTATGCATGGAAACCTAGTCTAATTACACATATGCGTAGTCATACAGGAGAAAAACCATTCAAATGTGTTATTTGTTTGAAAACTTTTTCACAGAAAAGTAGTTTAAATAAACATTTTTTTATTCACACAGGAAAAGAACTCATGCATAATATGTAACATAAAACATTTACTAAAGGCTTGATGTTAATGAAAAATGTGTTTATATAAAATAGTATTCAAATAATTTTTACAGAGTCATTTTTTCACTGAAAATTCTGCACAGTCGTCTATTCATGAGTAAAAGTATTCTAATGTGAATAAAATCTAGATTTTTCTAACGACAATATTCCGATGAAATGAATTAACTCATCATGGTGATTTTCAAACAACAAGTTTTCGTTTTAGAAAAATAATTTTAAAATTGTAAGTTAAGGTGGGGCAGCTTCATACAGTTTTTATATTTTGTCTTACATAGGGTGTCATACATAAGAAAATGAGGAGTGTATCCCAAAATAAAGTTATTTACCTCTATACTAAGATGCATCCCTGATGAGTTAAGGGATCTGAAAGTAGGGCTTAAAATTTCGAACAAACTTATTTTTTCTATTACCCTTCAACTTGAAACTACCAAATTTAGTACACTGTATAAGACTATTAAGGGTATCAAGTAATAGTAAGTAGAGGACAATCGAATATTTCTGGGGGTTAATTGGAGATGACATAACCTTAAAAATCTTACAGAAATTTTTTACCTGTCAGTTGATTTAAAAAAAGAATATTTCCATACGATGGATAATTTAATCCTAAAACTTTTTATACTCTTCTATTCTTTCATAAAACTTTGTCATTTTCTTATGATAGTTAAGCATATTTATTATACCCCTATGATTAAAGCAAACCTCGCCAGTAAAAAGTTTTTTCTTTTGAAATCAATTTCGATATTTATGTCTAATTTAAACATATGTAGATACGAATTTTTTTATAATAAAAATACATTCTCTAATTAATACATATTTAAATTTTTGATTCAACGATGTAACCATCTTTTGCTTAGTGTTCTTCCACGGCAGCCTCGTTGCTAGTGCATTCTTTTTCCATTGGGACATCGAAGGTTAGTTCTCTTTGGCCTAAACTGTCAATGTCAAGGTAATCTATGTCCTCCATACCTTATTTAGCCTTTATGCCTTTATTAGAAGTGCTGGGAGTGGTTTTGTTCTTCTTTTTCTTTAGGCCGTGATCTGGTATTTTCCCAAACCTATAATTCATGGTGTAATCATTGGCATAGAAGGTCAGGTAGAATTGTTTGTCTATGTCTACTTTTAAGAGCTGACCATTATTTTTGTCTTTCTGATTTAGGCCTTTCCAGTGTGAAGTCCTTCATTCTGCGCATTCAAGATATCTTCTCCTGCACACGTCGTTAACTCAGCTACCGTCCAGCTCACGATCTGTGGAGTCTTCAGCAGTAACCACTCAGCCGACTGTGATGTTTCACGGTCGGCTGAGTCAAGGGAACATCAAATTAAAACCGTACATTGTTAACATACACATTTTTATTCATCTATGTATCATACAGTAACTATCAACTGATAATATTAATGTACGAGACCAATCTATGAGTTACACTCCGATGACTTTGACAATATGATATAGAAATAGAAGAAGAATTTATAACTTATGCATAATTTGGTTTTTATTGTTGAAAATATTTATTAATTTGATATTAATATAAAATAATGGATATGGTACAGAAAAATGTCAAAGAAGAAAATAATATTCAAAATGATTTTGTTTGGAATATGGATGTTAAACGTGAATTTACTGACGAAACGCAAGGGGAAGATTTTCAAGATCTAAACACCAGTAGAGTGCACCCCATTAAACAAGAAATAAATAATGACCTCAACATAATTCAAACGTTAGGAGAATCGATGGTTTCAACTAAATCCGAGGACGGTTTTCTTGAGGCTAAGTTACCCATATTTCAAAACAAAATCAAATATTCTGGAAAGCGAATTGAATCAAAAGGTGAGTACAATCTTGGTTCTTGGCTTAACATAATTCATGTGATTATTCTCGTACTATTTGAAAAAAGGAAAATAATGAGTAACTTATAAATTTCAAGTGTTACCTACTAGCATAAAAAATAATATATAAAAAAGTGATAGATACAAGAAACTTCAATTTTTGTTTAATTTTCAAAATTATTCGAGCCTAAACTGATTTTTATAGGTTATTCAATTACTTTACATAACATGTTTGACAAATTATTTTTTTGGTGTAATTGTAAATTTCATCCTATTGATATAATATTAACATTATCTAGTGAACTTTGAGCAAATTTAAGTTATATATAAAATTTTAAAGTCATAAAATTTAATGTATTGAACTAACTTCATTCTTGCACTTTTTCTTTCATCCTGTAGTTAGAATTACTACCTTTGGCTCCTTTTGCTATGGGAACAATAGTTTTGGACGAATCAGCTCAAATAATTCCAAACACTACTTTTTATATAGAAGGTTTCATGAAAATATCAATTTTTGAAAAATAGACAAATAATACCTATAATTACAGATTTTGTTATTTAGATTTGAACTATGTATTCTCAAAAGTATTTTGCTATCCCTCATTTCCGAAATATATATATTTATAGAATTTTCTCAAAGAATGGCTCAAAATTTCCTTACAGGATTGCTAAAAAATGGAAAATACTCGTTAAATCAAAATACTATACCCGGAATAAAGATCTGTGGATTTTGTGGGAATTTATACACAAAACAGATAGAAATGCTTAGGCACATTTCTACAAATCATTTTATGAAACAAAAGAAATTACAACCTAAAATGGAATTTCACCAGAAAAATGAAAGTTTTAAAAAAAGGCAATTAGTTGATTTGGTTAGTCACAGAAAATTTGATGAAAATGTGAAGAATGAAATTGAAATAGTTGAACATAATTTGGAAACAGAGCTGCAAGATATGAGATTCATTGGTAATTTAGAATTAGATACAGAAAAAAGTAAAAAATTGAAGAGAAGAAAGTTAAATCGACTTTTTTTAGTTCCACCAGGAGAAAAACCATTTAAGTGTGACATTTGCTGGAAATCTTATTCTTTAAAAACTAATTTGAATACACACATGCTCAGTCACGATAGTAGTAAACCATTCACATGTAAAATTTGCCTGAAAACCTTTCCACATCAAACTAATTTGAACAAGCATTCTTGTATTCATACAGGAGAGAAGCCATTCAAATGTGACATTTGCTTGAAAACCTTTTCACAGAAGAGCAATTTAAACGTACATTTACGTGGTCACACTGGAGAAACACCATTTAAATGTGACATTTGCTTGAAAACTTTCTCGCAGAAGAGTAATTTAAATGTACATTTACGTGGTCACACTGGAGAAAAACCATATAAATGTGACATTTGCCCTAAAACATTTGCACAAAAGAGCAATTTAAATGTACATTTACGTGGTCACACAGGAGAAACACCATTCAAATGTGATATTTGCTTGAAAACTTTCTCACAGAAGAGTAGTTTAAATGTCCATTTACGTGGTCACACAGGTAACAAACCATTCAAATGTGACATTTGCTTGAAAACTTTCTTACGAAAGGATACTTTAGATAAGCATTTGCCTAGCCACACTGGAAAAAAACCATTCAAATGTGATATTTGTTTAAAAACTTTCTCGCAGAAGAGTAGTTTAAATGTCCATTTACGTGGTCACACAGGGAAAAAACCATACAAATGTGACATTTGCTTAAAAACTTTCTTACGAAAGTATATTTTGGATAGGCATTTGCCCAGCCACACTGGAAATAAACCTTTCAAATGTGACATTTGTTTGAAAACTTTCTCACAGAAGTGTAGTTTAAATGTACATTTACGCATTCACACAGGAAAAAAACCATACAAGTGTGAAATTTGCTCGGAATCTTATGCATGGAAACCTAGTCTAATTACACATAAGCGTAGTCATACACAAGAAAAACCATTCAAATGTGATATTTGTTTAAAAACTTTTTCACAGAAAGGTAGTTTAAATAAACATTTTTGTATCCACACAGGAAAAAGAACTCATGCAAATGTGACATAAAACTTTTACCAAAAGCCTTGGTGTTAATAAAAAATGTGTCCATATAAAATTATTTTGAAATAACAATGACATATAACCTATAGATTGATGTTTGGTCTTACATTTCAATTTATAAATAAGAAAGAAGAAATTACGAGAGTGTACTCTCAATGTATAACTGAGACCAGACATCGTAAAAAAAGAAGATAATTAAAAAAAACGATCATTAAGAAAACTATAAAAAAACAAAAATAAATAAAGAAGGTACTTGAGTATTAATAGTAATTGAAAAAACCAAACAGAAATAAATGAAGAAGCTTTAGGAGTCTGTAAAACCAGAGTTACAGAAATAAATGAAGAAGCTTTAGGAGTCTGTAAAACCAGAGTTACAGAAATAGATGAAGAAAGTTAAACTAAGTACCCAGGGTAACGTTTCTACCAGCTGACTACAATGCGACGAATCCATTTTAAGAAGGATAATATAAAAAGAGCGCGCGAGAAAATACGTGACGTCGCATTACTTAAATCTGAAATTTAGATGTGTTTATAAACCATTATTTTATTTAGTTACTTAGTTTTAAAAATTTGTTTTCAAATAAACTTTTCATTTAACATACCGGCTGTTTCATTCTAAATTATACCCTAGACAACATGAATCAAATTAGAATCCTACATTATTCAAATAACATTCAAAGGCCTAAGCTTTAATTATTATAATGTTAACTTTGCATTTATCTATGTAACATACATTAACTAACAACTATTAATATTAAGGTACGAGACCAATCTATGAGTTACACAGATGACTTTGACATTATGATATAGAAATAGAAGAATTTATAGGTTACGCATAATTTGGTTTTTATTGTTGAAAAGATTTATTAATTTAATATAAACATAAAATAATGGATATGCTACAGAAAACTGTCAAGGAAGAAATTAATATTCAAAATGATTTTGTTTGGAATATGGATATTAAACAAGAATTTACTGACGAAACGCACAAGGAAGATTTTAAAGATGTACACACCAGTAGTATGCATCCTATTAAACAAGAAATAAATGATGAGTTTAACACAATTAAAACGTTAGGAGTATCAATGGTTGCAACTAAATCCGAGCACAGTTTTCTTGAGGTTAAGATACCAATTATTCCAAACAAAGTCAAATATCTTGGAAAGAGAATTAAATCAAAAGGTGAGCAGAATCTTGGTTCTGGAAAACATATTTCATGTCATTTTCATGCTTTTGTAAAAATAATGATTAACTTATAAATTTGAAGTATTACGTACTAGCCTAAGAAATAATGTATAAAACAGCGACTGTTACAAAAAGCTTCAATTTTTGTTTTGTTTTTAGTATTAGTACTTAACATACTACTTTTGGTCCCATTTTGCTCTGGGAACAAGACTTTTGTACAAATCAGCTAATGTCATTCCTAGTATTATATTATTATCAATATTTCTGAAAGAATAGCTCCAATTTCACTTTCAGGATTGGTAAAAAATGGAAAAATATCGAAATCAAATACTATTAAGATCTGTGAATTTTGTGGGAATTTTTATACAAAACAAATAGAAATGCTCAGGCACTTTTATACAAATCATTTTATGAAACAAAAGAAATTACAACATAAAATGAAATTTAGCCGAAAAAAAGAAAGTTGTAGAAAAAGACAATTAATTGATCTTACCAGTCACAGAAAATTTTATGAAAATGTGAAGAATGAAATTGAAATAGTTGAACATAATTTAAAAACGGAGTTGCAAGATATTGAGTTAGATATAGAAAAATGTGAAAAATTGAAGAGAAGGAATTCAAACAGACATTGGTTGGTTCAACCAGGAAAAAAGCTATTTAAGTGTGACATCTGTTCCAAAACTTTCTCACAGAAATGTAATATGAAAAGACATTTGCTTAGACACACTGATAACCCACACAAATGTGTCATTTGTTTAAAGACTTTTCCACAAAAGTTTCATTTGAATAGACATTTTCGAATTGATACAAGAGAAAGGCCTTTTGAATGTAACGTTTGCTTGAAAACTTTCTCACAGAAAAGTAGTTTAAAAACACATTTGCTCAGTAACACAGAAAAAAAGCCTTTCAAATGTGATATTTGTTTGAAAACTTTTTCCCAAAAAATTCATTTCAACACACATTTGCGAGGTCACACAGGAGAAAAGCCATTCAAATGTGAGACTTGTTTCAAAATGTTTTCACAGAAGAGTAGCTTAAATGTACATATGCGTAGTCACAAAGGGGAGAAGCCATATAAATGTGACATTTGTTCAAAATCTTTCTCACACAAGAGTAATTTAAATGTACATTTGCGTGGTCACACTGGAGAAAAACCTTTCAAATGTGATATTTGTTTGGTATCTTATTCATGGAAAACTAGCTATATTACACATTTGCGTAGCCACACAGGAGAAAAGCCATACAAATGTGACATTTGTTTGAAAGCGTTTTCACTTAAGATTCATTTGAAAGTACATATGCGTATTCACACAGGTGAAAAACCATTCAAGTGTGAAATTTGCTCGGAATCTTATGCATGGAAACCTAGTTTAATTACACATATGCGTAGTCATACAGGAGAGAAGCCATACAGATGCAAAATTTGTTCAAAATCTTTTTCACAGAAAAGTAGTTTGAATAAACATTTTTGCATTCACACAGAAAAATAACTCGTGCATATGTGATGTAACAATTTCACTAAAAGGATTTATCTTTATAAACAAGTAAAATGGTTTTCGTATTCTCAGCTTGAGAGGTATAGCGAATTTTTTACTATTAGTAATCAGTAAATATTTTCAATATTCGGATTCGAATCTGCGTCTCCAGGTATAAAAGCAAAAAAAGTTGCATTTGAAAAATCATGTCAAAAATAGGATTTGAAATCTCTTCGAAAGGTGAAAAAAAATTTGTATGAGAGGAAAAATTTTGTGTGGGAAAAATCACATTATACTTAATTTACTGAATTTTTTCCTAATAATGTCCAAAATTTCTTTAATTTTGGCTTACCTACAATACAAATGCAAAAAACCAAAGCGCGCTACAAGGAACATACCCTAAGAAGAAAAACAAACTTATTTGTTATTCAGTGGAAACAACATGGCGGATTTTCGATGTCAGTGCCCTCAATTGTACGTGGCAGAACTAATCTATATTCGCGGTTCATTTAAATTTTACAACACAAAAAATCTACTATATTCTATGTTATTCATTCCCATCCAATTCCGAAATGTTTTAGAGTTGGAAAGTGTAATATGTAAATAAATACTAAACAGAAATAAAACAGTTATTCAGTTGACCAGATTGTATATCATTAGAATGATCTAGTGGATATTATTATTTTGGGATGGTTTTAATTGTCAGAGATCTTCGTCTTCTATTTCATACACTCCCAAGTGTAGTGCTCTGGAGTTCGCCCATTGTACTGTAGCATGACTTCTAGGGTTTCTTTCTCGTTCATTCACTATCGTTGAAAGACAAAGTTTTCAAGTTATTTTTGGTAAATAGTGCTATTAACTTTTACTTATTTCTTGTTACTAAAAAATCAGAGAAAATAAAGCTATGTAAATATATACTACTTTACTCATATTTGACTGGACTAACAAGCCATTGATAACGTTAGTGTGCGCATGTATGAAAATTTGTCATTGAATTCACTTGGGCAATTTTACGCGCACGAATGCTCGATCTGTACATATCTTAAGATCAAACATGAAATAAAATTAAAATAAAAAATATATTAATAGTAAAAATATTTTATTCGAATTTTCACAATACTTTATTAGATTGTGAGTTGAGAAGATAAAATTAGATCAATGGTTTTCAAAAGTTGACTTTTAACCAGACACCAGACCATTTTATAGAAATAGAAGAAGAATGTTTATCTAAGTAACCGTCTTACATACATACGTATGTATGTCAGTCAGTTTTAATATTACAATTATAGTTGAAAGAACTTTTATTCAATTTTTAATTTGATATAATCTAGATAGAATGGATATCGAGCAATTAGTTATTAAGGACGAAATCGAAATTCACGATGATTTTAATTGGAATACGAATATTAAACAAGAATTGAGTGATTACAACTTAAGTTCAGCTCTACAAAATATTGATACGATTAGTATGCATCCTGTTAAACAAGAAATAAGTGACGATCTAAACACAGATCAAGTAGTTGAAGAATCTATGGCCGCCGCAAAAATAGAGGAAAACTGTATTAATATGGTTGATAAACCCAATTTTCCAAAAAAATTAGAGTATTTTAGAATAAAAACTGGAAAACGAATTGAATCACAAGGTGAGTTAAACTGATTGATGTGCTATTTACATGTAACATTTTTATGTCAATATTTTTGTGTACTTTTATTTTGTTCATTATTTAAACCATTTAGGAGGGGTCATTTCTTAAATTTCAAATAGCCACTTTCTTTTCGATTCTAGAAATCGATAGCAATCTGCAGTTACCAATAATGAAACAAAGTTATATTTGTGGCTGATGATCTGTGTATCATTCGAGATAAATATATACATGTTTTATTTTTTGTTTTAGTGAGAATTCACTGAAACAACTGCTCATATTCTTCTCTTAGTTTATGTTCTTTAGAGAAGATGTAAATCTATATTTGTCACAGAATTAGTTGTGATCTATTTCACATTTCAACAGCTGCTTTGCAATAAAGGATTTTGTACTTTTGTTGAGTGCAGCTATCTAAGAAGAGAAAAATACTGACAAATTTTGAATTCATAAAAACTAGTTTTAATTTTCTTTACAGTGTTGTTAAAAAATGGAAAACGTCTGAATCTGAATACCATTGGTGGGATTATATTCTGTGAGTTGTGTGGAAATTTGTACACGAAACAAATTGAATTCCTTTGGCACTTTTCTATAAGACATTGTATGAAATTGAAATTTTATCAGAAAAATAACTGTTGTCAGAAAAGGCCAACAACAGAATCTGCCCTTAACAGAAATTTTGACAAGAATATGAAAAATGAAATTGAAATAATTGAAGATGGTGGGAAAAAAGAAGAAGGTATTGGATTTGCTGATAATTTCAAGTTAACATTAGAAGAAATCCAGAAATTGGAAAGAAGTTATATAAATAGGTATTTGTCTGCTCGCGATGGAAAAAAGGCTTTCAAATATGGCATTTGTTCAAAAACTTTTTCACAGAAAAGTAATTTGAGTACACATTTGCGTACTCATACAGGAGAAAAGCCATTCAAATGTGAAATATGTTTGAAACGTTTTTCACAGATAGGTAGTTTGGGAACACATTTGCAGAATCATACAGGAGAAAAACCATTCAAATGTGACATTTGTTTAAAAGCTTTTTCACACAAATACAAGATGAAAATTCATTCGCGCATACATACAGGGGAAAAGAAATTTAAATGTGAGATTTGTTCAAAAACTTTTTCATATAAAATTAGTTTAAATTCACATATGCATAATCACACAGGTGAAACACCATTCAAATGTGACATTTGTTCGAAAAACTTTTCACAGAAATGCAGTATGATAAAACATTTGCTGCTTCATACAGGAGAAAAACCATACAAATGTGACATTTGTTCGAAAAGCTTTTCACAGAAATGGAGTATGAAAAGACATTTGCTGCTTCATACAGGAGAAAATCCATTCAAGTGTGAAATTTGTTTAAAAGTTTTTTCACACCAGTATAAGGTAAAAATACATTCGCGCATACATACAGGAGAAAAGAAATTTAAATGTGAGATTTGTTTAAAAACTTTTTTGCAAAAAAGTAATTTGAAATCACATTTGCTTAGGCACACTGGCGAAAAGCCATTCAAGTGCGAAATTTGTTTAAAAACATTTTCACTGAAAGGTAATTTGAATACACATTTGCTAAATCACTCAGAAGTAAAACCATTCAAGTGTGAAATTTGTTTAAAAACTTTTTCACGGAAAATTGATTTGAAGACACATCTGCGTAGTCATACAAGAGAAAAACCATTCAAGTGCGAAATTTGCTCAAAAGCTTTTTCACAGAACAGTCATATGATTGATCATTTACGTAGTCATACAGGAGAAAAACCATTCAAATGTGACATTTGTTTAAAAGCTTTTTCACACAAATATAAGATGAAAATTCATTCACGCATACATACAGGGGAAAAGAAATTTAAATGTGAGATTTGTTCAAAAACTTTTTCATATAAAATTAGTTTAAATTCACATATGCATAATCACACAGGTGAAACACCATTTAAATGTGACATTTGTTCGAAAAACTTTTCACAGAAATGCAGTATGGAAAAACATTTGCTGCTTCATACAGGAGAAAAGCCATACAAATGTGACATTTGTTCGAAAAGCTTTTCACAGAAATGCAGTATGAAAAGACATTTGCTGCTTCATACAGGAGAAAAGCCGTTTAAATGTAGCATTTGTATGAAAACTTTCTCACTAAAATTTCATTTCAATACACATTTGCGCAGCCACTTAGGAGAAAAGCCTTTCAAATGTGACATTTGTTCGAAAACCTTTTCACAGAAAACTAATTTGAGTACACATTTGCGTACTCATACAGGAGAAAAGCCATTCAAATGTGAAATATGTTTGAAAAGTTTTTCACAGAAAACTAATTTGAAAACACATTTACGTATTCACACAGGTGAAAAAGCATTAAATGTTGAATTTGTTTAAATACATACCTTTGCATTCAAACCAAAGTAAAAAATTAGCACCTGAAGCAGAAACACTGTGACAAACTCAATGATGAATGTAATTTAATAAGTTACCAACAACAGAAACACATACTTGAAAAAGGATAGAATTGACTGTAATGTGAAAATGCGTCTATTACTGTTAAATGAGGATTATTCGATATTTTAAGAACATTGATGTTCATGATCAAATGGTTCATTGACTGCTTAGTGGAGCACCTGGAGTGTCAACATCATACAAACCTCGAACTTCCGTTGCAGTTAATGGAAAAAAAATGGAATGTTCAGCTAATAAATAAAAAAGTTTCCCTATTGAAAATTTGTGTTTGATTTTAAAATGAAAAAAAATCAATAAAAAATTACTTTTATCCATGGATTAGTTGTCGAAAAAAGCTTAATTTTTCATTTTATGTCATTTGGAAGTGATAGTGGCATCCACATATGAATTTTCTTGGAAATAATTTTTTTCAAGCAAAATTTTACTGGACTAACAAGCCATTGATAGCGTTAATATGCGCAAATGCATACGTGCATGAAAATTTGTCATTGATTCAACATCCCATTTCTTCCTTTCCATGTTTGGCAAGACAAGGTTGATCCTAATACCAGATATCCGATATTAGGAGCCGCCGTGTGCACAAAATGAACACGATATAACCTCAAAAATGCCAACTAGAATAGTATAAACTAAGCCTAGTTTGAAACTAACACTCTTTCTCTAAATATTTCATATTATAAAAGTTCAAAACCATTACGTTGGGTGGTTAGGTTACAAAAACTGTGAACCAATAAAAACTCTCAAAATTCTCACAAAAGCAATAGAAACACATCGGCTACTTCACTGTAGGATTTCGGAAGCGCAGGATGCAGCATTTATAATCGGCTACTTCCGCCTATATCAAAATACAATCAACGTAAAAACCAAACACTTTTTATACATCGTACGTCCACTAGAACTACAATCTTCTCCTGCACAACGTCGTCTTTTATTATTTGGCATTCAGACGAGTTGGTTTTTTATCATATCGGAGATCGACTGTTATAACCTTAAAAAACAATGAATTGGAACTGCATGAATTATTCTCTCTAATGTCGTTGTGAATTATAATGATGAGTGGGTGAATAATAAATACGCCTCGTAATTCTTTGAAAGTGGACTAGACAAAATACCTCCACATTTACCACTTAATATAAAAATTGTTAACTTCGATAAAAGTGCCTGTCATAAACTAACAAGGCACAGAAAACAAAAAAATGTTGACGGTGAATGCTCAATATGTTTCCGATAGTTACTGATAGGCAGCAGTAGCGGTATGCGCTTCGTCCACTGAATACGACCATTGTTTCTCGTATGTATGCTGTGTGTGTGTTTGTATTTTGCCCGCGAATTACATTAGAAAAATACGCTTACAGGATGGGCTTTATCACGTTCGAGTATATGTGTTTCTACCATAGAAATTTTTTAATAGAATTTTCACAATTATAGATTGAAAGTTAAGGTAAATTTAGATCAATGGTGACTTTATTAACTTGACACTTTTCATATTATAGAAATAGAAGAAGAATGTTTGTCAATGTCACGTGATCTGTGTTCAATTAATTACAATTCTGGTTCAAATAACTTATTGACTTAATTTTATATAATCCAGACAGAATGGTTATTGAACCAGCAGTAATTAAGAACGAAATCGAAATGGAGGATGATATTATTTGGAATACGAATGTAAAACAAGAATTTAGTGATGAAATGCCCTATGCCGCTTCTCAAAATGTAAATATAAGTAGTATGCATCTTGTTAAACAAGAAATAAGTAACAATCTAAACACGGATCAAGTATTTGAAGAATCTGTAGGCGCTGCAAAAACAGAGGGATGTACTAATGTGGTTGATGAACCTAAAATTCCAAACAAATTGGAATATTTCAGAATAAAAACTGGAAAGCGAATTAAATCACAGGGTGAGTTACACTTACTTTCAATTTTGGTTGTGTGTAGCTATTTAAGAAGAGTCAAATATTCATGAATTTTAAATTTATAAAATCTAGTTCTAATTTTTTTTACAGTGTTGCTAAAAAATGGAAAACATCTGAATCTGAATATGATTGATGGGATTATAATCTGTGAGTTGTGTGGTAATTTACACACGAAACAAATGGAATTCCTTTGGCACTTTTCTAGTCATTGTATGAATCAGAAATTTTACCAGAAAAATAAATCTTGTCAAAAAAAGCCAACAACAGACACTGTTGTTAATAGAAATCTTGATGAGAATGTTAAAAATGAAATTGAAATGATTGAAGATGGTTGTAGGAAGAAAGAAGATATTAGATTTGCTGATAATTTTGAGTTAAGTTTAGAAGGTCAGAAATTGGAAAAAAATGATATAAATGGATATTTGTCTGCTCGTAATGGAAGAAAGCCATTCAAATGTGGCATTTGTTTAAAAGCTTTTGCACAGAAAAATGTTTTGAAGAGACATTTGCGTACTCATACAGGGGAAAAACCTTTTAAATGTGCCATTTGTTTAAAAGCTTTTGCACAGAAAATTGTTTTGAAGAGACATTTGCGTACTCACACAGGAGAAAAGCCATTCAAATGTGGATTATGTTTAAAAACTTTTACACAGAAGAGTGGTTTGAGGGCACATTCGCACAGTCATACAGGAGAAAAAGCTTTTAAATGTGAAATTTGTTTAAATGCTTTTTCAATGAAAAGTCATTTGAATAGACATTTGCGTAATCATTCAGGAGAAAAGCCATTCAAGTGTGAAATTTGTTTGAAAGCTTTTTCACATAAGTATAAGATGAAAAGACATTCGCGTATACATACAAGGGTAAAGAAATACAAATGTGAGATTTGTTTAAAAACTTTCTCCAAGAAAAGTAATTTGAAATCACATTTGCTCACACACAAAGGAGAAAAGCCATTCAAGTGTGAAATTTGTTTAAAAGTCTTTTCACGGAAAGGTAATTTGAATATACATTTGCTTAGTCACACACAAGTAAAATCTTTTAAATGTGAAATTTGTTTGAGAGCTTTTTCACAGGAACACAATTTGATTATGCATTTGCAGAGCCATAGGATAGAAAAGATATTCCAATGTGACATTTGTTTAAAAACTTTTATAGATAGCAGTAATTTGAAGAGACATTTGCGTAGTCATACAGGAGAGAAACCTTTTGAATGCTATATTTGTTTAAAAGCTTTTTCACAGAAAAGTCATTTGAATGATCATTTGCGTAGTCACACTGGAGAAAAGCCATTTAAGTGCGAAATTTGCTTAAAAGCTTTTTCACAGAAAAGTCATTTAAATTATCATGTGCGTATACATACAGGGGAAAAGAACTTCAAATGTGATATTTGTTCGGAAACCTTCTCACATAAAATTAGTTTAAATTCACACATGCATAATCACACAGGAGAAAAGCCATTCAAATGTGACATTTGTTCGAAAACCTTTTCACAGAAATGTCATTTGAAACAACATTTGCTGCTTCATACAGGAGAAAAGCCATACAAATGTGACTTTTGCTTGAAAACTTTTTCTCAGAAGTGCAGTATGAAAAAACATTTACTGCATCATACATGAGAAAATACATTCAAATGTAGCATTTTCATTAAATCTTTTTCACTAAAATTTCAAAGGTGACTTTTGATCGAAAACATCATAAGCTTCATAAAAATATTTTTAGAGTTGTAAATTTTTCATTTTCTATTATCAATCAATATGTACGTTTCAAAATGCATTTTCTCAGGCACAAATTAATTTTTTTTTGAATTTTTTTTCACAAAATTTCCTGAGGCCCTCCCGAATCGAATGATGTTTTGTGTTTTATTTCCTCGACTACATTTTCAATTGTGTACTTGCGTTTTTAAAAAGTATCAATTTTTTGTTTATTTTATAAGTCTTTGATATGAACTAGTGCCAGAATTTTAGAATTTAGAGAATTTGAGGGGCCTCATCTATTTTTAGAATAAGTGCAATCCATATGACTGAAAACAGTGCAAAATGCTTGTTTTGTGTTAGTTAGGTTATTAAAAATAAAATTTTATTTGAAAGAAATCAGAAACCTTTATTCTTTAACTAAATAATAAGGTAACAGTTTCTTAAATGGGCCGAGTGGCCATCCAGAAATTTCCACAAAGCTCCGCTTATTCTGACCAAGAGCGTGGCAAATAATCGAGAAACAACGCAAAGTTTCCATGCAATATAAAATAGTTCGGATACTCGATTAGAGATGGCGTTACTGTGCACAACGTCCACTAGTTCGGCCGCAACTGCGTTTGCCTCTCGTCAACTCTCTTCACTCCTCGTATTTTTCTCACATTTATTCTATTTACCATATACAAATATAAACACAAACACTCCACGTTAATATTATACAGTCATGCGTTTCACTTAAACGTAATGTTACTTATTTGAAACAATTGACTAATAGCCACAATAATATCCCAAATCATCAAAATAATCACTTAAATCCATTGACTAGTTGCCAAGAAAAGCTAAATTTTTTATTTTATGTCATTTTTCAAACTAATTTGACTGGACTAACAAGCAATAGAGTTCATGTGCGCAAATGCGTATCTACATAAAAATTTTACGAGCACTTGTGCTCAGATCAGTAAATAGTTTATATAAAGTAGAATCATAACTAAAACAAAATATATGTAAATACAATTCGTATTAAAAATAGTTGTTGTGCATAATACATAAAAATACTAAGATATATATTTCTAAAAAGTAAAAATATTGATTATGATTCTTAGAATAACATTGATCAAGTTAGATCAATGGTTTTTAAGTGGTGACTTGTTTAACTTAACACTTAGATCATATTATAAAAATAGAAGAATATTTGTACCCGTTCAGTTATATAACAATTTTTGATCAAATAACTTTTATTAAATTCTGAATTTGAAATATAAACCATACAGAATGGATATCAAGCCAACAGTAATTAAGGAAGAAATCGAAATTCACGATGATTTTATTTGGAATACGTATGTAAAACAAGAATTTAGTGATGAAATGCCCTATGCCGCTTCTCAAAATGTAAATATAAGTAATATGCATCTTGTTAAACAAGAAATGAGTGACGATCTAAACACAGATCAAGTAGTTAAAGAATCTATGGTCGCCACAAAAACAAAGGAATGTACTGATATGGTTGATAAACTTAAAATTCCAAACAAATTGCAATATTTCAGAATAAAAACTGGAAAACCAATTAAATTACGAGGTGAGTTACACCGATTGATGACATTTTTAGATGTAATATTTTTGTATAAAAATTTTTATATAATATCATTTTCTTGAATACTTTAGCTATTTGAGACAAAGCAAAATGTTTTGTTCATTCAGTTCTAGCATGATCAGTGTAGTATCTGAGATAACTTGAATTTTTTTTGTTTTGTGAGAATATTACATAGAGAGAAAAGGTGAAATTCGCTTGGCAATGCACATACGAATTATACTATAAAATACAGTAGAAGCAACTGTTTTAACTATTGTTTGAATTTTAACAGCCTGTTATTAACAGTGAACCACTGATTATTGTGCAAGTGAGCATAAGAGGTTTATTTCCAAGAGTAAAAATATTTTATTTGAATTTTCAGAATAACATACCTAAATTATACTCCATTTTATGTTCTAATATTTTTTTCCTATTCACCTATTCTAGCATTTGATCGTTCCTTATCTTAAATTGCAAGAAATATTTTGGTTTACTAGGTAGTAAACAAAAATGTATTCTTACATACATTATTCAATTTTTGATAAGTTCATTATCAATATCTGTATTGAATTTATTTTCCGTTGATGTCTTCTCTTATTTTTGTTACTAGTTTTTACTATATTAGTTTCAAACTCAAATTAGAATTACTATACCAGCTGTATTAGAAAGAAATAAAATGAAGTAGAATATAAAACATATCTATATCATATTTATAGCTATTTAAAAAGAGTAAAATGTTCACAAATTTTAAATTCATAAAAACTAGTTTTATTTTTTTACAGAGTTGTTAAAAAATGGAAAACATCTGAATCTGAATGCGATTGATGGGATTATAATCTGTGAGTTGTGTGGAAATTTACACACAAAACAAATGGAATTCTTTTGGCACTTTTCTACAAGTCATTATATAATAGAAAAATTTTACCAGAAAAATAACTGTTGTCAAAAAAGGCCAAAAACAGACACTGCTGTTAACAGAAAAGTTGATGAAAATGTTAAAAATGAAATTGAAATAATTGAAGATAGTTGGAAAAAGGAAGAAGATATTAGTTTTACTGATAATTTTGTGTCAAGTTTTAATGAAGGTCAGATAATGGAAAAGAGTGATTTAAATGGAGATTTATATGCTCTCAATGGAAGGGAACCATTCAATTGTGACATCTGTTTAAAAGCTTTTTCACACAAGTATAAGCTGAAAATACATTCGCGGATACATACAGGGGAAAAAAAAATTAAATGTGATATTTGTTTAAAAACTTTTTCGCAGAAAAGTAATTTGGATTCGCATTTGCTTACGCATACAGGAAAAAAGCCATTCAAGTGCAAAATTTGTTCAAAAACTTTTTCATATAAAGTTAGTTTGAATTTACATATGCATAATCACACTGGCGAAAAACCATTCAAATGTGAAATTTGTTCAAAAACCTTTTTACAGAAATGCAATATGAAACAACATTTGCTACTTCATACAGGAGAAAAGCCATACAAATGTGAAGTTTGCTCCAAAACCTTTTCACAGAAATGCAATATGAAACAACACTTGTTGCTGCATACAGGAGAAAAGCCATTCAAATGTGAGATTTGTCTCAAAACTTTCTCATATAAAATTAGTTTGAATACACATTTGCTTACGCACACAGGAGAAAAGTCATTTAAATGCGAAATTTGCTTAAAAGCTTTTTCAACAAAAAGTAATTTAAATACACATTTGCATAGTCATACAGGAGAAAAACCTTTTAAATGTGAAATTTGTTCAAAAACTTTTTCGAAGAAAAGTCATCTGAGTATACATTTGCATAGACATTCAGGAGAAACGAAATTTAAATGTGAGATCTGTTCAAAAACTTTTTTACTGAAAATTAATTTGAAATCACACTTGCTTAAGCACACAGGAGAAAAGCCACACAAATGTGAAATTTGTTTAAAAACTTTTTCACATAAAATTAGTTTGACTTCACACATGTATAATCACACAGGTGAAAAACCATTCAAATGTGACATTTGCTCAAAAACCTTCTCACAGAAATGCAATATGAAACAGCATTTGTTGCTTCATACAGGTGAAAAACCATTCAAATGTGAAATTTGTTCGAAAACCTTTGTGCAAAAATCTAATTTAAATACACATCTATGTAGTCATGTAGATGAAAAACCAATAAATGTGAAATTTGTTTGAATACACACCTTTGCTTTAACACCGAAATAAAACCAATTAAAAAATGGCATGGAGCAGAAACCTTGCGACTGCGGGGCTCATCGCAGTTTCTCGAGGCTTAAATTGGAAATATATGTATTAAAAATCAATTTCTGTGTTTCAACTCTAGAAATTAAAAATATGCATAGAAATGTTGATCAGACTTACCTGTAAACTCAAAAATTTTATGTAAAAAATAATATTTCTCTTATAAATAAGTCCATTCAGCTTCATACAAATATTTTCATTTTTTCAATCATTTGAGATACACTTTTCAAAATGCTTTCTCCCCTGCACAAATTGAACTTTTTATTCATAATTCTTTTTCACAGTTTCCTGAGACTCTCTCGAATCGAATGCACTTTGTTGCATTTCGATTCTTCTTATTGCTCAGAATTTTCTAACCATTGTGCTTCATTTCCTCGACTACATTTAAAATTGCTTCAGTAGGAATAGACCAAGTGAGAAGAAAAAAAATATTTTTTCTATACAGGCATGTATGTGTATATTGGAATGGTTGAATTAAATACATGAACCTGTAACCTTCTGTAGTGCAATATATCCAATTTTAAAGATAAGCAGTGACAGTTAATTGCAAAAAAACAAAAAATACACGCGTATTTCATATCCAATATATAAGGGGTGTGACATAAATATCACACTGCGTCATAAATATAACTATCTTAAATTTTTCCACTTTTCAGGAGAGAGAAAAAACCGTGCTATTTTTAAATATAGGAAAAAATTTCAAAAAAATATATAACTAACAAAAGTAGTTATTTATGATTAAATTGTTGAAAGAAAGATTTTATTTTGAGATTGGGGATGATGATTAAAAAACGAGTGTAAATTATATATTTCGATTCGTAAAAACTATTGATTACAGTTACAACTAGTGAAGAATAAATTCAATTAACTTCAGCGATTGAATTAACTTAATTCATTAAATATTACTTCAAGACAATCTAATTATAAGTTTGTATTCCGTGTTCTTTACTGTTTGGCATATGTCAATTGTTACTTCCTGTAATGAATAAGATGTAAGGTTAAAAAGATGTGTGAATAAGAACATATAACTAGAATAAAGATTAACTAGGTATCTGGATCAAGACAGAAAATTGGATATTGTCGGCATCTTCATATTGGGATATTCCTTCCCGTTAAAATATGTTTTACATATGTGTCGCCAGAAATTTACTTTCAGGAGATGAGCGTTTTCACGCAAGCGAGTATGTGTTCCATGCATAGATATAGTAATATCATTGTATAATCTATTCTTTATACAATGGTAATATACATCTTTAAGATTTATCAATTACAATTTATCTATGAGATAACTCTATCAATTATTATTGAATATTGGGTTTTCCCACAACCACGGAACATACCTTGGAAATGAAATTAGATCAATGGTTTTCAAATTCTGACTTTTATCTAGACACTTGAACCATATGATAGAAGAAGAACGTTTCTGCAGGATCAGTGTATATTAAAAATTTTGGTTCAAATAACTTTTATATAATTTTCTATTTGATAAAATCAAGAGCGAAAGGATATGGAGCAACAAGTAATTAAGGAAGAAATCGAAATTCACAATGATTTTATTTGTAATATGAATATTAAAAAAGAATTAAGTGAAGAAATGCCTATTGCTGCTTTTCAAAATGTAGATGAAATTAGTATGCATCCTGTTAAACAAGAAATAAGTGACGATCTAAACACAGTTCTGGTATTTGAAGAATCTATGATTGCCGCAAAAACAGGAGAATGTACTAATTTGTACGATAAACCTAACATTCCAAACAAATTAGAACATTTTAGAATAAAACCAGGTGAGTTACAAAGATTAATGTACAATTTAGATGTAACATTTTCTGTCAATATTAAATCGAAGAATGTATCATTGGTATGTTAGTTAAAATTATAATAGTTATACCATCTGTATTAAAAACAACTAAATTGAAGTTTTCAAAGTAGAATCATTGAAAATATTGATATTTACAGAAGGATGTTGTTCTATGTTTCTTATTAGTTGTGATCTCTATCATATTTCAACAGCTGCATCGTAATCAACGATTTTGAATTTAAAAGAGTAAAAAGTAGATGAATTTCAACAAAAAAAACTATACTTTTTATTTTCTTTACAGATGGAAAACATCTGGTTCGGAATATGATTGGTGGGATTATAATCTGTGAGTTGTGTGGATTATTATATACGAAACAAATCGAATTCCTTTGGCACTTTTCCACAAGACATTGTATTAAACAGAAATTTTACCAGAGAAATAGATGTAAAAAAAGGGAAACAACGGACCCTCCTGTTAACGAAATTGAGAAAAATGATATAGTTCAGCTTTATTTCAAAGAGGAAGAAGATAATTTTAAGTTGAGTTTAAATGAATGCCAGACATTGGAAAAAAGTGATGGAGATTTGTCTGGAAAAAAGCCATTCAAATGTGACATTTGTCTGAAAAATTTTTCACAAAAATATAGTTTGAAACGACATTTGATTAGTCATTCGGAAGAAAAGCCTTTTAAATGTAATGTTTGTATGAAAACTTTTTCACAAAAATATCATTTCAATATACATTTGCAAAGCCACTTAGGAGAAAAGCCATTCAAATGTGACATTTGTCCAAAAACTTTTTCACAGAATAGTTCTTTGAATATACATGTATGTGGTCATACTGGAGAAAAACCATTCAAATGTCACATTTGCTCAAAAACCTTTACACAGAAATACAGTTTGAAAAGACATTTGTTTCTCCATACAGGAGAAAAGCCATTCAAATGTGATGTATGCTTGAAAACATTTTCAGAAAAATTTCATTTCAATCTTCATTTGCACAATCACACTGAAGAAATGCCATACAAATGTGAAAGTGCTTTGGGGACCCATTTGCACAGTCATACAAGAGAAAAACCATTCAAATGTGACATTTGTTTAAAAACTTTCTCATATAAATTTAGTATGAAAAGACACTTGTTGAGTCATTCAGAAGAAAAGCCATTTAAGTGTAACATTTGTATGAAAACTTTTTCACAAAAATTCCATTTTAATATACATTTGCGCAGACACTTAGAAGAAAGGCCATTCAAATGTAACATTTGTTCAAAAACTTTTTCACAGAAAAGTTGTTTGAATGTACATGTATGTGGTTATACAGGAGAAAAGCCATACAAATGTGAAAGTGCTTTGAAGACACATCTGCACCGTCACACAAGAGAAAAGCCATTCAAATGTGATATTTGTTTTAAAACTTTTTCTCAGAAAAGTAATTTGAATACACATTTGCTTAGTCATACGGGAGAAAAGCCATTCAAGTGCGAAATTTGTTTAAAAGCTTTTTCACAGAAGTATAAGATGAAAATACATTTGCGTATACATACAGGGGAAAATAAATTTAAATGTGAGATTTGTTTGAAAACTTTTTCACATAAAATTAGTTTAAATTCACATATGCGTAATCACACGGGTGAAAAACCATACAAATGTGACATTTGTTCGAAAACCTTTTCACAGAAATACAGTATGAAAAGACACTTGTTGCTTCATACAGGAGAAAAGCCATTCAAATGTGATGTTTGCTCAAAATCTTTTTCAGAAAAATATCATTTCACTCTACATTATCGTAATCATACTAGAGAAAAACCATATAAATTTGAAAGTGCTTTGACCCATTTGCTTAATTACAAAAGAGAAAATCCATTTAAATGTGATATTTGTTCGAAAACTTTTTCACATAAATATAGTTTGAAAAGACATTTGTTTCTTCATACAGGAGAAAAGCCATTCAAATGTGATGTTTGCTTGAAAACATTTTCAGAAAAATATCATTTTACTTTACATTATCGTAATCATACTAGAGAAAAGCCATACAAATGTGAAAGTGCTTTGGGGACCCATTTGCACAGTCATGCAAGAGAAAAGCCATTCAAATGTGACATTTGTTTGAAAACTTTTTCACATAAATATAGTATGAAAATACATTTGTTGAGTCACTCAGATGAAAAGCCATTTAAGTGTAACCTTTGTATGAAAACTTTTTCACAAAAATTTCATTTCAATATACATTTGCGTAGCCACTTAGGCGAAAGGCCATTCAAATGTGAAATTTGTTCAAAAACTTTTTCACAGAAAAGTTGTTTAAATGTACATTTACGTAGTCATACAGGAGATAAGCCTTTTAAATGTGACATTTGCTTGAAAGCTTTTCCACAGAAAATCCAATTGAAGACACATTTGCATAGTCACACAGGAGAAAAACCATTCAAATGCGACATTTGTTTAAAAACTTTTTCACTGAGATTTAATTTAAATACCCATTTACGTAGTCACAAAGGTGGAAAACCTTACAAGATGGCAATTATTTGAAACTTTCCGGTCCTGTTCGTTTATGTTAATCGATGCTAAAGTTTGGCAAATGCGCCTACTGTTTTAACCTACTTTTAATGTGGCGACTAATCTCTGCATTTTTTTGTTAGCTGTTAACTTTATTTTTTTATAAAGGCAGTTTGATTTGTTTCCAACAAATTAGAGATTTCCAGGGATTCGAACATTCTAGAAATCGAGAGAGTGTATATAAATGAATCTTTAGCACCCGTAATAGTCAGTAAAAATTTTATGTCTCTGTGAACACATCGGCATAATTAAAAGTAATCCAAACGGTGAATTTGGATAAATTAGTTTGTTAAGTATTAGTGAATAGTTGAGTGTATTTGTTGTTATTTTATAAATAAATAATTCAGTAAGATTTACCAGTTGTATAATTTCACCCCACCACTTAAAAACACCGACTTTGAACATTGAACCTAACTTGTTTTTGTTTCCCATTTGTGTTTTTTTTATCTATTACTGATTTTGTTCCTACAAAGTCTTGTATTTATTAATTTTTTATTTAAAATCTTATGTGGAAAGATGTTCACAACAATTCCTCCGAACCGAATTTGGAATTTAGATGAGACGGGTGTAAGCACTGGTCAATCGCAGTCAAAAGTAGTTGCACCAAAAGGAATTTAACAACTAGGAAGTGTAACATTAGTCGAGAGGGGAGCCCTTGTTACTATGGGAGCAGCAGTTAATGCTACTGGAAACTATTTCGCCAATGCTGATATTCCCCAGAGTTTTTTTTAAGATAGAAATCTGTTTGTGCAATCCTGAAACTACTGGAGCTGCATCTCTCACAAGCTGACTGACTTTTAAACGTTCAATGGACGAACGCGTTTTATTAGTCTTAGACAAACACTATTCACATTTGTCTATTGAACTTTTCCACATCATACATCAAACAGGCTGCAGCCACTTGATTTAACTATACATGGCCCTCTTAAAACATTTTTCAGCCAAGGTGTAGCGTCTTGGCTGTTTAGTATTGGAGGAAAAACGTTTGACATTTAGTCAGTAGCAAAGGTTCTGGCAACTGCTTTTCCTCGAGCTTTCATGCTCAGCAATATTTTATGTGGTTTTAAAAATTTCGGAATATATCCACTGGACAGCGGTCAGATCAAGATGATTTTATGGGCAGCAGTTTGACAAGTGGCATCTGAATTTAAATAATGTTTTGTGAAATATTTTTGGTTTATGGACTGTGTAAGCTTTGAGAATTTTAATTTTTTTTTAAAGAAATGTGAAATACTGAGACTGAGAAGCGAGGCAGCAAGAAGAAGAACATAATAGAAAATGAAAATTGATCGATTATAGTATGAAAATCGTGCTCATTACTCAAACTTATCCACTCTTTACCTTACTACATAAGGCCCTCTTTCGAGTTGGACGTATTCACTAAAATATATATCCTCAAGTCTGTCATTTTTTAATATACCAACATTCCTTATCTGTCAGCTGCTAAACTTGTGGATAAAATACAAAAGAAAAATCCAAATGGAACTTTATCTGCAGGTTAATATCATCCGACAGATCCTCAACTACAAGATAACTAATTCAATAAACTGGCCTTAAATTGAATTTTCAGAATAATATGAATAAAATTGAGATTTAAAAAAAATTAAATTAAATCAATGGTGGCTTTTAACTAGACACTTACACCATAATATTATTGAAATAGAAGAAGAATGTTTCTCCACGATCTGTGTATATTACAATTTCTGTTCAAATAAATTTCAATTTGATTCTCTAAATGATAAATTAAAGACCGAAAAGATATGGAGCAACAAGTAATTAAGGAAGAAATCGAGATTAACGATGATTTTATTTGTAATATGAATGTTAAACAAGAATTAAGTGATGAAATGCCTAGTGCTGCTTTTCAAAATGTAAATAAAATTAGTAAGCATCCTGTTAAACAAGAAATAAGTGACGATCTAGTATTTGAAGAATCTATGATTCCCGCAAAAACAGGAGAATGTACTAATTTGGTTGATAAACCTAAAATTCCAAAGAAATTGGTACATTTTAGAATAAAACCAGGTGAGTTAAAGATATTGATGTGCTATTTAGATGTAACATTTTTATCAATATTCTTATATACCTTTACTTTGTCTAATACTTGTGCCATTTGAAATATTGTTTATTTGACGAACCATAGTAAATATAAATAATATTTATTTTCATTAAATAGAAAAATGCAATAATCTTCCAGTTATTTCTTCAACAACAAATAACCACTTCCTTCTTATTGATTTCACAAATATATACCAGTCTGTACACCAATATTAAAATAATGTAATTTTTTTTGCTCATTTTGTTCTAGGATGATTATTGTGGTATTCGAGTATTTTTAGTGAGAATTTACTGTAAATACTGTTTCTATTTTTTTTGTGTCAGTTTGTGATAACTTTAAAAAGCATTATTTGAATATTACATATACAGAAAATGTGAAATTTGGTTGGCAATGCACGTACTTGAATTAAACATCATTTTTTGTTGTCAGTTGTTTTCCCTATTATTTTTTCTAGCATTCAATCCTTCCTCATTTTTAATTGCAAGAAATTTTTTTCATTTACGAGATACAGCATCAATAATCTCAGTTTTGTCAAATTTATTATCAATATCCCAATTAAATTTAGTTGAAATTATCATTATTATACCATCTGTATTGAAAACAAATAAAATGAGGTTTTTAAAGAGGAATCATTGAAAATATTGATATTTACAAGGATTACAGGATTTTAAATTAAAAAAAAAACTAGTTTTAATTTTTTTCACAGATGGAAAACATCTGATTCAGAATATGATCGGTGGGATTATAATCTGTGATTTGTGTGGAAAATTATATACGAAACAAATCGAATTCCTTTGGCACTTTTCTGCAAGACATTGTATGGAACAGAAGTTTTACCAGAATAATAAATGTAAAAAAAGGGAAACAACAGATCCTGCTGTTAACAGAAATCTTAACGAGATTGAGAAAAACGAAATACTTCAACTTTATTTGAAAGAAGAAGAAGATATTAAATTTGCTGATAATTTTAATTCAAGTTTAAATGAATGCCAGACATTGGGAAAAAATGATATTAATGGGGATTTGTCTGCCTGCAATGAAAGAAAGCCATTCAAATGTGACATGTGTTTGAAAACTTTTTCACAGAAGTATAAGATGAAAATACATTCACGTATACATACAGGGGAAAAGAAATTTAAATGTGAGATTTGTTCAAAAACTTTTTCACATAAAGTTAGTTTAAATTCACACATGTGTAATCACACAGGCGAAAAACCATTCAAATGTGACATTTGCTCAAAAACCTTTTCACAAAAATACAGTATGAAAAGACATTTGTTGCTTCATACAGGAGAAAAGCCCTACAAATGTGAGATTTGCTCAAAATCTTTTTCAGAAAAATATTATTTTACCCTACATTTCCGTTGTCATAGTAGAGAAAAACCATACAAATTTGAAAGTGCTTTGACTCGTTTGCACAGTCACACAAGAGAAAATTCATTTAAATGTGATATTTGTTCGAAAACTTTTTCGTACAAATATAGTTTGAAACGACATTTAATTAATCATTTAGAAGAAAAGCCTTTTATGTGTAACGCTTTAGGCGACTGCGATGCTCTCCCACTACACGCTCCGTCATTGTTGACATTCAGGCGTCAGTCGGCGTTGTGCTACAGCCACGTAAAAATGTCCGCCATTATTGATGCTCCCGCCAAGTGTGAATTGCGAAGTGTGATTCGTTTTCTACAGGTTGAAGGCCATAGTGCTGCAGAAATCCATCAGAGAATGAGTCGTGTGTATGGGGAAAACTTCATGAGTGATGGTGTTGTGCGTGAATGGTGTCGAAAGTTTAAAGAGGGCCGTAAAGATGTGCATGATGAAGGGGGCCAAGGACGCAAATCTGTCGTTTCAGATGACCTGGTTCAACAAGTTGACAGAATGGTTAAAGAAAATCGCAGATTCACCATCACTACTTCGCCTACGGAATTTCCAGATGTTCCAAGGTCTGTTTTGTACTCTACTTAAATTCATTGGCAGCAACTTTCTTTGAAAATGATATTGAAAAGCTTGTCCACAGATATGACAAATGTCCCAATCTCTTCTGTGATTATGTCAAAAAGTAACCGTAAGTGTACTAATCTTTTGGTTACTCTTATATGAACTGGTCTTTTATTTATAGCCTATTGGAGGTTAAAAAAAACGGCCCTCGTACATTTATATGGTCAAAAATGCGTTTACAACAAATAAATTAGTTTGTTAAGTATCAGTGAATTGTTAAAGGTATTCGGTGTTATTTTATAAATAAATCAGTCAGTAAGATTTACCAGTTGTATAAATTCACCCCACTGCTTAAAAACTGTTTAAGTAAATAAGAAATTTACTATAGGGTAGAGAGACAAATATTAGACCCTTGGAATTTTTTTTCCTTTATTGTTCATTACTTCTCTGGATCCCCCAATCAATGCTGATTGGTTGGAGGTTCAGGCATCATGCTTTCTGTTGCGAAATTAACTAGAAAACACTTATACCGGAAGCACTTGCAATTCTCACTAATCTCATCACTTGAGGTCCGTAGTTTTTTCATCACGTCCTTCATTCTTCCAGGCTTGTTCCTTTTTTTACATTACCTTGTTCACTAGTCCCATCTACACTCTTTGTTTTACTAAAATCACTCAACATGCTGAAATTTAAATATTAAAAAAGGTTAGGTTGAGGTTATAGATCTGTTCAACAACACAGTAACGAGAGAAAACTCAGCTGATAGTGAAGGGGAGAGAAATGGAACTTGATTGCATTTGCCCGTAGCGCATGGACTATGATCTTTCTTCCTCGTTAGCTCTAATCAAAATTCAAACTGGCCCTAAATCGAATTTTAAGAACAACATTAATTAAATTGAGATTCAAAAAGAATTAAATTAGATCAATGGTTTTCAAATGGTGGCTTTCAACTAAACAGACCATATTATAAAAATAGAAGAAGAATGTTTCTCCACGATCAGTATACATTACAATTTTTGTTCAAATAACTTTTATTTACTTCTTTATTTGATAAAATCAAGACCGAAAGGATATGGAGCAGACAGTGATTAAGGACGAAATCGAGATTCACGATGATTTTATTTGGAATATGAATGTTAAACAAGAATTGAGTGATGAAATGCCTAGTACTGCTTTTCAAAATGTAAATAAAATTAGTAAGCATCCTGTTAAACAAGAAATAAGTGACGATCTAGTATTTGAAGAATCTATGATTGCCGAAAAAAAAGGAGAATGTACTAATTTGATTGATAAACCTAAAATTCCAAAGAAATTGGTACATTTTAGAATAAAACCAGGTGAGTTTATCTAATACTTGAGCCATTTGAAATATTGTTTATTTGAGAATAATCAGACGAACCATAGTAAATAACCACTTCCTTCTGATTGATTTCACAAATATATACCAGTCTGTACACCAATATTAAAATAATGTAAATTTTTTTGTTCATTTTGTTCTAGGATGATTATTGTGGTATTCGAGTATTTTTTAGTGAGAATTTACTGTAAAGACTGTTTCTATTCTTCTTGTGTTAGTTTGTGATAACTTTAAAACGCATTATTTGAGTATTACATGGACAGAAAATGGGAAATTTGGTTGGCAATGCATGTACTTGAATTAAACATCATTATTTTGTTGTCAGTTGTTTTCCCTATTACTTTTTCTAGCCTTCAATCCTTCCTCATTTTTAATTGCAAGAAATTTTTTGGTTTAGGAGGTAGTAAATAAAATGGTATTCCTACATGCAGCATCAATAATCTCAGTTTTGTCAAATTTATTATCAATGTCTGTATTAAATTCAGTTGAAATTATAATTATTATACAATCTGTATTAAAAACAAATAAAATGAGGAAAGTGGAAACATTGATATGATATCATATTGATATTTACAAAATGATTTTAAATTAAAAAAAAAACTAGTTTTAATTTTCTTTACAGATAGAAAACATCTGATTCAGAATACAATTAGTGGGGTTATAATCTGTGAGTTGTGTGGAAAATTATGTACCAAACAAACCGAATTCCTTTGGCACTTTTCTACACGACATTGTATGAAACAGAAGTTTTACCAAAAAAATAACTGTTGTGAAAGAAGGTCAACAACAAACACTGCTGTTAACAGAAATCTTGACAAGATTGTTAAAAATGAAATAGTTCAGCCTTATTTGAAAATGGAAGAAGATATTAAATTTGCTGATAATTTTAATTTAAGTTTAAATAATTGCCAGACATTGGAAAAAATTGATATTAATGGAGATATGTCTGCTCGCAATGGACAAAAGCCTTTCAAATGTGAAATTTGTTTAAAAACATTTTCGCAAAAAAGTAATTTGAATAGACATTCTCTTAGACATACAGAAGTAGAGCCATTCAAGTGTGAAATTTGTTTAAAAACGTTTTCACAGAAGTATTATATGAAAATACATTTGCGTATACATACAGGGGAAAAGAAATTTAAATGTGAGATTTGTTTGAAAACTTTTTCACATAAAGTTAGTTTAAATTCACACATGTGTAATCACACAGGTGAAAAACCATTCAAATGTGACATTTGCTCAAAAACCTTTTCACAGAAATACAGTATGAAAAGACACTTGTTGCTTCATACAGGAGAAAAGCCATTCAAATGTGATGTTTGCTCAAAATCTTTTTCGGAAAAATATGATTATATTATACATTATCGTAATCATAGTAGAGAAAAGCCATACAAATGTGAAAGTGCTTTGGGGACTCATTTGCACAGTCATGCAAGAGAAAAGCCATTCAAGTGTGAAATTTGTTTGAAAACTTTTTCACATAAATATAGTATGAAAGTACATTTGTTGAGTCACTCAGATGAAAAGCCATTTAAGTGTAACATTTGTATGAAAACTTTTTCACAAAAATATCATTTCAATATTCATTTGCAGAGCCACTTAGGAGAAAAGCCGTTCAAATGTGACATTTGTCCAAAAACTTTTTCACAAAATAGTTCTTTGAATATACATTTATGTGGTCATACAGGTGAAAAACCATTCAAATGTGACATTTGCTCAAAAACCTTTACACAAAAATACAATTTGAAAAGACATTTGCTTCTTCATACAGGATAAAAGCCATTCAAATGTGATGTTTTCTTGAAAACATTTTCAGAAAAATTTCATTTTAGTCTACATTTCCACAATCACATTGGTGTTAGAAACTCGTCCACTGATATTGACTGTAAAGCCGGCCCTGTTCGATTATGTTAATCGATGCTAATGAGCGAATGCGCCTACTGTCTTAACCTACTTTAATGTAGTGACTGTTTTTTATTATGGTAGTTTGAATTGTTTATAGCAAATTGGAGATTTCCAGGGATTCGAAAATTCTAGAAATCGAGAGAGTGTATATAAACGAATCTCTACCACCCATAGTAGTCAGTAAAAATTTTATGTCGTAGTGAACACATCGGCATAATTAAAAGTAAACCAAACGGTGAATCCAAATAAATTAGTATGTCAAGTATTAGTGAATAGTTAAGTGTATTCAGTGTTATTTTATAAATAAATCAGTCAGTAAAATTTTCTGGATTTATAAATTCACCCCACCACTTAAAATCTGTTTAAATAAATAAGAACTTTACAATAGGGTACAGATGCCTAGTGCGATTTTGACATTCTTCATCACTTCTCTGCATCCCCCAATCAATGCTGGTTGGTTGGAGGTCAGGATGACAAGTTGGGCTTTTCTTGTTCTTTATCATCGCCGATTTTGCACATACTACTAAATACTACTTTTCCCCGTCGCCCTTCAAATAATTCAATTGATAAACTGGTCCAAAATTGAATTTTTAGAATAACATTAATTAAATTGAGATTTAAAAAGAATTAATTTAGATCAATGGTTTTCAAATGGTGGCTTTCAACTAAACAGACCATATTATAAAAATAGAAGAAGAATGTTTCTCCACGATCAGTATACATTACAATTTTTGTTCAAATAACTTTTATTTATTCTCTATTTGATAAAATCAAGACCGAAAGGATATGGAGCAGACAGTGATTAAGGACGAAATCGAGATTCACGATGATTTTATTTGGAATATGAATGTTAAACAAGAATTGAGTGATGAAATGCCTAGTGCTGCTTTTCAAAATATAAATAAAATTAGTAAGCATCCTGTTAAACAAGAAATAAGTGACGATCTAGTATTTGAAGAATCTATGATTCCCGCAAAAACAGGAGATCGTACTAATTTGGTTGATAAACCTAAAATTCCAGAGAAATTGGTACATTTTAGAATAAAACCAGGTGAGTTGAAGATATTGATGTGCTATTTAGATGTAACATTTTTAATCATTATCAATATTGTTATATACCTTTACTTTGTCTAATACTTGAACCATTTGAAATATTGTTTATTAGAGAATAATCCGAGGAACCATAGTAAATATAAATAACATTCATTTTCATTAGATAGAAAAATGAAATAATCTTCCATTTATTTCTTCAACAACAAATAACCACTTCCTTCTTATTGATTCCACAAATATATACCAATCTGTACATCAATATTAAAACAATGTAAATTTTTTTGCTCATTTTGTTCTAGGATGATTATTGTGGTATTCGAGTATTTTTCTGTTTCAGTGGGAATTTACTGTAAAGAATGTTTCTATTTTTCTTTACTAAGTTTATGATAACTTTATTTGAATATTAGATGGACAGGAAAAGTGAAATTTACTTGGAATGCACATACTTGAATTATAAATCATTTTTTGTTGTGTTTTGTTCTCTCTATTCCCCTATACTAGCCTTCAATCCTTTCTCATCTTTAATTTCAGCAGCATCAATTATCTCAGTTTTGTCAAATTTTTTATCAATATCTGTATAAAATTATAATTATTATACCATCTGTATAAAAACAACTAAAATGAGGTTTTTTAAGTGGAATCATTGTAAATATTGATATATACAAAAGGATTTTAAATTGAAAAAAACTATTTTTAATTTTCTTTACAGATGGAAAACATCTGATTCTGAATACAATTGGTGGGATTATAATTTGTGAGTTGTGTGGAAAATTGTATACCAAAAAAACCGAATTTCTTTGTCATTTTTCTAAAAGACATTGTATGAAACAGAAATTTTACCAAAAAAATAACTGTTGTGAAAGAAGATCAACAACAGACACTGCTGTTAACAGAAATCTTGACAAGATTGTTAAAAATGAAATAGTTCAGCCTTATTTGAAAGAGGAAGGCGATATTAAATTTGCTGATAATCTAAAGTTAAGTTTAAATGAATGCCAGACATTGGAAAAAATTGATATTAATGGGGATTTGTGTGTTCGCAATGAAAGAAAGCCATTCAAATGTGAAATTTGTTTAAAAACATTTTCGCAGAAGTATAATATGAAAATACATTCGCGTATACATACAGGGGAAAAGAAATTTAAATGTGAGATTTGTTTAAAAATTTTTTCACATAAAGTTAGTTTAAATTCCCACATGTATATTCACACAGGTGAAAAACCATTCAAATGTGACATTTGTTCAAAAACTTTTTCACAAAAATCCAGTATGAATAGACATTTGTTTCTCCATACAGGAGAAAAGCCATTCAAATGTGATGTTTGTTCAAAATCTTTTTCAGAAAAATATCATTTCACTCTACATTATCGTAATCATACTAGAGAAAAACCATACAAATTTGAAAGTGCTTCGAGTCATTTGCACAATCGCACAAGAGAAAATATATTTAAATGTGACATTTGTTTGAAAACTTTTTTACATAAATATAGTTTGAAAAGACATTTGATTAGTCATTCAGGGGAAAAGCCTTTTAAATGTGATGTTTGTATGAAAAGTTTTTCGCAAAAACATCATTTCAATATACATTTGCAGAGCCACTTAGGAGAAAAGCCGTTTAAATGTGACATTTGTCCGAAAACATTTACACAGAAATACAGTTTGAAAAGACATTTGCTCCTTCATACAGGAGAAAAGCCATACAATTGTAAAAGTCCTTTGCGGATCCATTTGCACAGTTTTACAAGAGAAAAGCCTTTTAAATGTGACATCTGTTCGAAAACTTTTTCACATAAATATAGTATGAAAAGACATTTGATAAGTCACTCAGAAGAAAAGCCATTCAAGTGTAACATTTGTATGAAAACTTTTTCACAAAAATTTTATTTTAATATACATTTGCGCAGGCACTCAGAAGAAAGGACATTCAAATGTAACATGTGTTCAAAAACATTTTCACAGAAAAGTTGTTTGAATGTACATGTATGTGGTTATACAGGAGAAAAGCCATACAAATGTGAAAGTGCTTTGAAGAAACATCTGCACCGTCACACAAGAGAAAAGCCGTTCAAGTGTGATATGTGTTTAAAAACTTTTTCACATAAATATAGTATGAAAAGACATTTGCTGAGTCACTCAACATACATGTGCGTAGCCACTTAGGAGAAAGACCATTTAAATGTGAAATTTGTTCAAAAACTTTTTCACAGAAAAGTTGTTTGAATGTACATTTACGTAGTCATACAGGAGATAATCCTTTTAAATGTGACATTTGCTTGAAAGCTTTTCCACAGAAAATCCAATTGAAGACACATTTGCTCAATCACAAAGGAGAAAAACCGTTCAAATGCGACATCTGCTCAAAAACTTTTTCACTGAGATATAATTTAAATACTCATTTACGTAGTCACACAAGTGGAAAACCATAAAAGGTTGAAGATTAAAAAAACAATTGTAATTATAGGCGTCTTTTCCACTGGATAGGAAGAGTTACCATAGTATTAGCAACTCGTCTACTGAAATCGACTGTAAAGCCGGTCCTGTTCGTTTATGTTAATCGATGCTAAAGTTTGGCGAATGCGCCTACTGTTTTAACCTACTTTTAATGTGGCGACTAATCTCTGCATTTTTTTGTGAGCTGTTAACATTACTTTTTTTATAGGCAGTTTCTAAGAAGGTCTTTTTATTTGTTTACGAGATAAATTAGAAATTTCCAGGAATTCAAACATTTTAGAAAGCGAGTCTCCAACACCATTAGTAGTCATAAAAATTTTATGTCGTAGTGAACACATTGGCATAATTAAAAGTAGACCAGTAGACGGTGAATCCAAATAAATTAGTGTGTCAAGTATTAGTGAATAGTTAAGTGTATTCAGTGTTATTTTATAAATAAATCAGTAAGATTTACCAGATGTATAGATTCACCCCATCGTTTAAATACCTAGTGCGATTTTGTCAGTTCCTCACGTCGACACACTTGAAATTTTTTCTCCTGGGGTGGAGGGCAAAGCTGTGCCAACCTGATGACCAATGCAGGAAACTTTTCAATTATATTGAAAACAAAAGATGAAATAATGAGGGTCCTAGGTACAATTTTTGCCGGTAAAATTTGAACTATCACTTAACTTATTCCACCATATGAAATTATCTTTTATACGTTCAATTAATTGCACAAAAACATTTTTTTTTTTTTGGAAAGACAGTCACACTTATCAAAGTTCTTCAGCTGGGAGCGCATAACCTCGCTTTTTAGTGATTTATCGCTTCTGTAAAATAACTATTTTTGTATTATTTGTTATCAAGATACTTAATATTTTCAAAGATTGAATTGATGTGTTGTTGATTAAACGGTGGCCAGCTAAACTAGGTATCCAGATACATACAAAACGAAGAAGAACTAATTCCATAATCATAGTTTGTTCTAATAGTGTTTGTGTTGAAATAAAATTCATTATTAACAATAAATTAACATTCCAGAGATTAATTATTATTAATTTAATAGTAATTAAGGAAAAAATCTGTGATGATTTTGTTTTGAATAGTTAAAATATTGTTAGCAAGCATTCAATTGCACAAGAAACAAAAGATGAAATAAACACACTTCATATATCTAATAAAGTCAATATACCCAACATTCGAAACACATTTAAATATTGAAAAGTGAAATCTAAAAAAGAAACTAACTCATAAGGTGACTGGTGAGTTACACTTTATGTCAGTATATTCATATGCCAAATATTTGAGTTTTAGATCTGACCAAATTGTATTAATTTGGAAATTCTTATTCTGTTTCTAATAATAATTTAACTGCGTTTTGTCCTTATACTACAATGTGCTCCAAAAATTAAATAATGGATTGTACTTTTATTTAACTATTTTATAACAAAATTGATAATCTAAAAGCGAATTAGTAGATCAATGACACTCAATGGGAATTGGCATTTATAAAAATTGGCACTACAGTTTGGTGTGAGCCTTGGCCTCCTGGACAATTCGCCTTCAAACTGCTCTGTTTTTCACCAATGTTCCCCATCCTATCAATTTAATTATTTGTAAGTTTTCGTGAACTTGATCAGTCATTTGATATGGGCCTCTTTTTCTACTGCTGTATAGTTTGGCATTCATTCAAGTGTTTTAGATACTCACAATGGAGAAAACTTATTCAAATATGACATTTGTTAAAAATCTTTTCAACAGAAAAATCATTTGGTTGGACATTTGCTTACACATGAAGGACAAAAGCAATTCCAAAATGTTTATGAAGAGAATGAAAAAAATGAAATTCAAGTAGTAGAACATCAATTGAATGAGGAAGATATCAAAGAAGACTTCACTTTAAATGTAGATGGTGGTGAAAAATTGGAGGAAAATGTTTTAGATACAATGCAGGAAAATTATTCAAATGTGACATTTGTTCTTAAAATTCGATATTCTTCTTTTATATGTAGTTATTTATGTCAATTTGCAAAAACATGAAAATGGCCGCCATTTAAAAGGACGCCAGCTCGCCTATTCAAAACCTGTAGTTTTGTGTGCGCATTCAAGAAATATTAAATACCTTGGAAACGTTCATAAAACTTAACTAAGTTTCTTATAGGAATATTATTCTTGCAAGTACTTTTGTGATATTCATAGTTTTATAAAATATCAAGAAGGTCGTGTACTTGTGACGTGTCACTCAGTGTTACAATGAATAGTGACTTGCTACTTATACACTTAGACTATATTATAAATATAGAAGAAGAATGTATATTTAATATGAATTATGTATTGCTCAGTTTGATAAAATCCAAACAGTATTGATATGGAGCAAAAAGTAATTAAGCACGAAATCGAGATTGACGATGATTTTATTTGGAATACGAATGTTAAACAAGAAGCGAGTGTTGAAATGCCTCATGCTGCTTTTACAAATATGAATACAAGTACTATGCATCCTATTAAACAAGAAATATGTGACGACCTGAAAACAACTCAAGGACATGAAGAATCTATGGTCACTGTGAAAGCAGAGGGAAGCTGTAATACGGTTGATAAATTCAACATTCAAAACAAAATGGAATACATGGGAATAAAAAATAGAAAACCAATTAAATCACAAAGTAAGTTAAACTCATTGATGTGCTTTTTAGATGTAACAACTTTATGTCAATATTTTTATTTTCCTCAATACTTCAGACATTTTACAAACTGTTTATTTTATTTGAAAATAATCAGGAGGTAAATAAAAATAAAACAGTCTATCAAGTTAGTACATAAGATTTCAAATAATTAAATTGTATGTAATCAGAAAATAATCTTCATACTTGAAAATGATCTCTCAAAATTAGAAAACCAAACAATTTATTATATATTATTAATAGTCTCACAATCTAATAAAGGTAATATCATAGTTATTATGGAGAAACAACAATATTCAGATTTATCTAAAGAACTAATACTATAATACATCATACAAAGAACTTACTAATGATCCAATTTGCAAAACAACTGATAATTGTAATAAATTAATAAAAAATGTTTTTAACATCAAACTAATTGACAGAAATTAACAAACTATAACGCTATTTCTGCTAAATTCTACTGTTTACCAAAAATTCATAAATCTACTAGATATATCATTTAGACCCATTGTAGCATCAATTATTACTCTGATTGAACATTAATTAACTGGAATCTTGAGATTATAACAATAATTATTATATCAAAGACTCCTTTAAAAGGAAATTTTTTAATGATATGGTATTACCACAGAATTATGTCTTATTGAGATTAAATGTAATATCTCTCTTAAGTATTGTCAACTTGATTATATGTCTTACAGCTCTACAACATAAATGGAGTGGTATAAGTAAAATTTACAAACTTAATAAATAAACTCTATTAGAATCAATAACATGATACATATTTTTCTCATAATATAAAAATTACCAAAAAAGGAGTCTTCAATATCTCTTATATTAGCAGATTATATTTTGGATTTCGTAATATTTGCTTTAACTTGTAAATGTTGATATCGTCTCCTTTTTTGGAAAAAAATGATATTTCAACTGCTTCTTTGTAATCAAGTATTTTGTATTTTGGTTGTGTTTAAAAAGATTAGAATGTTCAGAGGATACAATAGTCTCAAATTTATAAAAACTAGTTTGAATTTTCTTCGCAGGGCTGTTAAAAAATGGAAAACAACTGAATCTGAATATGATTGGAGGGATTATAATCTGTAAGCTGTGTGGAAAATTATATACGAAACAAATGGAATTCTCTTGGCATCTTTGTACATGTCTTTGTATGAAACAGAAATTTTACCAGAAAAATAAATGTAAAAAAATGCGAAAAACAGACCCTAACAGAAATCTTAACAAGAATAGGAAAAATGAAATTGAAATAGTTGAAAATGGTTGGGAAAAAAAAGAAGATAATAGATTTGCTAATAATATTGATTCAAGTTTAGGTCAGAAATTGAAGAGAAATGATTTAAACACAAGAAATAAATTATTCAAATGTGACATTTGCTCAAAAACTTTGTCACGAAAAAGTAATTTGAACAGACATTTACTTATTCATACAGGAAAAAGGCCTTTTAAATGTGGCATATGTTCAAAATGGTTCTTACAGAAACGTCATTTGAACACACATTTGCGAAGGCACACAGAAGAAAAGCCATTTAAATGTGAAATTTGCTCAAAAACTTTTCCACGGAAAAGTAATTTAAACAGACATTTATTTATTCATACAGGAGAAAGACCTTTTAAATGTGATATTTGTTCGAAATCGTTTTCAGAGAAACGTAAGTTGAGTATACATTTGCGTATACACACAGGAGAAAAACCATTTAAATGTGAAATTTGTTTAAAAACTTTTTCGCAAAAAAACAGTTTAAACGTACATTTGCCAAAGCATTCTGGAGAAAAACCGTTCCAATGTGATATTTGCTTTAAATCATTTCCTTATAAAAATTATTCAACTATACATATGCGTATTCACACAGGAGAGAAGCCTTACAAATGTGACATCTGTTCAAAAGCTTTCTCAAACAAATATCGTATGAAAATGCATTTTCTTAGTCACTCTGAAGAAAAGCCATACAAATGTGATATTTGTTCAAAAGCTTTCTTACTTAAATATAGTATGAAAATGCACTTGCTTAGTCATTCCGATGAAAAGCCATACAAATGTGATATTTGTTCGAAAACTTTCTCATACAAATCTGGTATGAAAAGTCATTTTTGTAGTCACTCAAAAGAAAAACCATTCAAGTGTGACATTTGTTCAAAAACTTATTCACATAAAAAAACTTTAAATTTACATATGCTTAATCATACGGGTGAAAAACCATTCAAATGTCACATTTGTTTGGATTCGTTTATAAAAAAATATAGTTTGGAAATACACTCTCGCATTCATACTCTAATAAAACCAATTCAAAAGTGACATACAGGGTCTTTATCAATTAATGTATTCAGTTAAAACGCATTTTGATCGAAATGGCATTAATTTTCGTAACCCATCGACAGATTTTTTTAACTGTTGGTGCGTTTTGTTTGATTTGTTGTATTGAAATGTAAAAAAATTGAAAAAAAAATTGCAATGTGAAAAAAAAACATTTATTTTATATATATTTGTAACAGCCATCATTTTGTTTTTTTTTTTATATTTATTCCAAGGTGGTAAATTACGATCTAAGCTACTTTTCTCATAAAACTTTTTGAATTTTTCATTTCGTATTTACCAAATCGAGATTATCTCAGCGCAGTAGGAGGCTATCATTTTCGAAGTCTCGCTCTTTATAAAATAATGTTGAAGAAAAAAAATGTAACACTATATTAAAAAAATAGTAAACAAAAAGTTTTTTCTGGAATTATAATAAAGAAAACGAGAAAAAAAATATTTAATTATGCATCATTTTTCACCTTTATAACCTGTACCCTTAACTTCCTTCTATCTATTACAATTATCTAACCTCATAATTTTTAACTTTTCTTTCAATTTGCTATCATCAGATTTTCCTAAATTTATTTCTGATTCCACTTCCATTTTTTCTAAAAAATTTACTACAACTGAATTTAATGATTCAATGTTAAAAAGTTCAAAAATATAAACTTGAAGGGATCCTCATTTGAATTTATTATTGTGGTTATTGCAAAATTATTTACTATATTTACTAATGCTTTTGATGTTTCAACACTATTCCTTAACTTTTCGTAATCTAATATCCAATTGCCATTTTTCTAATTAACTAGCTGCCCCGACAGTTGTTATTCTGCATTAACGATGAATATTGACTTCAAATTGGTTTTAAAACCAAAAACTTAAAAATTATTCCAAAAAAACATTTAAAATTTTTTTTGATACATCTCAAAATCTACCTATAAGTCGTTCAAAAGTTATGAGAGGTTTACATACACACACTCTACGTTAGTAATAAGGAACCTGTTAAATGATATATTTGCCCTGAAGCTTAAAAGTTTGTATAAAATTTTCTTGAAGAAATTTTATTGCACAGAATTACGTCATTTGAAGACAATTATTGTAATGGTTCTAGTAGCCATACCAATGGCGTCAATTTGGATTGACCGCTCGCGTAACACAGTCCATGAGCTTTATTCCTAAACTTGAATGCCTTGCAATATTGGCATACAACATTTATTGGTTCAATAGCATTGATTTCTTGTTGACAGTTGAACAATTACTACCAACATAAATTCCCAAAATGTTCCATTTGCTGCTGATCAGAAACGCTAGAAATTTTTTGAGGAGTTAATTCCATAATTTTATCAAGATGTATTGAAAGTATTTATTTTCAATAAATTTTAGACGATGTACATTCCAGAGAATTTTTGGCTTAGACCTACGGTCTTCTATAAACTTCTAAGTATCGATGGCTTCAAAATGGTGGCTTGCGTAACTACACACTGAGACTATATTAAAAAAATAGAAGAAGAATATATGCTCACGTTCAGTACAATACAGTATAATTTTTGTTGATATAACTTCAATTCAATTTGTAATGTGATTCAATCTAGGCAGAATAGATATGGAGCAGACAGTGATTAAGGACGAAATCGAGATTCACGATGATTTTATTTGGAATATGAATGTTAAACAAGAATTATGTGATGAAATGCCTAATTCTGCTTCTCAAAATGTAAATACATGTACTATGCATCCTATTAAACAAGAAATAAGTCACAGCCTAAAAAAAACTCAAGGATATGATGAATCAACGGTCACCGTAAAAACAGAGGAAAGCTGTAATACGGTTGATAAACTCAATATTCAAAACAAAATGGAAAACGTTAGAATAAAAACTAGGAAGCCAACTAAATCCCGAGGTGAGTTACATTCATTAATGTGCTATTTCAATACAACAACTTTTGTCTCTATTTTTCTTCTCCTAGTTTCTTATTTCATTTTGTGTTAATGTCTAAATGGTATATTAATATTAGTTCATAAAAAACATAAATAAATTAAATACCTAATCAAAACTGTTGTTGTGTGACGTAGAAAGTAAGTAAACATACTTAAATGAGAGTAAATACAGTTTAAACAGAGTTGTCGGGATTCTTTTAAAAAATCACACGCATGGCTGTGAGTATTCAATTTTGTAGAATACAAGATGACATATCATTGGTGCATTGTACCAGAATGTACAAACACTAGTATAAAAACACCAAATAAAGTTTTTGTGCAAGTCCCTCGAGAGGAAAAGCGACGAAAACAATGGTTTCAAGCTATAAGAAGGGATTATGCTAGCATAAAACCTGGGAGCCCCGTATTTGTTTGTGAAGACCATTTCAATGTAAGTTTTATCAATTGATATAAAAGAAATGTTAACTCATTGTTATTTTTTACTCTAGCTTGAAACAGATTTGGAAAATTATATGATGTGGAAACTAACACAATGCAAAAAAATTCTAAAAAAAACTACTGTTCCAACCAAATTCGATTGCCAGAAAGATAGGAAAAGGGCATTACATGAAACACCTCGTCCGTTGACATTGAAACGACAAAAAAACGACGTTATCGAAGAACATCTTAGTACCTCAACTTCAGCTGGCTATTCAAAAGATATAGAAACATCAATGGATATCAACATTACAGTAATTCCCCATTAAATATTTTAGAAGTTTCTTCATCATCACCCATTTTAGAAGTAATAAGAAATCCATCCTCAGAAATTACAAGTGATAAGGCAGTTAACATCTACCAAAATGATTTGTAAAAATTATTCACTGTAAAAGTTTATATTTGTTGAGTCACTACATCTCCAATCAAACAGTCAAGGGAAAATTATAGCTATACATAGAAGTGCCAAATTAGATTTAAATAATATTTGTTCAACTTTATGAAAAATTAGATTGGCACAAATTTTTCAAGAACTTGGTGATGTTTATGAGATATCGTGCAGCAAGTATAATTTATAGGAAATCAGTTCAGAAAGTTAAGGAGTAGCTACAAATACCATTTCGAGTTCTGTACAGTAAAGTCCAATATATAATTGATTGCTTGGAAATAGAAATACAGAAATCTACAGATGCTTTAAAGCCAACACTTACCTGTTCTGATTATAAAAAAACAAACACTATTAAATATTTAGTGAGCTCAACACCAGGTGAATTAATATTTATTACAACAGGGTTTGAAGGAAGAACAACAAGAAGACATTATTATTATGCCCGATAGATGATTCAAACATGCGAAATATTTATTGATTGAGAAAAAATGTTCACTTTTAAGACCAATTGTTGTGTCGAGTTCCATAATTGCATATTTGTGTTTGATTTGTAATAAAACAGTTGCTATTTGTAAGGAGTTTAATTTGAAGAGACAGTATGATACAAATCAAAAGTCAAAATTCGATTGTTATACTGAAAAAATAAGAATCGACACATTGCCATCTTTAAAATCTAAACTTCAAGGTAAACAACTCATGTTTACTATATACTTGTATAATTTAATAAATAAAATGTTAAAATAATTCAGTTCATTTTTTTTATTTTCAATCTGACCTACCCACGAATTCAAAATTTAATATTTGGCCCTCTGGAAAATTGAGTTTTTTTGCTTTATATAAAAGGAGTACAATGTTTAGAGGATACACAAATTTTAAATTTATAAAAACTGGTTTTAATTTTTTTTACAGGGTTGCTAAGAATTGGAAACCATCTGAATTTGAATACAATTGATGGGATTATAATCTGCGAGTTGTGTGGAAAATTATATACGACACAAATCGAATTCTTCTGGCACTTTTCTACATGTTGTTGTATGAACAAAAAGTTTTACCAGAATAATAAACGTAAAAAAAGGCGAACAACAGATCCTGCTGTTAACAGAATTCTTAACGAGAACGAAAAAAATGAAATAGTTGAAGACAGTGGGAAAAAGAAAAAAAAATTCAGAAACTCCCATAATTCCAAGTCAAGTTTATACGATGGTCAGAAATTAAAGAGAAATGATTTAAACGCAAGAAATAAATTATTCAAATGTGACATTTGCTCAAAAATTTTATCTCGAAAAAGTTATTTGAACAAACATATGTTTATTCATACAGGAGAAAAACCTTTTAAATGTAATATTTGTGCCAAACCGTTTTTACAAAAACGTTATTTGAATACACATTTGCAAAGTCATACAAGAGAAAACCCATTCAAATGTGACATTTGTTCGAAAACTTTTTCACGAAAAAGTTGTTTGAACAAACATTTATTTATTCATACAGGAGAAAGGCATTTCAAATGTGATGTTTGTTCGAAATCGTTTCCAGAGAAACCTCAGTTGACTGTACATTTGCGTACACACACAGGAGAAAAGCCCTATAAATGTGAAATTTGTTTGAAAACTTTTTCGCAGAAAAGCAATTTGAATGTACATTTGCCGAAGCATTCAGCAGAAAAACCGTTCAAATGTGACATTTGTTTTAAATCATTTCCTTATAAAAATTATTTAACTATACACATGCGTATTCACACAGGAGAGAAGCCATTCAAATGTGACATTTGCTCAAAAGCTTTCTCAAGCAAACCTCTTTTGAAGAAGCATTTGCTTACTCACAAAGAAAAAAAGCCATACAAATGTGATATTTGTTCGGAAACTTTCCCGCACAAATATGGCATGACAATTCATTTGCGTAGTCACTCAGAAGAAAATCCATCCAGATGTAACATGGGAGAGAAACCATTCAAGTGTGACATTTGTTCTAAAACTTATTCACATAAACAAACTTTGAATTTACATATGCTCAATCACTCAGGAGAAAAACCTTTCAAGTGTGATATTTGTTCAAAAAGTTATTCGCATAAACAAACTTTAAATTTACATATACGTAATCACACAGGTGAAAAACCATTCAAATGTCACATTTGTTTCGATTCTTTTATAAAAAAATATAGTTTGGAAATTCACTCTCGCATTCATACTCTAATAAAACCAATGCAAAAGTGACCTATATTCAAACAAATGTATATAGTTGAAGTTTGGCAAAGGGTTGGCGGCTCTACCAACCAATGCCTTTTGCTAAAAGTCACTTCTGAGTTCGCAAATTCCAACTATAGTATATAGAAATATGGAGGGTAGAGACAAGGAGTACCATCTCATATGGGAGCTCAGCTTAAAAACTGTCCGCTTGTAGACGGTAAATTATATTTCAAAATTTAACCACAGTGGCGCTCCAATCGGACGAGATATCATATGATCGTTCAGTTCAGTCTTCCGTCCGTCTTATTTGAATATGCAATGTTAAAAAATTTTAAATGACTAGAGTCGTCGCTTTATTTAAAATTTACTCTCATGCTATGTAGCGTCTCTGTAACATAAAGGATTTGATGGATACTTTCTGTAGCACAGAGATGGTTCTCTTTACTTCACTTTCACATTATTAACTTCGAAAACACTTTCTAAAAACTTTATACTTTACTACCAACATAAATTCCCAAAGATTTTTCATGTTACTACTGATCAGAAACGTTAGCTAATATTTAAAGAGTTCATTCCATAATTTTATCAAGATTTATTCAAAGTATTTATTTTCAATAAATTTTACACGATGTAAATTCACACTTACAATTGTATAAAGAAATTTGTTTTTATTTCTTGTATAAAATTCGTGATTTCATGGTACATTCGTGAGAATCTTTGGCTTAGACCTATGGTCTTCTATAAACTTCTAAGTATCGATGGCTTCAAAATGGTGGCTTGCGTAACTACACACTGAGACTATATTACAAAAATAGAAGAAGAATATATGCTCACGTTCAGTACGTACTATAATTTTTGTTGTTATAACTTGAATTCAATTCGTAATGTAATACAATCTAGACAGAATAGATATGGAACAGACAGTTATCAAGGACGAAATCGAGATTCACGATGATTTTATTTGCAATACGAAAGTCAAACAAGAATTTAATGATGAAATGTCTAGTACCGCATATCAAAATGTAAATACAAGTAGTATGCATCATATTAAAGAAGAAATAAGTGACGACTTAGAAACAGTTCGAGAATTTGAAAAATCTATGGTCACCATAAAAAAAGAGGAAAGCTGTAATACTTTTGATAAACTCAACACTCAAAACAAAATGGAATATATGAGTATAGAAACTATAAAGCCAACTAAATCACAAGGTGAGTTACACTCATTGATTTGCTATTTAGATGTAAAAACTTCAAGATAATATTTTTATAGATTTTTATTTTCCTTAATACTTCACACATTTTAAATACTGTTTATTTGAGAATTATCAGAATAAAGTATTTCAGTTATTTCTTCAACTTTAAACAGGTCCTTTATTCTTATTGATTCCAATCTTTAGATACCAGTTTTGAAATTTTTTGCTTATTAAGTTCTAGCATTCTCTTAGTTTATGATAACTTTAAATAGCATCACTTGAGTATTACAAAGACAGAAAAGGTGAAATTTGCTTGGCAGTGCACATACCTGAATTATACATCATTTTTTGTCACAATTCTTTTCCCTATTTTCCTACTCTAGTCCCTAATGCGTCCTTAAATTACATGAAATCTGTTGAGGTACTAGACAGTAAACAAAATGGTATTCCTACTTGATGCATAATTTATTCTGTGTTGATGTCTTTAGTTTCTATCACCAGTGTTTTCATTGTAGTTGGTTTAAAACAAATTAGAATTATAATATGAGCTGTATTTAAAAAAAAACTAAATGTTTAAAATTAGAATCATTAAACATATTGTTATTGGGTTGAACACCATCACTTTCCTCAGAGAAGATGTGTATTTATTATAACTTTAGCCAGGAATTATCTGAGGTGACAAGAATTTAGTGTTTATTGCATTATGTCTTCCATAATTTCAATTCTCTTGTGTTTAATTTATAACTAGTTTCTGCAAAACATAGCTCTATAGCTTCCATAGGAGGAAGGTATTGGTATTATGAAATAATTTGCCTATTTTTGTATCAATCTTATTTTTTCCATATCTCATTGAATAGTTTCTATTGATATTATTATTGTAGGCTTATAGAGGTATAGAATTGAATATTTATATATAAAGACTGGCATATCAAAGAATCTTTGATCCAGATAACATTAATATGGACTTTTTTCTGGACGGCTAATTAGAATAAGATCTATTAGCTGCAGAAATATCTGTGACATCTTTTTATTGCTAATCACAACTTTATTAACAATAACATGATTGAGTTTGTTAAATCAAATAAAATATTATACAACTTTAAATTTCCAAGTAGGATTCAAAAGTGAGCAATGCGAGGGTGGAAAGTTGTCTAAAACAAGAATTACAGTATTTATTGCTGGATCGTTTAAAAAATATAAGTGCAAGGAAAAGCTAAAAAACCGCGTTGCTTTAAGAACATTCACTCGTTACCTGTAACATATGAAACTTAACCTTAGCAGAAATTGTAAACGAAAACTTTGGCCAACAAGGCACTGCAAGAAGGGTTGCGTTTAGGCATCTGTAGAGTTTTAAAAGTGGAAACGCTCCAGGAGCCCCTGCTTAACCAACAAAATCCTGTAGGAAATAAGTAAAAGAAAAAGATGTTACAATGTGAGTTGTAGAAAATGCCAATAGCCAATTTGTAACGAGTGTGCAATGAAAGTTTGTAAGAACTTTGTATAGCAGTATTCGGGGCTAGAAAAAAAAACTTTTTCTTCCACATTTTTTTTGGAAATAGGTTATTTTAGTTTTTCTTCACAACCTTAAGACTTGACAAATGTAGAAAAAAACTTAAAATGATTTGTCCTTTGTGTATTTTAAAATTTTTTTCTCAAAACTTACAATATTCATTCTAAATTTTTTATATTTGATATTATATCTATTAATAAATCAACAATACTGATAAAAACTGTAGTTTACTTTCAACACCCCAAAATTGTGCATTATGTTAAAGAAATAGAATGTTTGATTAAAATAATTATTTTTTAATTTCATACAATCTAGACAGAATGGATATGGAGCAGACAGTGATTAAGGACGAAATCGAGATTCACGATGATTTTATTTGCAATACAAAAGTCAAACAAGAATTTAATGATGAAATGCCCAGTGCCCCATATCAAAATGTAAATACAACTAGTATGCATCATATTAAAGAAGAAATAAGTGACGACCTAGAAACAGTTCGAGAATTTGAGGAATCTATGGTCACCATAAAAAAAGAGGAAAGCTGTAATACATTTGATAAACTCAACATTAAAAACAACTTTGAATATATGAGAATAAAAACTGGAAAGTCAACTAAAACACAAGGTGAGTTACACTCATTGAGGTGCTCTTTAAATAAAACATTTTTTGTGTCAAATTCTTATATTTTAAATAATTTTGGATCATAGTTGATATGAATAATATTAATTTTAACCCATTCAATACGGAGAGCGTGCCGGCGCGCTCGTTTCCCTTCACTTTACAACTCGACATCAAACTATCCGTTACAAAAAAAGAGAGATATTCGTTAGTTAAAGTTTGGTAGGATTGGAGGGTTTTTGTAAGGAATTTGGTTTGTTTGAGGTAGGCCCCGATATAGGAATTGCTCCTCTGCAGGGCTGTGGTGGTTAGGTTAGAAAATGAAGTGGACCTTGCAAGTAAAAACGGTTCTTTCTTTGTTTTTTTTTTGAATTTTGTGTTTTTTTCTTCTTTAATCTAATTTTGGGGGGGGAGGGGGGTCGGTTACAGCTGCGGCTGTATTAAGGTCGATTTATATATATCGGTACCGTGTCCGGAAGTTACCGGATAGAAAAAAAAAGTGTATACATCATTATGAGACTGTTTATACACTGGCGTTTCCCGGACGGGGCCCGTCAGTGCCCGGACAGAAATTCATCCGAACCGATATATTCGCTGGGGGCACCGCTGGTGACATTGACAAGGACCGCACGGACTTGTATAAACGCGAATCTGAGTATAGGCAGTTGTGGTTTTCTTCGTCATACGTGCATATAAAGAAATAAGAAAATTTTCGATTTTGCTAGGTATTCTTAACATAAAGGAGTCTGCCCACTACACCGAATCTTACCATGACCGTAATAGGAACGTGTCAGGCAAAAAAATATTCTTTGTATAGAAAAACATGGCACTACGTCCACTAGACCGTTCCGTACCGTCACCGATCCGTACCGTCGCGTGCCATGCACGGAGCGTTGATAATTGTCGGCGAGAATATTTTGCCGGTGCCGATACGCTCCGCGCATGGCAAGCCACGTTGTCCACCATGAGGACCGTTATAAACGCGCCTCAAACGCCTTCACTGAATTTGGTTTGTCATATGTTGCCAGTTGAACGGGACGCGCACGTATCTACACGGTGTGAAATGGATGACGAAAAATTAATTGAACTCGTCCGTAAATATGAGTTTTTATATAATCTACAACACCCGAAATATACGGATAGTGCGAAAAAGGAAATGGCTTGGAAGGAAATTTCGGAAGAACTGAAACAATCAGGTATGTTTATTAAATTATTATTTATTTGAATAAGCAATTCGATTACATGGTTATCCAGTCCAATTGGCCTTCAGTTGTTTGAAAGAAATCCGCAAATTGATCGCGTACTTCAAAAGCGGTAGAAACTGCATTATCCCCAGTTTGTCCATCGATTTTCCGAAACTATAAGTCCGATTGCAAATATTTTTTTTGTGTTGGGTTAGGGTATAGTTCAACTTTAGGAGCAGTGCGTCAGTATCACAATTATGTTTTTTAAAATGTATATTACGTTTTTTTACAGCTGCAGCTTGTGAACAAAGATGGCAAGGGCTAAGAGATGCATATAGAATAGCAATAAATAAGAAAAAAGGCAAAAGTAGCGGACGGGCAGCCAAGAAAATTGAGAAATGGGAATATGAGGACGAGATGTCTTTTGTGGCTTCATTTTTGGTCGCAAAAAAAACTTTAGATAGCGTTGACCTGTCGAGTGACGATGAAGAGTCTCAATAAGAGGTTACTGAAGTCCAGAACCCTCACGATACATAATATATAACAGAGTGAAGTAAAAAAGGCAATAAAGAAGGCGAAAGTTCAACCGAAACAGTCAGCATCCGCTGTTTTGATGTCTAGATTATTAGACGAGCAAATGAATGTTTCGCGACAGTGTGACCACGACGAACTCGATCGTTTCTTTTTGAGTATATCAGCAACAGTAAAAAAATTTTCGCCTTACCTACAAGCAGTAGCAAAAAATAAGACATTCAGTTTCGTTTCTGAAATGGAGTTACAGCAGCTCGCGCCACCTGGGTTTATTACAACTACACCTCAATATACGGACACCCCATCTCCAGCATCGAGCTCTTCAAGCGTTCGAACAAGTGCTACACCTATATCTACGTCTCCTTGGAATACGGCTGGCAACGATTGGAATAATCGGTCTGAAAATATGTTTCAATAGGTCTCTAATTCATTTTTATACATAATATATATATAAAATATGTGAAAAATTTATTTACTTACCGTAAACACACGGCAAGCTTTTTTTTAGGTGACAGAGATTCTCTGAAGCAATTTTTTGCAGCAATTGATATGTAGACATTCGGAAATACCGAAAAAACTTTTCTTCATCTTCAACTAAGTGCCTGTACAACGTCCGATATTCTTCAGTTTTCCGTTTTTTTATAGTCTCGTGAATCCAGTAGCGTCGAGTGGGTTTTTGATTCTCTTCTTCTTCCTCATCGAACATTCGGACACCAAACCGGCATCATACGGGCATTAAACGCCGTCGATTCGTTTCAGTGGGCATAACAAGCCGTATCGTATTGCCTTCCGTGCTTGATACGTTCATAGCACGGTCATGGTATGATACGGTGTAGTGGGCAGACTCCTTAAAGTTTTAAAATCGGACAAGTGAAAGTGTGCCTTTATTTTAAATCGAATTTCAGGTAAGTGAAACACATTTTTCGTAGATTTTACTTTTGTTATAGCTATTAATTTTCAGATTCCACCTGTACATAAGCAAAATAATGTTAGAAAACAAATATGACAACTAAATAACTAAATTGACATTTTTTCTTATTAAAAATATTTAATTTCAACATAAATAACTTTGCAAGTTGTATATAAAAATTCTAACATTTATTTTTGAGACCATTCTTAGAATTATCGTCCTTTTTAAATTCTTTATCTTGTTTTTTTAGTTATTTTTCAAGTTTTAGGATTTATTTCTCCATTTTTAAACATTCTGTTTTTATTTTTCCTGATTTCACTTTATCCCATTCTAACTTTTAAAAACAATATCGTTTCTATATTTCTCACAGTGTATTTTTGCTCATTTTTTTAATCAATTTTTAGAAGTAATCATGAACATCCCTCAGAGAAAAACAAAATTAATTTTGGAGAGTGCATTGATTAGTAAATTTTGTCAACTGAAAAGATACATTTTTTTTTCCAGTAAAAATGGTTCGTCCACGAAGAGGAACGGGAAAATCAGAAGAAACCGGACCACCAAGTGTAGTTCCTGAGCCAATTCCATCAACAAGCACTGCTCCAGAACCAACTACAGCTTCTGCTCCTCACGATGAAATTAGGTTTGTAAAAATATTACATTACATTTTAAGTGATTTGTCCAGTCTACTAAAAGTTGAGCCGAGATGTAATTTGCTAATAAATTGTTTTAGCTCGAAACGGAGGAAACAAGAGATTGTATATTCTTCGAGTACAATTGTATACACGAGGGAAGAGCTGATGAGAATGTTGGCTGAAGAAGACGAAGAAGACTTCAACGAAATGGACGAGAGTTTGGAAGAGTTGGACCGGGAAAATTTATTTGTGGAGCCTCTGGATGAGGTTGAATATGATGGAGAGGACATGGAATTTTCCGTTCCAGTTCATGAACTTATTGAAAAAGAATCTGCACAGATAGATAATTCTAATCGTTTACCCAATCCTCCTATTGCAAGACAATGGTCGAGAGAAAGGCCAGACGTCGACCCTATTCCCTTTACCCTAAACCCCGGGGTCGCACAAGATATAAGCGGTTTATCAACCCCCCGAGATTTTTTAAATTTAATATTAACGGAAGAAATGATGAATCACATAATCGTACAGACAAATTTGTATGCCTTATTTTTAAGTGCCACCTCAACTGCTCCTAGGGCCCTAATAAAGACATGGAAAGATTTGGAGCGCGATGAATTTTTATATTTTTTAGGGCTTCTCTTCCATATGGGGACGGTTTCTCTCAATAGACTGTCGGATTATTGGAACACCGATCCAATTTTGTTTGGGCTAACCTCCTTTCGTAGGGTGATGAGCAGGGATCGGTTTATCGGGATATTACAATGCCTGCATTTCGCAAAAAATCCTGAGCCCAATGAACCAACTCCCGCTGACGGATTGTATAAAATACGGCCTCTGATAGACATTTTTCGTAGAACCATGGACGCTTTGATAATTCCAACGAAAAATCTTTTCATCGATGAGTCCACGGTTCTATGGAGAGGTCGGTCTGTTTTCCGGCAATATTTGAGAAATAAGGCCCATCCATATGGGATAAAAATGTATATGCTGAACGAAGCGTCTGGTCTTGTGCTAAGATTTATCGTTTACACAGGTGCTTCCGATCAAGAAATTGGTGGAAAAGGGCATGCTGATCTTGTTGTTCGTAAATTGATGGACGGAAAACTCGATGTTGGCCATTCTCTATTTATGGACGACTTTTACAACAGCGTGAACCTTGTCCACGAGCTTCTCGAGCGGAAGACTTATGTGACAGGAACTCTTAGGAGTAATCGTAAAGGTAATCCTCCTCAAGTAATTTTAGCGAAGACCAGAAGGGGCGAGGTCGTTGACTATTACAGCGGAGAAGGAGTAGGTGTCCTCAATTGGCGACACAAAAGGGTAGTGCTGATGATCAGTTCAGAATTTTCTGGAAAAATGAACGATGTAACCACCCGTCGAGGAATTGTTATCCGGCAACCTGAAATGGTTTCAAAATATAACGAATCGATGGGCGGCGTTGATCATTTAGATCAAATGATGAGTTATTACCCAATAGAACGGAAAACGCTCAAATGGTCGAAAAAAATCGGGATTCACATACTCCATCTTTGCATGTACAACGCCTTCATCCTGTACAATAAATGCCATCCAAAAATGGACTTATACGATTTTAGAAATTCGGTAGTTAAATCATTGTTGCCACCGGTGACAGTTTCACCGACGACGAGCCTACCTCTAAAGCGGGGTAGTAAGGGGCTTTCTCCACATTTTCCCTCATTTTTTGGGGTTTCCGATAAATCAAATAAAAAAATCAGAAAAAGGTGTGTATTTTGCGCAAAAAATAAAAAACGGCAAGAAACAGCCCACTTATGCCCGGCCTGTCCAAATAAACCCCCCTTGTGCTTAGTTGACTGTTTCCTTAACTATCATAAAAATATGGAATTGTAATTATTTTACATAAGTGTATTGTTTGTAAATATAATTTTAATTGAATTTATATAAATTTTCTCATGTTAATTTTAGTAAATAAGTTTTTGAAAAATTGTACATATAATAAACGTTTCATAAAAAAAATGTAAAAGGTTGTTTATTTAGTATATTTGTTATACGGGTGAACTGATCCCTTTATCACTGACGGAGAGCGTGCCGAGGCGCATCCGCTTAATTATCGGAAATAGGACCTTGGGATTTTTTTAATTCAAATTAATGTTAGATCGAATAATTTGTATCAAATAACCTTTCCGCCAGAGCCAAAGGTTTATCTCAAATAGCCCCGTACTTAGTGATAATCTATCAAAATGGTTGCCGTATTGAATCTCACCAAGCTACGCCAATGTTTACCGCAGTGTTTCTGGCAGGAATATTTCGAAGAAATTGTGTACATACGACTTACACAGAAATGCATTTATGTTAAAGATTCGATATTTTCATTGGGAAACAGTGGAGATGATGAGTCCACGTGGACCGACGGTTTGTTAGATGTATACCGAATTTTATACGGTGAAATATTGATTGTTCCTCGCATAACTGCCTTCTGCTATTGATATTGGAAAAACTATAGTTATTTATTTATTTGAGCGCGTGTCTGTTCCGTCCATTTGGAAGAGGATAATTTTGAATATCCTCTGCAACAAAAGTTGTTAAAACTATTTCCCGAGAAATAGTAGAAATTTAAAAATTGACGCTTTTCCAGTATTACACCTTCCTGGCTCCTTACCAAAACAAAAAAATGCAAAACGGTCAATTAGGAATTATAAAAGAAGGCAACGAAGTGCTGTAGAAGAAATATTAAGGGAATCATCACATTGTATGGTACCTGAACATTCAACTTCTAATCACGAATACCATTTTCAAATGTCCAATGACGAATCTATGTTGGTTGAAGTACATGAAACTGCAGTTAACGTGGAAAATAATGATGCAAACAAAGAGCGGGAGTAAGTTGAACATAAGTATAATAATAGTAATAACAATCATTTGAAATCTGAACTGAGACTTTTTTGTTTTAGGATAAATAATTTGAAGGAAAAAATAAAAATGTTAGAAGAGCAGAGGGAGGCACTTCTTCGAAACATTGATGTAGTAAAAGATTCAGCACATAAAAAATATCAAGATGCTTTGGCAACTGTTTTCACAAAGGGACAAATTCAAAAATTGATGGATCCAATAAAAGGGAAAAAAATCCGGTGGTCGTCAGAAGATATTGCATCGGCTATTTCTCTCCGGAGTGTTAGTCCTAAGGCTTATAGATATCTAAGGACAAATAGCTATCCTCTACCGGCTCTCTCCACCTTAAGAAGATGGGTCTCGTCTAATACAAGTCGATGAATTTTGAAGAAAGTCATACTGTAGACAAAATCTACTGATATAACTGAAACATATCGAATACAATTGATATTGACAAAAAAACGTAGATAGATAATAGGACAGCACAAAACCTGCTGGTACATGGTATATTTTCTAAGTGGAAACAGCCGGTCTACTACCACTTAGACCAGTCGATGACCAAACACATTCTAGAGGAAATATCTGAATTATTTTTGACGAATATCGCAGTAGTTGCAATTTCCAGTGATTTGGGTTCATCATGATTAAATTGAATTAGTCCAGCTGTACAAGTTTAAGCAAATATTGCTATTGAATATGCCGGAAAAAATGAACTCATGTCTCGTAATAGTAATTGGAAGAAAGCAGCTGATTGTATACAATTATTCAACGACTGGTTTGATCAATTTAACCCCAGATTCTAAGTTTGCAATAAATTGTCCGACATAAAATGCGTTTGGAACAGACTTACAAAATAAAAAAAGTTATTAATCAAAGTCAAAATTCATTATTTCCATGAGACGGGAAACACACACACATAGGATCGATGGGGATTTTTAAAACTTTATTTTTAATGGTAAACCAACCACCAATATTTGGCTTTCCGGAAATTTTTGTTATTTGACCACTATTTGTATGTCTCAATCGACCGGAATATGTGTCAAGTGTTTCCTGAAGAGCTATCGAATTTGTTGAAATTAATTTCGATAAAGCAAGTGATATTAAAATATTGATGATCAGAATAAACCGATAGGAAATTCGGCCAAGGGACCTTGTTTTGTTTCAAGTTCTAAAGAGAGAATAAAACCGAACATGACCGCGCGTGACAACCCGGAGCGGTAATGCGTGTAAGACAAATCAAGTTGGTTGGCTTTTTTAAAACTTTGGATAATAAAATAGTTCAGACTTATATAATTTCAAATATTTATTATATACAATCAAAGTTACATACGAACAACCAAATTCAAATATATATTATTTAAGAAAGAGCTACTTAGGCCAATTTGCTTAGGGTCAGTTAGCTGATCGGGGTTAAAGCATGAGAACTGACACGAAGCATTGTCTACCGTTTTTATTCGCCACGGTTTCACAATCGTTGGTGTTATAATAATACGATGAAATGTAAACTGATGCAACTAAACTAACAAGAGTGAATCAAACATACAACCTTATTCTGCACAAGTTTTTAATATTGCGGTTTGGTATTCAAATGTTAGGAACTAAAATACTTCTTAATACAGCCTTATGGGGCATGCAAGATATTTTACGCTTATCCAGTTTTTTAAACTGTATGACCGAAACATATATAGTACTGGCTGAAGCAGCTAGAGAACGTATTTGTTTTCCCAATTTATTGAACCCTTAGAGGATTATATCACAGATAAAATTCAAGTGGTAACAATTAAACTCGAAAACATATACTTGTCTCATCGTAGCAGCAATTTACAGCCCTCGAAAGACATTCTATATAGAGTGAAGTAACTAGGGGTTCAAAATTCCTAGTTGCATTTTGATGCTTAGCTATATAAAAAACATAAACTGCTTTGAAAGCCTCTTCACTCTTAGGCTGCTCTATGAAATTGAATAAAATGTTTAGTACTGCTCTGACCTTGAAAACAAAATGTCCTGCAGCAGCGAAGATGAAGTTGTAACGATGTTTGTTTATTATTACATCCTTACATTGAAAACAGTTTAACCGTGACATCTAAGGAATTATCTCAAGATGATAAATATTTTGACTTTATGTACAGAATGACCTTTACACCCAAGCTTTCTTAATAAGGTCATTACGTGAATATTCAGGTAATGTCAGACACGAGCGGTTTTCAATCTTTAGCACCAATTTTAACATTTCCGACTCTAGAGACATTATTTCATAGAACAAATGATAAAACATATTCCGCAGGTATTCACTTAGTTGATGAAGAACTGTGACTGATGTTGCATACCGAGAGCAGACGAATCCTACCGACCAATCCGAATGTCTCTATTTGATAACATAGCGTCGGTGTGTTGTGGGGGTTTTAAGGGTATTTGAGTAGGGCTTTAGAAATAAATTTTTGAGAGTTGGGAACACTAAAGAGTGCTAACCAGGACAGTCCACTTTCATAATCTTGTTTCATTCATTTTGTACGATGTTTTTATCTTTGAAGTAATAAAATTTGTAAGAAAGGACTACTGTTTATAAATTGATATCGTTAATAATTTATCAAGCAGATTTGATTGTCTCTTGCAGTGTGTGATTGGACATATGTTTATTCAAACAACTTTTTCGTGCAAAAGACTTGGGACAAATGTCACAACTGAATGGTTTCTCACCTGTGTGACTGAGTAAATGTGTATTCAAACCACTTTTTTGCGCAAAAGGTTTCAAACAAATGTCGCATTTGAATCGCTTTTCTCCCGTGTGACTTAACAAATGTCTGTTCAAGTTATTTTTCCGCGAAAACTTTTTTTCACAAATATCACATTTGTATGGCATGTCTCCAAAGTGATTATGTACATGTGTGGTCAACTGAATTTTCTGTAAGAAAGTTTCCGAACAAAAGTGACATTTGAATGGCTTTTCCCCTGTGTGGATACGTAAATGTGTGATTAAACTAGCGTTCTGCGAAAATGTTTTCAAACAAACGTCACATTTGAATGGTCTTTCGCCTGTATGGCTACGCATATGTGTATTCAAATTACTTTTTTGTGAAAACGGTTTGAAGCAAATGTCACATTTGAATGGTTTGTGTCCAACGTGATTCTGTAGATGTGTGGTCAACTGATTTTTATGTAAGAACGTTTCTGAACATAAGTCACATCTAAATGGCTTTTCTCCTGTGTGAATACGTGAATGTGCCATTAAACTAGAGTTCTGCGAAAAAGTTTTCAAACAAACATCACATTTGAATGGTTTTTCCCCTGTGTGCCTACGCATATGTATATTTAAATTACTTTTATGGGTAAACGGTTTCGAACAAATGTCACATTTGAATGGCTTTTCTCCTGTATGAATTCGAATGTGTGCATTCAAATTACTTTTATGTGAAAATTGTTTAGAACAAATTTCACATTTAAATAACTTTTCTCCTGTATGTACAGGTAAATGATTGTTTAAACTAATTTTATGAGGAAAAGATTTCAAACAAATGTTACACTGGAATGGTTTTTCTCCATTGTGACTTTGTGAATGTATATTTAAACTACTTCTCTGTGTAAAGGATTCCATACAGAGGTGACATTTGAAAGGCTTTTCCCCTGTGTGTATACGTAAATGTGTAATTAAACAATATTTATACGAGAACAGTTTAAAACAAACATCACATTTGAATGGCTTTTCCCTAGTATGAATACGTGAGTGTCTAATCAAGCTTGAGTTCTGTGAAAAAGTTTTTGAACAAATGTCACATTTAAATGGTTTTTCTCCAGTATGCACAGACAAATGTTTATTTAAACTAATTTTATATGGAAAAGATTTCATACAAATATGACATTTGAATGGTTTCTCTCCTGTGTGATGGTGTGAAGTAGAAATTTGCAAGTAATTACGTCTGAGTAGTTTTACTCTTGTGTGAATACGTAAATGTTTGTTCAAACTAAATTTGTGTATGAAGGATTTCTTACAAATGCCACATTTGAGTGGCTTTTCTCCCATGTGAATACGTAAATGTGCAACTAAATTAATTTTTTGGGTAAAAGATTTTGAACAAATATCACACTTGAATGGTTTTTCTCCTGTGTGGATACGCAAATGATTATTCAAACAACTTTTCTGTAAAAAAGTTTTCAAACAAACATCACATTTGTATGGCTTTTCTCCTGTATGACTACACATGTGTACATTCAAATTACTTTTATATGGAAACAGTTTGAAACAAATATCACATTTGAATGGTTTTTCTCTTGTATAAACAGGAAAATAGTTATTTAAATTAATATTATCAACAGTTTCCATAGAATCACATTTGAATCGTTTTTCTCTGGCATGAATACGAAAATGGCTGCTTAAACTACTTCTACGTGTAAAAGTTCTCAAACAAATAACACAATAAATTGGATTTGATCCTGTGTGAGTATCCAACTGTATATTTGAATCACTTTTCTCCTCTACAAATGATTTTGAACCCTCACCTACACAAGGGTTTGAATGAGCAACATCCAACTGATTTATGGTTTCCTGCAACTCTTCTTTAAATTTATGTTCAACTACTTCAATTTCATCTTTCACATTAATCTTTCTCAAAATGTAATTTTGATGGTGAAGTTTATTCTCATTTTGTTTTACACAATGGCTTGTGGAAAAGTGACATAAGAATTCCACTTGTTTCGTGTATAAATTCCCACAATATACACATATCATTAATCCCATAGCTTTTGGTTGGATATATTCCCATTTTCTTAGCAGTCCTGCAACTGTTAACGAAAATTGAAAAAATTTATATAAAACATTAAAATATTACAATTCCATTAATATATAGTATGTTATTAAATAGAGTTTGAAACTGGTAAGGAAATTGGGAATATAAGCACATAAACAAGTGAATCAAATAAACTATTTTAAAGAAACATCAAGATTAGACTTATAATTTCATTCATTTACTCAAAGGAGTATGTTCTACAGTGGTAAGTATGGGTAAAGACTAAAAGCAATTTTATGTAATATTACAGTTATAGACTTTTATCAGAAACATTATGCAGTGGAAACCAAAAGTTACCTTAAATATCGAGAGACAAATATTCACTGTAGGGACTCTGTGTTTGCAATAATTTTTTTATGGAATCATTTTACACTGGGATAAAAAAAGAGTGGTTGCATTCATATGGGAAAGCAAACTAAGAAAACTCTGTGATAAGTATAAGCTACAGATATTATACACAATAACAGTTTATGAAGTAATTTTTGCAGAGAAAACTCAAATAATTGTCTAGATATACCCTGACAAAGATGTACGGACTAGATGTATCTGTAGTGCAGTGACCACGAAAACTAATCCTAAAGCAACAATAAAAGTTATTCTAGACTTAGTGTACATTTTTATACAAAGACATGTCAAATGAAACAATTTTGTATGTTTATTATTATTGAAAATATTTAACATGCAAGCACTAATAAATTATATATAACACTAAAATGGGAAGAAATCAGTTCAACTCACCTTTCGATTTAGTCTTCTTTCTAACGTCTTCTTTTAAATATTTCAGTTGGTTTCTAATGATGTGGTGTGTATTAGATATGTTCGTTTTTCTGTTGCTACCTGTATCCACATGGTTATTAAATATTTTCTCTGTATCTAATTCATCATTTATCTCATGTTTTATTTGAATTCCATCCATTTTTCCAATTAGATGTTGATTTGTTAGTGTAGATACTTCATCCAAAAATTCTTTCCCAACATCGATAATAGATGGAAAATCCTCATAAGTATTTATTTCCTCCTTAATGTTTTGGATATTCATTTCTTTCTTTATAACCTCTAGGTATATTTCCTTGATTAGAAAATTTTAATATAATAGTCAGTGTTATTACAAGATAGTAAGAGGTTGTCAAAGCCGTGGAACACAACTTTGATAAACATGGACGCTTGGGGTCTAAGCTGGAACTACTAATATGACATCCTTCATATAATACTGGCAAATTCAAATTTTATTCATGGCGCGTAATTTGAATTATTTGATGGTAGTATATACTGCTAAGTACTGATGAATTTTGAAATTCATGTTTTGGTGTATTATATTTCACAAAATGGCATATTTTCAATACAAAAGATGAAATTTTTAAAACTATTATGAAAAAAAAATAAATTTGGAGATGTATTAGTTGTAATCTTGTTCGGAGAAAAATGTTGTAAGAGTATTTATTTCGTTATCCAAGTAAAACGTAGACAAAAAGGCTTTTGAAAGTAATCTGATGATCTAAACATAATGTATGTATATTTAGTAATAAAAATAAAACTTGAAGAAGCTATATATTTTTTTAAACAAAATATTGCATACAAAAATAGCTAATTTAAATGTTAGATCTTTAGTAATTATACCCAATTTTAATAAAATTCATCAATTGCAGTTTAATTAATATTGTTTATAGGACACAAACACGGAGCATAACCCAACAATAATGAGTCATCAAGAGAAACATTTCTACCAACATCAAATTATCCCATTTTGTCTCAAATTCCCCAACTTGATATGTAGTTATGCTAGCAGATCCATCTAGGGCTCTAAGCTTGAATTACAAAAATGATACATCTTTAGACCATCTGTGTGGAACGTCTATAAAGTATAGTCCATTCAAGTTAGACGAAAAATCGCCGTTTCAGAGAAAAAAACTTAACCCAGACGTGTTGTACGCTGGCCAATCAGATTTAACTGCAATCAGGCGAAGGTATTAATAGTTTTTGCTTTATCGCTACAGGGTCCCAAGGGTCAGTTTCGTTGTGTGCTAGTATATTTTAAAAGATCTTTGGTGTACTGTGTATTTCAAGTTTAATATTTTTAAAATGTCAGATACTGATACAGCTGAAGGAAATCCAAATTTGTACTGCCACAATCGATTTAAAAAGACATAAAAAAAACTGCATTTTAATATTAATGAAAAAAAAACCGATTTTAAACATTTATAAAAATAAATTCTAAGCAAATCATTTGTTGTCTGTCGATAACATCGTGAGAAAGATGTTTACGTGGCCGTAGCACAACGCCGACTGACGCCTGAATATCAATAATGGCGGAGTGTGTAGTGGGAGAGCCTACAGCACACGCCCACTTGTTAATTTTGGCAATTTCTGTCCCTTCGTACATTGTGGATAGTAGTAATACAACTTCATTTTTGGAGGAGGGGACATACATTTTCAAATGTAGCTGAATCTTTATCATTTGTCTATGTATAATGTTAAATAATTTATCAAGCAGATTTGAATGTCTCTTGCAATGTGTGATTGGACATATGTTTATTCAAACAACTTTTTCGTGCAAAAGACTTTGGACAAATGTCACAACTGAATGGTTTCTCACCGGTGTGACTAAGTAAATGTGTATTCAAACCACTTTTTTGCGCAAAACGTTTCAAACAAATGTCGCATTTGAATGGCTTTTCTCCTGTATGGATAATCAAATGTCTGTTCAAATTGTTTTTCCGCGAAAACTTTTTTTCGCAAATATCACATTTGTAAGGCATGTCCCCAAAGTGATTAGGTAGATGTGTGGTCAGCTGAATTTTCTGTAAGAAAGTTTCCGAGCAAACGTCACACTTAAATGGCTTTTCCCCTGTGTGGATACGTAAATGTGTGATTAAACTAGCGTTCTGCGAAAAAGTTTTCAAACAAACGTCACATTTGAACGGTTTTTCCCCTGTGTGGCTACGCATATGTGTGTTCAAATTACCTTTATGTGAAAATTGTTTCAAACAAATGTCACATTTGTACGGCTTGTCTCCAAAGTGATTATGTAGATGTGTGGTCAACTGAATTTTCATTAAGAACGTTTTTGAGCATAAGTCACATTTAAATGGCTTTTCCCCTGTGTGAATAAGTGAATGTGAGATTAAAGTAGCATTCCGTGAGAAAATTTTAGAGCAAACGTCACATTTGAATGGTTTTTCCCCTGTGTGGCTACGCATATGTGTATTCAAATTATTTTTACGGGAAAATAGTTTCAAACAAATTTCACATTTGAATGGCTTTTCTCTTATAGGCAAATACTTATTTAAATTCATTTTATGAACAGTTTCATTAGAATCACATTTGAATCGTTTTTCTTTGATGTGAATACGAAAATGGCTGCTTAAATTACTTCTACGTGTAAAAGTTCTCAAACAAATAACACAATAAAATGGTTTTGATCCCGTGCAAATATTCAACTGTATATTTGGATGAGTTTCCTCCTCTACAAAAGATTTTGAATTCTCGTGTGCATATGTGTTTAAATTATCAGTAACATCCAACTGGTTTGTGGTGTCCTGCAAGTCTTGTTTAAATTTGTGTTCAACTATTCCAATTTCTTCTTTTACATCAATCTTTTTTAAAACGGAATTGTTATGGTGAAGTTTAATCTTATTTCTTTTTATACAATGGCATGTGGAAAAGTGAAATAAAAATTCCACTTGTTTTGTGTATAAATTCCCACAATATTCACATATCATTAACCCCATAGAGTTTGGTTGGATATATTTCCATTTGCTTAACAGTCCTGCAACTATTTAATAAAACTAAAAAAATTTTTATGGATTTTTAAGTATGTTATAAAATAGTTTGAAATTGATACGGAAAGATTGAAAAGTCCTTGGGATTCTAATACATGAAAAAAAGAATTTTTAGAAATGATTCACATTCATAAGAACTAATAAGGTATAAATGATAAAAAAACCTAAATAACTTAAGTTAATAACTTATAAATTCTAATAAAATTCCCAATAATTTAATTGCTTAAGTATTGCTATGTATTTGTGATGTAAGGACTGAAGAAAAATTAATTTACTATTTTGATTTCATTTTTAATTCTTAGTCTTTATTATCTCTAGACATTCCATGAGAACTTTACCCGTATGAAGTTATCCATGGATTTCTACCACGAACTTTTGTGAAAAGATGTCATTATAATACACATAATGACATTATAATAGGCTACATTCTATTCTGAACCGAAGACCCAATAAATAAAAAAAATTATTTAACTATTACAAAGTTCATCTAAATAGAAACCAATTAACCAAAAATTGTAATGCAAGTATTTTTAATAACGTAATAAGGTTTACGTTTGAGTGCTAACGCGCATCATTATCGACTTCAAACAAGCATTCAACAGTCTGAGAAGAAGGGCAATTATAAAGGACATGGAAAAACTACAAGTACCAACAAAAAGTTGATATAATTGGTGAAAATGACTATGCAAGGGTAATAATAAAAAACGGACCACCTGAGGAATTTGGAATAAATGCTGGGGTAAGGCAGGGTGACGGACTCACAGTGGTATTACAGTTGAAGAATTTAACCAAATTTAAAGTAGATATTATTGAAGTTATTTTATATGTAAATACTAATAAATTAATTATATATAACATTGAAACAGACATAAATTAGTTCACTTTACCTTTGGATTTACTTCTGTTTTCACCGTCAATTTTTAAATAGTCCTTTTGATTTCTAATGTTGTGTGTACTAGAAATGTTCCTTTTTTGATTGTTATCTATATTCACATGGTTATTAAATACTTCCACTGTATCTAATTCATCTTTTATTTCATGTTTTATTGGGTGAATTCCATCCACATTTCCAATTACATTTTGAATTGTTAGTGTAGATACTTCACCAATCGACCCAATATCGACAATGGATGGAAAATCCTCGTAAGTATTTATTTCTTCTTTAATATTTAGGATATCCATTTCTTTATATGTTCTTGATTAGATAATTTTAATAGGAAAATATTATTTTAAAAAAAGACAGTACGAAATTGTCAAGACCTTGAAACACATCTTGGATGAATATAGGGTGCATTCCTCTAAGCACTCACGACAATTAGAGTTACAAGACGTTTTGAGTTAAGAGGTTATGTTATAATTTGTAAGTTATTGAATTTTTTAGAGGAGTGCTTAATTGATATATATAAAACTAAAATCAAAATATCTTCTGCGGCGGTAGAAATATATTTCGTAGTGCGTCACAAGAATGCTTCAAAAAGATTTATAGTATCCCACACCGCAAGAAATAAGATAGTTCATGTCGTCGCAAACGTTAGACAACGTCATCAGTGACATTTTCACCGTGACTACAACGATCGTAGACGCTATGTGAAACGCCCAAAAGAATATTTCAGGCGTCGTAAACGCCTAGTGGAATGCACCAACCTCTTTGGACATACGATCTCATAGAACTAATGAAAAAATCCCATTAAATTACTTTTAACAATAGACATAATAATTATTACTATATCTATGCATTTAACTCAATGCAATCCTTGGAACACAAATAGCTGACAGGATCACAAAACTCTTCTAAACAGTAATTCAGACCGCTAGTCAGGTCAATTCAACGAAAAAATTACATTGTCTCGAACCATCCAGATGTACTATCACTCGTAGTAGTTAGACAGCTGAACATATAAAACAACGGGTATGAAAACCCTTATTTACTTAGAAATATTGATGGACATAATTGTTCAATTGAACTGAAAACACAGTTTAAACTACTATTACAATAACACTAATAATTACACTATATGTAACGCGTTTCGATAGCAAAGTAACAGTCTCTGAAGACTGTTATTGAAACGCACGTCGGATAGTGAAATTATTTGCTTGTCTAGTAGTAGTAGTGTACACAGTGTTCAGTATGAACGGTTCCAGAATGTCCAATTTATAGTCTAATAGAGTCATTTTCAATAATTTCAGACACTATTCCCTAGTGTGTTGTTGGCTGTATTATGATAATGTAATGTTTTTCTTATTTATTTATACGATTTCTATTCGTGGCGAATTAATAAACACTGTCTCTTAAGTTCTTAATTTATTTATTTAAACACTATACTTATAAAAATCAGAAAAGAAACAATATATTGGTGCAGTGAGTGTGAAGTGGGACTCTGCTTAATACCTTGTTTCAAAATTTACCATACAGAATTAAAATATTAATAAAAAAAATTGCATAAATTAGTTAAAAAACGAATAATTAATAATTATTTGCAAAAAAATAAATGATTTTTTGTACCTAAATTGATAAAAAAAATGTACATTAAGGCATCATTTTATTGTATAATTTTATTAAATGCTCTGTTTATCAAATACTTTTCTATTTGCAATAACTTTTCCTTATTTAGATTCAGTTATGAATCTTCATAATCCAACTTTACTAAAGGTTATTAAGACCGCGACTAATGAAGGGTTAAAGCCCATATTTTCACGTGAGAATTTTCGATTGAAAATTAAGGTGCTTTATCGATAAGGTAAAAAAAATATTTCAAATAGAAAAAATTACAGAATGTCATGTTTAAAAATCTTTTTATATATTTTTTTCAAGATAATAATCAATGAGCAGAAACTTGTTTATTTGAATTTTGAGGTTATGTGAAAAAAGTGTAAAAACAAAAGTTGTAGGCATTTTTATTACCTACAACTTTGTAATTTATCGAGTTAAATCGATTTTTACCTTTATAAACTGTTTCCCTTCCACTTCTCGATCTCCTTCCTTTATTGCAAATTCTGTTCAAATATATTTTCTTTCAGTACAATTTCAATCACGCTGCTTTTCTTCTGCGTGACTACGCAAATGTCTATTCAAATTAGTTTTGCTTAAAAATGTTTTCAAACAAATATCACATTTAAAAGTTTCGTCTTCTGTATGAATGCGCAAATGTCTCTTGAAATTATTTGCATATCGAAATGAATTCAAACAAATGTCACATTTGAACGGTTTTTCTTCTGTATGACTAAGCAAATGTCTATTCAAATTAGTTTTTCTTGAAAATGTTTTCAAGCAAATATCACATTTAAAAGTTTCGTTTTCTGTATGAATACGCAAATGTCTTTTCAAATAATGTGCATATCGAAATGAATTCAAACAAATGTCACATTTGAATGGTCTTTCGCCTGTATGGCTACGCAAATGTGTATTCAAACTACTCATTTGTGTAAACGTTTTCAAACAAATGTCACATTTGAATGGCTTTTCTCCTGTATGGATAATCAAATGTCTGTTCAAATTGTTTTTCCGCGAAAACTTTTTTTCACAAATATCACATTTGTATGGCATGTCCCCAAAGTGATTACGTAGATGTGTGGTCATCTGAATTTTCTGTAAGAAAGTTTCCGAGCAAACGTCACACTTAAATGGCTTTTCTCCTGTGTGTATACGTAAATGTGTGATTAAACTAGCGTTCTGTGAAAAAGTTTTCAAACAAACGTCACATTGGAACGGTTTTTCTCCTGTGTGGCTACGCATATGTGTGTTCAAATTACTTTTTTGTGAAAATTGTTTCAAACAAATGTCACATTTGTACGGCTTTTCTCCAAAGTGATTATGTAGATGTGTGGTCAATTGAATTTTCTTCAAGAACGTTTCTAAACATAATTCACATTTAAATTTTTTTTTTCCTGTGTGAATAAGTGAATGTGAGATTAAAGTAGCATTCCGTGAGAAAATTTTCGAGCAAACGTCACATTTGAATGGTTTTTCCCTTGTGTGGCTACGCATATGTGTCTTCAAATTACTTTTATTTGGAAACAGTTTGAAACAAATGTCACATTTGAATGACTTTTCTCTTATAGGCAAATACTTATTTAAATTCATTTTATGAACAGTTTCATTAGAATCACATTTGAATCGTTTTTCTTTGATGTGAATACGAAAATGGCTGCTTAAATTACTTCTACGTGTAAAAGTTCTCAAACAAATAACACAATAAAATGGTTTTGATCCCGTGCAAGTATTCAACTGTATATTTGGATGAGTTTCCTCCTCTACAAAAGATTTTGAATCCTCGTGTGCATATGTGTTTAAATTATCAGTAACATCCAACTGGTTTGTGGTGTCCTGCAACTCTTCTTTAAATTGATGTTCAACTACTTCAATTTCATCTTTCACATTAATCTTTCTCAAAACACAATTTTTAAGGGGATGTTTAATCTTATTTCTTTTTATACAATGGCATGTGGAAAAGTGACATAAAAATTCCACTTGTTTTGTGTATAAATTCCCACAATATTTACATATCATTAACCCCATAGCATTTGGTTGGATATATTTCCATTTACTTAACAGTCCTGCAACTATTGAATAAAACTAAAATAAGTTTGTAGAAAATTTGTATGGAATTTGATAGTGTGTTATAAAATAGTTTGAAATTGATACGGAAATTTATAATAAATATAAATTCAAGTATGTATAAAGATTCAAAAATTCTTGGTACAGAATCTAATACACGAAAAAGAGAATTTTTAAAAATGATTCACATTCATAAGAACTAATAAACTATAAAAGATATAAAAAGACCTAAATAACTTGAGTGAAATTTATAGTTGATTAAGTATTGCTATATATATATATGATGTAAGGACTGAAGAAAAATTAATTTTTCTTATTAGAACAAATTTCTATTTTGATTTTATTCTTATATTTTGAGTTAATTAAAGTTTTATATATTAGGACATTTAAATATGTCCTAAACTTATATTTCATATAATATAGCTTCTCTCAAAACAAATAGTAACTTCTATCATCCGATAAGTTTACTAGTTGATATTTGTTGATATATATATATATATATATATATATATATATATATATATATATATATATATATATATATATATATATAAATACATATATATATACATATACATATATATACAAATACTAATAAATTAATTATATATAACACTGAAACAGACAAAAATTAGTTCGACTTACCTTTGGATTTAGTTCTGTTTCCACCGTCAATTTTCAAATATTCCATTTGATTTCTAATGATGTTGTGTGTACTAGAAATGTTCCTTTTTCTATTGTTACCTATATCCACATGGTTATTAAATATTTCCAATGTATCTAATTCATCTTTTATTTCATGTTTTATTGGTTGAATTCCATCCACCTTTCCAATTACATTTTGAATCGTTAGTGTGGATACTTCATCAATAAATTCTTTCCCAACATCGACAATGGATGTAAAATCCTCGTAAATATTCATTTCTTCTTTAATATTTAGGATATCCATTTCTTTCTTATTAACCTATTTCATGCGCCGTAAACGCTTAGTGGAATGCACCAACGTCTTTGGAAGTACGATCTCATAGAACAACTGAAAAAATACCATTTAATTACTTTTAACCATAGACAAAGTAATTATTACTATATCTATGCTTTTAGCTCAATGCAAAATCCTTGGAACACAAATAGTTGACACGATCACAAAACTCTTCTAGATAGTAGTTCAGACCGCTAGTCAAGGTCAATTCAACGAAAAAATTACATTGTCTCGAACAACCAGATATATATTATCTGTGCTATTACTCGTAGTATTTAGACAGCTGAACTCATAATGTAACGACTACAAGTAGTGCTATTGCGCACCAGCTGGGAAGCAGCCAATGAGAATTCGCTCCTAAAGAGATGCGCAGAACGAGTGAAAAATGAGCATTCGGGAAGAACACACCTTGTAGTCTTTAATCATGGCTGAACTTAAAAAACAACGGGTGTAAAAACTCTTACTTACTTAGAAATATTGATGGGCATAATTTTTCAATTGAACTGAAACGCACATCGAATAGTACAATTATGTGCTGGTATAGTAGTAGTATTAGTAGTGTAGTGTTCAGTATGAACAGTTCCAGATTGTCCAAATTATAGTCTAATAGACTTTGAGTCATTTTCAATAATTTCAGACACTATTACCTAGTGTGTTGTTGGCTGTATTATAATAATGTAATGTTTCTCTTATTTATTTATACGATTTCTATTCGTGGTGAAATAATAAACACTGTCTCTTATGTTTTTAATTTATTTAATCACTATACACTACACTAACTTATGATAATAGCCGGACAGGTCCGGCTTAAGGATCAATTTCGCGAACTTGTTTGTAACAATAAGAAAAACCCATCAAAAGTATTTTACAAAGTCAACTTTAATGAGGATTTCATCTAAAGAGCAATACACAAAGCAGGAGAATGTTTATAATGTGAAATGGCTTATTTCAGAACTAACATATCAAAATTTAAAAGCAATTTGTAAGGATTTAACAATACCAATATTTACTATTTATTGACTTTAGGAAGGCTTATGATAGCCTAATAAGATCAAAAGTATGCTCAGAGAGAATAACATACCAGAAAAGATAAGACTTTTAAAAAAGGCTCAAAAGGAAAGGTCAAACTAGAAAAAGAATTCAGATACCTTCGATATCACCACAGGAGTAAGACAAGTGGACGGGTTGTCCTCCCTTCTGTTCAAACAATATTTAATTTAAAGTCAATCAAGTACGAATTCGTTTGTGGAAGAATAAAAAATTGTTTTCTTGGATGGCGGGTCGCTTTCAAAAAGTCTGGGGGGCTGAGAACATGTGCTACCCATATCACTTTAAGGGAAAATGGTTTTTCCCGTATAACAATGCAAATATACATTCGAAACACTTGCACGAGAAAATGTTTTTAATCTAATGTCACATTTGAACGGATTTCTCCCGTGTGAATACGCGCGTGTACTTTTAGATAAGTTTTATGAGAAAATGGTTTCAAACAAATGTCACATTTGAATGGTTTTTCTCCCGTGTGATTGGACATATGTACATTTAAATAATTTTTAGAAGAAAATTGTTTCAAACAAACGTCACATTTGAAGGGTTTTTCTCCTGTGTGACTGCGCAAATGATTGTTTAAACTACTTTTATGCGTAAAATATTTCTTGCAAATGTCACACTTGAATGGCTTCTCTCCAGTGTGACTACGCACATGTGTATTCAAATTACTTTTATGTGAAAACGGTTTCAGACAAATGTCACATTTATAAGGCTTTTCCCCCGTGTGACTACGCACATGTTTGACTAAATTACTTTTATTAGAAAATAGTTTCCAACAAATGTGACATTTGAATGGTTTTTCCCCCGTGTGACTACGCATGTGATTAGTTAAATCAGTTTTACAATGCAATGGTTTCAAACAAATCTCACATTTAAATGGCATTTCTCCTGTGTGACCACGCAAATGTATTTTAAGATAAGTTTTTTCTGTAAAAAATTTTGAACAAAAGTCACATTTGAATGGTTTTTCCCCTGTGTGAATCAGTGAATGTTTCTTTAAACTGACTTTCTGTGAAAATGTTTTCAAGCAAATGTCACATTCGAATGGCTTTTCTCCTGTATGACTTCGCAAATGCGTCTTCAAATCATTTTTCCTCGCAAATGGTTTTAAACAAATGTCACACTTGAAAGGTTTTTCTCCTGTATGGCTTCGCAAATGTACCTTCAAATCATTTTTCCTCGCAAATGGTTTTATACAAATATCACATTTGAATGGTTTTTCTCCTGTATGACTTCGCAAATGTACTTTCAAATCATTTTTCCTCGCAAATGGTTTTATACAAATATCACATTTGAATGGTTTTGCTGTTGTGTAATCATGCGAATACATATTTGATATACCTCCTTCTATAGATGATTTCGAACCCTCACATACACGCTTGATCAAATTATCAGTAACATCCAACAGATTTGAGGTTTCCTGCAATTCCACTTTCAATTCATGTTCAACTACTTCAATTTCATCTTTTACTTTAATATTTTCCATAATACATGTATAATTTTTACTATTACGGTGAATTTTAGTATTATATAATTTGTTTCGCTTTTTACGATGGTTCATTGCTATGTGGCATAATAATTCTATTTTTTTCGCATATAATTTTCCACAATATTCACATATCTTTAATCCCGTAGCATTTGGTTGAATATATTTGCCTTTTCTTATCAGCCCTGTAACTGTCAAAGACAAGTAATTAGATAATTTCTAGAAAGAATCAAGGGAGTTGGCAGTTTATGATTAAGAGGGGGGCAATGGGGCAATATTATGGAGGATAAAAATATGAACGCCTGGTACAGTCGAGAGCATGAAGCGTTACACTTTGGAAGTCTTTGTCTCGATGACTATTATAATAATATCAATGTATAAAAGGATGTATAGAATGTATATATATAGGAAAGGTGTATCCCATTAGGAAATCCTTTGTTATAATACAGTAAGGTAAGTAAGCCTGTTTGAACAAAATAGTCCAATTTTTGTTATTTTTTTCTTTTCTTAATGCCCGATGATATCTCAACTGTTCTTTATCTTTAATTGACTTATTTCTACTTTTAAATATCTCATACTGCTTCTAACTAATCTTTGAATCCACTATGTTATGATCATAGATCTGAACATTCTTTTTTTTTCTACTTGAAACATTTTCAAAGATAAAAAAATGAATAATTTTGTTTATTCAAAGCTTTTCAAAACAAAATACAATGAAAATATAAGCTAACTCTAATTAATAAAAGACTCAGTTGGATAGGGCATATAGTTAGAATGGATGAAGATAGTTGGATTTGAAGATATATATTAAGGGGAGAAGGAAAGAAAAGTAAAAGAGGGGGTTCACAGAAATAATGGATAGAAGTATGTAGAGAAGACTTAAAAATAATATAAATAGATAAAAATAAAATAAATGGAGGAAAGCAGTAGACAGACGCCAAGCCCTGTGCCTATAATGCCTTTTGAGGTGTTTAAACATCCATTTATATTGATAGTTTTTCTAAATGTGGTCTTCTAATTGATAATGTATTTTGAAAATAACTTAAATTTGAAACCATATCTCAGAAAATTTAAATGGAAATATGCATTTGCATTTGAATTACATTTAACAATAAAACAGCCTTAAATCTGTTAAACCGACCTTTTGTTTTAATTTGCTTTCCACTATCAACATTTAAATATGCAAATTTACTTCTTATTATTTGAGTGTTGAGAATATTCTTTTTTGTTTTACTAGTTACATCCAAACGATTTTCAAATATTTTAATTGTATTTAAGTCATCATTCACTTCTCGTTTGATTGAACAAATTTCATTTATTTGTTCACTTGTATTTTCAATTTTTATCGTAGATATTTCGTCAATTAATTCTTGTTTCATATCGATATTCGACAAAATATCATTGTGGATATCTATTTCTTCTTTAACAATTTGGATATCAATTTCTTCTTTAATATTTTGGATATCCATGTCTTTGTTAATAATCTTAATAAGTACAAAACTGAAAGAATAAATCACAATTTCAACTATATAAGACACATAACCTCAATACATCATAGGATAATCATAGCCATAGAAAAAGCAAACGCAATTTGTCAAATCCTTGGAACAAATGATTGATATGATGATGACCACGTTCAGTAAAATTAAGTGAAGCTTTTGTACTACAACAGCCGATGTATTTATTTATAAAGTCATCTCACTCTTGGCGTGAGAGACTATAGCGCATTTTTTACCGTTAGCAATCAGCTAATATTAACAAAAATTTCAATTTTTAAAATGTTTCCATAAAAAATAAAACAAGAAAAATATTAATAATTTTGTCCTCATTATTTCTTGACAATAATAATTGGTTTATGAAATAAAAAATTACCACGCAAAGAACAACGACACTAGTGCTGGTCCTGCTACATAGAGTGCTTTAGTGTACACTTCCTGAACTAGTTCTGCCAGTGCAGCTTTCAAGAACAAACCTCATTTATTCGAATGGAAAAAAAGCAAAAGGTTATTAAAAAAGAAATGGAAATCCAAAATGTTAAAGAAGAAATGGAAATATACGATGATTTTCTGTCGAATATCGATGTAAAACAAGAACTAATTGATGAAGTATCTACGCTAAAAATTGAAAATATAAATGAACAAAAATATGATATTTATTCAATCAAACAAGAAGTAAATAATGATTTGAATACAGCTAAAATATTTGATAATAGTGTAGATGAGGCTAGTAAAACAGAAAGGAACATACTCAGTATTCATATCATAAGAAACAAACTGGGATATTTAAAAGTTCACCATGGAAAGCGAACTAAATTAAAAGGTGAGTGACTGATTTATGGCTGCTTTAGACTTTGTTTTATTTTTTGCTTTATATCAACTTTCATAACGCATTTAATTCCGATGATGACTTCTCAATTTATAGATGGGAATTATAATAATTTGCAATAAGAGCAACGTTTACAAACATTTTACATACTTTATGTACACATAAAAATTTTAACAGCTCTGGAACCCTGACAAAATTGATTGAATAATTGTTATTATTTGTCATTATCATCATAGTTTATATCTGGCTTTTTTACTATTTCCTAGAGATATTTTTGATCTGCTTATTTGTCTGATTTCCAGTTATTTAACTGCCTTTGTTTGGTAAAAATTAACCTTCAAATTTTGTTTTTTTTATTCATATTCTTTATGTTTATTTTTCTATCAATAGACACCATTATATTCATTTCTTAGTTTATTATACTTTTTCATGCTATAAAAGTATTAATGTTTTAACTCTTGCTACAAAGAAGAAATTTTTTCAAAGCTTTTCCTTTTTCTGACAACTCGTCTTTAATACTTACAGGACAAATGAAAAATAGAAAATATATTCAACCAAATTTTAGGGGGTTAATGATATGTGTGTATTGTGGGAAACTATACACAAAACAAGTTGAATTATTATGGCACTCAGCAATGACTCATTGTATGAAACAAAACAAATTATACCCACAGTTTAACATTCACCATAAAAGTGATACTTGTGTTATGGGAAATCTTAATATAAAAGATGAAATTGAAGTAGTTGAACATAAAATGAAAGTGGAATTGCAGGAAACCACAAATCAATTGGATATTATTGATCATTTAAACAAACATGTACATGGGGGTTCAAATTCATCTGTAGAAGGAACAAATTCAAATATGCCATCGAATGCATACACTGTAGGTAATTTCAATATACATATGCATAGTCACACAGGAGAAAAGCCATACAAATGTAATATTTGTTTAAAAACTTTTTCACAGACAAGTGATTTGAAAAAACATTTGCGTATCCATACTGGAGAAAAGCCATTCAAATGTGACATTTGTTTAAAAACTTTTTTACAGACAAATGATTTAAAAAGACATTTGCGTATCCATACGAGAGAAAAGCCATTCAAGTGTGACATTTGTTTGAAAACTTTTTCAAACAGGAGTAATTTGAAGAGACATGTGTGTAGTCACTCAGGAGACAAGCCATTCAAATGTGATATTTGTTTAAAAACTTTTTTACAGACAAGTGATTTAAATAAACATTTGCGTATCCATACGGGAGAAAAGCCATTTAAATGTGACATTTGTTTGAAAACTTTTTTACAGACAAGTGATTTGAAGAAACATCTGCGGATTCATACTGGAGAAAAGCCATTCAAATGTGACATTTGTTTAAAAACTTTTTTACAGACAAATGATTTAAAAAGACATTTACGTATCCATACAGGGGAAAAGCCATTCAAATGTGACATTTGTTTAAAAACTTTTTCAAACAGGAGTAATTTGAAGAGACATATGTGTAGTCACTCAGGAGACAAACCATTCAAATGTGATATTTGTTTAAAAACTTTTTTACAGACAACTTATTTGAAGAAACATTTGCGTATCCATACAGGTCAAAAGCCATTCAAATGTGAAATTTGTTCAAAAACTTTTTTACAGACAAGTGATTTGAAAAAACATTTGCGTATCCATACAGGAGAAAAGCCATTTAAATGTGACATTTGTTTGAAAAGTTTTTTACAGACAAGTGATTTGAAAAAACATTTGCGGACCCATACCGGAGAAAAACCATATAAATGTGACATTTGTTTTAAAACTTATTCACATGGATGTAATTTGAAGAGACATATGCGTAGTCACACAGGAGAAAAGCCATTCAAATGTGACATTTGTTTAAAAACTTATTCACATGGGTATAATTTGAAGAGGCATATGATTCGTCATACAGGAGAAAAAACATTCAAATGTGATATTTGTTCGGAATCTTTTTTATTTAAAAGTAGTTTAAATTCACATTTGCACTCATTACATAAGAAAAATGTAGATTGAATAAATATATATTTGAACCAACTGTTTCCTTTGATGAGTTTATATATTTTGTATTGTATTGAAAATGATTTTGAAACTTGAAAATGTTTTATATAAAAAATAATAAATAAAAATGCTAGTTTTTAATTCATAACCTTGCCATTGTGTGTGTGAGCTCCTCATTAATCAGCACAAATTCTAAGACAAACAGTCTCTATTTAAAATGTATTTACTTTCAAGATAGACAAGACCTAGACAATTAGAGCTCGTAATCCCTATGTGGGTAGTCACTTATTAGTCTTCTGGTCGTTAAAAGTTCATCTTTACTCTTTAGGTATGAAATACCTATAAATTTTTAAATATTAATAGTAATTTTTTAATTTAAATTACAAGTATTTAAAAAACATAGTAACTTTATAGCCATTGTATGATGGGAAGAAATTATTTAATAGCGATAAAAGTATACAAAAATGACAGTTGAATATTATTGTTACGAACTCTTCCACGACATAGACCGTGAAGTCGGTCCTGTTCGATTACGGTAGTATCTAAAATTTGGTGGATGCGTCCACTACAAATTCAGAGTTATTTTTTCCAGGGATGCAAGTGAGACAATTGAAGGAAAGACAAAAAAGGTATATAAGGCGAGAAAAAAAAAGAACAGAGGGGAATGACAATCTTATTGGCAAGGGAAGGGAAGTGTATAGAAGTTTTTCGAGTGAATCAATAACAAGGACAAGAAAAAAAAGGCTTAAAAGTGTTGAGATTTAACTTACCCGAAACATTAGGAAATAAACTTGAGTCACATTTTTATAATTAAGTCAGTTGTGACCCAAGGGAAACTGCAATTAACCTTCCTGGTGCCGTATTTTTAAACAAAATAGACTTTTAGGTGAAACAAATAAATTAATTCATAGTTAATCAAAAGAAAAGAATCACTATTGAATTTGCAACATATTTATTAAACTAAAGAATACAAACATAATAATTAACTTACCTACAAAATAAGAAGGAAGAATTTATTTGAATATAAAATTGTCAACAAAAGAAAATAAATCAATCTTATTAGTCAATCAAATTCATCTTAACCTCACAAACATAATTAACTGATTTCCGAGCACAGATCTACCAATCCAGAAATTGACATTTTGTTAATGTAACCAATTTGAAAGCATAATTCTAAATTATAAATGTTAATAATTGATTTATCTATGTGTATTCTAGAGATCTACATAGGAAACTGTGTATTGGAACATCTATAAGGTAGGCAACCCTATCGATAAGCCCTATTCTTTCAATAAATAATTTCATAAGCAAGTTTATTTCTGATAATAAAAATTTTCCACGTGTTCGTTGTTTTCGTCAAGTCCTACCTTTTTCTTTTGACAAACATAATAAATTGTTGTAATTAGATACAAATTGCGAGGTTAGGTATGACAGCAGCGATAAATAGCACCGGAACGAAGAATGCGTTATCGCAATGTATATATGCGAGCGTTTTCGTTGTGGGATTGTGACAAAATTAAACAATAAGGTGTACTAACTCTAATATATTCCCGAGCTTTCGAATACTTACGTATTACAAATATCACATTTGAATGGCTTCTATCCTGTAGGAATTTGCAAATGTATATTCAAATTGGTTCTATGTGAAAAAGATTTCATACAAATGCGTTTTGTAACGTTTTTCGTATATATTTATACTCTTTCTATTCGTGGGGTGAATTAATAAACACTGTATCTTGCGTACTTAATTTATTTACATATTATACCATACACTTGACACTTACAATAATTTACTTATAAATATCACATAAATAATTACTTTTTACTAATTCAATCGACTATTTATTTAAAACTGAACTTACTGCGTTACATTAACTTATTTATATATCACAAATAAAAATCTATAAACTTCTAGAACAAAAAGAAATAAATAAATAGACTTTCCTAGAAATTATTTAGAAGAAATATATTATATACAAAAAATATACGCCGCATGATTCACCGAATTTTTTAAAATTCCATAGTAAATGGACAGGGCCGGCCCAAGGAACGTAACAGTCCTTATTTTTTTCTACATTTACCGGAAAACGCGGATCTATCTCCACGATTTTAATACACGGCTGTACAATATTGTGATACCTGCATCATTAGAATGAATTTCGCTAATTTCGGCCATTTTCAAACACAGATCATCCCCAAAACTGTTGCCTGATTGTATAAATCGGTAATGCTAAATTTAATTTTTGGAACAAAACAAAATAATAGTAGGATGAAACCGATCGCAAAAGGAGGAGAATATGATAAAAATGAAAAAAAAAATAATTTACTGGCAATCTGAGGTCTGAAAGGGAAAGGGGGTGAGTTTATGTCGAAACTTCTCACGTGAAAATATGGGGTTTGATTCCTTGAAATTTCTACTTCAAGACAAAAGACCTAACCGACTTTTTTTTAACCCTTTCATTAGTCGCGGGTTATCTAACAGAATCAAAATCTTTTTATATATTTATTTCAAGATAATAATCAATGAGCAGAAACTTGGTTATTTGAATTTTGAGGTTATGTGAAAAAAGTGTAAAAACAAAAGTTGTAGGCATTTTTATTACCTACAACTTTGTAATTTAACTTCCACATCTTGATCTCCTTCCATTATTGCAAACTCTGTTTAAATATATTTTCTTTCAGTACAATTTCAATCACGCTGCTTTTCTTCTGCGTGACTACGCAAATGTCTCCTCAAACTACTTATCTGTGTAAAAGTTTTTAAACACATATCACATTTGAATGGTTTTTCTTCTGTATGACTAAGCAAATGTCTATTTAAACTACTTATTTGTGTAAAAGTTTTCAAACAAATGTCACATTTGAATGGCTTTTCTCCTGTATGGATAAGCAAATGTGTATTCAAATTGGTTTTTCTTAAAAATGTTTTCAAACAAATATCACATTTAAATGTTTCATCTTCTGTATGAATGCGCAAATGTCTCTTCAAATTATTTGCATATCGAAATGAATTCAGACAAATGTCACATTTGAATGGTTTTTCTCCTGTATGGCTCCGCAAATGTGTATTCAAATTAGTTTTTCTTAAAAAAGTTTTCGAGCAAATATCACATTTAAATGGTTTTTCTCCTGTATGAATACGCGAATGTTTTTTCAAATTATCCGTACATGTGAAAGTTTTCAAACAAATGTCACAGCATGGCTTCTCTCCTGTATGACTACGCAAATGTGTATCAAAATAACGTTTCTGAGAAAATTTTTTCAAACAAATGTCACATTTGAATGGCTTTTCTCCTGTGTGACAACGTAAATGTCTATTCAAATTAGATTTAAGTAAGAAAGTTTTCAAACAAATGTCGCATTTGAATGGTTTTTCTCCTGTATGGCTCCGCAAATGTGTCTTCAAATTAGTTTTTCTTAAAAATGTTTTCAAGCAAATATCACATTTAAATGTTTTTTCTCCTGTATGAATAAGCAAATGTTTCTTCAAATTATCTGTACATGTAAAAGATTTCAAACAAATGTCACAGCATGGCTTTTCTCCAGTATGACTACGCATATGGGTATCAAAATTATGTTTCTGTGAAAATCTTTTTAAGCAAACTTCACATTTGAATGGCTTTTCTCCTGTGTGACAACGTAAATGTCTTTTCAAGTTAGATTTAAGAAAGAAAGTTCTCAAGCAAATATCACATTTGAACGGCTTTTCTCCTGTATGGATACGCAAATGTGACTTCAAATTCGTTTTTCTTAAAAACTTTTTCAAGCAAATATCACATTTAAATGGCTTTTCTCCTGTATGGATACGCAAATGTGTCTTCAAATTAGTTTTCCTTAAAAATGTTTTCAAGCAAATATCACATTTAAATGGTTTTGTTCCGGAGTAAGTATTCAAATCCATATTTAAATTTAAATTATCAGTAATATTTAACTGATTTTTGGTTTCCTGCAACTCCACTTTAAATTCATGTTCAACTACCTCAATTTCATCTTTTATATCATGATTTTCCATAATGCAGGTATCACTTTTATTTTTATGGTTGATTTTTATTTTATATAATTTTTTTCTTTTTATACAATAATGTATTGCTGAGTGCCGTAACAATTCCACTTGTTGTGTGTATAATTTCCCACAATATATACATATCTTTAACCCCATAGCATTTGGTTGTAAATTTCTCATCAGCCCTGTAACTATTAAAGACAAATTATTAAATAATTTGCAGAAAGTATTATGGCCGATCCACACTCGCACGATGATCACTGCGTGAAAAGCAGCACAAATCATAGCTAAGATTGCCTATAGTCTACACTAGCAGGTTCATGCCCGGATCACAGTATAGTTCACACTCTTGACCCGAATGCACTTCTTGTAGTTTTCTCAATCAAAGTTTATTTGTAGTAAGTATAGACAGTTAAAACACTATGGCAGGTGCTCATTTTGTATGCAGCATTGTGGTGTCAGAAACACAACTGTCTATGGCAATTCCAATTGAGCAACCCACAAATGTGGAGTCTGACAATTTTCTAGAAACGAGCCGCGCAAAATATGCGAATCAAATCCACACTCATTCTTCATGGGTACTTCTCATCATCGCGCGCGAATGAGGATACGGCTTTAAGATATTAATAAACATAAATTAATTTGTAGATATTTTCCATGACAATAATAATTATTCAAACAAATGTTACTTTTTAATAACTTTTCGTCTGTGTTGTCAAAGATATATTCAAAATACTTTTGAGTGAAATATTTCATTCAAATGATTTTTCTGTGTGAAGTCTTTTCGATGAGAAAGAATTTGATTAAGTGCCATAACAATTCTGCTTGTTCCGTTTATAAATTCTCACAATATAGACAATCATTAACCCCATTAATCAGTTCTACTTACCTCTCGACTTAGATCGCTTTCCACCGTCAACTTTTAAATATCCCAGTTTGTTTCTTAAGATATGAGAACTGAGCATATTCCTTTTTGTTTTACTGGCTACATCGAAACGGTTATCAAATATTTTAGTTCTATTCTGGTCTTCATTTACTTCTTGTTTGATTGAATAAATTCCATTTATATGTTCACTTGTATTTTCAATTTTTATCGTAGATATTTCGTCAATTAATTCTTGTTTCATATCGATATTCGACAAAATATCATTGTGGATATCTATTTCTTCTTTAACAATTTGGATATCAATTTCTTCTTTAATATTTTGGATATCCATGTCTTTGTTAATAATCTTAATAAGTACAAAACTGAAAGAATAAATCACAATTTCAACTATATAAGACATATAACCTCAATACATCATAGCCATAGAAAAAGCAAATGCAATTTGTCAAATCCTTGGAACAAATGATTGATATGATGATGATCACGTTAAATCAAACAATAAAATTGAATATATGATTTGCTTTTGTCCTGTTTATCTAGGTAATGAACGCTAGAATATTTGTGCGTTAACAAATTCTTACCTTAATTATTATCTACAAACTGCGAACGGTGGATCTCTTCTCTATCACGTGATCTACGATTTATCAAACACAAATTTTCTCTATACTATCTCACACACACACACACACACACACACGTTTCTTTGAATTGACAGTAGCAATCATAAAAAGAGACGATATAATTCACTTAAGTGAATAACTGATCGTACTATAAGTTGAATTTGAAGTTAACAGATTTTGAGGTTATGTGAGCTTTGTTTACTGTTTTTAGCGAATTTTTGGATATAGTTGTTTTAAGAATTAATTTGACTTTAATTTTACATCAGTAAATAGAAATTTAATAAATCATCAACTTGTAAGCAGAAATTTTATAAATCATCAACTTGTAAATTTTTGACATTTCATAATACCTAAAATGCTGTAAGACGGAAAGATCATATTGCATCAATCAAGTGGCTCACATTGTAAGTGAAGTATTGGTGTATTATGGGTAGACAAATGAAGATTGAATTAATGTTGACATTACAGTATATTGAACATATTAGGAGGATATCATAACAATATTAGAGCATTTTACACCTTAAAAGATACAATAAACTGATCACGAATGACAACAGAGGTCACACATCAACACATGCTATTTTTTCAATGCACTTGAAATAACTGAACTAGACCAGTTTCCTAAATACAGACAGAGGCCAAACTGACAAAGGAATTCAGAAATACAACAAATTTACCAATGAAATATATACCTCACTTAACAATAAATTTTATTGATTGATTAGTGATTTCGCTAATGCCTTCGATTGTGTTGATCATGAAATTCTGATTAACAAACTAGAATATTATGGCATCCGAGGTGTTTCCTTAGAATGGTTTGAATCTTACTTTGAATGTCAAAAACAATTGATAAGAGCTAATGGCAAAGTTTTAAGTAAATTGTCATCTAGCAGTGGTGTACCTCAGGGTTCAGTTCTTTGTTTGCTATTCATTAATGATGTCCCAAACTTACAAATTTATGGTAAATTCACTTTATTCACATATGACACCAGCGTAACCTGGAGTGGTCCAGATATACAAGCTTTACATTCTACCATAGGCAAATATCTTATTACTACTAAGTTTTGGTCTGACGCGAATGATCTCTCTTCAAACACTCAATAGTGACTTAATACGATCCTCAAATTCGTTCAAGTTTCTTGGTCTACATATTAACGGTGCCCTCCAATGGTCTGTACATGTAGAAAACTTGGCAAAGAATTATCCTCTGCTTGTTGCGATTAAATCTGTGTCTGAACAGCTGTGTTAGTTGTAGTAATTCGCCGTTTATTTTGTTTGGGAAAACAAAAAATACTCTATTTAATTGCACTTGATTTATATATAACAAATCAATACAGTTATGTCTCAAAAAAAAAACAATGTTTCTTCGCATTCGATGCAAAATAGTTATGTGTAAAAGATTTCATACAAATACCACAATTAAATGGATTACCTCCTGTGGACTATGCAAATGTCTATTTAAACTACCTTTATATATAAAACATCATATTTGAATGGCTTTTCTCCAGAGTGAATAAGCATATATGTATTTGATCTATTTTTATGTGAAAATGATTATGAACAAATATCACAATTAAAAAAATAGTTTGGCTATTCACCAATGTGACTTCTTAAATGTTTAGTCAAACTAGTTTTATATGTGAAATATTTCATACAAATGCCACATTTGAATGGCTTTTCACCTGTATGTCTTCGTAAATGTATATTCAAACTACTTTTATATGTGAAAGATTTCAAACAACTGCCACATTCAAATGGCTTTTCTCCTGTGTGACTTCGTAAATGTGGATTTAAACTACTTTTATATGTGAAAGATTTCATACAAAAACCACATTTGAACAGCTTTTCTCCTGTATGACTAGGCAAATGTGTATTTAAACTACTTTTATGTGTAAAAGATTTCATACAAATGCCACATTTAAATGGTTTTTCACCTGTGTGACTTTTTAAATGTGTATTCAAATTATTTTTATTTGTAAAGGATTTCATGCAAATGCTACACTCAAATGGCTTTTCACCTGTGTGACTTTTTAAATGTCTATTTAAAATTCTTTTCCGTGTGAAAGATTTCAAACAAATATCACATTTAAATGGCTTTTCACCTGCGTGATTTTTTGAATGTGTATTCAAACCATTTTTATTTGTAAAAGATTTCATACAAATGTCACATTTGAATGGCTTTTCTCCTGTATGACTCCGTAAATGTATATTCAAACTACTTTTATTTGTAAAAGATTTCATACAAATACCACATTTGAATGGCTTTTCTCCTGTATGATTGCGAACATGTATATTCAAACTACCTATCTGTGAAAAAGTTTTTAAACAAATGTTACATTTGAATGGCTTTTCTCCTGTATGACTACGCAAATGTTTCTTCAAGTAACTTGTATATCGAAAAGTTTTTGAACAAATGTCACATTTAAATGGTTTTGCCCTAGTGTAAGTATTCGATGACATATTTGAATTAGTTCCTTTTACAGGTAATTTCTCATGTACACGTGTGTTTAAACTATCAGTAACATCCAAATGATTCATGGTTTCTTGCAACTCTACTTTTAATTCAGGTTCAACTACCTCAATTTCACTTTTTATATCAAGATTTCCCATAATACAGGTATCACTTTTATGGTGATTGTTACACTTTGAAAATAATTTGTTTTGTTTCATACAATGATTCATTGTTATGTGCCTTAACAATTCTACTTGTTTTGTGTATAACTTCCCACAATATACACATATCATTAATCCCATAGCATTTGGTTGAATATATTTCCCTTTTCTTATCAGCCCTGTAACTGTTAAAGACAAGTGGTTGAAAATTTGTAATTTGCTTGCAGAAGAATGAAAACAATACTTTTTGTAAATGTGCATATTGTCATGAAAAAGAAAAATGGAGTTAGTAATAAATACAATAGTATCTATTGATAGAAAATGAACCAAATATGAAAAAAATACCTAGAAGGAAGGAAAATTATTAAAAGTACAGTTGAATAACTGGGAAAGTGTGGATGTAGCCCAGACAGATCTACACAATAATCATAAGATTAAACAATAACAATTTTTCATTCAAATATGACAAGGTTGGAAAGCCTGTAAATATTTTAATGTACTTTCTAAACTGAGAGAGAAAAATATCAAATAGCACCTCAAAACAGTCAAATTTTTCTGAATTATACTTCTGATAAGAAACAAATATTGTCAATATATG